>NC_090934.1:853834589-854482022 GCF_040938575.1 Ambystoma mexicanum
GACTGCAGCTACAAGAACATTTTGCTCCTGGGCCCTTTGCCCCGTACCACTGACTCTGGCACAGGCCTATTGACTCTGGCTACATTTGTTAGAACTGCATTCTTTAGATTGCTTCTCAAATAGAACTGTGTTGGTGCACCTACTTCTTATAAGCACCTTTTTCTTCCCACTTTTTAAACTTGTGAAGTGCCATTTTGCTCGGTTTTAATTTAAGTGTTCTCTATACTAAAGTACTGCCTTGCCTAAACTTGTTCACAAACTTATGGGAAGTGTTACTAGGGTGTGTAAGAAGATATTTCTGTATAACTTGTGCTTTCCCTTCCTTGTGAGAAATTGCCATTTGTGTTTGGTTTTCACTGTGCCGTTTTGCTCAGTTTTCACTCTGGTTCACTTGGTTTACAATTTAACTAGGGAGTTGTGTATACTTTTCTTGACAGATTTTAACTTGCTTTATTAACTCATTAATGTGTTGAACTAGAAGTGTGTAAAATAAATATATATTCTTTTTAATACAAAGCTTTGGTCAGTGTTTCCTTGTCCCACAGTACTGTAGCCCTATTGTGTAAACCCTGAATACTGCTCATCTCCCTCTTGAGATAGGTCTGACTGCTTAGCCACAGCTACCAACTACATCTTTGTGGTACAGACTGATACCAAAGGGGATTTATTGATCATGCCTGTAGTCCTAATCTTCCGTAGTGCTCCCTAAGGGAACTGCACAGGATTCTGCCTAACACTCCTTTACATTGCCAACCCGATGTCCTGCATACCGAAACCCTCCAGACGATAAGCGAATATGGGCATTGGGCGGGACTGAAGATGAACAGAGAAATCTATCATCTTCCCATATAGCTCCAACAGAGACACAGCTGAAGGGGCTCTAGCAAGTCTGGGAATCCCAATCTCCCACAGAACACTGAAATGCCTTGGAATGAACATCACGAAAGAGACAAGACCTCTACGAGGCTAACCTGCCCCCGCTAATATCGGAATTAAGCACGGAACTGAACAGGTGGGAGAAATTAACGATTTTCTGGTTGGGCGCCTTAATGCTATCAAAATGTCGATCCTTCCCAGGGTTCTCTACTATCAAATGCTCCCAATAGAAATACCGAAAGCCTACTTCACTGAACTTAAAACTAAACTTAAGTTCTTATGGCAGGGGAAAAGACAAGATTGCCTACAGCACACTCACGCGAAGCAAGGAGGAAGCGGGCTCCCAAACTGTTACACTTACCGTGTGGCGCAACTGAGAGCCCTGATCCCCACATCTCAGGGGGGACAAACAGAAGCAGTGGGTGGAGCTGGAGAACTACATACCGAGACCGGTAGCACTGGGAGAATGGCTCTGGGCACCAAAATAGTCATTCCCACTCAAAGCAGTAAATCATAAAATACTTGGAGTCATTTGAAACTGTGGTGGAATAAATGGAGAAGGGACATACAACATGGCCATCCCCAATGAGCCACATCTTTTTTAACTCTGTTTATTGAGTTTGAACAACACAACATGGAGAAACAAACATGGATCATCGGCATACATAGTATGAAGGTAGCATAGCATTAATAACAGCTAGAAGGGGCCCACAGGGCCAAGGACCGTAGGACAGTAATAAGGCAAAACCGGCAACCAATACGAACAGTGATATTGATCCACCCCCATCAGCGGATCTCAGTGGGCATCTAGCCATTTACCCCGTGCATTATAAATCCGGCGCTCTGAAGCTGCGCACCTGTCCAGCTCGTTACTCCACCGGTTCAGGCACAGTGAGTCGGCAGATCCCCAGTTAGCTGCAATAAGTATTTTGCCTGCCCCCAACGCAATTGCCAGAAATGTTTTCTCATATTTTGACAGGTCTACTTCACCCCAGATGCCTAAAAGTACCATTTTGGGATCCCTGGTGATTGGTGTCACCAGAGCGGCAGAGATTGTACTAATACAGTCCTCCCAGAAGGCCCGTAACACCCGACAGTCCCATATCATATGATAGAAGATGGCAGGTGCATTTTTGCATCAGACGCATGTCCCGTCTTCTAGTCCACCCCATCTGGCCATTACAGCACGTGAGTGGTATGAGCGATGAAGGATTCTCAACTGTATTAGCCTAAGCTTGGATTCTATGCCAATTTCTCTGGGAGACATTAATGCATCAACCCAATCTTCAGGTTCCAGGTGACCAACATCCCTTTCCCACTTTGCTTTGAGCCTGTCTAGCTGTGTAGCCCCGAAGGAGTTAAGGGCCTGGTAGAGAGTGGAGATGACCTTAGAGGAGATGCGTTGCGGGAGGATATTGGTCTCGATGGGGGAGCAGGGGGGTATGATTGTCGTGTCAGGGAATTGGGTACGGATGGCGTGGGTCAGCTGCGCATGCTGAAACCGGTCCATGGGTGCCAGATCGGATTGTTCTCGATGGTCTCAAAGCCCATGAGGTGACCCCCTTGTATCACATGTGCTAATGTGTGTATTCTTTTTGCATGCCAGTGACCAAAGGAGCCCATTTTCACTATTTTCGGGAGGAGTGCATTGTGCCATATGGGTTGTGATAGTGTTGGCTGTCCTTTCCAGCCGACTAGTTTGTGTGCGTCTCGCCAGGCGTGACGGATATGGTGGGTCATTTTGGGCAGCGCCGGGAGTTGGTTGTGGGTGGCATACAGGATTTGCAGCGGTGTTAGCGGGGCCATGCTCTCCAGTTCGATACGGGTATGTGGCAATGTGGGATCTGCGTGCACCCAGTCATTTACCACTCCTATCTGTGTCGCTAAGTAAAATGAGCCACATCTGGGCACCACCAATCAAAACCAAAATCCTTGAGCCTCAATGCTTTGAAACCTGGTATGAGGCAGGCTTAGAAAGAGTCGGCCAGGTCTTAAAAGGAAAAACATGCCTCTCCCCTCAACAGCTCCAGGAAGGCCTAAATCTCAAACCCATTCCGGCCTTGCAATTCCTACAGTTAAAGGGAGTGCCGATGTCCCAAGACTGGAAAGACAAGCTGCAGAGAGACCTAATGCCACTGGAAAAAATACTAAGTGAGACCACCTCAACCAGCGGCCTCACCTCGAAGCTATACCATGCCCTCATGAGTAAGTCAAATGAGGCTAACGATCCGAACAGGAAAAGATGGGAAAGGGAAATGGGGACTCCAATTCATAAAGACCTCTGGACAAGGCTCTGCAGAAATGCCCACAAAACCTCCATCTTATGTCAATATAAATGACATGTTGGAGAGGATGCGGAGTGCATGCAGACTTCTTGCACATATGGTGGTCATGCCCGAAGGTGCGGGCATATTGGAAGGAAGTTCTGGGATGGATCAAAAGCGTAGAAGGGGTGGCACATGACCTCGACGCCTGGCTGGTTTTGTTTGTGCTGGAGAAGTCAGGGGACCGATGGGGGCGGCTCTCACACATGCCTCACTACCTGCGGTTGGCCGCTAGAGTATGCCTCACAATTACATTAAAGAAGGCATGCTCCCATGGGAGGGTATGTGGTCCCAGAAAGAGATCTATGAAATGGCGAACATATTACAGGGACGCTCCACGACCGGACTCATCAAGAGACATGGAATGGCTTCCCTTCCTCATCCTATACAAAGAAACCACTTCTGAGGGTTGCCAAAATCACACCCGTTGACACAGCGCTTCCTCGCTGACACAGACTATAGACTATACCCATCTGGTCCCGGGTGCGGGGAGAAGGGGCGGAAGGGGGGTAAAGAGGTTAACTTGATAGGATCGGACAAGCCCGAACCCATGGTGATAAATGTTGGAAAATATCCAAGAATGTATACATAAAGGGGAGCAAGGAATGTTTAAAGAAATGCGTGTATGTGCACTCACCTTGTTTACCTTAAAATGCTGAATCGGTGGACGTGAGCAACCTCGCTCCCACTGGCCACGGACATCCTGAGAACTTATCCTGGTTCCCCCGGGACGTTCCTGAGCAGAATAAACAAATAGCAGTGGAAAAGCGCACCAACAGATTGAGAGACTCCTGACTCAATTTGGAGCTGGGAACCCTCCGAACGGCAGAGCAGCCCACTGAGGGACTGACGGGCGCCATCTTGGCAGTGCCGTGCTCCGGCATGTATGAAGCTGCCCCCGCTGGTGCAAGCTGTTCGTCACTCAAGCCGCTCAAGTTGGGGCCGCGGTAGTGAAGCCTGCAGGAGGTGCCAGTATAGATCTGGCAACACCAGCTGCAGGGGGACCCCTTTGTGACCACAACAGACTGCATGGTGCTTGGGGGCCTATCCTGAACCACAGTGAAACTGGGCAGGGGACTACACTCTGGTACTCAGGGGACACAACTGAGAAACGCCTGCGGCACAGACATTGCAAGAACTGGTAACACAAGGGGCATAGCGGGACAAGCGGCTGCACTTTGGCAGCATAAGAAATATACTAGGGTTGTCGACCGGCATCAGACAACATAAGAATAACTGGGCAAAAGACCGGACCCAAGTGACATAAGAACTATACCTGGGCAAGCATCTAGACCCCAGAATAATGTATGGCCAGCAACAGGCCCATGCTGGGACTGCACCACTGGAATAGGAGTCCTGCCCCGACCCAGAGAAACCTTGATCCCCCAACACCAGATCCAATTGATGTCCTCCAATACCCAGGCCACATTCCCATCTCTAACTGGGATTGGAGGTCTGATACACCCTACGCTGGGCTACTCCGGCATCTGAACAGATCCACAGCTGGACCTGCAACAGTCCACACCCCATATTGTGCTGCCACCAGCATTGGGAGGCCCACTCAGTAGCAGACTAAAGGAAGAACACCCCCATCGCACCACAGCCGGCAAGCATAATGGTCAGAGACAAAGCCAAAAGACAGGCCCTCCAAAGCAAAATGGAACTATACACAGTGGGGGTCCCCCAAAAGCCTGTGGCCCAAACTCCTGAAAATGGAGATACGGCTGAGGAGCACCAGGACCCAGCCATCTGCCTCACTGATGTCATGAAGGCTATTGGGGAACCAAGGTCATCCTTAGAATGGAAAATAGGTGGCCCATCAACGGAGGTATCATTCCTCCGGCAAGATCTCTGTAACCTGGCTTCAAGGGTAGGAGAGATGGAGCAAAGGATCTCAAACTCAGAGGACACTGTGTGTCAAAAAACAACTGGCCACAATCACCCAAAAGGGTGACCCAACTTGAAAGTAGAGCAGAGGATGAGGGAAGAGCGAGACGGAACATACGGATCCTCGGGATCCCTGAAAAGGAGGAGGGACCCAGTGTCAAGATCTTTCTTGAAGAATGGCTCACTGTGGTGTTTGCCCCTAAGAAACTCTCCAAGTTCTCTTCCATAGAGAGCACCCACAGGACACCTAACTCCCGGTGCATCGCCACAAACAATTATCGCTAATCTCCTGAACTTCCGTGACAGGGACGCCATTCTCCAGATGGCCTGTGCCACCGGTACCAACACCTATAATGGCTACCGCATTGGCTTCAACCCAAATTATACTAAAGAGGTACAGAAGGCCGGAAAATCCTCTGATTCTGTCAAGAAGAAGCTAATCTCCGTCAAGAAAATATGTGCTGTTCTTTCCGGCACTCCAGAAAGAACACCACAAAGGAGTCACTCACCTCTTCTATTCACCCAAAGAGGCCTGGGAATGGCTAGAGACCTAAATCCTGAACTGAGCCAAACTGCAACGGTCCCTAAGAGGAGCACCGAGACGGAAGCCAGGGACTGACCGTTACCTGCCACAACCAAATCCTCAAGACCCTGAATCATCAGCACCTCTGCATAATGAACAGGGTGGAGAGGAACACGGATGAAAACCGCCACCACGAATCAGGATACTGTACCGGATTGGCTGATTAACGGGATGCTGCATTGGCGGCCGCTCTTGGACGATGTGGGACTTGCAATTGCAGTCGGGGTAAGCACCCCATAACATCCACCAATGTTCAGTCAGTTGGCGCACAGTTCGGGCAACAGGTGCCTCTGGTTGGGGGAAGTACAGGGAGAGTTGTGGGGACTGTGAGCTTCGCAGGAAGCCACAAAGCAAGTCGGTCCACGTTATGCAGTGCCTCAGCAAGGGAAGCCCTGAAGCAGTATCCCAGTCGCAGGGAACAGTCAGAAAAGGGGATAGATCTTCAAGGGCCTGGGGTTGTGGTTGTTATTCTTTTCTCTCACCGTTCTGTTTTAAATGGTCACAAATTCACGGCTCATGCTGGATGGTCACACCACCGTAGCAATGGAGTGAGGAGTGGGTGCTGGGGGGGCGCAACACGGGGGTCCAAAGAGCAGATTGGGCAATGGAACACATCCCAAGAGAATCCTGCATCTGCTGGGCAAACACTTCCCCTGACGCCAATGACACGTGAGAGACATCTAACCCTGCTCAGATGGAATGTTAATGGGCTGGGTTCCAGCATTAAACGCATGCTAGTGCTTCAATTCTTGAACAGGCACTCACCCGATATTGTATTGCTTACCGAGACACATGTTATGGGCACAGAGTACGTTTTTTCAGAGATCTAATTATGTAGGTCACGAGGAACAATGATCCTCATACACAAAGGAGTCTCATTCCAGTTGGGAGGGGTCCGGATGGACCAGAGGGGGCGCTTTGTGGTGGTAACGGGAGACATAGGGGGCAACACCTGGGGTATAATAGCAGCATATGCACCCCCCACTCACGCTTGAACTCCTGTCAGACCTCCAAGCAGATTATTGGGTGCTTGGTGGGGATTTCAATGAGGTGATGGACTTCGTCAGGGACAGAATGCACTTGGGCACCAGGAACCCCAACCACCCAACCGGGCTAAAATCCTTTGCGAGAGCACTTGGGTGGGTGGATGTGTGGTGAACACTACACCCCACAGACCACGGGTCCTCCTTCGTTGGCGCGCACAAGTCCCTATCGCGCATAGATTATTTCTTTGTCCCGCGCGACATGACGCACAGGCTGCCGACGGCCATGTATCTGGCCAAGGGCATCTTGGATCACTCCCCTCTGATCATGACAATAAAACACGGTCGGAAAACACCCAACCCCACGTGGAGTCTTAACACACACTATCTTAGGATACCAGAAATTGCAGAGGGACTCACTTAAAAAACTGAAGAATATTTCTCCCTGAATGAAGGTTCGGTCGATAGCCCAATTACGCTCTGGGAGGGTTATAAAGCGGTGCTTTAGGGAGAGGCACTTTCTCTTGTATCGACCCATCACAGGCTACACGACCGCGAAATAGCAGCAGTGCAGGAGACCGAAGCTAGAGCAGAAGAGTTCCTTGCAGCAGGGACTTGGGCTTCGAAAGACGCATTGGTTAAGGCCCAGGAGGCTCTGAGGAACTTGGCGCTAGACAATGCCAAAACTGCCCACGCATAGTCAGATATATGAAACGGGGACACGGCCGGCAAGACACTTGCATGGTTGGAAAGACGTGAGAGGAACAATGGGTATGTACGCGCTATACGGGGGGCCGCGGGGGAACTACTTTCTGAGGATTCTGGGATTGCAGAGGCATTCTAGGCTTATGAGCCTTCGGTGTGGGCCGCACACCCTTGATGCCCACTTAGGGTTAAACAAGTTCTTTGCAAGTACATATACATTTTCTTTCCACTTTAACCGTTTTCAAATTCCTTTATATTTTCAGTAGGTAATTTTAGATAATCAAATTTTTTTTTTTTTTAGATCAGCTTCACCAATTAGGCTAATGCTATGGCTGAGGCAAACAAAAAAACCCATACGGCTAATGCATTTCGAAATGTTTTCCTTCTTCAGAGCCGGGTTATAAATACTAACATTGTAATATCCACATATCACATTGTATTATGTTGATTAATGAGTTATCACGTTTCAAAATTATAATACAGAGGCATGGTTAGGTAGAAAGCATTAATGCAAAACAAATCATTTTTCAATTTTCATTTTTCAATTAGACAGGGCGCCCACGTATGCAAATATTTAACATGGAAGAGAAAGAAAAGCAACTTTTATCGGTCCATTCGATTTCTTAATCTCCAAATCTAGTTTGTGACATAACCTATTTCAAACCTCAATGTCCTCTTTACCCCGTGTCATTTGCGTGCATTCTTTTGAAAGAGACATTCAATATTGTCATCATGTTCACCCTAATTGAAAAATGAAAATTGAAAAATGATTTATTGTTTTGCATTAATGCTTTCTACCTAACCATGCCTCTGTATTATAATTTTGAAACGTGATAACTCATTAATCAACATAATACAATGTGATATGTGGATATTACAATGTTAGTATTTATAACCCACCCGGATGAACCTACGAAGAGTGCAGTGCACTATTGACCAGGCTGCTGTGATTAAAGACTCACTAGCATTACTGGTGGTGGATTTTGAAAAAGCTCAGTGGGGTGGGCTGACCTATGGGATATCATGGACCGTATGGGATTCAGCGCCAACTACATGTCATGGGTCAAGATATTGTATGACTCTCATGAAGCTGTGGTGAGGGTTAATGGGACCACCCAGGGTTTTCAAATTGGGGCGGGGCACCAGGTAGGGCAGCCCCTTCCCCCCCATTGTTCACGCTGGCCATAGAACCGCTCACAATTAGGCTCAGGTCGTCAGCGGAATGGTCTGGTTTTGTGTGGCTATGGGGATGACCTGCTCATCTACATGAGCAGCAAGGAACAGGCAAAGACACTTGCACACCAATGTAAGAACAATTCAAAAGTGAATAGGATGGAAACAACTTCATATATTATGAAAATTCAAGGTGCAGGGGAGAGAAGATCAGCCTTGGTATCTAGGCTGGATATACATGAGGAAGAAAGATCCAAATTATGGAAAACTGCGTCCCCTGCACACTAAGAGACAAAAGCCAAAGGATGATATATAGAATTTCTAAATTATCTCTATTCAGATATACAATTGTTCCAATGAATATTTCAAAATAGCCTGAATGAATTCATATAACAGTTTCATAGATTGGCATATACAAACTATATGACACCTTTTTGTTAAAAGAAACAATTTTTCTTTTTATTTGTTGTGGTTTGCCCAACGCGTTTCGATTATATAACACTTCATCAGGGGCAGCAAATTCAATAAGTTTCACAATTATCTACAAAAACGGAAATTGTTCAACATGTATGTTAGATTTCACTGTGAATAATAAAAATACTAGTATCTTGTATATACAACAAAATTCAACATTCAAAATTAATAAATCTCAAAGTCATCCTGACACTAGTTCATACTTGATCCTAAATATAACCATAAACGTAAAATTAACCATAAACATCAAGTCTTTAATCTGCCTGGTCTACCAACTAGGGTCTTTCAAAAGAATTTAGCCAGACTTCATTTTCAATCATCATATTGACAATAACCCGTTTCTAATCATAGTTTAACATGGCCCAAATCCAGATTACATTGATCAGCATGCTCATCCAGATGGGAGGTTTCTAAGTAAACCAGAATAGCAGGTTTTATCACTTTTTGCCCATTTGTGTAGAACTGGAACCTCACCTAAATGTGAAAAAGCGGGGTACCTTCCACAATTGGAGATATGCGTGGTTCTCTGTAGAAAAAGGCATTTATATAGAGTATATGCCTCTTAATTAGGATCAAGTGCGAACTAGTGTCAGGATGACTGAGCTTTATTTACTAATCTTGAATGTCGAATTTTGTTGTATATACAAGATGCTAGTATTCTTTTGTTATTCACAGTGAAATCTAACATGTTTAACATATTCCTTTTTTGTAGATAATTGTGAAACTTATTGAATTTGCTGCCCCTGATGAAGAGCATTATCTACTCTAAACGCGCTGGGCCAACCACAACAAATAAAAAAAAAAATAGTTTAACAAAAAGGTGTCAGTTTGTATATGCCAATCTATGAAACTGTTATATGAATTCATTCGGGCTATTTTGAAATATTCATTGTAACAATTGTATATCTGAATAGAGTTAATTTAGACATTCTATATATCATCCTTTAGGCTTTTGCCTCTTAGATAGTGTGCAGGGGACGCAGTTTTCCATAATTTGGATCTCTTTCTTGCTCATCTACATGAGCAACCCCAGGATTTCGTGCCCGGCAGTCAAGAATATCCTCACCAAATATCAGGGCTTCTGTGGCCTAAAAGTGAATAAACAGAAATCTGTGCTCTTCCTACTTCAAGGCGGGGTTGACGCGATCCCGCGGCGCTGCCTCTACTTGGTCTCTATCCAGAACTTAGTTTACTTAGGTATCACCATCAGCCCTAATCCCGAAGACTTTATTCGTCTTAATCTGCAATCGGTGGTGGATAGATTTGAAGTAGACGTCACCCACTGGCAATCCCTCCCACTGACGCTAATGGGCAGAGCGGCCCTCTTTAAAATGCTCTCTCAAGATTTTCTATGTCCTCCAGAACGCTCCCCTTCAAATCCCTCGCACGACCTTTGCATCCATAGAGGTCACCCTTCGGGGGACTCATCTGGGGAGGGAAACACCCCCATAGCACTAAAAACCCTACAGCGCTCCGTCTGGGAAGGAGGAATAGGCTTACCATACCTCTGAGCTTACTACTGGGCCGCACAACTGGGAGTGGTGAATGACTGGCTCCACAGGGACCCTGAGCTTCCACACATAGGTGGAGAGATCAAAAGTATGGGGGCAATTACACCCCTCTGAGTGCTATACGGCAGGGAAGGAGACCTGTCCGATTTGTCTGGGATGACACGACAGATCCGCACGGTATGGGTAGAAGCTATCCAACACATGCTGGGGAGGGAGACCCATGCTGGATCAACCCATATGGAATAACGTGCACATCCTTGAAATCCTGAAAATGGAACACATCAGGTGGGAGGAAATGGGTATACAGACCCTTGCAGATGTGATGAGAGATGGGCACCTAGCACCATTTAGTGACATGCAGGACAGGTTTGCACTACCCACTGGAGAGCAATACAGGCACATGCAACTCAAGCTATTCGGCCCCAATTCCCAGTGCTGGCCAATATCCCAAAGTGCTCTCGCCTAGAAGCGAATATACTCCAGGCCGGGATCCCGGCAAAGGTCATGTCATCACTACCAGGTGATAACCGCCTTCGGGGCCCAGGAACTCTACAGGTTCTGGGAGAAATGGGAGAGGGTGGTGAGACCGCTAGAGTCTGAGGAATGGGTTGAGGCGCTAATGTTACCACGAGAGATCGGCATAGACACCAATCTCTGCCTAATACAGTAAAAAAAACTGCACCGGTCCTATCACTCTAGGGCCTCAATGATAAAATGGGGGTTGGTGGAGGATGGAGCGTGCCTCGGATGCCGAAGGAACTTTCTTTCACATGCTCTGGGACTGCAATATTAATCAAGACTTTTGGAGAAAATGCATTTGCAAGATCAAGGGGGTCCTGCGGTCCCCATTCCCGCAGGATCCAAAGATGGTGATACTCGGGATCTGGGGGGAAGTGGAGTTTACCAAGTGCAAAAAAACGTTCCTCTCGGTGGCACTCGGGCTGGGAAAAAGACTCAGCCTCCACATGGGGATCCTCAGATGGACTGCGCCTGAACCGATGGATTAACGAAATGGACCGATACACGTCCCTGGAGAAGTGAATATATAATGCCAGGGGTTGCCCTCGGAAACATTTGAAGGTCTGGGGGAGATGGACCGGGAACATATAACCACCTAGCCTGAAGGGCCCATATGTTTGGGGTAACACGAAGCCCAGGAGTGCAAAGTCCCCCATCCGGCCCCCCGAGACCCCTCCGCACCAACATCCCCATACCTTCTTATAGTATGAACTATGTAATGTACTGTATCGCTGCACTGTGACCATGCTCGGCTAATGTTTGATGTTTGACTTGTCTACTGTGGCTTGTTTTGTTACAAATAAAAAGATGTATCAAAACAATGCTTAAGATTGGCCACCAGGGGGCGCATAGACAAACATGCTCAATGTGTGAGCTCCGCTGCTACAGCCCCTCAAAGTGGATTGAGCCCCCAAGTGTGGACCCCCCGCGGATGAAAATGGAGTGACTGCTGTGGGAAGATCCCCCCCCCCTCTGTGGGAAAATTCTGGGGAAAAAAACAAATAAAAAATCAGAATAGGAATCCCCACGAAAATGGCAATTAAAACAACGGCCTGCCAGACCCGGAAAAGTAAAACCACAACTGCAGGTACATGCGTGCTGACGGAGACTGATGGTCCCACAAGAAACAACACATTGGTGCGGTTGCCGGCAGTAGAGGAGTCAGAAATCTCCAGCGACCGCGCATACTGAGGAGGAGGGAGTCTTGCCGCGAGGCTCCCAGCCCTCTGCTGTTCACGACCGGCACCTTGCACTGATGGATCACCGCAAGGCTGGGCCCGGCCGCCCGCAGCTCCGCTGAGGCCTGTGGTACGTAACACATGGCGGGACTGTGCAGCGGGTGCGGCTGGAGGGCCCCCCTGACCGAAGAGGAGAGACTGCAGCCCGTGTGAGGCCCCAAGCGCCCCCACGCACCTCTACTCCTGCTACAGTTCCAATAACACAGAGCACATCCCTGAGGAACACACCGTGGTCGGGCAGGTGGAGAACCCAAACCAACATAAGACGGCGAGTCAAACAGACTCCCCTGCTATCGAACCCAATCAACCCCACTGAACTTATCGTGAAACTACTGCGAACCCTCCCACTTTGTTATTCTTTGACGCGCAGCACATATGGAAGGGTACTTGAATCCACCACGGCGGCACTAGGAAGCCAAAGAACAGAGTAAGGGACGAGTGAGGAAACAATGGCCTCAAATTCAAACGATGGTCAGTCCCCTTAAAACACATTCAGAGGGGAATCATATTGTATTCAACTCCAGCTGCTCCCAACCCAATTACGTGAAGAGAGGGGAAACCTATACATCCTGATGGCGCCAGCCCTTGGAGTCCAAGCAGACCTCAGCCAAACATACTACCAGGTTGACTATTGCGCTGAACACCCCCTCACAGCAGATGAAGTGAAGAGACTGCACGGCAACCCCACACAGTGCGATCCAAGAGACAGAACCAAAAGAGGGCACATCTCAGGGACTAAATCATCATTGCCCCCCGTCTTCCCCAGGGTGGACAACAAAGTAAAGACACCCACATTGCGCTATAAACTCAACTGGAGTGGACCCGACAAAGCCCCATTATCGCAACCAGATCCTGGAATTATTCTGAATTCATCCCCTAATACGTTTAACCAACGTGACCTCCCGGCTCATCTCTTCGAGCAAGTGGGAAAGGAGAGGACCTAACTCACCATACAAAAGGCTAAGGAAGAAAAGGCTGCACGGGGAAGCTGTACATTACAACAACAGGCTAAAGAGGCATTAAAGAACGATCCCTGTCACTAGGCATTTGTCCATACTACGGAATACCCCCAAAACACTGTTGTGCCTCAGAAAAGAAAGTGCCTAATCTCTCAGGAGACACAATACTATCACACCAGAACCTCCGTCAGATGTACAGTCCCACTCACACTTATTGGGACTGCCACGTTCCACCAATGCTAGCTCCCCCCCCCCAGGCCACATGAGTGCAGGGCAAAAATTAGCCCCATTCGCTTACACCTCCATACCTACTGGGACTAGCGACCCCAACATGGTAGCCACAGATACCACATGGAGCGAATTGGCAGCCATGAAAGGAGACATTGCAGCCCTACTGGGGGAAATTAAGAATATGAGGGCCAACATAGGAGGTAAAATAGACAAAATCACACAACGTCTCGATAACATGTAAGAAAGGCTTGATGGAGTAGAGAACAACCAAGCATCCATAGATACTCTGGAGGCACAACTCGATCAGAGGATAACAGAATTGGAACAACGAGAAGAAGACTTCAAGCTCAAGCTCGACGGCGTGAAAACCGAGAGACTGAACAACCTACGAATTTTTGGGATTATGGAACGAGAAGGAGAAACTGAAAGTAATTTTAGGAAGACTCTTCATGACATTAAGCTCCTGGTCGCAGACGATGCAATAGATGAACTCAAAACAAAACGGATCCACAGGGAGGAGGCCCCATGGGCGGGCCAAGATGGGTCCTCGCTCGATTCCACCGCTTTCAGGACAAGGCCAGGGTGCTCGAAAAGGCTAGAGGCATTGAGGCAATCACTTTAGGAGGTGCTCCGATCTCAATATACCAAGATCTATCCTCTATGACACTGGCCCTCAGGCGGATGTGCAGACCTCTCACAAAACATCTGGAAGAAAACAACGTTCGATACAGGTGAGGCTACCCTTTCTCCCTCTCCTTTGAATATGAGGGCACCAAGATAAGATTGAGATCAGAAAAATAAATCAAGGCCTGCATCTCTGAGCTAATCGGGCCCCAGGAAGAAGAAAGCAATCAGGAAGAGCCGAGCCGAGAAGATAGAGGATGGTGCATTCAGGGCCCCAGGAGAAAGCATGTGAAAGGTTTGAGAAAGTACAGGGGGTGTAATGTCTCCCCGGAGGGGGACAACTGATCCTTCACAAACTGTAACTCACCTGGTCTCTGCTGAGGAGTTGGGGCACAGTTGCAGTCCTCCCTGAACTTGAATCTCCCCCTTCAGGCCTCTCCCCCAGTAGAAAAGCTGTGAGCGGTGGTACGTGGTGATGCTGAGATAAGTGTGTGAGTGTGCCAATCTGTGATTGTTGTACCTCTCAAACCCTTCACCCCAAAGTATGGTTTCTGTGAGCATACGCCGGCCCATAAAGCTCACCTGTGAATTATGGAAGATAAGCTCTCCGTCCAGCTACTTCTGGCAGGGGCGTATCGAAAGGGATCTAGTTCCTTCACTCATCCCTGATCAGGATTAGTCCAGTCCAGCTGTGACTATGCTTCTCCTTATAATTGGTAAGTCTTTTTTGAGCTCTTTTGATGCTGTTCGTTCTCTTTAATGTCTGTATATGTTGCTCCTATTTATGCCCGCAATAATGTCTCTTCTGTTGTCTTCCCTTAGATGGAAATGCGGCCTCAATGCAGCTGTGAGACGCGAGACGTGGCCGGATGGAAGATGGATGCAACAGCAATGCTCAACAGCAGGTAAGTGATGGTTCAAGGGAAAGTGCTAAGTATGGCGAAGCGCAACCTTAAACTGACTGTTTTTTTCGATGTCTAACCTTGTCTTCTGTGTTTCCTTGCAGGTGCTGCTGTCGACGATGGAGCGTGTCGTGCTGCGGTGCCAAGATGAAGATTTCGGCTTTCCGGAAAGTGTAAAGATGAATATTTGGTTCGCCGAAGAGATGTTCAGTTAAGAACAGCTTCTCCCAGTTGGTAAGTAAGCCTGACCTCAGGCGATGGTGAGAGTTACGCTGCTTGCAAGTGCAGAATAACGCGAAGCGTCTGTCTTGAGGAATGGGGCAGCTTATATAGCTGAGATCGTGGGCACGCCCATTAGGGCCGGCTTACCAGCCGCATCCTGCCACTCCTAGAGAGTGAGCACTTGCGAAGGCAATCTATTAGCAGCCACACCCAAGAATACACTTGGGGCTGCTTAATGGATGGAATGTTCAAGGTTAATGCATCTGAAGTGCTATGTCCATAATAAAAAAGTCTTTTGGTGTTAAATGGATGTTCTTGTTTACTTTTGTTCATGAGCCTGGCGCCAAAGGCGCCAGGACAGTGTCCACCCAGGTCTCCTGTGCATGCGACCCCTGCATGCTTGTGCCCCTGACTTCATGACCATGACACAAACTTGTTAAGACGGAACCTATTCCACTGTATAGAATGTGACCTGACTAAGGAACCATGTTAAGAACCACAATATGGTCATGACGCGAACACTAGGGGGAAACACAAGATG
Source organism: Ambystoma mexicanum (assembly GCF_040938575.1). NCBI lineage: Eukaryota > Metazoa > Chordata > Amphibia > Caudata > Ambystomatidae > Ambystoma > Ambystoma mexicanum. The sequence continues at coordinate 853,850,342 of NC_090934.1, forward strand.
GACTCAATTGAGATATCACATTAAGTCAAGGGGTGTGAAGTAACGGCCCCCACAGGTGGTTTGATGCAGGACCGGTGCTATCAACCAGGTTCAATCGAACGCCACCAACTGGGAAAGGGAAGGGAGAGGGGGTGGGAGGAGGAGAACAGACAAAGTGATGGGGTTGAAGCAACATCTATAACGGTTCAAAACACTTGAAATAGTGTGCTATTCAATGGGCAAACAAACTACTGGTCATGGAACATAAGCTATCTCCCAATAAGAACAATCAATGGCATTGACTGCTGATGCAAGGGGAAGGGATTCACTAAGGGTAGGGACACAATGTAAAAGGCTTCAACTCACCAACCAAGAGGTCACTCGTAGCCAGAGAGTTCCATAGGTCCAAAATGGATGTTCTCCTACTGCAGGAGACAAAGTATGATAAGGGGGAGGGGCGGCAAATCCTTGGGAAGCGTGTGGGGATGGAGTTCTGGGGATCTGGACCACTCATGAAAGGAGGCGTGGGAATCCTTATTTGAAGTGGTATAGACTTTGTGGTAGACAAGACTTGGTCCGATGTAGAAGGGCGTGCCCTGCTGGTAACAGGAAAAATTGCAAAAGTGAATGTCACGATTTCCACAATCTACTCCCCCAATACAGGACAGGGTCAATTTCTGGCGAACACAATTCCTAAAATACTGTTAGAGGCCTCAGGCCATGTCATTCTAGGAGGCGACTTCAATCAGTGGGCAGACCCAGCCAAAGATTGGAAACCTGGCAATCCTGATACGAGACGCCAGATCAGGGGCGACCGTACAGAACTGGCAGAAATGATGGATACATATGAAATGAAAAACGTGTGGAGGAACATGCATCCAAATAATCGAGGCTGCACTTTCTACTCTAGCCCACACAACACATTTAACGGAGTTGACTATAAATACCTATCCAAAGATCTCACCGACACCACAACGCATTCAGAGATGGTCCCGATTACATGGTCAGACGAAAATATGGTGTTGGTAGACTATAGGTGGGAGAACTTACCAATCATGGGAGAGAAATGGCGGTGTAATGAGAGCCTCTGGAAAGATGCAGTCTTCAAGACAGAAATGGAGACTGAAATTAACGAATACCTCAAAACAAAAAATACCGGTGATGTATCTAAGCAAGTAGTCTGGGAAGCGAGGAAAGCCACTTGGAGGGGTATTTTAATACGGGAAGGGTGTTCCAAGAAAAGGGAGCGAAAGTTCATTGAACACAGACTCAGAACTGAAATCTGTCAGCTGGAGTGGGATACTAGGAAGGATGCAGGGATTGATCCTGATAAAATGAATGAAGCAAAAAGGAAAATGGAGGAACTGAAACTGTTGGAACACGAGCAGATAGTGCGCAAGCTTAGACTGCTGAAACAGAAATTTTATGAAAAAGGATGCAAGGCTGACGCATTACTGGTCGCCAGACTTCGAGAACAGACAGCCGAGTGAAAAGTAGCAGAAATAATAAAGGACCACCCCGACACAACCCACACTCCCTCCCCCCCCGCCACCATCCCAGAAGGTTTTGCCAACTTCTACGAAACCCTATACACCTCCAAAATAAACCCTGACCAATCAGATAGTCTTATCTGTACTCAATCAACATGCCCAAGATATCAAGCCCAGACTCAGAGCTGCTAGAATCCCCTATATCCGAACAAGAAGTCCAAGATGCAATAAAGAGGCTAACTATAGGCAAATCCCCGGGTGAAGATGGCTACACGGCCGGATTCTACAAATCCTTCAGTGCACAACTAATGCCATCCATGGCAGAACTCTTTAACGAGATATTAGAGACAGTGAAAGCCACAGACTCCTTCACCCGAGCACTGATCACGGTAATCCCAAAAGACGGGAGAAACCCCACCTCATACCGCCCCATCTCCCTACTCAATCTAGCCGCAAACATTTACACGAGAGTTCTGGCCGCTAGATTAGAGACACTAATGCCCCATTTGATACACCCCGATCAGGTTGGATTCATACGGGGAGGCAGGGAGCGGACAATGCGCAAAACACTTCATTCATCTATCCCAAACCACACCCAATGAGCCTGCCCTTTCTTCAATCGACGCAGAGAAAACCTTTGACAGGGTCGAGTGGGGATTCTTGAGAGCAGTCCTACGTAAGGTGGAAATAGGCCCGAGATTCAGAAAGGGAATACATGCCGTTTACACATCCCCGAAAGCATCCATATTTGTGAATGGAGAATACTCCAGATGGTTCGAATTAGAATGCGGTACCCGACAGAGATGCCCTCTCCCCACAATTCTCTTTGCACTTTCCCTACAACCCCTGGCACAGAAAAAGAGGGCCGACCCCATGGTAGAAGGCATTCGGCTGGGAGCGATGGAATACAAGGTGGTCCTTTACGCCGACGATATACTTTTGCATATAACCAACCTCATGGCATCCAGTCCCCAAGCCCTTCACCTACTAGCAGAATATGGTCAACTCTCTGGGTTTAAGGTGAACAGAACCACATCTACACTATTCCCTCTACAGGGATCGAAAAAAGAAAATGAAACCAGATTCTTCCCACTCGGCCTCAAGATTGAACACTCTAAATTGAAATACTTGGGCATACAGATCACGAAAGACCTGCTTGACCTATATGAAGCCAACTTCCCTCACCCCACAACTCCCCCAACGGTTCTGCGCCAATCTAAGTAGATGGAACAGGCTGACAATCTCCTGGTTAGGACAACTTAATGCTATTGAAATGGTATGCCTCCCCCGGTTCTTGTACCCCTTTCAAATGCTGCCCATTGAGATACCAAAAGGTTCACCCCCTCCCCCCTCCCCCGAGGCCAAAAAAACCATTGTGAAATTCCTTTGGAAGGGGAAGAAGGCGAGAATTTTATATGATACTCTAACACTTCCCAAAGAGAAAGGCGGGGTAGGGGTCCCCGATTTAAATAAATATGACGCGACCCAACTGCATGCCCTAATTCCTCACCTACCACAAAGACCCCCAATGGATCCACATGGACAATCATTATCTATCACCAGCACGGTATCGGAGTGGCTCTGGGTCCCCCCCCCAAAAAGCTCCATAACAGACTCAAAGACCATACCATATTGAGCATCATATGGGGAATTTGGAGTAACGGTAAAGGGATGCATAAGATCTCCACATGGCCATCCCCACTAAGCCACCTATGGTCCCCTGGAATCAACGAGCACATCGCCAACATAGAGATTCCAATCATGGTATGAGGCTGGCCTAGAGAGAGTGGGGCAGTTACAGAAAAAGGACTCTTATCTCACTCCCAGAATTGACTGAAGCCCTGGGAATAGACCCATTGTCCATCTTCCAATACATACAGATAAAAGGCATCTTAACAAAACCAACATGGAACAACAAGTTGATGAGACCTTACCCCCTTTGAAAAGCTATTAGACTCTAGGATGGAAATGAAGGGCCTGGTATCAGCAATGTATAAAGAACTGATAGGAGCAGGGGACGGAACCACAGAATCGCTGAAAGGTAGACGGGAGAGAGACCTAGGAGAACAGATAAGCTCGTATCTGCGGGGAAGAATGTGTAAAGCGGCATCACAAACATCCATATCAAGCTAATACAAACTACACGCTATGACACTTTTACATAGATGGCAGTACAACCCGCTCAGACTTTCCAAAATGTTTCAAACGGCCAACCCAAGATGCTGGCGAGAATGTGGGGAGGTAGCCAACTACTGGCATATGTGGTGCGGCTGCACCCAAATAAAAGTATTTTGGGAAGTAGTCATGGGTTGGATCAAAGACAGACTGGATCCATAGGGTGGCTGACCCCCCCACCTTATATTATTTGGCCTTCAGAAAATGAGGACAAATGGAATAGGATTAAAGGGCTTGAAAGGGGCCCCCTAGGGGTCCCTCGTGCTATGGAAACTCGGGATGACGATGGACATATCCGACGAGTATGAAGATTATGACCCTTTCGATGTCTATTCTTGTAACAATGTGCAATTAGAAAGTGTGGAGGCATCTTTTAGTTGTTGAACAGAACACGGTGGTTCTGTTCTTGGAAGCAAGCTGCACACGGGGGAAGAGCCACATTCCAAGCTTTGCTATCTATGAGGTACTATTCGTGTCCTGGGAGCCGACACGTTCTAAAGGGCTTTGCGAGGGGGGGCCATAGGAAGAGCATAATTCAAGCCTTTAGCTGTTTTTATTCTAACATATTCTACCATCGTACGAGACTGGCTGGCAGCTGTGAAGTGATTAAATGCCCTGCAGCTCTCTCTCCCAAGGCTACAGAGAGGGAGCGTGGGCATTCCTCTCTGGGCTACTCATGAGGAGTTTCAGCGAACTCTTCAGTCCCGCGACCTTGTCCTTTCATATTTAGACAACAATGTTAACAGTTGAGCAGACTAAGCAGAATTCACAAGAATTGCAAGCTGCAAAGCAGTTTTAGACAGAAAGCAATGGTTAACAAGCAAAATGGCGATTCTTGCTACATTTAAAATGGCCGCTTGTTGGTCAAGCATAGCAGTTTATATTTCTATAATTCGGTGCATAAGACGGTTGGCCCACGGCCATCAAGTTACGTCGGTCATTCAAATGAAGGGTATTCATTTTTCCAGATTGACAAACCCTCCTTTTGGCCATATGCCAAACGTCTTATTCATTCATTGTATCCTCCTCCAATGAGGATAAATCTGGGGTATCTATGTCTGAACCATCTTCATCATTAATGTCCATCGCCATGAATTGTTTTACTGTTTTTGTTTCCTCAGTGTCTCTGTTATTTCGGCCATGCGTTTGTTTTCCTCTCGACACCATGTGCATACATCCCTTAGTACATCCATCAGTTATTGCAGTGCAGACTATTGGTAAGCATTGTATGCTACAGCAGCATGTTATGAATATCCCAAGTACCATCATTAGTATCAAAATTAACTTCCATCCCCAAGACCGCAATAATCCCCAAAACCAGGATCCTATCCCCCAATCCACTTCTTCAGTGGAGAGTGTGGAACTTATGATATGTAATTTCCGGATCGCTTTAAATATCGTAGGGGAGTAATCATCTATATACACTCAGCATGCAGTTTTTACGAGTTTGCAAACTCCCCCACGATCAACTAATATTATATCGAGAGCCATCCTGTTTTGAAGTGCCTTTAGTTTTATTCCTTTTTCTTCTAACGTCATATTCAATAAAATATCCGTTGTTGAATCTATTGTTTTTTGTAATATTCCAGACAGTTTTCTTATATTGTAAGAATTCTCTATTTGAGACAAGAATGGTATAAATGATTTGGCTATATCCATTGCTATCATTCCATCCTCGCTACTCCTTTGAGTTGTACCTTTTGTTCGTCTGGCTACTTCTGCTGTCTCCAAGAGGAACACTCCTGGGAATAGTAGACCTAGGTAGCATGTACCTCCCCAGTTCCTAGGTAACCATGGATATGCTTTTTCTCCACATATAAAGTAAACAGGGTCCCCTACGTACACTGGTTCTATTTCGTGTTTTAAAACCACTGTGTTTAGGCAGTTGCTAAACATTCCTACTTTATAGGAACCCTTTTTCTGTAGACATAGGGGAGCAGTTTTGGGGCTGTGATCCACTGTATAGGCAGGGGGCACAGCATCTTTGTTCCATTCATCCCTCATTCCAAATGGCATTACGGATGTTCTTTCTGTGGCGGGGTTGGTCTGTTTTGCCTATGTAATCTATCTAGTCTTGTTATCTTTCGTGTATTCTTTCTCATGGGTTCTAGTGCAAACACGCGAGCTTTTTGGAATATGGAACAACCCACAGGTCTCATGATCACTTCCTCAAATTCATTCATATTGGTCTCATCTAGCTGACCTGTTTTACTCTTGTTCCATTTCCCAAAGAACATTGCACTTAATGTTACCTCACATGAATAAATCAATGGCAACGGTTGTACATACCAGCCTATCCCTTTCCCACCGTGCTGTGGTAAATGGGCGCAAACCCAGCAATCTTTTTTCTTAAAAACTGCATGGGTCGTGTTCATGATGAGCAACAATGTATTGTTGCCGTATCCTTCTCTATGTCTCTCTTCCATTGGGGGCAAAGTACCAGTGATTACATGAACCGGGCTTTCAGTAGCTGCTTTTGGCAAAAGTGTTTCTAATGGGTGTACGTACTCCAGGAACCATAGTGTAATAGCTGTTATTGTTGTTACTACCATACGTAAGAAACACACTACCAATGTCCAAATCAGTACCTTATTCCTTTTACCATGCTTTTTCCCTAAATTTACAGTCTCTAAATCTATTATCTTTTCAGCAGGGGTGCAGGAGGAGGCTGAAATCGGTCTTGACTTGTTCTTCATCGTCCTTCTTGCTGGCAAAGTTCGTCGCAAATGTCTCTCGTTCTTGATGCCAGAAAAGTTCAACGAAAATGTCACAGTTCAATTCTGCCAGCCTTTTCACAGCCTAGATCATTTATCCACTCCGAGCAAGATTAGTAGTTCTTTCTCCCACTGCTCAGAAGACGATTTCTACACAGTTTTTATTGATAGAGTACTATGTGCATCGAGCTTGTCCTGCTCTGGCTCCTGACACATGTACTTTTATAAGCGCACCGAGGAGCCGTGAGTCTTGAATTGTCTGATTTGCACAATTCTCACACTTCTCTCCTCTATGCCTCTGGCTCCTACTCCGTCCGTGAGTGTAACCAAAGGCAAAAGAAAAGCACCAAAGATCTGTGGATCACTTTGCCTGTCGAGGCCGCAAATTATACCGATTCACTCCTGGTATTGTATGATCCGTGAATAGTGCGTTGCATTTCCAGTATCAGGCTCAGAGTCAGCCTGTGGCACTACGATGGGTAGCGATGAGCGCCGTGGCAATGATGCAGTTTCTTTCTCTGGCTTTGGTGCATTTGCAGAAACTGGTGGGCGCCAAAGGGGTACACGCGTTGTTTCTGCTCGTGTTTGCCATGCAGGGTTTGTGTCGCTCGGCAGTGATGTTGTTTCTGTTGAGCACCGTTGGGGCACTTTTCGCCCTCTCCCCTTACTGGCAGCCTCCTCAGGCTCTGTTTCGAGTTTCACTTCTCGCTCAGGCTGATGCTGTGGCATTGGACTGGCAACAGTTTCTTTCGTTTCCGAGACCGTTTACTTTCTCTGGTCGTCGGAAGTTGTCAGCAGTCCTGGGAATCTTTTTGCATGTGTTGCATGGATCCATGCCTTCCGTCCGTCTACTCGGATGGCCGTTTGCGTCGCCAAAAGTACTTGGTAGGGGCCGCGCCACCTGGGTGCTAATGCTGTCTTCCGTCCCAGCTTCCAGGCTCCAGCGAGTGCCCCGGTCCGGTATATCGCACTGGTAACGCCTCCTGCACCTGCTGATGAATCAAACGCAACTTCTGTATTAAAAGCCCACAATACGTGCTTAACATAGGATGCTCGACCTCACATAATCTTTTGGGCTGCGGTGCGCACCATACATTTGCTGGTCTCCCCATTATAATCTCATGGGGGAGAGCCCAGTCTTAGCCTGCACAGACGTGCGCATACACAACAGCGCTACGGGTAATGCATCCACCCAACTCAACTTGCTCCCAGCGCAGATTTTTGCTATCTTTGACTTCAAGATTCCATTACGTCTCTCCACAAGCCCGGCAGAACTGGGATGCCTGGAACTGTGGAATCTCTTCTCTATCTGCAGACCTGCACAGATCTGTAGCACTACTGCGCCCACAAAGTGGGGGCCGTTGTCTGACCACAGGACACGGGGCAACCCAAACTGGGAGAAATACTCCTTTAACATTACTTTTGCTGTGGACATGGCAGTACAGTCTTTTAAAGGATATGCCTCCACCCACTTGCTGAATGCACAAATTACCACTAACGCATATTTGTAGTTCTGGCACCTTTCCATTTCTATAAAATCAAAATGGACCACCTCAAATGGCATAGAGGGTGGCCCGAAACTACCTGCTGGAGTCACGGTTCCCTTCCCTACATTGTGTTGCAGGCACGTAATACAATTCTGCACTAGTCTTTCTGCATTCTTTTTTATGTGCTCGTTTTTCCACACTGTGGATAAATGCTGTACCATCTTCTTCGCGCAAATGTGGGTAGGGCTATGCGCCATTATAACCATTGCAGTCACGTAACAATTTGGCAACATCCAGTTTTTTGTTTCCTTGTCCACCCAACATCCTTCCAAATCTAACTCAGCAGAGCCCTCAGCCCACCCCTGAATCTCTTCAGTCGTGGCCTCAGCCTGCATTTCTTTGACTGTGGCAACTCCATTCTCTATCATACAAGTTACTTCCTCAGTCTATACTGTCATCATTTTATTCCCCAAATCTGTGGCTGTTTGCGTCGCAATCCTGTCTGCAAATGCGTTTCCCTTTCCCACTCTACATGTTACTTTCTTATGCACCTCGCACTTCACTATAGCTAGGCGCTTTGGAGTGAGTGCAGACAACAATCGCACAATCAAAGGCCCATGCTGAATCCTGGCCCCATGTGATGTCAAGAAACCCCTCTCAGCCCAAAGTTGGCCAAAGTTATGAACCACGCCAAAGGCGTACTGGCTGTCAGTATAAATATTCACGTTCAAATTCTTAGAGAGTTCACAGGTTCGGGTCAGTGCTATTATTTCTGCGGCTTGCGCCGAATTGTAGGCGATTCTTCTGCTTTCTACAACACTCTTTAGGGTAATAATTGCATATGCGGCCGTTGATGTGCCATCAGGTAATTTAAAACAAGAGCCATCACAAAATAACTCCCCATCTGGCTCTTTCTGTGGGATATCGCTCAAGTCAATCCTTCCCTTTGTTTCTTCTTCAGTGATCATTAAACAATCATGGGGTGGTGATTCGTTGTCACCAATTTCTGCTATGGGCAGTGGCATTAATTCGGCAGGATTCAATTCGCTACACCTCCTAATTTGGATGTGGGGTGCAAACAAGATGAGCTCATGTCTTGTCAGTCTAGCTGAGGTGAGGTGTTGCGTCTGTGTCCTATTTAATAGAACGTCTATAGCATGTGGCACCATCAGAATTAAAGTGTGCCCCAATACCATTCCTTCCGTTTGTTTCACTGACGCAGCAGTCGCTGCGACAGATCGCAAACATCGTGGTAGTGCGTGCGCTACAGGGTCCAACGCGCAAGAAAAATAGCCGCACGGCCTATTTCTTCCACCTTGTTCCTGTGTCAAAACCGCCAATGCACATCCTTCACTCTCACTCACAAATAGTCTAAAGATCTTTTTATAGTTAGGAGTGCCTAAAACTGGCGCAGCACACAATGCAGCTTTCAATTGCTCAAACGCTTTCTGACATTCCTCATCCCACTGTAAAGGCATCTCTGCATCCTTTTTAGTCAACTTTATCATCGGCTTCACAATCAATGCAAAATTACTGATCCACTGCCGACAATAAGAGGCCATGCCTATTCTACTCTCACTCCTTTTTGAGTTTTTGGAATAGGCATACTAGAAATACTTTCTATGCATTCTGGTGTTAATCTGCTCCCTTCTTTCGAAAGTAGGTAACCCAAATAAGACACTTCCTTCTGATTATACTGGAATTTCTTCAAACTTGCCTTATGACCATGGGTCGCTAAGTGTGTCAATAGTAATATAGTACTTTCTTTACAGATCTCTTTCGTGTCAGCAGCTAATAACAAGTCATCTATGTACTGCAAGAGTACGCAACCTTCGGGTAATTCTAGCATGTCTAGCTGCTCTTTTAGCGCTCTGCTGTAAATGCTCGGGCTTTCTGTGTATCCTTGTGGAATGCGTGTGAATGTGAATGATCGACCTCCTAGAGTGAACGCGAACAGATATCTACTGCTTTTATCCACTGGAATGCTAAAGAACGCGTTCTTCAAATCAACTACACTAAACTATTCTGCAGTGGCCGGTATTGTCAGTATTGTTGTGACATCTGGGACCAAAGGGAATTGTGGGTCTACCACTTTGTTTAATGCGCGCAGATCAATTATGAAATGATAGGGTACCTCATTGCCTCCTTTCTTGTAAACTGGAAGAATTGGGCTGTTGCACGTGCTACCTGCAATTTCCTCAACCACCCCCAATCTCGCCAGGTCAGTAACAATGCTTTTCAATCCCTTCTCACCTTCAACAGAAATTTTATACTGGCGAATTCGTGGTAGTGTGACACCTTCTTTCAAAGTTATTTTTGCTGGCTCTATTTTCAAGCACCCTACATCGTTATCATGCATTGCCCACAGACAGGTTGGTACTCTACTTAGCTCTTCTGGCAACTCTTTTGACATAAATTCCGTCACCGGTGCATCATGAGGCCACATCGTGAGGAACACCCCGTCTGCCGTACAATGTATGACTGCCCCCAATTTTCTCAACAAATTTAATCCTAGCAAGGTCTCTCCACAATTTTCTGTCAAAAGGAATGGACACTGTTCCGTAAATGGTCCTATTGTAATTGGGACAGCTTCGGACATGGGGTTAATTACTGGTGTACCTGCGAACCCTACAGAAACATTAATCTGCCCCGACAGTGGTATCTCCGGAACCAAGTGATGGTCTATCGAGCACTTCTGTGCCCCTGTATCTACACGGAAACGGTGCTCCTTATTCCCGACTCTCATTTCTACGTAGGGTCCTCTCTGATTCACGGGAATAGACACTGGTTCCGACCTCTGCCGTGGGCTGTCCTATCGTGAAAATAACGCATCGTCCGATGTGTAGTCACCGCTACTGCTATAATACGTGTTTGGTTGTGTATCAAAAATATTCCCATTTCCCCCTCGATGTCCTCCACTCTGATCATTTCTCTGTTGGCCCTGCCCGCCCTGATTTTGGTTCGAAACACTTTGGTTCAATGCCTGGTTCTGTTGAGCTTGGTTTTGACCATAGGATTAGGTTTGAGTACCTCCATTGGTATATCCCTGCTGCATGTTATTTCTGCTTGGGCCGTTTGACCCATGATGTCCTCTATGAAGCCTTCTCTGACCAAACCCACCTCTATTCTGTAGGTGCGGGCATTGCGCTCGCAAGTGTCCTTCCTCCTTACAATACGCAAGTTGATTTAATCCCAATGACACCCCATGCATATTATTCAAATTTCCTCTGCCTTGTGCATTTCCTCTACCTCTATTGTATCCAATGACCTGCTGCAGTAACACCCTCGTTTTTAAATTTACTCTATCCTTCGCCTCTCTTTCTTTCGCCACATTTACCCTTTTCTCGTAATACTGGGCTATGTGTAATATCTCACTCACCGGTTTTGCTGCCCAGGAACTTTCCGACGTCATTAACATATCTTGAATTGGTGATATTAGTCCCCTCACATATTTATCAACAAATAGCCTTTTCCCCGACTCCGTGCTCACATGCTGCCCACTGAAGTCTGAATACTCCTTCAAATCTATTGAAATAATCTGTTACTGGCTCATCCTTGCCCTGTACGCATGTAGTTAATTTGACCCACTGAATCCTTTTTTCTGGAATCATTTCCCTCAATTCCCGCATTATCCGTTCTGGTAGATCTGCCATGCGGGTTCCCGGATTTTCCCCTACTTTTCTATTCTTGTCCTCCAATAGTAACTCCGCCCATGTGGTGCCAAAAGCCCCCGCGTCATCTACCGTCCTCATCTGTTTCCATATATCTGCAGGCAAAATGACTGGGAAAATCAAATCTATATCGCTCATAGTAAGCACTGCTGATCTCAGGGTTGACTCTACTTCCTTGTAGAAACCTGCTGGATTCTTTCTTATATCGGGAATCGTCTGTTTTATAGTATTCACCTCTTGCCTGGAAAAGGGAACATGCACATCCTGGGAGGTGAAATGGGCTGGTGTTACCTGCGCTCCTACTGTACCCGTCGCAGGGATCTCTGCTTTTGGTACAAACGTGGGCGGGACCTCTCTCATTGGAAATACCCCACTCACGATCCCTCCCCCTTCTCTTAGGTTCAATAGTATTCCTAAGTCCAGTGATAAGCCCGTTTCTCCTGTACTTCGCTCGAATGCTCTCTTGTATACCGCTAGTATCTCAGGTGGGCTAGCCTTATCATTTTTTATATCCTCCTCCATCAAAAGTTCAGCCATCGATTGTAGTGCTTTTCTTTTCATTGGCATGGAATATTCGTCAAATATGTCATGTATAACCATTGTTGGAATACTAGGATTCGATACCCATTTTGTCGCTTCTCGTATTCATACTTTCAACTTCTCGCCCTTCTGTACAGATGACGTTGAATGTGTCTGCTCTATATATGATTCTACCGTCCCTCTCCCCTCTCTTCTAATATCCCAACCCCTGTACCCAGGTGCAGCAAACATTTCGGCATATTCATTATCCAACTAATTTTTAAGATCAAAAAGTCCATTCACATGTTCCTTTACTTCTTCATCTTTTATTCTACAACATGCTAATTGGTTCAAATCTAACAATCGTTGTGGTGGTAATTTGTCAAGTAACTTTTTCCATTCTCCCACCAAAGATTTACCCATGCATTCCAACACTACCTGTCTCTCATTGCTTCTTCGGTACCCATACGAGGCCAATGCTGCCGTCCCATCATTTCCTTCTATGTACATTTCTGCCTCTTGCCGTAATTCAATCTTTCTTTGCTGATCGCGCTTCAAGTTACCCGTCCAAATTCTGTTCTTTCAGCCCCGCCTCTCACCTCCCCGGTCTCAATTTCAACTTCGGGAGGGGCGGATGGTGCTGAATCTGTCTCTGGAGCGGGAGGTGCGGATGGGACAAGTGACACAGGTGGCATCTGTGAAGGGCCTTTCTGGATGCTGGGAAATTGTGTGTTCGCGGTCTGCACTTGTGGGAGTGCTCACGCTGTGAGTGGGGCTTGGGTTAACGCTTGCGTGTGGGGAAGTGCTTGGGCTACGGAAGGGGGTATGAGAGCTACTGGTTGGGCCTGCGCAGTCACTGCTGGCGTGTTTGGTTTCGATTCTGGTTTTGGACCTCGACCAGTGTTAGTTAACAAATGTTCCATTAATTCGTCTGCTATGTGTAGTTCCCGCTGCGGGTATATTCTTTCTATGTTCATCTGGTCACGTCTCCCTTCCCGTCTTAGACTTGCCGTCCACTCCTCCTCTTCCTTTTCTTCTGCTACCTCAAGCTTCGTTTTGTGCCTACGCGAATGCTTCTCTCTACTCCTAAGTCGGAGCATTGCATCCCTCCTCCAATCTTTGACAGTCTCAAAAGCTGCAGGTTGCGCTTTATTTCTAATTAGCACCCTTTCTAGGTTATCTATCCTCCCAATCTCAAAACTACCATTAATCGGCCACTGATGGTCGGGTTGCTTTCTTGTTTGCCTATGCCAAATTTCACAAAATATTATCGCACCCACACCATATTTTGCATACATGTCATAAGCCGGCGTTCCCCCAGGCGGTGCACTTTGGCCATATTCCAAGGACTGTCTACCGTGGCTGAAAAGCCCCGCTAAAGTGGACAGTACTCCAGGCATGTTTCTTTAACCTTCCCCTTTGGTTAGCTAACTTTTACCTGGACGTTTGAATTTGCAAAATCAACACTGTACCAAAAATCAGGTTTTTCTTTGAATCGGGGAATGACTCACCTGATAAAACAAGTCGCCTGTCCTAACGCAACCTCTCCCAACATCGTGTCTGTGCTTCTCTGGCTTCTACCTCGTCTCGGGACCCTTGCCTCCTTTGCCCTCTGGCCCGGTATGTCGATCAGGGATCAGATGTGTGCAGATCTGCGGAAGGAATCTCTCCTCACTTCTACAGGGCGCCCCGTACACTTCTTGATCCCGGCTCGACCGTCCCATCCTCGCCGTTCTTCCGCTTTTACTCTGTTACAACGTACACGATGGGGCAAGTGGGGGAGGGTCCCTATTCAGGCACCATCTTGAAAGGGGCCCCTAGGGGTCCCTCGTGCTATGGAAACAAGGCAATAACCATACACGAAAAGATGCGCCAGACACGAGGTTCAAATTCCCAATGCTAGGGTTTATTGCAAGCAAAAATAGTATCAATTGGCCAATTCTGATCTCACGCCCCGCGACGTGAGTTTCCTAGACCTCGAGGGACGCAAGAGAGCGAATTACGTACATCAGTTACATATATACAAAATGCATATCATACAATCAGCAATGTCATGTTCAACACCCCTCTTTATTAAGTTCCTTTGAACTCAGGATGACGATGGACATATCCGACGAGTATGACGATTACGACCCTTTCGATGTCTATTCTTGTAACAATGTGCAATTAGAAAGTGCAGAGGCATCTTTTAGTTGTTGAACAGAACACAGTGGTTCTGTTCTTGGAAGCAAGCTGCACACGGGGGAAGAGCCACATTCCAAGCTTTGCTATCTATGAAGTACTATTCGTGTCCTGGGAGCCGACACGTTCTAAAGGGCTTTGCGAGGGGGGGCCGTAGGAAGAGCATAATTCAAGCCTTTAGCTGTTTTTATTCTAACATATTCTACCATCGTACGAGACTGGCTGGCAGCTGTGAAGTGATTAAATACCCTGCAGCTCTCTCTCCCAAGGCTACAGAGAGGGAGCGTGGGCATTCCTCTCTGGGCTACTCATGAGGAGTTTCAGCGAACTCTTCAGTCCCGCGACCTTGTCCTTTCATATTCAGACAACAATGTTAACAGTTGAGCAGACTAAGCAGAATTCACATGAATTGCAAGCTGCAAAGCAGTTTTAGACAGAAAGCAATGAGCAATGGTTAACAAGCAAAATGGCGATTCTTGCTACATTTAAAATGGCCGCTTGTTGGTCAAGCATAGCAGTTTATATTTCTATAATTCGGTGCATAAAACGGTTGGCCCACGGCCATCAAGTTACGTCTGTCATTCAAATGAAGGGTATTCATTTTTCCAGATTGACAGGCTGGTCCCCCAGCTACTGCTAGCCGCATGTGCCATGTTGGTAATAAAATGGAAATCCATAATGGTTCGGAGTAAAAACAAATGGATCAATGTGCCCTCCAACATATGCACAATGGAAATGATAACAGCATCACTAAACGGAAGATCGCCACAATGCGAGGCTATGGATGGATTTTACAAATAAACACCTTTCAAGTGGGCCAAAGTGCCAACCTGACTGATGCTCAGAGTTGTAATGTAACCGAGATGAAGGGGTTATGAATCGAGGCAATGAAGACCTGCCCAACGGGAAATCCCCTTAACCATAAAACTGTGACCACCTATTGACACACAGAAAAAGTTCTTAGGATGTTTGCTCGACCAACAGGGGGTGGAGAGAGGGTGAAGGGAAAGTCATGTTGATTTGTTGCAGCTCAGGAGTGGAAGTATGTATATGATGTATGAAAATATGACAATACTAAAAACTCTGATCTCGCTCTGTAATCCTGAGTTTGTAATCTTTTACTATGTAATGTGACTTGCAATGAACAAAATTCAATAAAATCAAATAAAAAAATGCTTAATAAAGACATGTTAAAAAATAAACTCAAGTAAAAACAAAGTTATGCACTGCACTTTAAAAAAAAGCACTTGACCACTTTTAAATGTTTTTTTCATCAGGAACATTTGGAAAGAGTAGAAAGCTTCCTCTAGCTTGGATTTCCTATTATATGCAAACCACATAAATCCCAAATTTGAGACTGGTGTCAGCATTGGCCAACCAAACCACTCGGCTAGACGCTTGATTTGATAGATTTTCAATTATTCCTGTATTAATATTCTTTGGGGGTAAAGTCATCCCCAAGATTTTATATGGAATAGAGATTCATTTTTCATGTGTGCTGAAACTCCTAGATGGAAACTATTGGCGACGCCTATGGAGAAGTCAGACTTGCGTGCCATTATTGGCAATCCAATACAAACTTGGTATTAATTTACTAACTAGTAGAGCTATCTGGAGACTCTTAAACATATAGGAAGATTAACACTGCAGTTCCAGAATCCCTATATGCGGACTTGGCTAAAATGGTAACACAGGGGAAACAAACACCTAAATGTATTAGCCAGTCATTGTGCACATTTTTTTTTTCTAAGATCTTTTTATTGCACGTTTACAATTTGTTGACGGAATTGAATGCGACGGTTGAAAATCTGACATTGAATCCGGACAAAGTTAAATCTGCATTATATCAAAGTGATTGGATTGCCATAATGGAGAAATTACATGCATATAGATCACTAGACCATCTGAGGATGATTCATAAAAAGCGTGGAATTATAGCCCCATATTTAATGATTTATCCGAGCTGTAGGGTCAGGAGGCAATTTTTGAAATTCTGCTGGAATCTTTATTGCAGTAGGCAAATAACTACTAGATATAGTTCAGCAGAATTTTCTAATTGCAGATCCTGTGCTCCCCAAGAGGTGAATTAGGATCTTAGACATCTTGTAACTGCCTATCCTGTGCTTTTGGGAATTCGAGCATTATATTTCATAAAATTTTAAAATCTTGATACATCTTGAGGAAGGGATATATTGTTGAATGAATGTCTTGCAGGCAGAACTAAGTCAACGGTTCTTGCAGTGTTAGGTTTTCTAAAAGTCCTGAAATTAACAGATGACCACTATATAAGCACTTTATAATTCTTTGTATTGTAAAATGTGTGAAATCTGGTTTTTAGGGGGTTTGACTGTCTTTAATGTATTGTAAGAATATAAATTGTAAGTAAATTAGTATTGTAGTGATGAAATGATATAGGATTTAAAAAAATGTACAGATGAATTCTTTAATTCACTAGTTTGTTTTGCATGTGTGAGGGCATGTTTTCTTCTAGTTTAGGGTGTCTTGAAAGGAATTTGTATAACTTTTTTTCAGTCTTTGTATTTTTTTCTGTTTGTTAAAGGCAAATGTTGCCAAATAAAAAAATAGAAAAATATTAAAAAGCCACCTATTAATGCACCATTATCTTTTCATAAAAAACCCCAACAAAAATAGGTTAAAATTCTTCAAATATGAATGAAATTTCCATTGGGATTAATTGTACCAGCATATAGCTAATCCAGGATAAGGTGCCTGCTCTTAGGTGGTGAGCTGATTTGCTTTGGGGACTACCAACAAAAGTGTTCCCCATGAAGCTCAATCAATATCCAAGTTCCGCTCAAAGGTCAACAGGCAGAGTCCTCTAGGCACTCAAAATGCCTCAAAACTGCCAGAATCCATCTTAGTGGCTCTAAATCCAGATCAGGAAAAATGAGGGAGTTGCTCCCCCTCTGGAATGCCTCTATTCTCTCTTCAGCCTTCAAGCCATCTGTGCCTGCCCCTTTGTCTTCTTAGCAGCTCTGCCGCCCTGAACAGCTACATGGGCTTTGAGCCTGTCTATTTATAATCAATGGGCAGGATGCCCATCCTTCAACAAACTGCCCATCGGCTGCAACCACCAAAGTTCATCAAGCACACAATCTTTTTAAACAAAAATATCAGTGACCAACAGCTTTCTTGTGTAAACCATAGCAAGGATGATCTCATCATCCAGCACTAGGAATCTTTCCAACAAGAGTGTCAGTGGACAGTACTGATACTGTGAAAACTACAGTAAGGATGGCGCTTTGTAGTTCTTCCGCAGTGACGTATTTTACATTGTTATCTCTTGTTTAGGTATCCGTATAATCAAATCAGAAAAAAACGAATGGTAGATTTGTTTGAATTTCAGCTGTATGAAAATAACATACAGCCGAAAACTTTGAACACATCCACCTCTTGTTACCATTGTAGCTATTAAGGGGAGCTGGGGTGTCCCCGGCACCCTTGTTTCTTACAATGGCTTTTGGGGTTGCGGGGGCATCCCTCGCTAAGTGAAAATAAAGTTGAAGAAAAAGGACCCTGCGGCACCAGTTTCCATGCACGTAAGTGAAGGGAACTGGTGCCACAGAGGGATAGAGGAGTCGGCGGCACAAAGCGAAGTGTGCTGACAAAAGGTAAGTAGCGGCTTTGGGGGTGGGGGTTACCAGAAATGTTTGGGTGAGTGAAAACCAAAAGTCATTTTCGTTCAAATGACTCCTTTTTTCTCCCTCGAACATTTCTCATTCAATTAAATCATGGACATTCTTTGGTTTACTTATTATTGGAACATTGGCTTTTGTCCCAGAAAAGCCTAGAGAGCTATGAACGGTTTTTATGAAAGAGAACTGCAATGTACCAGGCTCAAAGTCGCTGGCACTCAGCCTAGTTTCTCGCACAGTACACTGAGGTAATGTACCTTATCTTTGCAAAAGCAACTCTTGAGGCTTGCATTTTACTAAATATTAACCTGCATTGCATTGCAAAACCTAATCACACCAAAACAGTCATCAGCCGGAATTTTAAAAAGGTGCTCCCTCAAGATCTTCATGACTAATAGTCTAAATACAGATTCAGCTGACTGCATAGTGTCATCCTTCTCTAGCAACTTGCCCTGCTCAGATCTAAAATTGGTAAGAGACAATATTGGACAACAAAATTGGTTCCCTGCACAACTTGGCATCCTAATAAGACAAAAACATACACTTGATGGCTAAAATATCAGAAAAAACTGAACTGCTTGGAAGGAGGAGGCGGATAAATCATACAAACCTAAATAGTAGACACTAGAAATAACTATTACCACGATCCAACAATCCTCCAATTGCACTAGGAAGCTCTTTGAGATTCTAAAACTAATAGAAAAACCCAAAAGGAACTCTATACTACCTTTCAGTCCAAGGGCTGTTCTTTGGAACGGCCCCCCTTTACCTCAAATCATTGACCCCCGGCACACTCCTTTTAGAGCACTACGCTCTTCCGTGCAGGCGTTTTGTATGAGCTTCAAATGCTCCAAAGGCCTAGGAAGATCATTTCCCGTAAACGCAGCAAATCTCTGGAACACACTGCCCCCAACGCTCAGATTAGAAGAAGACAAAATCTTTTTTCGGAAATCACTGAAAACTCTACTTTTCAAGTGATCTGACTAACAGCTTGGTATTTCCCTCCCTAGACGTGATCGTCCTGTGTTTGAATGAACGTTGTAATGTCTGTGCCCTGATGCCTGTGGGCGCATTACAAATAAAATAAATAAATTGTGCATTAACACGTTAGCATAGAGGCTGGATCAATGGCTCAGAAAAATGGTTAGGCACAAAATTGCATGTCACCCCTGTGAGCTGGATAACAAGCCGCATAGGCATCGTAGGAATAAGAGTGAAGAGACAAAAGAGCATGTAAAACATGGCAGAATACGTATTTGCTAAAATGTATTCACTCAATCTTCACTAGTTACCAAATACTCAAACATTTCTTATTGAGAAGAGCCAGCTGCAGCAGGCACTGTTCAACAGACAATCTTCGGCCACTGAAGGTCACTGATGAATCAGATGGGTAAGTGCTTGCCTCACAAAACGTTCCAAACAGTGTTCTTCTGTTATTCAGGATTCAGCTTTGGTGCATAGAACAAGTTCACTGTTACTTGTCATGACAGAGTAAAAAGATGTGAACACATAACATGTACCCCGGTCTCAATTTTGCATCATTTTAATTGCCGTCAGTATGTGGGCCAACCAATTTCAGCAACCTTTGTAGGTAAAACATTCATTTATTCATTAAAAAAAACAAATAAAAAACAGACAAAATGGTAATAACGATTTGGCCACCAGGGTGCACAGAGAGGAGCTAACTTATGCGTATCGCCTCACAAACGGGCCCGTTCTGGGTGTTGAGCACCTTCACAGAGCCCCCACCACGAGTAGAAGCCCCCCCATGTGTGCCACACTGATGCCCCTCATGGGCTACCCCCCGCCCCCACCAAGTTACGGGGACTATGGACAGCTGAGATACAGCCTGCAGAGACGGACCGAGTGGGAGACCGGCTCCAGATCCGTTGGCAGGCTCCAAAAGCACAGAACTAGAGCCAGGCCTCTAAGTGGGTGTCAAGACGTGGGTTACCACTTGGATTAAAAGTACCTCCATCCCTAAGCACCACTCAGGGAGAGAATATCTTCTCACTGAACGGTTATTGGGGCACAAGTGGCTGGAACAACAGCACCGGGTCCCAAGGTAGCTGCAAAGGAAACAGAGCGGGTTAGAGTCAATACAGTGAGTCACTAAAGGTATGCAGAGCCAGGAAATTCACCTACCTATAGGGGGACCGTGAAAAGGCATTGAAGTTGGGGAGGATGAAGAACTCCCAATATACAGGAGACGCTCCCCCACTCAGCGTGGTGCAGTGTAGATGAGAAGTAAGATCCAGCAGCCAGTAAGGAGTACCAGTGGGAAAGGATGCAAGGAGCAAGCCCATCAGAGGAGCATGTAGGTATCCTGAGAAATCCAGGGGAAAACCAAAAGGAAGTTCAGTTTGAGGCACAATAGGAGGGATCCAAAGGCAGTCCAAGAAGCATTCCGAGGTCAAGCACTGAAGCAGCCAGATGATGAATAATCTGAGCAACCAAGTTCAGGAAGGTCCAAAAAGCAGTCCAGAAGAGCATAGCCAAAAGGTCAGATACCAAGAAGTCAAAAAACAGCAAAAGCAACGCCAGCCAAAAAAACAGCTGGGAAGCAATGGATACTGCGTCGCGCGTTTGTTTCTACTCAGTCACATGACTTCTTACATGTCACGTGAGCAGAGGCAAGCGTTCCCTGTACATTAAACAGTTGCCAATAACAGTATTATATGTTGTGAAATTGTTGGCGTAATCTATCTCAATATGTTTGTTATACCCACCATGTGCGTTAAATCTTGGGTTATTGTGTTTTAGAAAACAATTCTTAGTAGTGCTTTTCTGCTTATTTTGAGAATAAAATTAAAATAGTAAAATTTACAAAAGGTTGTTGTGTACCAAGTCCATTTTTTCAGGACCAATGGTAATAGGGTACTACCAAACACCACATTCTAGATAGATGAGCAAGTTTCTAGATTAGGTCTTATGTACCTTTTCTCCTTGTTGTATAAATATGTACTTTGTATTCAACAGCAGAACCTTGCAGCAGGGGTGTAGGAGGTAACACTATCCGTGTGGAAGGAGGACATGGCTTTAGGGGGGATGGGTGAAAAATGGGATGCATCTGCCAGGATGCAGGCAAGACAGTAAGACTGCATTATTTACCTTGGTGACCTTGTAGGGTCCTACAAAACGAGGGAGTAGTTTCCGGCAACCAGGAATGTGGAGATGTTTGGTAGACAACCACACCCTGTCGTTGATCGCATAAAGCAGAGCCGGACTCTGCCTCTTGTCTGCTGAGCGACACATAGCAGCCTGAGCCTCCTGGAGACGGGCAAGGGTTTGTTCATGTACCAAAGTGAGACCTCTAAGGCAGGCATCGGCCGCGGGAGTGGAAGAGGTAGGTAGGTCTAATAAGGGTAAGATACAGGGGGTGTTGCCCGTACAGAGAATAGAACTGGGAGAAACGAGTAGAGGAGTGTGGTGCATTATTGTATGCAAATTCCCCAACATGAAGGACCTGATACCAGGAACCCTGGTACTCTAAGCATAACGCAAGTACTGTTCGAGTGACTGGTTCACACGCTCGGTCTGGCTGTCGGTTTCAGGATGGTAGGACGAAAACCAGGCATCAATACCACATAGCGCAGTGAGTACCCACCAGAATCTAGAGTTGAATTGGGAGCCTCTATCCAATACTAGGGTGGAGGAGAGACCGAAGAGAAAAGATGTTATGAAAGAAAAGACTGACCATGACAGGGGCTGACGGGATGCCTGCACATTGGACAAAGCATGCCATCTTTGTAAAACTGTCTACCACCACCCAGATGGTGTCAAACCCTTGAACATTAGGTAGGTCGGTGACGAAATCCATGGCAACTATCTGCCAGGGCTTCTGCGAAAGAGGCATGGGTTGAAGCAAGCCTAGTGGTTTGCCTTTATGGCTTTTGCATTGGGCGCAGATGGAACAGTTGTCTACATAATCAACGACATCCTGACGCATGGTGTGCCACCAGCACCTGCACTGGAGAAGGGCCAGGGTGAGTCTTTAACCAGGATGTCCATTGATGGTGGCATCGTGGGACCATTCTAGGGCTTTTAGCAGTGTTTTTTGGGTGGGCAAAAACAGTCTGCCCTGGACAAAGGGAAGGCCTTCGAGGAGGCCAGGGTTCCAGTCCTGCAACTGCACAGGATGCTGAGAGACCCACTGGCATACATCAGTAAGTGAGAGGGAGGAGTATGCAAACAGATGAAGTGTGAGTTATCCAGGAGTGTATCGGGAAAAACAGGAAGTGCCCCCCCCCCGTCATGCATGACAGGGCATCAGCTTTGCCATGGAACGAACCTAGACAGTGTCGAATGGTCAAATCAAATGTGGAAAAAACAGATGCCAGAAAACCTGATGGCTGTTGATGCACTTCATGGCGGCCAAGACCTGGATACTATGGTGGTCCGAATAGATGGTTACAGGCTATTTGGCCCAGAGGAAATGGTGTCTCTAGACCTAAAAAGCGTCGTTAACAGCCAAAGATTCTTTTTAGGTGACTGTGTAGTGTGCTTTGGTTGACGAAAACTTACGGGAATGGTACGCTATAGGGTGCAATAACCCAGTGTTTGGGCAGGACTGGGAAAGGGACTGCTGCCAGGGCATAGGACAAGGCATCGGCCTCCACTACAAACGGTAGGTCTGAGTTAGGGTGTTGTAGAAAGCGGGCAGTCCTAAACGCCACCTTCAGTGTATCTAGGGCTTCCTGGTGAAGTGTTGTCCAAACGAAAGGGGTTTTTGGACTAGTGAGTTTGGTCAAGGGGGAAGCAATGTCTGAGAAACCAGAGATGTACCTTCTGTAGAGGTTTGCGAAGCCTAAAAAGGACTGGAGCGATTTGATATTAGTGGGGACAGGCCAATCAAGAATGGTCTGGATCTAAGCAGTGTTCATGGAGAGACCCTCAAGCGTGATGTGAAACCCCAGGAATTCAATTTCTGTTACATGAAAAATACATTAAGGTTTTGCATAAAGGGAATTGGCCTTGAGGCGGTTGAGGACCTCCTGGACATGCTGTACATGGGTCTGGTAGGATGGGGAAAAGATCAAGATGTCGTCAAGATAGACTAGCGTAAAAATCAATGATGTCATGAAAAATGTCATTCATAAACCGCTGAAAGGTGGCGGGGGCGTTGCACAACCCAAACGGCATCACTGTATATTCATAAAGACCGTGCCGAATACAGAAAGCCGTCTCCCACTCATCGCCCCTTCTGATACGAACCAGGTTGTATGCCCCCCCGAGGTCTAACTTTGTGAATATCGTTGCGAGACTCAGTTGTTCCAGTAACGCGGAGATCAGCGGGATGTGGTAATGGTTCTTCATAGTTTTTTTTGTGCAACTTCTGTTATAGAATTTTTGCAAGCACAGTACATAAAGCAAATAAGAACGGAAGCAATATGCCCTGCCCCAGTTCCAAGCACCCCTCCCCCCCAGGATCCAATTACCTTTCCTGATGACCTTGAGGGGGAGTCTTTAATACGTTCTTGCATTGTTCGTTGTGGCACATGCCAACCTGCCACGGTACTGAGTATGTGCAGGCATGAGCCATCTCTCTCCCAACACCCGTCCCTCCTCCCTCCCCCATTTCCCAACATTCAACTACCAATCCTACTACACCTGTTTCAGGGTCCGGGGTGGATCTTAACATATGTATATAGATGTCGCCAGAGTGGGTTATGAGCATGTACATGGCGTATGCGACGTAAGGGGCGGGGCGTGATATAGTGAATGCAGGGTTTATCGGCATTCAGCCTGTGTCTCTGGGGTTATGTATGCTAGAGCAGGACACTGTCTCAGTAACGTCGGTCCCTCCCACGGGAGGCGGGCTCCCCGGGTGGGCAAGAAGTTCCCAGAATTTGTGTGTTAGTTCAGCTCTGGTTGGGTTCCTTCTCTTTAGTGCTCTATACTTCATGGAGCAAACTTTGGACAGAGAAGCGATGAGTTGTGTTTCCATGGGCGGTGTTGCAGCTTTCCAGTGCACCATCAGCAGTTTACGGGCAGCAAACATCAGTGTGTTTAGGTTTTTGCCGGCTAGCGGGTCAGAGTGCCATTCTTTATGGTTGGCCCCGAATAGTAGTTCTACCGGGGTATGTGGAATATCCATGCCTGGGATGCGGGAGGTCACGAGCCCTTGCACTGTTTTCCAATAAATTTGCACCCTGGGACACAACCATAAGCCATAAGACATGCCCCATGGTGCCAATCTTGCCACAGCCGGTGGGGGAAGGTAATCCCATTTTATACATTATGGACTGTGTATAATACAGTCGTTGGATAATTTGAAATTGATTTCCCTGTTTTTTAGGTTCATTTATGTTCCTGGGACAGTTGCAAAGAACTGGACTATGTCTCCCGTCTCTATTGGGGGTATCTAGATCCTGTGACGAGGCTTCCGCTAAAGCGGAGTTCCTCCCCACATTGTTCGGTAGCGCCATGGAATAGAAACTACATAATTGCGGGTGGGCGCTTGCCTGGCGCTCCAGTTCTAGTTCGCAGGTGGCAGGGAATGCCTGCCTAGAGGCCTCTGTGGTGTGCCTCAATATGTCAGCACGGATTGTGCCATATTGCAGCCAGTGCCCTGGTTGAAGGGCCAGTGGTATGGTAGCCTCAGGAAAAGTTTATTTTTGGAGCGTCACATAAATCAAGTATTTTGACCTTCTCCCAGCGGGTATCCTGTAGCAGTGGTATATTGTCAAGTGACAAGAGGCCCTTAATCGACATTGATGTGGGTGCTTCTTTGATGTCTATTCCCTGTTGGGCTCGCAGTCTGTGCCACTGGGTCACCATCGGCCCCGTTACTCAGTGTACTTTTAGATGCTGCGTCAGTTTCGCTGGGGGTTGGCTAAAACATCCAGTGGAGAAGAGGGGGCGATCATTGCCAGCTCCATCGTCCTCCAGCTGGAGCGGTCATCGTGGTTGAGCCATCGCTTGGCCCAGCATATTTGGGCTGCCATGTAATAGCTCTTCCAGGATAGTAGCACAAAGCCACCATCCCGTTTGGATGCGGTGAGGATCCTTGCACATATTCGTGCCCTTTTACCCCACCATATAATCTTTGAGACTGCAGTGTCTATGGTTTTATAGATCTTCGGGCTGGGGGGCGCATGGTAGCATCATCGCCAGATAAATAAGTTTGGGCATAGAGTTCATTTTGACCGCGTGGATTCCGCCGGTCATGGATAGGGTATCCCATTTTGTGAGGTCGGAGCGGATCCGCTAGACCATGTGCGGGTAGTTGAGGTCTAAGGTCCCCAGCGTTGGCACCAACATTGACCCCCAGATCTTTGATATGGTCTGTTTGTAGTCTGAATGGCACCAACCACCCCCAGGGTCCCAGGGGATATCCAGCCAGAGCGGTAGGATTTCTGACTTGGTCCAATTGACCTGGTAGCCAGCCATCAGTCTGTGTTGTTTTAAGAGATCTCACCCTGGGGAGGGATGTGTGGGTATTGCCTATGTATAACAGGAGATCAGCGTAGAAGGAGACTCATTGTTCCGTACCTCCTCTCCACAGCTCCCACCACTGAGGGTCCGACCGCAACACCTCTGCCACTGGTTCGATAGATAGGGCATAGAGGGGGGGGGGAGGTAGCGGACAACCTTGGTGTATGCCTGAGCGCAAGGTGAAGGGGCGGACGTGCATCCGTTGGTGGTCACCGTCACCTCTGGGTTTGTATATAGCAGATAGATCAGATGGATCAGTCTGATCATTGCCAAATTCTGCGAGTGCGAGGAACATGAAATCCCACTGGACTTTGTCAAATGCTTTCTCAGCGTCGATTGTGAGGATCTCAAGTCCTCTCGTCCCGGTTCCTCTGCTATAACGTGAAGAAGCCGGTGTACAATGTCCCCCCCAAGTGGCGTTTACGGATCAATCCAGTTTGGTCATTGTGGACCAGGCACGGCAGTATTGCCTCCAATTTCTGGGCCATAAATTTTGCTAGGACTTTGGCATCGGAATTTATCAAGG
Organism: Ambystoma mexicanum; assembly: GCF_040938575.1. NCBI lineage: Eukaryota > Metazoa > Chordata > Amphibia > Caudata > Ambystomatidae > Ambystoma > Ambystoma mexicanum. The sequence goes on from NC_090934.1 coordinate 853,876,177, forward strand.
ATATAGGTATGTATGACCCGCATTCATCGTTAGACCTCCCCCTTTCTTGTGGAATACCACTATGTTAGCAGTCATCAACCTTGGTAGGCGGCCACTTTTGACTGCCTCCAAAAAAAGACTGTGTGGAATTTAGGGGCTATGTCATCAGCCATGGTCTTGTACAGGTCAATCGGTATCCCGTCCGGGCCCGAAGCTTTGCCCGTGTTCAGAGCATGTATTGCTCGCCAGACATCGGCCACTGTCAGGGGGCTGTCTAGCACCTCGTACTGGGCCCCAAGTAATTTTGAGCAAATGTATAGCCTGCAGGAATTCTTGCATCGCCTGTTGGGGGAATGTTTGTGATTTTGCATAGGTGTGCATAAAACTCTGCGAATCTGGAGTTGATGCTCCCCTCCCCCATCTCATATGGCCGTGATTGCCGTTGTCGACTGTCTTTGTTTCAGGGCTAGTGCCATGAGACGCAGGGGTCTATAGTTATCCAAGTAATATTTATGGATCCAGCTGGAGTAGGATTTTTGGGCTCTGGTGGTCGTGACCTCTTCGATGTCCACGCGGGTTTTGCACAGATCTAAGAGAGTTCATTGATCTGGTGCTGCTTTATGTTGCCTTTCTCGGGCTTGTAAGGTATGTGTCAGTTGGTCTTCTTGGGTGCGCCACTGCTTTAATTTGTGCGCCCATCTGGAGATGCACTGACCCCTCAAAGGCCTTAAATGCGTCCCAGCATGCTAGGGTGGTATAGGAGGAGTTAATGTTGGTGTCCCAGAACGTCATGTCCCCCCTGAGATGTTCCACAAAGTCAGGATACACCAGAGCTCTCAGGTTCAGTCTCCAGTTTGGGGAGTTTAGGTGCGTGTCTGGTAGGGTCAGTCTAACTTTGACGGGTGCGTGATCGGAAAGAGTGGTGGGAAGAATAGCGCAGACGTCGAGGGAGTGTGATTGTCTGTGGGGCTAGCCAGCAATCTATCCTGGAGTAGCTTTGGTGCCTAAATGAGTAGAAGGTGTCATCTCTGCGAGGACCGTGTTTAGCTCTCCACACATCTTCCAAGGCCAGGTCTACCAGGAGGGATGTGAGAACACCTAGTTTTTTCGGTCTACTGGTGGCCAGGTGGTTCGTAGTTTGTCTGTTCAAGTCTGGGTCCAATGTTATGTTTAGGTCGCCACCCACTAATGTGAGCCGCCTCATATGTGGACTCCATACAGGACTCCATCGAGGAAGCTGGCGCGCGGTGAGTTTGCCCCTCTGTGCCCATTTTTTTTTTTTTTTAAAGAGAAGGCCCCCAGGTACCTGAAGCAACCCTCGCGGTCCCTCTGCCACCCTGCACCCGCTTCCTGATTTCTCTTCCCTCCTGCCTCCCAAACCACCCCCCTGCTCTGATTGGGCCCGTGGCCCGTGTTGCCAGGATCTAGCGACACCAGTGTGCACCAGCTCTGACTCCATCGAGGAAGCCGGCGCGTGGTGAGTTTGCCCCTCTGTGAGCGCATTTGTATTTTTTTTTTTTTTTTAAAAGAGAAGGCCCTGAAGTACCCCTCGCCGCCCCACTCCCACCCCTCACCCTCTTCCTGGTTTCCATTCCACCTCCCAACCCACCCCCCCTGCTCCAATTGGGCCTACGGCCCTTGTTACTCAATCCATAACTGACCCTCCCAGGGCAGCCCTCTGCCCGTTCAGCCTCCACGGCTAAGGGCTCCTAGGCAAAAGGCAGCTCCAACAGAGGCGGCTCCAAGCAGTGTCAGCAGGTGTACGCAGGGAAAGCCAGTGGCCAGCCGTCAACCAGCAACGACCAGAGGACCGGTAAGGTAAGAGTGGCCTAGGTGGGGAATAAAGTAATAATTCTACCCTGGAAGCATAGCCCACTCATCAAATCTAACCTAAATAAAACGCTGTAGTAATAAATAACCCCTCATCAGCCTACTTAACTTCACACTATTAAGCATAGCGATGTCTAGTATAGCACCCATTTGAACAGTCAGGCATAGGCCTCTCTCCCACTATACAGGGCTCTCAAATCTAGCTGTGTTCAGAATTGTATTATTTCACCTGTTAGGTATAGGCCTCTCTCTTCCACTGTGCGGGACTATCGGTTCTGGCAGCATTTAGAATTGTAATCTTCCACGTGTGCCTAGAATTATAATTCATCACCTGGCAATAACAGCTGCTGACCACAAACAGACAGTGCCCAAACTTATAGCAGACAATTTCCCTCACCCAGTAATACACCACAAGACAGCCAGACCAAAGCAAAAGAAACAATGACCAAAACAGCTCTCGACCCAAAATGCCACGCAAACGACTGGTACAGAGTGGTGAAAAAGAGCAGAAAGAACAAACACCGGAACAGCAACCACGACGCGCAACTGCAGAAAACACTCCGAATCACAGGAACGGCACTCAAACCAACGTTGAAAGAAGAGAAAAATCCCTGTACTTAACTCCATACCTCGCAAACAACCAGTCACCAGAACTAACCAACCCAATGCGAGAATCAGCAGTAGCAGACAACCAAACACCCACGCAGAAGAAGATCAGATAATGCTAGAAATTACAAAAACTTAATTGACATAATAACACCCTACATCACCAAATCAAGAGTAACTTCAACTCGACACCCGCAATTTTTGGAAGAACCTGAGGAAAACAAAAACCTAAGACTGAACCTAGAAGAACTCATCAATGACACACACGCACCTATACCAACACCTCAACTAGAGCTCGACCTTAAAGGAAACCCCAACACCAATCAGAAGACGACCCCAACAATAAAGACTGAACCAAACCACATCTCTAAACTCCACTGCAATCTATTAAACGCAAGATCCATGTCAAAACATTCAACAGAGATCTTTGACCTCCTTGATGACCATGGCATTGGCATCTTATTCATCACAGAAACATGGCTGGAAGACTACAAAATCACACTCCAACGCTGCCTCCCAGCCAACTTCAAATGCCTTCAAATAAACAGCAAACCTAAAAAAGGGGGAGGTCTCGCAATAGCATTCAAAGAACACCTAAAAATAAAAACGGACCACCGTCTCAATATCAACTGCGAAACCATGGTCATACACCTATCAGCGAACCCAAAAACCAACGTTGTGTTCATCCTGGTGTACAGACCACCGTCATATGATGCAACCTTTGTCGATAACTTCATAGAAGCCATCACCAACGGTTTATAGTCATAATGTCGACAACAAAAATGTCGACAGTCAAAATTTCGAAAAAAAAATGTCGAAAAAAAAAATGTCGACTTTTTTTTTCAATGCATTTTTTTTTTTTTTAAATGGGGGGGTTCTCCCTCCCCAACCCCCTTTTTTAATTTTTTTTTAAATTTTTCCCTTTTTTTTAACTCCCGAACCCCTAAAATAAATATATAATTAAAAAAAACGAAAGTCGACATTTTTTTTTTCGACATTTTTTTGTCGACATTTTTGTCTGTCGACATTTTTTTTTCGAAATTATGACTGCCCACCATCACCAACATAGCCATCAAGCATGAACATTTAATTATCCTGGGGGATTTCAACATCTGGTTTGAAGCAAGTCACCCCAACTCCCAAAACTCACTGACCTGACAACCATGACACTATGACAGCTGGTCAAAGGAGCTACACACTCGGCAGGACACACCCTTGAAGCAATCTTCGCCCAGGAAAAACTATCACCACGGCACCACTGATGCAAATACTGTGGAGAGACCATATCATCATCCCTTTCAGACTACCAACTCCATTCTGCATCCAGGCCACCAAACTCACAACCACCACAAAAAGAAATTAGAAAACCGTCAAAGCAAGCAACCTGTTCGAACAACTGGAGACGACCAAACCCTCAATTACAGAACTAGAGCTGGCTGACCTAGATGGGAAAGCGGGGCTGCTACACAAATGGATCGCTGACAATCAAAAAGATCGCCCGGAAAAACCATTCACCCCATAAAAAAAAAAGAGCTATGGCAAAATGGTTCACCCCACTACTAAGTACCATGAAAAAGGACAACAACAAAAAATGGAGCTGGAATGGAGGAAAGAATACAACCCATAGAAGAAAAAACAGTTCCAGAAACAAATCAGAGCATACAAGAAGGAAATACAAAAGCTGAAGAGAAGGCATGACAATCAACAATGCGACAAACTCACAAAAAGAAATGTTCAACATCAAAGAAATAAGAAATCCACCAGGCTGCGACAACACCCCAACCCCCTCTGAGAAACTTTGCAACGACCTGGCAGACCACTTCAAGAACAAAATCAACGACATCCGACAAATCATACAAAACAGACCAACAATAACATCCAACAAACCGAACCTAACACAGAAACACAACACAAACTCCAAAACGTTCACGAAATATTAGCAGAGGCTTTCGTCTCGCTGGTGAAACCCAGCAAGAAATCGGGTTCACCCATGGATCTGTGCCCATCTAACATCTACAAATCAATCCTCGCACAAGGAACACCATCAGAATATTACAGAAACCTCCTAAATCTCTCACTAGCAACAGGAACCGTACCAAAAACATTCAAATAAGCATATATCAAACCACTCTTAAACACAAGTGGCGATGTAGAAAACCTCTCCAACTACAGGCCGATCTCAAACACTCCCTACCCTGCAAAACTCCTGGAAACCTACGTCTACAAATTAACCCAAGAACACGTAGAAAAACACCACCTGTTGGACCAAGCACAAGTCGGCTTCAGACCCGCAAGAGGAACAGAAACCGCACTACTGTCCATCTGGGACGACCTGAAAACAAACGCGGACTCAGACACAACTTCAGCCCTGATTCTGCTCGACCTCTCCACAGCCTTTGACATAGTTAGCCATGACACCCTAACCAAAGGACTAGAAGACATTGGCATAACAGACACCACTACTCTGGACTAAATCTTTCCTAGCAGACAGAAGAGAAACCCTTGGTTAAAGCCCTTCAAATCCACACCATGAGTCAACGACTGGAGTACGTCAAGGGTCCTCACTATCACCACTGTATTTCCAACATCTACCAAACTGCACTAGAATCTGTAAAAAAAAACCAAAAATTACATAATACAAATACGCAGATGACACTCAAATCATCTACAAAATCAAAGTCAATCAAGCCGATCACTCAACCCTAATCGAGTGTCTAAAAGAAGTCTTTAATTGGATGAATACCAACAACTTGAAAATCAACCCAGGAAAGACAGAAATCATGATTATATCAAAAATCAAGAGAACATCACCTATATTCCATGGTCAACGGGAATGGGAACCGCACCAATTCCATCTAAGGTAGTAAAAAAATCTGGGAGTCCTGATGGACAAAACGCTAACCTTAAATCCACAAATAAATGCAATAATCGAGAAATGCTTCTTCCTCCTTCACACAGCAAGAATAATCTTATCATTCCTCTCCTTCACCCACAAAACACTCACAATCATCGCCCTAATCATGTCAAGAATAGACTATGCAAACAGCCTCTATCTCGGGATACCAGAATACCTCCTGAAGAAACTACAACGGATCCAAAATGCAGCAGCCAGACTCCTCATCAAACTATCCAGAAGAGACCACATCACCCCAGCCCTAAAATCACTGCACTGACTCCCAATCAAACATTACATCACCTTCAAAACAATGCATAACACACAGGGCAATCAGCAGATAAGGAGCTGCAAAAGAAATGAATAATCTACGAGCCAACCAGACTCCTCAGATCAAGCAATGAAATCCGTCTGGAAGAAAAACCATTCCTTAAGAAAAAACTTGGGGGCTCCTTCTCCAGCTTAGCTGCAAAACCTGGAACATCCCGAAAGAAATAACACCAAAGACCACCGACAATTCAGAAAAATACTAAAAACCTGGTTCTTCAACATCACAGATGCAAACTGAAAAACAAACACCACCAAACGGGAAACGCAATGAAAAGGATGACAAATCTAGGATGACAATGACAACATCTAGAACCGAATAAATAAACTTAGTACAACAAGAGAGATGACACTATGTCTAATAGGACACAAGTTACACCCATAAGGACAGAATCCAGCATCCATAACCAACTCCCAGCGAACAAGCGCACCCACTCGATAAATGCTACTATAGATCATTCTTGTAAAAAGTTGGATGAACAACTTGCCACACTAATTAAGTTGTGGATATTGACAGGGGCATGGACCAAAGAGGGTTGTGAATGAAGGCGTGCGCAGCCCCTGGACATAATTGCAAGCGACATTCCAATGGGGGTAGGAGCAGTAACTTGAATGAGCAACCGAATAAGATTATGAATGCCGAGCAGCCCCAACACATGGAGCGAGTAAATCTTGCCCTATCGATACCACCCTCCTATTAGACTGGGAATGCTTTCTGGGCTAGACTGCAAGGGACACAAACGCCTGCCCGTCCGCATACCAACAGGGGACACGTAGGCAGCCCGTTGCCCAACCTGGGCAAGGTTATGCATATGAACGGTTGCCATATGGAAAGGGACCGTGAGTGTCATACAGCCCCTGAGCTGAACGTAGACACATACGCCCACACACCCCACCCGATTAGAAATACGGATATTTAGCACCTCACTTCAAACAGGATTGCCAATTAGCCAACCCACTAACAACTTCACCCTCTCCATACACCTCAAATTCTAGCTAAACACAACCACGAACCTACAGCACAACAATCTGCACAAACTTCACTAAACTGCAACAAAACAAAGCACACAGACCCACACAATAGCACACTACGTCTTTCGACAGCATAACACCCCAAACCCAGCCAACGGAATTCCAGGCTGAGGCAGCCAACAGCACATCACTGCTCTCTTGCACTTCTTCAGCTCATCCCCCACTAACTCCACCCCTCTTTTTACAGAGCCGCCAGAGCACCAGAGGACCACTCCGGTGGTGATAATGCGCGGTACAAATATCCTTTAACATATGTGGGGCCCATGTGGCAAATGTGTGTGTAAAAAAAGGCAGGGGTATCCGTCGTTGGGGCATATAGATTAATGAGTGATTTAGTGTTGATGTAGTAGGCCCTGCACCAGGACATAGACCTATGTCGGCAATCGTCTTCTGAATTTGGAGGGGAACCTGTCTATGGACAAAGATGGATACTCCAAGTTTCCCCCTGACAGGGGGCGTGTGCAGATGCCCCGACCCAGCCCCTTTCATGCTTCTTAGATTCCCCCTCATTGAGGTGAGTTTCTTGGAGATATATTATGTCCCATTGGCGGTCTCTGAGGCGATTTAGGCCAAGTCTTCACTTAATGGGGTGACCCAGCACTTGCACATTTAGGGTTATTAATGTGACCTTAGCCATCTTACTGTCGTGGTGAAATCTTCCATGGTAGCCCCTTCCGCCCCATGTCGACTCCTGTGTATACTGTAATGGGATTTCCCATAGAGGATCCCCAGCCCCCGTTTTGCATGCCAGACCCGAGGTGTATTCTAACCACTGAACTTTAACTAAAACAGAGAAACGTCTCCCATAGAACATTGGGCGTGGGTGTTCCACTCCCAATACTACGCCATAAAGCCCATGCATGGTGATCCTGAAGGAATCCTCGAGACCGCTCTCTTTGCCATGCATGAGAAGGTCCCTCCGCCTGTGGCTCGTGGTCGTGCAGAACACAGGGGTGTCTGGGTGATATCAGCGATATTACTGGAGTTTGCGTTGTGAATCGGGCCGGCCGTCGCCCGCCTGGTTTGGTCAACAGTGTAGTTGATGAGGGAATATTTGAGGCGGTGTTTGTGGGGGATCGAGAGCCCTGGGGCCCCTCCAGCCATGCGGGCCTGCAGCCATTCCCATGGTCTGAGTGTGCGCAGGGGGTGGCAGTCCTAGAGTGAAGTTCAATGCATTGGTTGATCTCTTGGTGTCAAGGTAGGAGTATTGGATTGTGTTCGTAATTGGTGACCGTAAGGGCCTCTGGGTTCATAGAAGTAATCGATGGGCCCTAGGCGCCACCAATGTGAGGGTTTAACGTCGTGGGCTCCCTTCGTCCCAGGTCTGGGCCCTCAGGCCTCTGCCCGTTTTTTGTCTCCTGTATGTTCCGAGGTGAGCAGAATTCACACGAGGTTGTCGCTCATGGCGTCTGCACCCTTAGGTCGGATTCTTGTGGATAGTCTGTGGAGACCAGGTTTTGGCGTTGCAGGAAGCGCGCAGGCGTCCTCTGGGTCTTTGTACAAGTGCCATTGGCAGTTGACTTGTACACACCAGATTTCCAGAAATTTCAAATAGTAGCTCATCTCTCGGCCCTTCAGTGCTTCGAACAGGGGGTTGAAGCCCCTTCTCCAGCGGGACACCTCCGCTGAGTAATCGTTGAAGAGCCTGATGGGGACCCCTTTGATTTTCACCAGGCCCACTGCTCTGTATGCCTTTAGAATCACTATTTTGTGTTGGAAATTTAAGCGTCTGAGTGTTATCGGTCTTGGACGTTCCCCGGCTGCCGGCTTAGGGATGGGTACCCAATGGATCCTTTCTATTGTCAGTTCCCTGGGGTTTTCGATGTGGAGGACGTCCTGTAGGAAGTTGTACATGAAGGATTCCTCCAGTTCTGGTCCTTCCATGTTCTCCAGGAAGCTGATCATCCAAAGATAATTCTTCTGGATCAATTTTCTTGGTCTTCCATCTTAGCGCTGAGGCGCTGGACCTCTTTGATGACTGTCTAATTTGACAGCCGTCGAACCTTGGTTGTCTTCAAGGCAGCTGATACGCTGCTGGTTGTCAGTCCTCTCCGCTTGGATCGTGAGTCTCACCTGTTCGTCCTGTAAGTCCCACCTTATATCTTGGACCGTGGTATTGGTCTCCTGAGTGCACTGGCCTAGGAGTTTCATCTCAGCTAGGATAGCTTGGAGTAGAGATGGGACGTCCACGGTTGTCTTGCGTCTAGGTGTGGATGTTGCAGTGGCTGTACGTTCAATGAGACTTTGCTGTTTTTCTGGAGACTGAGCATAGCCCCCCAGACATCCCTCTTTGATGGTATAGGTGTCCCACTCTGTGGCAGATGGTGGCCCGGCGGTGTTGGGGTGTTAGTGGTACCTGGATGTGGGGGCGGCTCCTGGATCCTCTACCCTGTCTGTGGGCTGGGTATTAGATCTTCGGAGGCAGGGTGGCCGCCATTACCGGTGCATGGGATCTTTGGGTATTATTGTCTCTTGCGGTGGTATTGGCAGAGGTTAAGCCAATGGGCGGGCATCGTGTGCTGGGCTTGTAGTCCGATGGGGGCCAGTAGGACAGCAGGGGTGGCAACACCAGCCATTATGGGCACTGCGTGCAGTGTCGCTGTGCCAGTGGGCCCCTCCACTGCAGTCTTGCTTTACCCCCCTGGAGCCCGGCAGCATGGCGTTGTGTGGCCCCGTCCCCAGATGGGGATGAAATCTCAGCGGCCTAATCCAGGCGACGGACACCCTTTTGCTACGCTGTATATGCTTCACTCTGCCAGGAGAGCACTGCTGCTGCTTCAAGGGTGGTGGATGGTAGGTCCCCCCCTTTGATTGCTGACCCTGCTGCACCTCGAGTATCAGCCCCCCACCCCCTATGCTTCCAAACTTGGGAGCTTGTGAGGGGGCTACATACACAGATTGATCCTCCTCGGGGTGTAGGAGGCGTATTGTAGGTGCGCCAGTGAGTATTGTCTACAGAGCTAGACACCCCAATGAGGCTCACTGAACATTGAAGGGGTCTGTCTCTGTAGTTATGAGCATTCGACCTGGTGTTCCTTTGGTCGTGGCTATAGTCTCCCTGGGTCCAACCACCACTCGGTGAGCAGCGATGTATGGGGATATGGGAGAGTGGGGGAAAAGGGGAAAGCCCGGCAGCAGGATGGGTTGCACAGCCCAGCCTGGGTGACAACTATCTTCCTAGCTTCATTGACTGGTCTACACCACTGTCATGGCCCCTGCAGCGCACTGAGTGATGGGGCTGGCCCCCCGCTTTGCTGCCAGTGCATTGTCCGGGGCGTATGCTGCCCACGCCTCGGGCCGGTGAGTTATTGCAATTGTGTGGGTGGCCCAGCCTGCGGTCTCAGGGCGTTCCGGATGCGAAGGGCCTCAGGGTATCTGCCGCCATCTTCATTCCCTGCGGGCACCTGCCCCATCATTGCTGACAGGTCAGCTGGGAGCCTGTATCGCCAATATTGTCATATGTAGGTTTCATTTTTTGTCCTGGGTGCGGCTCCAGGTGTTTCAGCGGGCAGCTCCCACACGGGGAGCAGTCTAGTGCTTAATTGTCCCCAGGGTCTCCCTTCTTCCAGGGCTAGGCGCAGGGTGGACGCGGTGGGCGGGGCCACCCTTGCCGTGGTAGACACTGGATGGGGCGCTGGCTCATGAGGGACTGCCGCCGGGGGCTGCCGCTTGGTTCGGTGGTCGATGGTATGTGACCTTCTCCCCTCCTGTCTGGGATGGGGCCTCCCTCACCAGCACCTACGGCAACCCATGGTCCCCGGCTGCTCGAACGCCGCCCCACCACCACACCACCACTCCCCTTCTATGGCTGCTGCTGTGCGTCCGGGGCTTCACTGCAGAACTGTGGCTCTGTGTTTTGGGCCGCCTAAGCGCACAGGATGGTGCCTCACTGCACTGGTCGGAGACAATCTGGTCCCTGTGCCCACAGGGCGCAGGGAGTTCTCCAGGCAGAGCATTCCTCTGGCACCACTCTCCTGTGCCGGGTGCCCCGCGTCATCCGCTCGAGGGCTGATACTGTATTGGAGCAGAGCAGGCACCTTGACGGGGATCTTCAGGTTCTCGTTCCCAGCAATTCCATGTATGGAGGCGGGGTTTTAGTGCCTCGCCGCTCTCGGGGCCGCGGCCATGTGTGCTGTAGGCCCCTCTCGGCTGAGGTGCCGTATGAGCTCTTGGCAACCCCATACGCGGCTGAAAATTCAGGGGATACACCCGTGCGGTTCTGCTTCTGGTTGCAGCATTCTTCACATCGCTCTGGGGGATGGAGAGAGATATTTACATCTCGTTGCTGCGGGCCCACACAGAGCTTCACAGACCCGTGGCCATCTTGCTCGGGCTCTCGAGCGCCTCCCCTCTTTATGGTGATTTGATCGATACGTCTAGTCTACACAAGGGCAGAGGTCGCCTTCTCGCTTGGATACAAAGAAGATATGGCTTGCAGCAGGCGACTGGGAAGGCCTAATGTGACCTAGGCGGAGAGACAGTGCTATGTATTCTTTTAGAGCTTGGTCTTCAGACAGCGACAGCGAATATATACTGCCACATGGTAGATCTGCCCCTGGGAACAAGTCTTTTGGGCAATCGTACGGCCGATGAGGCAGTAGGGTTTCGGCATAGCCTTTGTCAAAGACTTTGGCAAAGTCGTGATATTCAGGTGAGACGCCAGGCATGACTGCACCCACCACGTGGCTGGTAGATGACTGTGGGACGTCTTGGGATCAGTCGGACTGAGATGGTCAACGGCAACAAGAGCCTGGTAGTGAGAATGAGGGACATCCAGCATAGCTCCTGTCAATATGGTGATTCAAAGGCAATGTAACCCTGGGGCCAATCGATCAACAGGTTGTGTTCCCTCAGCCAAGGAATACCCAAGATGATGCCGAACTGAGGGGTGGTTATCAAGTCAAATGACACCCTTTCCTTGTGTGTGTCTTGTATGATGAGCGTGAGAGGCAAGGTCTGCTATTTAATAGGCCCCGAAATCAAAATGGAAGCGCCCACGGCCTGTACAGATTCTGGCCGCCTTTTATTTTGCAGAGGTAGGTTCAGTGAAGTGGCCAGGGAGATATCAATATAATTGCCTGTGGCTCCAGAGTATTACTAAACAGACCATGTGTCTTGTATCATTAGAGGGCAAGAGGAGGGCCTTGAGTACCATTGGAGCAGTTGAGCCAATGGTACGCATAGGAAAAGAGGGCATCATGACCAGGCTCATCCGTGACCCCTTTTCTAGGGATGAGCCTTCTGAACAACCGTGGGTCTTTTAGGCCACTTGGGGCTTTCTTTCACATAATGACCAGTCTGCCCACAGTAAAAACAGGAACTGGTCAGGCGGTGTCGTTCTCGTTCAGTGGAAGTCAGCGGGCCACTTACTCCCCCTATCTGCATGGGTTCCCCTGAGGACTCAACAAAATGAGAACTAACCGGAAAAAAAAAAACAAGGGGACCTAATGGATTCGGTTTTTCACTCCGCCCTACGGGCATCTACTTGGAGGGCCAAGTCCACCATTTCCGGATATTGGACGGGTAATGTGGGGAGGGACGATGGCTAAGGCGTCCTTCATGAGGTCACTAAGGCCTCGGTAAAACACAACTGCTTTTTTAATGTTCCAGCCAGGCCGTTTCAACTGATAGTTTATTAACCCTGGTGATATATTCTGAGACTGGCCTTGCCCTGGACCAGGTCCAATAGCTCAGAATCCCAGGTTTGCACCTTGTAGCGCGTGTCAAAAACCCTGGTCATTTTGGCCACCAGCTTGTCGAAATCGTAGAGAACAAAGCTATTGCTTTCTAGAATTTGATTGGCCCATGCTGCCGCTATACCACTTAGTCGTGAGAGAGTAAAGGTGGCCTTAGTGGTGGAATTAGGGATTGCCTGAGGCCGACACAAAAAATTTGATTTACAGTGGTTCAAGAAAGTACAGAACTTTCGAGGGTCACCGTGGAACTTCTCTGGGCCAGCCAGGGGGAATGTGGGGATGTAAACAGGGTTTTGAGGCAGCACATTGCCTGGTGTAGCTGGTTGAGCTGGTGGGCCCCCAAACTCTGCATCTGGTATGCTTGCTCTGTAGGCATCATGCCCAATACATGGCTGTAGTAGCGGCAGATAGGTCTGCCAGCAATACTGTGATAGCCTGTACCAGAGCTGATACCGGATCCCCTGCAGCTGCCTCCATATAACCTCCATCCCCAAGAATCAGTCAGGGAGAGAATATCTACTCGCTAACCGGATTTTGGGGCCACAGGTGGCTGGAACAGAATCGGGCCCCAAGTAGCTGCAAAGGAATCAGAGGGGGTTAGAGACAATACAGTGAGTCACTAAAGGTATGCAGACCCAGGGAATTCACCTACCTATAGGGAGACCTTACAAAGACACTGAAGTGGGGGAGGATGAAGAACTCCCGATATACAGGAGACGCTCCCCCACTCTGCGTGGTGCAGTGTAGACGACAAGCAGGATTCAGCAGCCATTAAGGAGTACCAGTGGGAAAGGATGAAAGGAGCAAGCCCACCAGAGGAGCAACGTGGGTATCCAGAGAAATGCAGGAGCAAACCAAAAAGGAAGTTTAGTTTGAGGCACAATAGGAGGGATCCAAAGGCAGTCCAAGAAGCAATCCAAGGTCAAGCACTGAAGCAGCCAGATGGAGAATAATCCAAGCAGCCAAATTCAGGAAGGTCCAAAAAGCAGTCCAGAAGAGCATAGCCAAAGGTCAGGTACCAAGAAGTAAAAAACAGCAAAAGCAACAAGGAACACCAAACGCCGGCTTGTAACACAGCTGAGAAGCAATGGACACCGCGCTGTGCGTTTGTTTATACTCGTTCCCTTGGCAAGTCACGTGACTTGCGTGTCACATGAGTGGAGGCAAGCATTCCCTGTACATCAGTCGCCACGGCAACCGCCATCGAGGCAGCAGCTTGAAACGCAATCGACAACCACCGTGAGAGACTAGTCCCCCCACCACGACGAGGAACAGGTGCGGAGGAAACAGCTGGGCCAGGACAAAAACTGAGTCGGCGGGGAGCCGAATGGCTGGGGTTAAGCCGACTCCATGGCTGGGATGTAGATGGGTGCGTTACAGTGGGCCCAGCAAGAGGAGGAGCCGTGGCAGGTGCGCAGCGGCCCAGAAACCCACCCCAGTGAGAGGTCCGGAGGGAGACAAGCCGAGATCTCCAAGGATATGTTGAGGCGTGAGGGACACATGCAGCCGTTGCTGTCCCCGGCCCCGCACCCTCTGGGTCAGAAACACAAGGCGTCCTCTATCCCCGAAGAGGGAAAGCACCTGCAGAGGGCCTCCCAGTCACGCGAAGAGCTGTGATTTGTGAGACCCTGGGCCCCTGCCTGGGTGACAGAGGAGCCCCCATGCTACGCCCTCAAGAGGAAGAGCCATCAGCAGGAGGATCTCAGTGGCCTGCCAGTCTAGCCTTGCAGTGCCGATGAGGGGAAGACACCCCCCCCTGCCTTGCCCCCCCAGGGGAAGAGAGGGGAAAGAAGGAAAATAAGAAAAAAGAGAGGGGAGAGAGAAGTGAGGGGAGGGGAGGGGAAAGAAGAGACAAGAAAGGGCTCCAGAGCCCCCTGTGTCCCCCACTCACCCCCAGGAGGAGGACTGCCCTGTCAGGGTGTCCACTGGAAGGGGCACGACTGCTCACTCTGACCATCGCAATACCCCTCGCCAGCACCTGGGGTAACCAGGAGATCCTGCCCACATCCTACGAGCCCTGGTGAGCAGGGCCCCCCTTCCTGCCACTACAGCCATCCGTCAAAAGCAATACTGAGCTCTGGTGGAATCCAGAGCACAGGGGAGTGCCACCCCCTGTGAGCCCCCCTCCCCACACACCACCATCACTGCAACAACCTGGTTCCGGCCACAGGGAGGGCTGGGTTCCCCCGCCCCAGGGGGGAGACCGGTGATTCAGGGCCCTTGACCCCAGAACTACTATACCCACCCAGCATTGGGGCACTCAACTAGTGCGGTAGCCTGGTCACCCTGGCACGGCCAGCCTCAAGACCTTGTAATTTTCTGTGGGGAGCCCACCACCCAGGAGTTGGTCATCTGCACTTCAAAAATGTAATTACGAATCAGGACCCCGGCATCACGTGTGTTACTGTGTACTCTGCTTTCCTGTTCCCTGTGCTGCTTTATATCCGTATGCCCCCTCCTGTCGCTGTAATCCCAACCCCCTGTCACTGTGTGTCCATGTGTCACTGTGTTCCCTGCCATCCTGTTCACGGTTCTGGTCTCCGGCGCTTTAAAGATAATCATATCACATCACCAAACTTACTCTCTACTATACACCATCACACAACTAGAACACAGCTACACCCCTGACAAATTCGGCCTAGTTGTTCACATACGAATACTACCCCGTGAACACCTCATCACCCTAATAAAACACAGCTAGCCGATGTCATTCTGGCTTATTTGCTCACATAATGAGTCCTTCAGGCCCAACGCAGCCAGAACTCAGTCTGAGTGTCCATCCGCCAGACTCAACACATCCAACTGATATCTTCAGCACGACACCCAACGCTAGGATGCAGCTACCATCCAGCAATTACATCACCTGCACACATCTGGTGCACCCACGCACCCTACAACACCATCACTCTACTGACCAGAACTGCGGTTCCAGAGGGCGTTCAACCTACCAGAGCTTTGAGATCATACCAATGATGTATAGAACGCTATATGAATACCAAGTAACATAACATGTTCTTTTCTGCACAGGAGTCCAGTTGGGCCACCTGGCAGTGCGGCTCCTCTTTTTGGCTGTGGCGAACAGAGACTCAGGGGATACCGTTATGGCACCCATGGGTGGGGGTACAACTCTATGACCTTAGTGTACGTTTCTGGGCACCTGTGTGTTGCCAACAGAGCAGGGTATGGGCTGGTGGCAGCTCCATGCTCAATTTGACAGGTGCTCCGAGTATCCTCCATTTTGGGATACCCAGGCCCTGCCATAGGAATCAGTGGATTCCTGATAGAAGGCAAGATGGCCCCTGTGGCCTCTTGTTTTCCCAAAATCCTAGGCAGCCCAGACTGTCCATTGCCCTGACTGGCTGTTGGGTGGAAGACCCATATATGGTATTGTGTGGAGGTCCAGACCAGGCTGGCTGCATCCTTACCAGTGACTTGTGAGTACACCCTAGTGATTGGACGTGTGTGAATAGAGCGTGACCAACATGCATTCTATGTTATGGTGTCTGGTTTCTGTGCGTGACACAATGAATGAGACAGCCCTGTCTGAAACTGACATGAATGCAGTGTAGTGTGGTGTGCTGAAAGGCTGGGTGCTTGCCCCAACCCACTTTCCGGATTATGTGTGTATGGGTGGAAGTGAAATGCCTGAATGCCTGTGAGTCAGATTGGCTGCCTGCATGAATGCCCTTCTGTCTGACTGGCTGGCTGACTGAGCTCGGCTCAGCAGAGTGAATGAGGGACAGATGTGTATATCTGGGGACCTCTCACTTCTCAATTTATTCGGAGGTTGAAGTGGAATTTTGTAGCTGCTTATCCTTGAAGCCCAGATGGAAGAAGAAATGCTGCTGCTTTCCTTTCGACCAAATCTGAAAATGGTCTAGTCTGTCAAGGACTGATCCAAGAGAGGACCTGGCTAGGAGACGTCTCCCTGAGCTACGAGGGAACATCGTGCAGTACCTGGAAGCCAGTCACGAAAGGCTGTCGACCAGAGAAAGGGTGCGCTGAAAATCTTGAAGTGAAGCACCAGGACATCAAGGCCATCGAAGTCCATTGTCGACCAGGGTTCAGAGGATTTCTGTGACTGCTGGAAGCCAGTCGAGGTGTGTTGCCCAGAAGCAGGGACGGTTTGACACCATGCTGCTCGATGACCGGAGATGCAACACTCCACCTTGCCTAAGAACATTGAACAAAGGGCCCCCTTGCCATCACTGTCGACCAGGGGCGTTGCTAGGGGGGGTAACGGGGCTATAACCCCTGATCTTTTGGTTGTAGCCCCGGATAGAATCTCAGGAGCTACAGCCAAAAGACTAGCTAGCCCCCAGTCCCAATAGTTCCGACATCAGCGTAGCCCCGGGTCTTTTCCAGACCGAGCAACTCCCCTGCTGTCGACCGCTTTGTCCAGCCAGAGAAAGTAGAAGTTGAAGATAGAGGAACGTCCACAAAGACACTGATAAGTTAAGATCCCAAATCCAGCCGTGGTTGAGTCCCGATCGCCGAAGCAATCGCAAAGCACGCTGCTGGACCTACGTTCATCACCAAGTCTTCTTTGCGGCACTAAACTCTCTGCATCGAGGTGGACTGCACACCTCATCTTCACAGGACTTCCACAATCGAAGAGCACTGCGAAGGTCGAAGCTGCAGTCCCGATGCCAGGGTTCACATTTCTTCAAGGAATCTCGACACCCTGTGGCTCCTGCTTTAAAGGGAGTCCACTCTCGAGGGATCGGTCGACGAACCATTGAAGAAACTCTAACTCAGGTACATTGGGGTAGTTGAACATTTTGATCAGGAAACAAGACCATTTAAACATTAATAGACAGGGCTTGTTAATACACTATTACAGGTTGCCCAGGTGGGGGATCCTTGCTCAGAGCCGTGTCTGAGGAACTGTGAGAACCATTTTGCCATTCATTAACCCAACTTGTCTTGCTTCCTATGATCTATGCTGATACACATTGCTGTATGATTTGTATGCCATTAAAACTGTCAATTGATACATTTTAAAAAGGCGTCAATAGCCAAGTGTGGTACCACATAGACATTGTATATATTTGCCATATTAGAATTGATAGAGTACAAAGTGTTTTATTAATTGATGTATATATCTTGAACCTTGTTTTTATATAAAGAACTGTGTTAGCACATACCAGTGTGTGGGCATTCCTTTGGGGGGCAGGGGGGACTTGGTGACTACACTGTACTTAAGAACCAGCCTGCATCACCTTGAGATAACCTAAGCACTGGTTGCTCGTCCATTGCTACCACATTAGCAAACCTTGGCTGTGGTGCTCTGTGCTTCTACTCTGCCATATAGAGGGCAGGAGTACAGATAACCCCCTCCAGTCTTTCCACTGCCATCTGCAAAGAAAAGATCAATTTTGATATGACCTAATCTCACTTGGGCAGCACATATCTAGCATGCAACATAGCCTGCTGTATCAGCAGAAAACATACCTTAGTTTATTTAGCAGCCGGTAAAGATCCCGGATTGCTTTACCCATGGACGAGCACTGCCTTGTCCTCATCGGGGCTTCCGCTAATGTTTTACTCTGTGGGTCTCGCAGTGAAGTAAAAAGATGCAAGGATGTAGAACACAGATATGATCCCTGAGCCTATATATCCAGAAAAGTGCCAAAACATTTCAACGGATTGAAGGGAAAAAACTGCATTCACCAGCCAGTTTGTAATGGATCCAGGCATGGAGCACCCATTTGTTGGAGTAGAGCTTTCCAACAGGGCTTTAATCTCTTTTGGCCAGTCTGGTGTTCTCTCCAGTAGATTGGCCAACTGTAGTGCTCCGTTTGATGTGCCTATGAAAGTCACTAGGTGCTAGTGATGTGCATCTTCAAATACAGGGAGGTATGCCAGTCTCAGTGATAGTTGTGGGAACTTCAGAGGTGATTGCTTCATGTCAATTCAATAGCACTAGCTCAGTCCGCACTGGTGGATTAAAAAGTGTTGCAACATTTTACCACCTTGGAGACTGTCAATCCCCACAGGTACACTACAGCATGAAGTGTTAAGGTGCACGGTGTAGATCCATTAGGTAAAGGCAGGTTTGCTACCGAAGGTTTCTATTCGAATTGCACTCTGCATGCACTTGGTGGAGTTTGAATTCTGCTCACTTGGGCTGATCTTGAAAATGTCCTGGCAGCTTGTATGGGGTGTTCCCACACAGTTCCTCAGGGAATACAGTTGCACCGTAGAATCCTCATGAGTGTCACAGGCATGGATATAGGGCACTTCATAGAGAGTTTGCATCCAACACTTCTCTACTCTATACATGGTGCCCCAGGACTGCATTTCTTCCCACAACAGAGGTGTTTCTGCTGGCCCAGGAATATTCAGTATCCCATGCAGTGTCCAGAACAATGCGTCCTTGTCCCACACCGATATTCCATAGAATGTTTTCTTGAGTACACGCTATGTGGACTCTAAAATAGCCCGTCTCTGAGCTTGTCTTGATAGATTCAGTTCTGCCAGCTGCTTTTGCTACGTGATGGTAGACTAGTCTTGAACACTGAGTGTTTCCAGGAAGTCTGATCTGCAGAAGTTCAAGCATTGCTTGTTGCTCATTCTGTAAAGGTGCCATGTCCTCTTGGATGATATGCACCATTTCCACTACCACATCTCTTCAGCTTGTAGATTCACTGCTGCAATGCATTGAAGTTGTCATCGGCTGCAAAATGGCTCATCTCAATGGACAGTGCAGCCTTGGCTATCTAGGATAGCTTTCTTCAAGGTAAATTCAGCTTCTTTCGCCACAGCCCCCCCCCCCCCCCAACCTCCCCTTTGGCCCTAGCCATTTATAAGTGACCTATCTAGGATTACTGAACAAGTGTGTCTATTACACTAACAACCCTACATAAATGTTCTTACTTGGTCATTAGTTGTCATGCTTTGCCTATATTTTTTATAAACAATGATCAGGGCATATCCGGTACAGCACAAGGACCAAAAAAGGAATTTAATGCCAATTGTAACTTACACAATACATGTTCTAACTCATGCATCTCATCGATTACCACAGATCAAAAAAACCAAAGCATTCTAAACTAGACACATACAATACACATATACGATTATATTGACACATGGTACATATATGGAGTCTAAAACATCTCAGCAATACATCCTATCATAATCATGAGGGGAATTGTGTTAGTGTTGAATTAAACAGAAAAATATTCATGCACAGACACGGGTGTAAAAGTCGACACGACTAATTCAGCCTCTAGCCTAATCAGGTGATTAAGGGTGCCTTCATCAGGATGTGGCATTGCAATCTGGGCTCGGATGAGTTCTCCTGTGGGGGTTCTCGTGCCTGAATTCCTGTAGCACGTGAACTTAATGGTCAGACCGCGCCAAAGGCTGCGGTGGCATCGGTCCCTTCTTGGAATATACGGGATTGGAGTATTATTCTCCTGTTCCAGTTTCCCACTGGGGGGTAGTTGATCAAGAACTCTATTGTGTCACGTGAAGTCTGGTCCTGTAGTGGTCCCAGTCTCTTCAATGGGCGAGCCTACATAGTCTGTTCTGCCTGGCCCGATGGTAGCTACTGGGTCGGAACCCCTCTGACCCAGCAGCAACTTTTTATGTTCTGCTGAAGGCCATCTTAAGTTATATGCAAAGTAGACCAGAATGGTCTATTGGATGTTCACCATTTCAAAGAGGGACTATAGACACATTGTCCTCAACTACCACCTGTGGGAGCAATAACGTCTACTTTCTGATGAATAGAAATATTTTGTAAAAGCATCTTGTGTCTCTATTTGAATATGGAGACATGTGTGCCAGAGTCTAATTCGACCACTAACCAATCCCATGCATCTTTAGTCTCTGCTATTATCTTGTAAGTCTGGTTTAGAGTTCACCATTGTTGCCATTGTCCACTCTCGAAGCTGCAGTTTGCTTCTTTCCTCATCCTCACCCCTGGCAGGCTTGTGCTCTACCTTGGGTGCTGTGCCCTGTTTCTTCTCTTTCTATCAAGGAGAAGAATAGACCCCATCTCTAACTTTGTGGCTGCCTAAGCTGTGCCCTATCCTTAAACTGATAGGTACTCTTTTCACCACTTCTGTCCTTAAAGGGCCTTCTTATCCCAGCCAGCTTCTTGCCTTCGTCACTAATTACTTCACGCCTTACTGAATCACCTTCTAAGAAAAAGGGACATAAGTAGTCCTACCATGAAATAGTTGCCCCCAGCTATTGGCAGACCTAACCTCATTGCTGTGTCTGCTCCGTGCGAGTTCAATATCTCTCCCAGAATTGAGTTAAGGGCTGTAATTGATGGAGCCCCAATTAAATGAAGGTACAACCAACTATACATTGAGATGCAACTATGAGTGTTCCATAGGTGGTTCCCAACCTGTTGGCATTATGATTGCCAATGCCCTCTGCTGAGGAGTGACCCGAGGGTAGGCTGCCTCTAGCTTGCTCAGTATACTGGAATACCATCTAGGTACATCCTCCTGCCTTGTGGGGCAGGTGCCCAATAAGGGTTTGAGGGTCTGGAATGGAAGTGTTCCTTTCTCCCCATGCCATTATTTGTCTGGGTGCTCCTAGAGTAGCTCCCAAGGATCTATATTCTTCAGCTTGAGTGAGGACAGTGTCAAAGTGTCTCACCAGAATGTCAGTGCTCCCTGGTATACAGGACATTTGCCTCCCCATTTGTTTTGAACCTCAGGATGTGTTAGAAGATTAACTGTTCCACAGCAAAATGACCATATCTAGCTCTTGTGGTGGGGTATGTCAAGGCTACTTCAGGATAAGCAAGGAGTGTGTACTGTATTTGATCTAGAGCCCTCCCAACATGTAGGGTCTCAAACACACCTCCTGGCTTGTTGCCAGGTGTCTTTATATATGAACAGGGTTTCCCCTGCCAATCCTCCAGTCACTGCCACTGTAAAGTTGACATTTCCAACGCCTCCTTCCTGGAACCACCTGGTTACTACACAGTAGAAATTCCGAGGTATAGGGACAGCAACATGTGGGCCATCCATTCTAATACATTTTAGCTAGATAGCTATCAAGAACATTTGCTTGTAAAGACACCCTGCTCTTCAGAGTGTTTTAAGCTGTTAGACACCATGGCCACGTGGAAAGCCGTCTTCCAAGAAAGGAACTAGAGGAGCCTGATGCATAAGCTCGAAGGGCCCCCCCCGCCCATGAGCCTAGTCAGCACCACGTTGAGTTCCCACGGCGGGGCGGGCAGCCTCACCAGCGGGAACGATCGGAATAGTCCTTTAATGAACTCCTTGACTAGACAGTGCGACCAAAGAGAAGACCGTCCCGGAGACCTGGTGTGGTGGGAGATAGCCACCAGACGTACTTTGATGGAGGCGTGAGCCAGCCCAGACTTAGCCAACGTCAAGTACGGAAAGACTGGTGGGGTGACCCTCAGAGGCTTCATTTTCTGTGACCAGTACCAAGTTGCGAAATGCTTCCATTTGTGCCCATAGCATTTAAGAGTGGACACCACCATGGCAAGGACCTCGCTGCAGTCTGCCAGCAGCTCGTAACAACCGAACTCTAATGCTGCAGGAGCCAGGCCTTCAGGTTCAGGCATCATGGTGCAGGACTGTGCCTCCTTCCCTGGAGAGCAGCTCCGCGACCACTGGTAGCTTGACTGGCGGTGCCGCCGACATGCTGAGGTCTGGGTACCAGATCTGCTCGGCCACGCTGGTGCAACGAGGATCATCCTGCACTGACAGTCTTGACTAATGACTTATAGCAGTAGAGGCAACAGAGCGAACATTTACAGGAACGGGCCTTCCCACGGGAAGGAGAATGTGTCCCCCATGCTTCTTGATGGGGAAACATTGTGGTGCTATTGTCCGTGACCCTCACCATTTTGCCCTTAAAACTGAAGAAACAACAAAGGCTCAAAACACAGCCCGTAGCTCCAGGACGTTGATGTGGAGCTCCTTCTCCAGCTGCCAGAGGCCTCTTGTGTTGACGTCCGGTGTGGGCTCCCCAGCACTCCAGGAAAGCGTCCATCATGACAGTCTCCTGGTACGGGGGGCTCTGGAAGTCTGTACCACCGACGATGTTGGAGCGCACACCCCGCCACCTTATAGCTCAACGGAACTCAAACACAATCCTGTCCTTGAAGCTTCCGGACACCTGGATCGAGCGGGCATCACGGAATTCCTGGAGAGTTGCATCCGTAACCTGCATAGCCTGATCAAGTAGATACACATCATGCCGAGCAGCGACTTTATGGTCCTCGCGGTGACGATCTTCAGTGGTAACAGCAGTTGCACCTTGCACAAAATGGCCACCATCCTCCCTTCCGAGGGGGCCGCCAGCAGGACACCGTGTGGAGTCTGGCCCCCAGGAATAGCGCATCCTGCGATTGAGTCAAGCAGGACTTTGCATAGTTCACTGAGCACCCCAGATCTGTCAGCAGCTGGCCAGTCCTCTGTGTGTGATAGACGGCAACGTCCCTGGCCCAGATGAGCCAGTCGAGGTACGAGTACACATGCATCCCCTGTAGGCACAGATTGGCCGCCACCAGAGCCAGGCACTTCGTAAAGACTCTGGACGCCGACTTCAGCCCGAAGGGGAGTGCCTTGAACTGGTAGTGCTTCCATTGTACAATGAAGTGCAGAAACTTGCAATGTTTTTCGTGAATGGGGACGTGGAAGTATGTGTCCTCTAGATCCAACAGGAAGTCCCCCTCCTCCAGTTGGCAGAGCACGTGCTGCAACGTGACCATCCTACATTTTTGGAACTTTATGTACTTGAGTTGTCGTAGTACGAGAATGGGTCTCCAGCCCCTGATCTTTTCTTACCAAAAAGTATCTTGAGTAAACTCCGGAGCCCCGAGTCGCTTCAGAACCAGCTCCATTGACCCCCCCCCCACCCCCTTTTTTTTTTTTTAACATGCCCAAACCACCAGCAGCAGAGGAGGGATGTATTCCTGCCGGGCCACTGGTGGTATCCGCTGACACTTCGCAGGAACTAAGTGTGTCCATGGGCGAGAGCGTGTCACGCTCACCTGATTCCCACGGAGGCGCAGGTCTGGCTTCAAGTGCTGATGCTTCTTCAATGGTGAAGCGCAGGACTGTGAAGATGGACAGGTAGGGCCCCTCTACTCTGGCTTCTCTGGCTCACAGGAATATTCCCCTGTGCGTGAAAAGGGAGTATTACCTACTGACGGAATAATGCTCAAGCCTCCCACTCCCTTCCAACCCTCCACGATACCCCGTGAAGTCTCACCTTAGGGTCTGGAAGGATGAGTTCTCCATCCTGCTTCTGATGCAGGGGCGCGTTGAACTGGAGGGCCCCTCCTCCAGTTGGCAGAGCACGTGCTGCAACGTGACCATCCTACATTTTTGGAACTTTATGTACTTGAGTTGTCGTAGTACAAGAATGGGTCTCCAGCCCCTGATCTTTTCTTACCAAAAAGTATCTTGAGTAAACTCTGGAGCCCCGAGTCGCTTCAGAACCAGCTCCATTGACCCCCCCACCCCTTTATTTTTTTTTTTTTTAACATGCCCAAACCACCAGCAGCAGTGGAGGGATGTGTTCCTGCCGGGCTACTGGTGGTATCCGCTGACACTTCGCAGGAACTAAGTGTGTCCATGGGCGAGAGCGTGTCACGCTCACCTGATTCCCACGGAGGCGCAGGTCCCATCAAACCTCAATCCAGTTACTTCACTGGATTGAGGTGTGATGGGAGTTCAAATAAGCTTGACTATTCAGGTAAGGCGCTGTAAGAGTTCTGTTGCAAGTTCAAAATGACCCAACAGGTAAGTTTTAGAAGGAAACTGAGCTTTTCCTATTCCCTTCCTTCTCTCACCTTGTGTTCTTGTCTTTTTCTCTCTAGGCTCTGGGAAGTGGCTGCGGATCCGGATGATCGCTGCTGAAGATGGAGGTGCCCAGGAAAGGTGAGTGAAATGCAGCGCTGCAGCGATCGAAGCGAAATGCTTTTAAAAATGATGTCTTCCCTTTCAGGATCGTCGGTGTGATGTCTCCGTGATACAGCTTTAGCAGGTAAGGTCTTCTTTCTCTCCAATTCTCTCGTATCTCCCTTTGCAGGTGATCCAAGATGCTGACAGGCGTGGCTGAAGTCCAGATGCAGGAGCTGACACGGTGAGCGTCCAGCTGCGAGGAGCAGAACAACGCGAAGCGTGAGTTGCTGATCGGGCGTGGTTTAAATAGCTTTGGAAGAAGTTCCAGGAATGTATCCTTCCACCGATCAGGTATGTATCCCTCCCCGACCACACCCAGGTGGAAAGTAGTCCCACAGGTAAAGTAGTTCCATTCAGGCCTCAAGAGGGTCTGGATGTAGCAGCATGGTCTGCATCAGGTAAGTGCACATTAAAACACTTGAACACATGTCTAGCTTTATGAGCCTGGCGCCTAGGGCGCCAGGACAGGGGTCTAACATGAGCCTGGCGCCTAAGGCGCCAGGACTGTGTCCAAAGGGCCCCAGCTTGGGCCCGCTGGCACTTCCCTGGGGGGAATGTTGCCTGCCTCTGGGGTTGCTGGGTCGGACCTGGCTCCTTGGAGGTAGGCATCATGACAGAGCGTCCAGCACCCATCGATCAGTGGAGTTTTTTCCCCACACAGTGATGAATTTGGACAGCCGGCCTCCCACCGGGGTGCAGGGGTGAGGGCCAGACTTCTTGGCGGTTCAGTCCTGCTTGGAGGCCGGCATGCCGCCTTGGGAGCCTTGACAATGACCACCCCCGTAGACCTTGGAGCGACCCCTGTAGGCTTCCTGGGTCGTGGAACGGGAGGGTTGGCAGTACGAGGACGATCCACTGGCAAAACCCTTCGAAGATCTTCCCTCATGAGGAACCAAAGGATGGACAGTGTTGTCGCAGCATGCCTAGGGCATGGGCCATCTCTGTGTCGGTCCTGATGGCCTGAATAGATTCATCGACAGCCTTTCCGAAGAGATGGTCTCCATCGAACTGCATGTCCAAGACCCTCATCTGGACCTCCTGCCTAAAGTTGGTGGCCTTCAGCCAGCCATGACGACAGAGGCAAATCCTGTTGCCCATCTAGCGGAACCCCAAGTCTGCGATGTACAGGGCCATGGTAATGGCGTGGTCTGACACCACCTCCCCTTCCTGAAGGAACTCAATCACCTCAACCCGCTTATCCTAAGTGAGGAAATACAGGATCGGAGCCATCTTGTACCAAAGCTCCCGGTTGTACCTAGCCAGGATAGCTAAAGCATTGGGCGCCTTGACCGTCGTCGCCGAGTAGATGACCTTTCTACCCACAGTGACCAACTTCCTCCCCTCACTGTCTGGGGGAGAATGGAGGCTGAACCAGACAGGTTGAATGAAGTCTTCCGTGCAGCAGCCAAGACCACTGAGTCTGGTGAAGGCTGCGACTATAAACACTTGGGTGCGGACTCCAGGTACCTGGTATTTCTTTTCAAGCCAGTCCCTTTTTGGCTGGGGATGAGGCGGGGGTCTTCAGCAGCGCCAGCCCCTCATCCCAGACGCCGTCCAGCAGGTTCACTGCCAAAATGGTCCTCCTTTTCACCTCCAGGAGTCGATACAGGAAGCCCTCATCTCCAGTGTGAGCTGAAGAGGTCTGAAGCGCGGGCAGTCATCGAGTGGAAAGAACCCACTTTATCCGGGGGAGAAGCTCTTGGCGGTGGAGAGATGCCGCCGTCATTGGTGTCAGTCGTCGTGTCCGTTCCCTTATCCTAGGGGTGGGGGGGAATGAGCACCTGGAGCAGAGGCATAGGATGCCATTTTTCTTCGGCAGTGTCAACAGGGTTGTCGCCGGTGGAGCGGGTGACGGAGCCGCCAGCATCCTCTTCTGAATCTCCGACACCAGTGTGTGGAGGGTCGAGAGAATATCATGAGACAGATCTCTGGGATGTGTCTGAGAAGTAGGGTCACTGCCACCCCCGCCTATGTCGTCACCTCCGGTGGGTACCTCCTCAATGTTTGCAGTTGTCCCAAACGTCTTCCAGGATGGTGTGGATGGAACCCTAGTCCACGTCGGAAGAAATATCCATGACTTGGAGTTCTTCCACTCCCGCACCCCCTTTTTCGGGTCCTGAGGGGTCAGCTTCGGGCTGAGGGATGTATCCAGTTTTCCACTGGCTTGGCTGAAGACTCCCATCTGGAAGGAAGAGCCACCTTGGCCGTCGTAGGGGTACCCTGGATCGGGTCACCCCCTTTCACCTTCGAAAGGGCGTCCACCACCAGCTCGATAGATGCAGAGGATTTAACCTGTATCACTTGGGCCTTCACGAGTAGGTCAGCCACCTTTTCCTGTTGCTTGGCCGCTTCTGGTTTCTCCCGTAGCTTCCCTGGGGTAGCTGACTTTCTCTTCGACAAAGAGCTGGAGCGGTGGCTGGAGATTAAAGCCGCCGTAGATGATGGACACGCCCTGGCCGTTGCGGGATCTGCTTGCGTTGTGACCCCCAACAAAACCAGACTCAGTGCTGGGCCTGGTCTTGGACCCGCACGAATGGAGCGCCCTGGCTGGATCCAGAGGAAGCATGTCCCTGTGAACCACATGGGCCAGAGGCCTTGAATTTGAGCCACGCCACCCAACCTGTCTCGATCCTTCATTGTGCACTTGGTAAAGCCATGGCAGATCTCGCAATCTTCCTCCTTATGCGTCGGGTGAAGACAAAGGCACTGGGAATGCCTGTCCTCCATGAAAACATTCCGCAAACCGCAGCTGTTGCAGAGCTTGAAGAGGGATCCCCTGTCCTCTTCCGACATGATCCAACGTACAGTGTAGGCCTTCTGGAAACTTAAGACAAACACTTGACGATTCCGCCATTGAGGGGCGATGAGATGCTGAAAAACGGATACCCGTTAGTCGGATAATGAACCGATAAAGCACACAGGTTCAAACAGAAATAGGATGTTCCTAGCAAAAAAGCGTGAAAAACGCAGAAATGTCTAAGAGCGAAACACGAGTACTCCCAGCACTTTGACGTGCAGTAAAAATCTGAAGATGGCTGCCAGAGGAGGGGCTTATGGAGAGGGCAGTCATTGGCTGGGGGCAGTATGCCCCAGAGCTCAGCGATTGGTTTATAGGGGAAAGAGTTTGTAAGTCAAACTTTTTTTTCTTTTACTGCGGATTCCTGGCCTGACAGGGAATATTCATGAGCATGTGAACCCATGCTGGAAAATTGTGACAAATCAACTTCCGGGGCACCAGTGGTCCAGGAGTGAATATCAATTTCTAAACCATCAACCCCACAACTCTAGTACACTGGAAGGGATCCTAACAGATTGGAATATAAGTGAATTGTAAGACCTTGTCCAATTTTGGTAACATGAATGGAACGGCAGACTTAACTCCGCAGGTCGTGGATCGTTGGTTAGTTCCAACACAGCAAAAATACCATTACCAAATAAGGGACTGTCCAGTCAAGGTTGTATAAAAATATCTACTTTATTATTACTACAACAGAGAGTTCTAGCACATTACAACACTAAAGTAAAACGGAGGACAGTTTCACAAAGGAAAGGGATGCACTCAGGATACCGACAGGAGGGTAATTGGTAAAACAATCAGTTTTACAGTTCAGGGTCATTTGGTTTCAACACCAAAAGGGGCAAAGGGTTGTAACTGTCTCTAGGGGTGTTCAGAGAAGGACCACAGGGGCAGAACCACAATGTACCGCGTGCTGAAGCAGTTCTTTGTGCTCGACTGCATTCTGGTGATTCCAGGGCGCTTCGCAGTTAGTGGCAGGAGACAGCTGCGGGTACCAGGCGGCAGGCAGTTTGGCAAGCAAGGCTGGACGGACATCTGCAGGCTGTCCGGCTCGGGGCCAAGAATTGTTGTCTGTGCTGGTTGGCAGATCTGGAATGCTGGTTGAGGCGTCTTGGATGGCTCTGGCAACTGCAGCGTGACAGCGGTGCAGCCGGATGCAGTTCGAGGACTCGACTGCCTCGAAACTGTCCTTAAAACAGACACTGGATGATGCTTTTGTGGTACTCCTCTTCGCTTCTTCGCAGAGCTCGTGTCCTTTTCAAGGCGGATGGCCCAAAACTCAGGAGAGTGTTAGCAGGCAACTTCCTTCTCCGTTGTCCAGCGACTCTCCGGCACTTCCCACCTACAAAGCTTGCTGTCCGAACTTAGCAGGACATGCTGTGTGCTGGCTGGGTGCCGGTTCTGGAGCTGGACAGGCCACCCCCCCCCACTGCCCCCTCCTTGGCAGAAGATGCAAGGTAGACTTTACCTTCAGCTTGGGTCCAAATGAGTCCTCCTTGCAAGAGTCTTCAGATGATCTGGAGGGCTCAGCCCTCTTTTGAAGCCAAACGGGGCCCAGACATGGGCCCAGCCTAACTTAAGTGAGCCAATCCTGGGTCCCTACCAACAATCTTCAATGATGCTTCAGGTCAGAACCAGGGCGCTTGGCGACGGGGTAAAGACGACAAGATATACTTTCAAGTCCCCACCCTTCTTCCTGTCTGGAGTACATCAAAGTGTCTCCCTAATTAACTGAGCCCTATGTAGCGCTGGATCACAACATTGGCCTCCTTTGACGTAGGGGGTTGCAGGCAGACTTTCGTCGCTCACAATTCACATACTTCTCTGCTCTGAAAGAAGTGGCTCCAGACAGGACATTCACTGCCCTTTCATACCAAGGAGGGGTGTTCGTACCAAGTTGACACATTTCATGACAAAGAGGTGTTGGTGTCTGGTCTCCATTGTCACTTCCTGCACCCATGCCTTCCCGCAGGGAAGCTAATTAACATTCTTCAGTATTCGTCACCAGCAAGGTTTAACAATGGGGATGCAAATCCATGGGGTTTTTTAATTCTAATCGGGCTGCCCATGGCCAAAGGCTTTTGATGTACCGACGGCTGTCAGGTGTCAGCTACACATGACAGGGGAGGGCGGCGCTGGTAAGCTGGGTCCTCCCAGAGTACATGACTTTCTGCTGTGCAGTGAGCGTGGCAAGTGTGCGCGGGCATAGCCTCATCATTCTTTTAAACAAAAGCTCAGGCGAGCGCACTCTTCCTGTGCAGATGGCAGAGTTCCTCACAATAATTTGTGCAATTCAGCACTGTTCAAATGTGGAAGGAATCTCTTGTCAGCAAGATGCGACTGTTGGTGTCGTAGATGAAGTGCATTAATTGCAAGCTCTGCACATTTATGTTAGCAGCCATTAAATACCATGTTTATAAAGTAGAACCCATTTTGTTATATGGGTTAGATATGTGCCTTCTTGACCCGAGGGAATACCCGAATGGTCTGCAGGGACGATTGTGTAAAGAACTGCTTGGGTTCTCATGCACTTCCAAATGCCATAATTAGGCATGAGCTTGGATTGGTATCTTTCATCTCGATGGCTCTGGAGATTACTACTTGATTACTCCAAAATGCTATTTCCACCACTCAATTCTTTATGAGGATTTAATGAAAATGAGAGGAAAAGTCAATCTTGAAATTCAGGTTAAGAATGCAATCCCTGTTGGACAGATGCATTGAAAGAATTTACCTGTCATCCAGGAAATGTAAGGAACAAGTTACTTACCTGTAACTGCTCTCCAGCATGGGTCTGGCATGGATACACATGCTCATGAATATTCCCCGTCAGGCTGGGAATCCTCATTAAAAGAAAAAAAAGTGTTTAATTTCTGAACTGTCTTTCGCCTATAAACCAATCACTGACCTCTGGGTCATACTGCCCCCAGCCAATGCCTCTGCTCTACCCAGGCAGCCATCTTAAGATTTGGTAGCATGTAATGTGGCAGTAAGAGTAAGAAGAGCCGCAGAGGGGTAGGCAGGAGGTTTTGCATGTGAATCCATGCCAGGCCCATGCTGGAGAACAGTTACAGGCAAGTAATTTGTTCCTTGGGGTCTGACATGGATTCACATGCTCACAAAGAATACATAGCAGCACACATGCACAACCACAGGAGGTGGCAAGGCTCTACAGAAGCAATCTCTTACCGGCTCACCTCCAAGCGAAAAGGTTGCGCAGCACTGCTTGGCCGACTCTGGACTCCTCGCTGGAATCCCTGTCAACACAGTAGAATCTCGTGAAGGTGCTAGTCGACCTCCACGTAGCAGCCCAGAAGATGTCCAGCAGGGGCACACCAGACAGGAACGCCGTTTATCAGGATCATCTCTGGTAGAATGGGCTCGGGCAGCCAGCAGCGGCCGGTTTGCCAACCGGTGACAGTGAGTGATACAGCCGGAGAGCCACCTGTAAATGGAAGCCTTGGACAGGGCATTCCCATGGTTCACATGACCAAAGTTCATAAAGAGCTGAGAAGTTTTCCGGAAACTATGTGCAGGCCACATAAAACTTCAGCGCTCTAGCCACATCCAGCGCATGCAGTCCTTTCAGCCGGCGACAAAGGTGTCAGAAAAAACACTAACACCAAGGGTTCGTTGAGGTGAAAGTCCAAAGGAATCTTGGGCATGAATGAGGGGTGCGTCCGCAGCACCACCCTCGTCTCGTGAAAAGTCAAGTAAGGCGGCTTACAGGAGAAGGCCTGGATCTCACCTACTCTTCTAGCAGAGGTGATGGCCACGAGGAAAGCAGTTTTCCAAGACAAACTTCAGCAGAGCTGTATGCATAGGTTCGAATGGAGCCCCCATGAGCCTAGTCAGCACCACGTTTGCGTTCCCATGCCAGGGCCAGAGCCTTCACCGACATCAACAAACAGAACAGTCCATTGATGAATTCCTTAACGAGACAGTGCGACCATAGGGAGGACCGTCCTGCAGATCTGGTGTAGCAGGAGATAGCTGCCAGATGAACCTTGATGGAGGCGCGAGCCAGCCCCGATTTAGCCAACGACAGCAAATATGGAAGCACTTGAGGGGCTCTGACCCTCAGAGGGTCAAACTTCTGCGAACGGCATCAAATTGCGAATCTCTTCCATTTGTGCCTGTAGCATTTCAGAGTGAACTATCCCTGGCCATGGCGAGCACCTCCTTGCAGTCCACTGGAAGATCAGAACCCCCAAACTCCAACACAGCAGGTGCCAGGCCTTCAGGTTCAGCTATCCTGGGTCATGGTGGAGTACAGCGCATCCTTCCCTGGCGAGAAGATCCGCAACCAGTGGAAGCTTCACTGGAGGGGACACTGACCTGCTGAGAAGGTCCGGATACCAGATCTGCCTCGGCCACGCTGGTGCGACAAGGATCATCCTGCACCGGCACCGTCTGAGTTGATGGATGACGCGAAGAGGCAACAGAGGGAACGCATACAGAAACAGGCCATCCCAGGGGAGTGAGAATGAGTCCTCCATGCTCCTCAGCTGGGGAAACCTGCTGGCGAACCTCTGGCACTTTGTGTACGTCGTTGCAAACATATCAATCTGGGGATTGCCCCATTTGTTGAACAGGTTGTCCACTTGGGTCCTGCTGCAGCTCCCACTCGTGGCAAGAGCGTAGCTCCCTGCTGAACGAGTCGCCAACTGTTCTGTACTCCTGCCAGGTAGAACGGAATGAGGAACATCCCCTGGGCAACGGCCCAGTGCCACAAGTCCTGTTCCTCCCGGGAGAGTGCTGGGATCTGGTGCCCCTCTGCTTCAAGATGTAAAACATTGTGGTGGTATGGTCCATGAAGAACCTTACCACTTTGTCCTTTAGGGACGGTAGAAACGACTCGAGGGCCCAAAACACCGCCCTCAATTCCAGTACGTTTATGTGCAGTGTCTTCTCTTCCGACAGCCACAGACCTCTGGCGTGAAGACATCCGGTGTGAGCTCCCCACCCCTCCAGCGACGCATCAGTCGTGACTGTCTCCTGGTACGGGGGGGGTCTGGAAATCCGTGCCTCCGGTGATATTGGAGCATATGCCCCACGATCTGATCGCTTGTCAGAAGTCGTCGAGTGTGATCCGGTCCTGGAAGCTTCCGTTCACCTGGACCCAATGGGCGTCAAGGAACTCCTGCAGAGGCCTTATCTGCAACCTGCAGAGCCGAACCAGGTATATGCACGAAGACAGCATGCCGAGTAGCGACTTGACTGTCCTCACCATGGCAATCTTCAGTGCCAACAACCGTTGCACCTTGCCCAAGATGGCCGATATCCTTTCCTCCAACGGTGACACAAGGCACTTGAGCCTGGATCCCAGGAACAGAGCGTCCTCCGATGGGAGTTGAGCAGGATTTCGCATAATTCACCGAGAAGGAACAAGTTACTTACCTGTAACTGTTGTCCAGCATATGTCTGGCATGGATTCACATGCTCATGAATATCCCCGTCGTGAGGCTGGGAATCCTCGGTAAAGAAAAAAAAAATCAGTTTTGTTTCACATGCTCATGAATAATGAATACATGGAATACATGGCATTACACACATGCACAACCATGTCAACATCTCAACATTAAGCATCCGTTACCTCCTCACCAGGCTCGCTTCAAGCGAACAGGTTGCGCAGTACTGCTTGGCCGACTCTAGACTCCTCCCTGGAATCCAGGTCGACGCAGTAGAATTTCGTTAAGGTGTGCATCGACCTCCACGTAGCACCCCTGCAGATGTCCAGCAGGGGCACACCAGGCAGGAACGTCATAGTTGCAGCAATCGCTCTGGTCGAATGGGCTCTCAGACGGCCAGGCAATGATCGGTTTGCCAACCGGTGACAATGGGTGATGCAGCCGGAGAGCCACCTGGAGGGCCTTCCCATGGTTCACAGGGCCAAAGTTCACATACAGCTGTGATGTCTCCCAAAAACACTGTGTGGTCCACATAGAACTTCAGCGCTCTAGCCACATCCAGTGAGTGCAAAGTCCTCTCAGCCGGCGACGGGAAGAAAACAGGCAACACCAAGGGTTCGTTGAGATGGAAGTCTGACGGCACCTTGGGCATGAAGTAGGGGGTGTGTCCGCAGCACCACTGTCTCCTTGTGGAATGTCAAGTAAGGTGGTTTACAAGCGAGCCTGAATATCTCCCACTCGTCGTGCGGAGGTGATGGCCACAAGAAATTGTCCTCCACAATACAAACTTCAGCAGCGCCAAATGCATAGGCTCGAACGGGCCCACCCCACCACCCCCAACCACCCTCCCAACCCACATCAGCCTAGTCAGCACCATATTGAGCTCCCACCCCGGCGCCGGAGCCTTCACGGGTGGGAACGAACAGAAAAGTCCTTAAATGAATTCCTTGACCAGGCGGTGTGACCACAACAACGACCGCCCCGGAGTTCTGGTGTAGCGGGAGATAGCCACCAGATGAACCTTGATGGAAGCATGGCTCAACCCTGCTTTGGCCAGCGACAGCAAATACGGCAGCACCTGCGGGGCTGTAATCCGTAGAGGGCCGGGTTTCTGTGCATGGCACCAGACAGCGAACCTCTTCCACTTATGGCTGTAGCATTTCAGCATAGATGAAGCCCTGGCCTTGGCAAGCACCTCCTTGCAGTCCGTTGGAAGATTTTATCCACTAAACTGCAGCGCTGCAGGAGCCAGGCCTGCAAGTTCAACGACCCTGGGTCATGGTGCAGAATCGCACCTCCTTCCCTGGCGAGAAGGTCTGCATCTGCCAGAAGCTTCACTGGAGTGGACGCCGACATGTCCAGAAGGTCCCGGTACCATATCTGCCTCTGCCACGCCTGTGCGACAAGGATCATCCTGCACCTGGACCGTCTGAGTTGACTGATGAGTTGCAGAAGCAACGGCAGCAGGGGGAAACGCACAGAGGAACAGGCCATCCCAGGGAAAGGGGAATGCATCCCCCATGCTCCCCAGCTGGGGAAACCTGCTGGCGAACCTCCGGCACTTGGTGTTCATTGCAAACAGATCGATCTTGGGATTGCCCCATCCTGGAGAGTCGGTCCACCTGATCCTGCCAAAGCTCCCACTCATGGCAAGAGCGCAGCTCCCTGCTGAGCGAGTTGGCAACAGTGTTCTTCACTCCTGCCAGAGGAAAGGGTACCAGGAACATCCTCTGGGCGACGGCCCAGTGCCATAGATCCTGCGCTTCCTTGGAGAGCCGGGGATCTGGTGCCCCCATGCTTCCGAATGTAGAACATCGTGGTGGTGTGGTCAGTGAAGACCTGCACCACCTTCCCCTTGAGGGACGGAAGTAATGATTTGAGGGCCCAAAACAAGGCCCGGAGCTCCAGGACATTTACGGGCAACGACTTCTCCTCCAGGAGCCAAAGGCCTCTTGCATGGAGATTGCTGGTGTGCGCGCCCCATCCCTCCAGGGAGTCGTCACCGTCTACCGATGTGCTGGGGTCTGGAAGTCCGGGCCCACCGCTAGATGCGGACGCCCCACCATCCAATTGCTCATCGGAATGTCTCGTTGAGGGCGATCTTGTCCTCAAAGCTTCCCGATACCTGGATTCAATGGACATCGAGGAAATCTTGCCGCATCCGCAGCCTGCACAGCTGAACTAGGTATATGCATGACGACATGCCGAGCAGGGACTTGATGGACCGCACCCTGGCAACTTCCATGGTCACCAGCTGTTGTACCATGCCCAGGATGTCCTCTGGAGAAGCCAGGCACGACACTGTTGATCCTGGACCCCAGAAACAGAGCATCCTGCGATGGCACTAAGCAGGACTTTGCATAGTTTATCAAGAACCCCAGTTCCGTGAGCAGGCGTATGGTCTTCGCTGCATGCTCAACGGCAAGTTCCATTGACTTTGCTCAGGTGAGCCAATCATCCAGGTAGGGGTAGACATGGACCTCCTGAAGGTGCAGGCGCGCTGCCACCAGAACCAGGATCTTGGTGAAGACCCTTGGCACTGACTTCAAACTCAAGGGAAGGGCCTTGAATTGATAGTGTTGCCCATGGACCACGAAGCGTAGAAACTTTCGATGCCCCTTGTGGATGGGGATGTAAAAATAAGCATCCTCCAGGTCCAGCGACGACAGGGAATCCCCTTCCTCCGGTTGTCCCAGCACGTGCTGAAGTGTGATCATCCAAAACTTCTGAGACTTGATGGATTTGTTGAGGCGGCAGAGATCCAGGATGGGCCACCAACCACTGGTCTTTTTCCTGACGAGGAAGTACCGCAAGTACACTCTGGAGCCTCTTCGGGACGAGTTCTATTGCGCCTTTTCTCAGCATTGCTCGTACCTCTAGAAGCAGTTGTGGGACATGGTTTTCTTGCCTGGCCACTGGTGGAACGCAAGGACACTTCCTTTGGAATTCCAGGATGTGTCTGTGGGCCAGGGCGTCCAGCACCCAACTGTCAGTGGAGATGGACTTCCACACGCCGATGAAGTTCGCCAGCCGGCCTCCCACCGGGGTGCTCGCACGGGGGCCTGACTTCACGGGCGGTTTGGTCCCGCTTCGTCGTGGATGACCCACTTTGGGGGCCTTGACGACGACTATTTCCTGCAGCTTCGCTGCGGCCCCTGAAGGCTTCCTGGGCCGAGGAACGGGATGGTTGCTGGTACAAAGAGGTTGCCACCAAATACTTTGGAGGCACCATGGGACTTGCCTCCGGAGGCCCGAAAGGACGGCCGTTGCTGTTGGTGTGCCCAAGGCACGAGCCGTCTCGGTATCTGCCTTGATGGCTTGCAGAGATTCATCCACCATCTTGCCGAACAAGTTGTCCCCGTCGAAGGGCATGTCCAGTACCCTTGTCTGGACGTCCCGACGGAAATTGGTGGCCTTCAGCCAACCACGCTGACAAAGGCAAATGCTGTTGCCCATCTGGCGGAAGCCGGTGTCAGCGATGTCCGATGCCACCTCAACTTCTTGTAGGATTTCAAGTGCCTCCGCCCTCTCATCGTCCAGAAGTAAGTCCAGGAGAGGGGCGATTTTAAACCAAGGCTCCCTGTCGTAGCAGGCCATGATGGCGAGAGCGTTGGCTGTATTAATGGTCGTTGCCGCTGACTAGGTGACCTGTCGTCCCATGACGTCTAGCTTCTTTCCCTCGCCGTCCGGTCAGGAAGTGAAAGACGATGCCGCAGACCCTGCAGATTTCTTTCTGGCCGCTCCCGCGACCACTGAGTCTGGGGACGGTGGAGATATGAGACACTTCGGTGCAGAGTCTGGCACCCTGGATTTCTTCTTGTACCGGTCTGTTTGCCGGGGACGAGGACGGGTTCTTCAGGAG
Source organism: Ambystoma mexicanum (assembly GCF_040938575.1). NCBI lineage: Eukaryota > Metazoa > Chordata > Amphibia > Caudata > Ambystomatidae > Ambystoma > Ambystoma mexicanum. Next base: position 853,912,525 of record NC_090934.1, read on the forward strand.
GGACAGTCCTTCGTCCTAAATGCCGCCCAACAGCAGGATCGAGAGCACGGTCTTCCTCTTGGCGCTGATAAAAGGTATCCCTTCTGTTTCTCAGGGTTCAGTTGAAAAAGCTCTGAGGCACTGGAGATCATGGCATGGAACGAGCTAATCTCGCCGGATGGAGAAGCCCTGGGTACCGGCAATGGGAGGTCTGGTTCCATCGTCGCCCATTCCAGCCGTCGGTCTCATCCCTCGTTGCTTTCCACATCTGCCTCGTCGGGGTCCTTCCCATAGGACCTGGCCTCGACAAACTTCTTGTCAAGCACGGTCTTCACGCCCGAGAGCTCCTCCTCGGAGGAGATATCCAGGTCCGGCAGGACCACCGTGCGCCCCCCCCCCCCGCGCTCAGCCAAAGGCGACAGTCTCTGGGAGAGGATCGGCATGGTCTTCACAGGACTCCTCAATGGGCAGGAAAGATTAGTCCCTCTGAGTGGGCAGGAAAACTCGTTTTGGGTGTCGTCTCCACTGGGACTGCATCTGCAGCCTTCGCCAGGGACGCCACCACTTCCTCAATAGATGAACCTGGGCCTTCACGACCCTAGGCGTGTCTGCGTCCTACACCGTGTGGGGGGGTCAATGCCTCACTCACCCATGGCTTTCTCTGTCTAAGTCGACCGGGCCTTCTCCAAAAGCTTACCCAGGTGGTCTGACTTCCTTTTCTTCGCTGAGCCGGAGCGTTGGCTCGTGGTTGACGGCGTCTGCGATGCTGCGCCTGGCTTGGCTGCCGCAGAGCCTGTACCAACGGCGCTCCCGGTACATGCGGACGCGAGGTGCTTTTCCTTATGTTGGGCCCCTGTCGCCGGAGCACCCTCAAAGGTCTTAGAAGATGGCTCAGATTTTCTCTTGGGAGAAGCATGCTGCTGGGGCTCACCCACCGCCAGGATCTTCGTCCTCAGCCACTCCGTGAGCCGCTTGTGACAGTCCTTCATGGTGTGTGGCACCATATCCTTGCAGAACACACAGGCCTCTACGTCAGAGTGGTCCGAATGTAGGCAATAAAGGCACAGGGAGTGCCCATTGTCCAGAAAGATGGGCCACAGCCCTCATCCTGGGCAGATCCTGAACAGAGGCATCGAGTCTCCTTTATCCTCGGCCATGTCCATGCGGTGTAGGCCTCCAAGAATCTACTGGAAACCTCCAAGAAGCGATAGATGAAAAATTCACCCTCGAGGGGCGTAGAAAGTTCTGAAAAACAGATCCCCGTTAGTCGGATGATGGCTCGATGGAGCCTTAGGCTCGATTGACCGAAAAATAGAGCAAAACTCTTAGAAAAATCGCAAAACAGTAAAAGCTCGAGAGCTATAGCACAAGGACTCCCAACACTTGAACGTATGGTAAAAATCTAAAGATGGCTGCCAGAGGAGGTGCTTAGGTAGAAGGCAGTCATTGGCTGGGGGCAGTATGACCTAGAGAGCAGTGATTGGTTGTTAGGAGTAAGACAGTTCAGAAACAAAAAACAGAAACTGATTTGTTCTTTACTGAGGATTCCCAGCCTGACTGGGAATATTCATGAGCATGTGAATCCATGCCAGACCCCATTGCTGGAGAACCCCAAATTGGTCAGCTGACAATTGTCTGTTGTGTGTGTTCGACAGCGATTTCCCTTGACCTGCCCTGTATGAGCCAATCGTCAAGGTAGGGGTGGACGTGGATCCCTTGCAGTCACAGACAGGAAGCCTACCGGCACCAAGCACTTGAAGACTGGGCGGCGACTTCAGTCCGAAAGCAAGAGCCTTGAACTGATAATGCTTCCCCTGAATGATAAAACGCAGAACCTTGCAGTGTCCTTTGTGTGTGGGGGCATGGAAGTACACGTCCTCCAGACCGGGTGACAGAAATTCCCCCTCTTCCAGCTGGCCGAGCACGTGCTGCAGGGTGACCATCCAGAACTTCTGGGACTTTATGAACTTGTTGAGCTGTCATAGGTCGAGAATGGGCTTCCAGCCACCAGTCTTCTTTCGTACGGGGAAGTACCTCGAGTGGAGCCCCGGAGTAGCTGTGCAACCAGCTCTATCACCCCTTTCCATAACATGGCCCGAACCTCCAGCAGCTGAGGGATGTGGTTTTCCTGCTGGGCATCAGTGGTATTCGCAGACATTGATGAAACTCCAAGGTGTGCCCGTGGGCTGAGAGCTTCCAGCACCCATCTGTCAGTGGAGATGGACTTCCACACGCTGACTAAAATTGCCAGCCTCCCACCGGGGTGCACAGGTGGTGGCCCAAACATCCTGGCCAGTTCAGTCCCGTTTGGAGGTCGACTGGCCGCTCTGCGGTCCCTGACGTCTGCCTCCAAATGCCGTGGGTCGACCCCTGTTGGCTTCCTGGCCCGAGGGTTGGCTGCAAGAGGATGATCCCCCGCCGAAAACCTTTGAAGACCGGAAAGACTTCACTCCTGAGGGGCGCTGAAATTCAACAGATCCCAGCTTGTCTGCCGATAAGTGAAAGAGCACACAGGCTGTGACAAAAATAGGACTTATCGAAAAAGTGCAAAAAAAAAACATACAATAGCTCACGGAGCAAAACACGAGGGATTCCAACACTTGAACTTGTGGTAAAACTATGAAAATGGCTGCCAGAGGAGGAGCTTAGGGAAAGGGCAGTCATTTGCTTGGGGTAGTATGACCCAGAGTACAGTGATTGGTTTAGAGGAAAAACACAGTTTGTAAGTGAAAGAAACTTTTCTTTTACAGAGGATTCCCGGCCTGACGGGGAATATTCATGAGCATGTGAATCCATGCCAGACCCAATGCTGGAGAACTAACTAAATTATTGGACTGAGCCAGTTTTGGGGCACATTAACTTCTGCACTATGCATTTTCCCTCTTTGGCTGGATGAGAGTCCCATCAGCACTAAACTATGGGTGCAGAACTGTTCATGTTTGTTAGATTGTGACCCGAAAGCTTTCCTCCCTGCCCACCAGTCCTGAGAGGTAGCCTTACTTGGGCATAAAGTCCTGTACAAACTGTGCCACAGCCTCATGCTAAAAGTCAAATCATTTTAAAATAACATGGGAGACGGCGCCAGCCTGTTACTGCATACAAAATGACCAGCATCTGTTCCTTCTTTACCTTAGGCGTCTGTTTAGTTGCCTATCCATTTCTGCCTTTCAGTCTAATGAACACACCCTGTGTAGGGAGCTCAAACTATGACATCCATTACTTAATGTAAAAGAATTTGATGGTTGTATCGGCTTAGACTCGCATGCTGTGCATATGGTCCAACATCCAGTGGTAACCACAGAGTACTGCATCTTGTCTTTCAAGAATCCAAAAGGGGACATCGACATGGGCGTGCCTGTAAAACTATCCCTACGTGATGGGTAGTGTACCCAAGATCCATCATGCGTTGAGGTCTCTCCAATTGTATTTTTTCTGCCGTGAGAGCCTATGACTATCGTGAGCGAGTACAGAAAAGAGAGAAAGAGTAAGAAGTTTATGTTCCTTCCATCCGAGCAGGGAGGAAGGGTGGGCGCATGTGAATCTAAGCAGATACAACCATCCGAAATGCTTTTACAGTAAGTAATGCATGTCTTCTGATGTTTGTTAATCTGCTTGGAATCACATGCTGTGCATAGACAAGCCAGCAGTAGGTGGTATGTGAGAAGGCACAGTTGTGAAAATATGTCTTAGTACTGCCTGTACCAACTGAGAATCAGACCTAAAATGAGTGTCTAGGCAATGGTGTTTTGTAAAGGTGTGGACCGAACTCCAGGTTGCCGCTTTGCAAATGGATTCAAGGGGAACATTTGCAATGAATGCTATGGACACCTCAGTGCCTCGAGTGGAATGTGTTCTAGGCTTGAAGGGCAGCTCTCTTAGCAAGAGAGTAGCAGAGTGATGCATTTAACAATCCACCTAGAGATGGTGGATTTGGAGACTGAGTCTCCTCTTCCTGCTGCCACCGAAACGAAAAACTGATTAGTCTAAGTGGTCGAGTTGTTTCCATGTATAACATGACAGCTCTGCATAGATCCAGTGTGTGCAGGGTTCTTTCTCCCAGGCTTGAAGGATTCTGAAAGAACGTTGGTAGTTCTATTGACTGGTTCACATGGAAATTGGAAATGAATTTAGGCGCAAATCTAGGGTGAGTGCGCAGAACCACGTTACCTTTGTGAACTGTTACAAAGGGATCTAGGATTGAGAGCGCCTATAGTTCCACTTACCCTCCTGATGGAGGTAATGGCTATCAAAAAAGCAGTCTTAAGGGTGAGGTCAAGGCTTGCATTGTGCATGGGCTCGAAAGGAGCTTCATAAACCTAGTCAACACCATATTTAGGTCTCATCCGGGAGCCGGGTTAGACATGGGAGGGTGAATTCTCTTCACGCCCTCCATGAAAGCTTTAAAGGCATGGTCTAGTAAACATTTTTATTGTCCCTACGGGTCGGCCATGTTTTTTTAAGCCTAAGTGGCTCGATTTTAGAAAACTTTCCTATGGACCTTACCCGAGTTTTCGTCCATTAAATGCACGCGAAAACAAGCACCAGGGAGCTGCCATTTTGTGATAATCCTATCATTTCCCCCATCGCCCTGGCTGACCTGCTTTTGCGGCACTAAATCATATCCCCCACCCCTGAGCCTGTCATCAGCAGACTCGTACCACCCATTTCCCAACGCCAAAGCACGTCTTGTGTCAACATTCGCTGCGCTTCAGGCAATGTGTCGCCATGGAAATGGCAGGACGCCTCTTTCCTCAATAAGTATAAACAGACCGTTTCACAACACACAGCAGCAGATTTTCGATTCCATTCCTCTCTCTGTGTTAGAGTATTCTGGGACTCGTTTCTGTGCTCTGGTCAGCTACCTTCGCCGCTTGTAGCCCGTGTGAACACCTGTACCATCTCGGTAAATTATTTTACTTTGTTTACCACACAATGGCTACAATAATGCCCTACATGTACGAACCCGAGTATACCGAGGAGGAACTACTGGAAAGGGAAGCACGCGAAAATGATGGGGATTCGGACGGCAGTTGGCAGGACGAATCAACAGATGAAGAGCCTGGGCCTAGTCGCATGGACGGCGTCTCCACCTGGTGCACATGCAATTGGTGCGAGCTAATGCCGACCGAGGAGGAGAACTGCTGCTGCCGAGAAAACTCGGGGATGCGTGGCCTACATTTCGGAAGGCGAGCCACGACCGCAATGCATCACCGAGCTGCCAGACTTCAGGGCAGCCTGCCTCACACGGGCCGTGTTGAGGATAATGATGGTGCTTATGCACGAACTTCGCGCAACTGTTCGTCCTCGTAATCAGAGTAACGAGTAAGTATACTGTGCTTGTCATGCCACTCCTATTTCATATTCTACTATATCCAAAATTACATCTACATATCATTGTAACGCATGTAAGTCGTTCAATAGTGTGCATTGTCTAGCATTTGTCCGTGCAGAATGCCATTAGTTACAAGAATTGTCATTGACAACAAACGTTTATTAAACTTATCTTGGTCATTTAAAAACAGTTTGTTTCATTCCTTTTCACAGGTGGTACAGGCTGGTGGCCTATCGTTCCTTTGCATGGTGGCTCCACGGGAGGCTTGGACACCGCGTTCGAAGAGTGATACCCGCCTGTGCCGTTCGTGCCATTAGAGAAACGTTCCCGAATGACAGCGGTCAGTACAGGGGATTTTCTCTCGCTGTGCTGCAACCTGACCTGTATAATATTTAAAGTCTTGTATTCTTGTGTCATGAAAATAAGATACAAAATAAAACACCACATATATTTTAACAACGGTTGTTTCGATTTTTTAAATGAATCAAGTGTGTCTCCATTCAAGGATGGATGTCAGACATCTGTGCTCCGAATGGGTGCAGGTCTGGTCGCTGTGAAGCAGCGTGGTCACTATCTATCTAAGCTAACGTAACATTCTCGATAATGCATGCACTAAATAACAATTGTTCAAAGTCTTTCAGTAGGTTATATCTCTATAAAATTAAGTTACATGGAACAAGTTACTTACCTGTAACTGTTGTTCTCCAGCGTGGGTCTGGCATGGATTCACATGCTCATGAATATTCCCCGTCGTCAGGCTGGGAATCCTCGGTAAAGAAAAAACCAGTATCAGTTTCGTTTCTGATCTGTCTTTCGTAGTAGTAACGAATCACTGGTCTCTGCGTCATACTGATCACAGCCAATGACTGCCCTCTACCTAAGCCCCGCCTCTGGCAGCCATCTTCAGATTTGGAAGCACGTGAAGTGGCAGTATGACCAAGTGAAGAGCCGCAGAGGGGTAGGCGGGAGGGTTCGCATGTGAATCCATGCCAGACCCACGCTGGAGAACAACAGTTACAGGTAAGTAACTTGTTCCTTCTCCAGCATGGGGTCTGGCATGGATTCACATGCTCATGAATAAAGAATACATAGCAGTACCCACATGCACAACCACGGGAGGTGGCAAAGGCTCAACATTAAGCATCACATCAAACTCAACATTAAGCAATGTTACCTCCTCACCAGGCTCACCTCACGCGAACAGGTTGCGCAGCACTGCTTGGCCGACCCTGGACTCCTCCCTGGAATCCTCCCTGGAATACCGATCGACGCAGTAGAATTTCGTGAAGGTGTGCGTCGACCTCCACGTAGCAGCCCTGCAAATGTCCAGCAGGGGCACACCAGATAGGAACGCCGTGGTAGCTGCGATCGCTCTGGTGGAATGTGCTCTCGGACGGCCAGGCAGCGGTTGGTTTGCCAACCGGTGACAGTACATGATACAGCCGGAGAGCCATCTGGAAATGGAAGCCTTCGAGAGAGCCTTCCCCTGATTGACAGGTCCAAAGTTCACAAAGAGTTGTGACGTCTTCCGAAAACACTTTGTGCGATCCACGTAGAACTTCAGCGCTCTAACCACATCCAGCGAGTGCAAAGTCCTCTCAGCCGGCGACGAAGGCGACAGGAAAAACACAGGCAACACCAAGGGTTCGTTGAGATGGAAGTCCGACGGCACCTTGGGCATGAAGGAGGGGTGCGCCCTGAGCACCACCCTCGTGTCGTGAAAAGTCAAGTACGGGGCCTTGCAGGAAAGGGCCTGGAACTCTCCCACCCGTCGTGCGGAGGTGATGGCCACAAGAAACGCTGTTTTCCACGACAGGAACTTCAACAGGGCCGAGTGCAGAGGCTCGAACGGAGGTCCCATGAGCTTGGTCAGCACTACGTTGAGCTCCCACGCCGGGGCCGGAGCCTTCACCGGCGGGAACGATCTGAACAGTCCCTTCATGAACTCTTTCACCAGACGATGAGACCACAAGGACGTCCACCCCGTGGTTCTAGTGTAACGGGAGATCGCAGCAAGATGAATCTTGATGGACGCGTGCGCCAGTCCAGCTTTGGCCAGCGTCAACAGGTACGGCAGTACTTGGGGAGCCGTAATCCTTAGAGGGTTAATCTTCTGTGCGTGGCACCAGACAGAGAACCTCTTCCATTTGTGTCCGTAGCATTTAAGAGTCGAGGACGCCCTGGCCTTTGCAAGAACCTCTCTGCAGTCGGCCGGTATGTCGTATCCTCCAAACTCTAGCGCTGCAGGAGCCAGGCCTGCAAGTTCAGCGACTTCGGGTCGTGGTGGAGGATGGCGCCTCCTTCCCTGGAGAGCAGATCCGCGTCCACTGGCAGCTTGATTGACGGGGACGCTGACAAGTCCAGAAGGTCCGGGAACCATATCTGCCTCGGCCACGCAGGTGCAACGAGGATCATCCTGCACAGTGACCTCTTGAGCTGGTTGATGAGCCGGATCAGTAGTGGCAATGGAGGGAACGCGTATAGGAACAGGCCCGCCCAGGGGAACGAGAAAGCATCGCCGATGCTCCTCGGCTGGGGAAACCTGCTGGCGAACCTCCGGCACTTAGAGTTCGTCGCCGTCGCGAACAGGTCGATCTGGGGTGTGCCCCACCGTCGGAAGAGGCGATCCACTAGATCCTGCCGTAGTTCCCACTCGTGGCACGAGCGCAGCTCTCTGCTGAGTGAGTCGGCGATGGTGTTTTTTATCCCTGCCAGATGAAACGGCACCAGAAACATCCTTTGAGCGACGGCCCAATGCCACAGGTCCTGCGCCTCCTTGGACAGTGCTGGGGACCTGGTTCCGCCCTGTTTCCTGATGTAAAACATGGTGGTGGTGTTGTCGGTGAAGATCCTCACCACCTTGCCCTTGAGGGACGGAAGGAAGGACCTGAGGGCCCAGAACACTGCACGGAGCTCCAGGACGTTGATAAGGAGGGACTTCTCCGTTGGGAGCCAAAGGCCTCTCGCGTGCAGATTTTCGGTGTGCGCTCCCCACCCTTCCAGGGAGGCATCCGTGGTCACTGTCTCCTGGTGGTCTGGGGTCTGGAAGTCCATGCCCGCCGTCAGATGCGCGCGGGTGCCCCACCACCGGATCGCTCGGCGGAAACTCTCGTCGAGTGTGATCCTCTCCTCGAAGCCGCCCGTCGTTTGGATCCAGCGCGCGTCCAGGAACTCCTGCAACGGGCGCATCCGGAGCCTGCACATGGGAATGAGGTAGATGCAAGAAGACATCATTCCGAGGAGGGACTTGATGGACCTCACCTTGGCCGCGTCGGAAACCAACATCCGCTATACCTTGCCCAGGATGGACCTGGTCCTTTCCTCCGACGGGGAGGCCAGAAGGGACACTGTCGAGCTTCGCTCCCAGAAACAGTGCGTTTTGCGCGGGTACCAGGTGGGACTTGGCGTAGTTCACGGAGAATCCCAGGTCCGTGAGAAGTTGGACGGTCCTTGCCGTGTGCTCCACGGCGAGCTCCCTCGTCTTGGCTCGGATGAGCCAGTCGTCCAGGTAGGGGTAGACGTGGATCCCCTCTCGGCGCAGCTGCGCCGCCACTGGTGCAAGGCACTTGGTGAATACCCTGGGTGCTGACTGTAGACCGAAGGGAAGGGCTCTGAACTGGTAGTGACGCCCTTGGACCACGAACCTGAGGAATTTTCGGTGCCCCTTTAGGATGGGAATATGGAAGTAGGCATCCTCCAAATCCAACGACGACAGGAAGTCGCCCTCCTCCAGCTGACCCAGGACGTGCTGGAGGGTGACCATCCGGAACTTCTGAGCTTTGATGAACTTGTTCAGCCGTCGTAGGTCTAGGATGGGGCGCCATCCTCCCGTCTTCTTCTTCATGAGGAAGTATCTTGAGTAAACTCCGGAGCCCCGAAGCCTCCTTGGGACGAGTTCGATGGCGCCCTTCCTTAGCATCGCCCTTACCTCCAGGAGAAGCTGAGGGACGTGAAGCTCTTTCCTGGCCACAGGGGGGACGCGCGGGCACCTTCTTTGAAACTCGAGCGCGTGGCCCTGGGCTAGGGTGTCCAGCACCCAACGGTCGGTGGAGATGGACTCCCACACGCTGACGAAGCTCGCCAGCCGGCCTCCCACCAGGGTGCTTCGGTGGGGGCCCGACCCCACGGTCGGTTCAATCCTGCTTAGACGAGGCTTTGCCGACTTGAGCTCCTTGACGACGACGGCGGGGTCCGCCTGACTTGCCTCGTCCCCGGTAAGCTACTTGAGACGACAAACGGGCCGCTTGACGGTAGGTGGAAAATCCGCCGCCGGAACCTTTGGAGGCGCCCTTGCCTCCGCCGCTCCGAAAGGGCGGCCGCCGTTGCTGGAGAACCCCGAGAGCCCGGGCTGTCTCCGTGTCCGCGTTAATGGCTTGAAGGGAATCGTCCACTGTCTTTTTGTTCCCATCGAACGGCATGTCCAGGACTCTGGTCTGTACGTCTTGACGGAAGTCAGTAGCCTTGAGCCATCCACGCCGCCTAAGGCACACGCCATTGCCCAACTGGCGAAATCCAGTGTTGGCGATGTCTGTCGCAATAGTGATGGCGTGGTCCGACGCCACCTCACCTTCCTGCAAGATCTCCAGGGCATCCGCCCTCTTGTCGTCCGGTAGGAAGTCCAGCAGGGGAGCCAGCTTGTACCACAGCTCCCTGTCGTACCGGGCTACGATAGCCAAGGCGTTAGCCGCCTTAATCGTCGTCGCTGCAGACAAGATGACCCTGCGCCCCATCGTGTCCAATTTCTTTCCCTCGCCGTCCGGCGGGGTAGTCGACGTGGAGGCCGCAACCCCCCCCCCCGCTTTCTTCCTGGCCGCCGCGGAGACGACGGAGTCCGGGGTAGGCTGCGCCCGGAGGCACAAGGGGGCCGCGTCCGGGACCCGGTACTTCTTCTCGTACCGGTCCCTTCTAGCCGGCGTCGTGGATGGGTTCTTGAGGAGGGCGAGGCCCTCATCCCAAATATCGTCCAGTAGAGGTACTGCGAGGACCGTCTTCCTCTTGGCCTCGCGCCGCTGATAAAGGAAACCTTCCTTCTTCTTCTCCTCAGGGCAGAGCTGGAAGAGCTCGGATGCCCTGGCGATCATGGAGTGAAAAGATCCAATCTCGTCGGGCGGGGAAGCCCGGGTGGGAGGAGAAGACGGCAGATCCTCGTCGTCCGTACCCGTTGCGGCCGTGTCAGTCCCCGTATCATCCCCTCGAGTCGTGGACGGGGAGGAGGGCTGAACGGGGCGCGACGGCTGAAAAGGAGGTGGAGGGTGAATCCTTCTTTTCTTAGGAGGGGGGCTGCCAGAAGGGCCTGGTTCCGGGTCCCCCGACGGGAGTGGTTCCTCCACTGGTAACGGCAGTCTCGTCCTTATCTCTGAGCATAAGGACTGTATAGCCAACAAAATGGCCGCCGAGTTGTCTTGCGGCACTGGCAGAGGGGAATCCGACGGGCGGTCAGGGGCCCCGTCGGTACCCTCGACGATGTCGTCGTCTCCTGCGTCGGGATCCCTCCCGACGGGCTGGTCTTCTTCCACGCACACGCCGTGGCTTAAGACCTTGATCAGTTCTTCCTCAGAGGTTGAGGCCGAATCCACGGCGACCTCCTGCCCCCCCTTTTTCTTCTCAGTTGGAGGTTTCACGGGGGTCCTGTCGATGGGCATAAAAGAGGACTCCCTCCGCGGTGGCAGGGAGACTGAGCCCCGAGGTCGCCACCACTGGCGTAGCCTCCACAGGCTGAGCCAGGGCCGCCGCGACTGTCTCGATAGAGGCCTTGGCCGGATGGATCAAGGCTTTCACCACCCTTGGTGCGCTCACCGCCTTCTCCTTGAGGGGGGGGGGGGGGACACTGCCTCGCTCCCCCTCCGAGCTCGACCGGGGCCTCTCCAGGAGCTTCGCCGGGTGCTCGGCCTTCCTCTTACCCGACCCAGAGCGTTGGCTCGTGGTTGATGGTGCCGGGGAGGGTGCACCCTGCCTGGTGCCCGTAGAGCCCGACCGTTCGGCGCTCCCGGTGCCAGCGGACTCGCGGTGCTTGGCCTTACGTTGGACCCCCGTCGCCGGGGCGTCCTCAAAGGTCTTAGAAGACCGCTCGGATTTCTTCTTCTTCTCGCCGGACGGGCTCTTCCCTTCCAGCCAGTTGGCGAGACGTTGATGGCGGTCCTTCATGGTCCGCTCCGACATGTTGCTGCAAAACGCACAGTCCTTCTCCACGTGCGTCTTGTCTTCATGTAGGCAGTAAAGACAAAAGGAGTGTTCGTCTTCCTTAAAGACATTCTGCAGCTGGCATCCAGGGCAGACCCTGAACAGCTTTCCGGGCGTCGAGCTTCCCTTCTCCTGGGCCATGACCGAGATGGGCCTGAGAAACTTCTGGAGTCCTCCAAAAGCGTAGCTCGACGAATCTTCACCCTTGAGGGGCGTAGACCAATCCGACACGGGTCCCCGTTGATCGGATGGAGAGTCGGTGGAGCTTGAGGCTCTTTTGACCGAAAAAACGAAGTTTTTGAGAAAAAACGTGAAAAATAGCACTAACGCTCAAGAGCAATAGCACGAGGATCCCAACACATGAACGTGCGGTAAAAATCTGAAGATGGCTGCCAGAGGCGGGGCTTAGGTAGAGGGCAGTCATTGGCTGTGGTCAGTATGACGCAGAGACCAGTGATTGGTTACTACTACGAAAGACAGATCAGAAACGAAACTGATACTGGTTTTTTCTTTACCGAGGATTCCCAGCCTGACGACGGGGAATATTCATGAGCATGTGAATCCATGCCAGACCCCATGCTGGAGAAATATCTGTACTAACAATTACCATTGGATTATACAGGCCTAAGGGTCTTGACCACTATAATACATCGGTTGAAGTGTGGGTCTGTGCTCACAAGAATCTCCGGTATGTGGCATTTGTTATTGATAAGCAACGATATACTATCAAAGGCGGTTCGCGCCAGTGGATGAGCGCTGGCATGGGGGGCTGTCAGGGGCGCGAAAGGCCAAGGTGCCAAACTGCATGTACACTTCAAAAGGTATCCCACGCCAAGGGGCCATCGGTCACATGGCCTCCTCAGACCCAGTGTCTCCAGCCAGGCCTCCCCTTGAAGCAGGTCGCCCCCCTGCAATCCACATAAGTGTGTCTCTATTCAGCAGTCTTCCTGTGCCTTATCTGCACGCCCCAGGCCCATCCATCCCACCCCCCCCTCTATCAAAGGCTGTTCGCACCCGGGGATGAGCGCTGGCATGGGGGGCTGTGACGGGCGCAAACGGCCAAGGTGCCAAACAGCATGTACACTTCAAAAGGTATCCCACGCCCAGGGGCCATCGGTCACATGGCCTCCTCAGACTCCGTGTCTCCAGCCAGGCCTCCCCTTCAAGCAGGCCGCCCCCCTAAGACCACGACATACATACGTCATTCATTCACAAACACACCCCTGTTTCTAATACTTTATAAACCACTTGATATGTCTCATGAGAACATCTTTGTGCTTTGCAAGTCAACTCCTGAACGTGTTACCTGGCAGCCACTGAAATCTACGCTAATCTGCTCATCGTCGTGCTATCCGTGAACTTCTGTGACCGCTTAGAGCAAACACATCAGTGTGCTACCTGTGGCCACCCACCTATTCTCCTGCAACATACTGCTCTGCTTGCTGAATCGAACTGTTTGTTGGTCAAGGTAAGGCCATGTATCCTAGTCATATTTCGCAGATTTTTAAATTTCTATCTATTTGCGAGTAGAGTACACAATAGTGCTATGTTCATTGGTCTCATTGCTATTGACTTGAGTTTCCATTGCTATGCTATCAATAGATCTATTTATTTTCATCTGTGTCTATTGTCATCGAATTGCATCCTTCGGGGGGTCCAGTCTACAATGTAAGCATGTTTCCTTCTCGTGCAAGACAGAACATCCAAGGGACGAGTCACATGTTCAGATTTTAGTCACATCATTTATACAACTTATGCAAATACTAAGCCGCACATAATGAACTGGCATAGTTCCTGCGACCAAAACAAACCTTGCATTGATCATTGTATGGATTCATTTACTTTTGTATCAAATCTTTATTCTTGAAGATTGTATAACAATGTCGATATTTACTTTTCAGATTTATCAACAATGCCTGCCTGTTCGATTAGCGGTTGCCCTTCGAAGACCCATGCGAAATCTGAAGGCACTACAATGCATGTATTCCCGAAAACTGTTGATCGAATAAGAGAATGGGTCAGACATTGCGGATATCCACTGGATGAGCTGGAAAGTAGAGTCAAACAAGTCTTACAGGACAAGAGGGGTGATCGATACCGCATCTGCAGCCGGCACTTTTCCTTGGACATGTACACAACATCTTGGGTAACAAAGAAGAATAAACGGCGAACGACACGGAAATTGCTCAAAAACGCTATTCCCACTCTATTCGTCCACATTCCGCCACCGGTGAGTCAAGTGTCCGGATTTAGCTTTAGGCCTTGCGGTAGTGTGTAGGTAGCTGAACGGATTAATTGATATTGTAGGTGTTCTATCCATTGCAATAATTTCGATATTGATATGAGTGTATAGTTTTTTGAATAACATTTATCAATATATTCTTTTTCGATTTCTTAACCCACAAAAGCAATATATATATATATATATAAACAGGGAACTGTGCTGTATTGAGCATTTTTCATGTATTCTGTCGCCTTACATGGCTATTTTTAATATTGGCATTTCATTATCAATCATTAATTTACCTTTACAACTTCTTGACTATCCCTTGAATCTGAAGCAAGAACATTCTACATCCTTGACGTGGTCGCAGTTATCAACCACTTCTAGCGCGTATCAGGTAATCTTACTAGGCTAATCCGCTACAGACTTGTTTTATGCATGTCAAGTAATAGTTTTATTTTATCGTGTAATTATTTTACCGAATGTTTGGTTAGTGCTTTCCAATTGATATACACCTTAGTTATCGTCAACTGGTGTTTGTTTTCAGTTATAATTAGTGTTATCCATACTAATGCAAGTACTGTCTTTCAGGGAGATGCTGAAGCGCCCGCCACATCTACAACATTTCTAGATGTTCAACAGCAGGAGGTATGGATACTGACAGCTCCATCGAGCGTCATCATTAGAGCTGGAATTCTTGTCGTTTGATTGTTCTACACAATGTTTCATTCGTGGTTAGCCGTTGCTATGTACCTGTGCTGTCGACCCCAGGTGTGCGTTATGTTTTCAGTATTGTAATCCTCACTAATGCAAGTACTATGTTTCAGGCAGTTGATGGAGCGTCAACCCCTGCACTTGATGCAGAGCTGACATTCAAGTAATTCCAGGGGAAGCGGGACCATGCGTATACAAATCGGCGCAACAGCTTTCGGAAGTGCGCACTACATTTGCAACATTCATAGATATTCTTCAGCAGCACGAGGTATGGATACCGACAGCTCCATCATGCGTGATCATATAACGTGATTCCATTTGCTATACTTTCTTCCCTATTAACGCAAGTGCTGTGTTTCAGGGAGACGACTAAGCTTCCACTACAATCACAACATCCAATTTAGATGATGCAGATGTAAATAAATCGGAGAAATAAGTCGATGAAATGTGATCATATTTAGATTTCCCTTGATTCTTTTGGACAATGCATCATTTGTGGTTCTCTTTATATGTACCTGTGCCGTCGACCAAGTGTGTGTTATGTTTCCAATATTGAAAAGCATACTAATGCAAGTACTGTGTTTCAGGGAGATGCGGATGCCTCCTCTCCAATACAACCATTCATGGCAGTCCATGCAGAGCCAGAGGTATGGATACTGACAGCTCCATCGAAATAGATCATCACTGGTCGAATACTTGTCGTTTGATTGTTGCACACAATGTTTAAATCGTGTTTGGCTATTGAGATGTACCCGTGTGTTCGTCCTCACGTGTGTTTTATGCTAACAATATTTTGATACATAGTAATGAAAGTACTACGTTTCAGGGAGACGATGGAGCCTCATTCCGTGCTGTCTATGCGGATACAGAAAATATAGTCGTTGCAGCGCAAGAGGAAGGGAGGACATGCGGAAACGAATCGGAGCTACAGCGTGCAGATGTTGAAGGTCGAGTCAAAAAAGTTGCAAAGAAAAAAAAACAAAAAAAGGTTACAAACAGTTCATAACTTTAAAAAAATAAAATTGTGCTGGGGACTATTTTATGTTTGTTTCAAGTCAATTGGACTACACTTTATCTTGTGTTTAAACTGAACATCCCTTTTCCAATCTCTCCTCCAGTTACCCGTGGGTGTCAGAACTATACATACACAGACAGTGAAGCGAATGAGAGATGTTGCTTGCCAGACCATGTACACTATGGAGGAACTATTAATTGAGGCGTGTTCAGGCTCGAGATGCTCATGTCCAATGGCCAGAACATGAATTAACTGTGTTTGGAGACTACAGCAAAGTTGCATTGGACCATAGCTACAGTGCGACCGCACCACCACAAGATGATGTTATCGAATGTATTGAAGATGGCTCTGAAGTAGTTGCAGATCAATTCACACAATCTACACCCGACAATTTTCCACCAAAAAAACCTGTCGACATTGTTGTGTTCTCCCATCAATGTTCAAGTAATAGATGTCGAAATGACAGAATGAACCAGCCGCAGCATCCATAGACGCATCAGAACTTGATATCAGCGATATTACTTTCCAATGTGTTGAAATCTCCACAACGTCACAGGCCGAAACAACGTTGACGCAGGATGACAGTCTAATGAAAGAGAGCAAATACATTGTATTCGACAGTTTGATGGAAATTATAAGTATGCTGAAATGTGTGCATTCCATTAGAGGGAAAGTATGTGGGAAGCCATTGATTAATGTGACTCGTCAAATAAAAGGCATTCACGTCAAAATAAATGCCGCCTGTAGATTAAATCATAGGTTCTCATGGTCTGCACAACCGATGCTGGGGAAACTGCCAGCAGGCAATCTACTGTGTGCAGCTGCATCACTTTTTAGTGGCTCCAGTTTTAGAAAGTTAGAGGCTTTCTTTCAGTTTGTGGGACTCCATTTCATTTCTAAAGTGCTGTACTGCATATACCAACGTGATTATCTGTTTCCGGCCATTAGTGATGCTTGGAAAATTGAACAATTGTCTCTAGCAAGTACATTCGAAGGCAAACGATTCAGGCTAGCCGGCAATGGACAGTGCGACAGCCCTGGATTTTCTGCCAAGTACTGCACCTACCACTTTCAGGACATGGATAGTAAGAAAATTGTGAGTTCGGTGGTCCTGCAGGTAACACAATGTACATCGTCAGTGGCCATGGAGAAACTAGGATTTATAAAATCAGTGGAATATCTACAATCAAGGGGAATGCACATCGACCTCATAGCCACGGACAGACACGTTTCAATTGCCAAGACAATGAGAGAGCAGTTCCCACATATTAAACATCAATTTGACGTATGGCATCTTGCTAAATCAATCAATAAGAAAATCTCGGCTGCAGGGAAAAAAAAAAAGGTTTTGAAAGTATTTTGCAGTGGTCCCATTCTATCACCAACCATCTTTGGTGGAGCTCAAAAACTTGTGAAGGGTCAGTGGAAATACTACTTGAAAAATGGCAGTCACTGATGCACCACTGTACCAACGTTCACCGCTGGACAGCAAATCAACATTTCCACCAATGTGAACATGGCCCTTTGTCCCCAGATGAGGCACGGAAGAAGAAGTGGTTGATTCCATCTTGACCGACACACAAAGCCATTGAGAAGATTGTTTGACAAAACTATCAAGAGATTTGAGAGGACTGACAAAATTCTGTCACACAGGAGATTTGGAGGTGTTCCACAATATGTGCCAAAAGTACAGGCCAAAGCGCTTGCATTTTAGCTTTCGGGGCATGAAACATCGCACTCTACTAGCGGTCTTGGCCCATAACAGCAATGTCGGACGTGAACAATCTAGGACTAGGGGTAAAGTAAGGATGCCTCACTACACTAAGGCGTTTTCAAAACGAAGTAAGCAATGGGTGATCAAACCAGTCTATGATGAAATGCAGTTCGACTTTGTGAAAGGCCTTATTGTTGCTGTGTTAGAGAAGCACAGATATGGAATTTTGGACGTTTCTGTGCAAAGCAGTGATCCATTGCCACCGAACATTGCGACTGCCATGCCCACCCGAAGCACAGCTGGTTGTGAAGAACAAATCCCGGTTTAAATAATTGCAATACGATTGTCTTTTTGTAAATAAATGTTATTGTACAGTGTACCTGTAACCCTAACCCCTACCTTCACCATCATGGGTGGCGAACAAGCTGGGTGTCTCTCTATTCACCTCATATGTGTATGTATATATTTTTCTCATGTCTCATCTCATGTAAATGCTGCACACTTAACAGAGGGGAGGCTTGCGTATTGCAAATAATAAAACAATAAATCTCACTTTTAACTCAGCTCCTGTGGTACTTTATACTTTCCCTGACCTTCCGCCAAAAATTAAATGTCTCAATTTGGGCTGCAAAGCTCGCAGACAACGGGGACAAAATTGGGGCACTTAGAACGCGCCAGCCAAGCGGGCCGTGGCATTTGGGAGAGAAGCCAGTTCGCATTTGCACATTGAGGCGCACTACATAGACAGATTCTAAACTTCAAGTTCTCACAGATGCCTATACTACGTGATGTTGCAAATAAAGAATGCAAAGGACAGCGGCTTTGATTTTCAGCCCGCGCCCAGATGAGGCCCACAAGTCGCACTGGAAGTATAAGGGTCTATTGTTTTTTGACCTTGAGACAGGGACCATGCCGAAAGAACTACATTTGAAGGGGGTGCGCAATAACTTAAGACGATAAGGCAGAAAATTCAGAAACTAGACCGAGTTTCATTTTAGTTCAGTATACGAAAAATCATTGTCAAGAGCACGGTCCGTTTTACAGACTGCATTACGAAGAGACAATGGAAATTTCAAATATAATGTAAGTAAATCTTTACACGCTTTTATACCGGAATGAAGATTTAATGAACGGATGCATGAATAAATGAATGAATGAAGAGCTAGGAAAAGCAAGGAAAACGTGGGCATGCAGGTCCACTGGTCTCACCGATCTCGGTCCTTGGCCCAGCCACTTTTCCCTGCACTGCCTACACTACGGGACTGTCTCTGTATCCTTCAGCCCCTTCTCCCGGCATATACCTTGCACTTGCCACCAGCTGGCCCTATTATTTAATTTGTATTCAACTAACCATGTACAGCACTTTTACCCCCCCCCCTTCCCCATGCACGATCAGAAAGACACCTGGCCTAGTAGGATCGTTGTCTGTCTGCCCTTGTTCCCCACCTGCCTCGTCACGCCTAGAAATACTTGAGTATAGGCGCGTTACAAATGCCATATCATATCTCACGCATGTAGACTAACTGTCGTTTATCATTGTGCGTTGGCCTCGATTTATTTCGTTACTTTTCGCATTGATTTTAGAGCCGAACATACTCCATTGAACTATCCTTGCAAGCAAATAGTTTCTGATCGGCTGTAATAAATAAAATAAGTAATATTAATGAAGATCGGCTGGCGAGACTAATTATAATTTTTTTGTTTTCATAACCGGTATTTGCTCCCCTTCTGCTACTGCCATCGGTTTGAGACACCAGCAGATGGCTTTTACAGTAGACACCTGCAGCTTCGTGTGAACAACTGGAGCACACTGACAATTTTATGGGACGATCGCCAAGGGCCCACATGCCCTTACGCTGTACTAGTGGCTAGAAGCAACATATCAACCTTTACGATGGACTAGTGCCTAGTTGATGGAACAGCCTTGCGGTTCACCGTGCTTCCAAAGTGCTTCTTTTAATGAAAAGCAACACCCTGTGTACCATGGCGGATACAGATAAAAGAAAAGAAAATAAATGGCTTTCGGAGTTCATATGGCAATTGCTGAATATTCTCTAAACATTAAATGTAAAATAAATGTACTTTACCAAAAGTACCGTGTTGCTGTTTGGTTTTAAAGTACAGTTTCATATTCCGAATTGTGGTGCGCTGTGTTGCGAGATGGTCTGTGTTGCTTTCCGGGTTCTGTGTGGAGTCGCGTAGAAGACTGGGCGCGTTTGCCTACGCAGCACAGTAACGTCACGGAGAGAGGCGGGGAATATGAATGTTTGGATAATGTCAGACTCAGGGGCGGGGGAATTGATTTAGTGCTGCAAAAGCAGGTCAGCAAGGGCGATGCGGCAAGTGATAGGATTATCAGAAAATGGCGGCGCCCTGGTGCTTGTTTTCGTGTGAGTTTAAAGGACGAAAACTCGGGTAAGGTCCATAGGAAAGTTTTCTAAAATTGAGCCACTTAGGCTTAAAAAAAACATGGCCGACCCGTAGGGACAATAAACATTTTTACTAGACCATGCCTTTAATAGCTGGTATCTTCCACCACGACACTTTCTGCTGTGATGTCGTGTGGGCTGAAAGTGCCACTAGGTGCACTTTTATGGAGTTGAACACCAGGCCTGAGTCAAGTAAATGAGTTGGGTATAAAACCATCGGGTTAATGCTCTTTGACAAACAGTTTCGATTTACTGGAATACCAGTAAATGGTGTTCCAGTTTCTTGCCACCCTGAGAATGTCCATACATCTGAGGAAGTTGCAGGTGTCCAAACTATTACCTCAGGAGCCAGGCTGCTAAGTTCAATGTCTGCAGGCATGGGTGAAGTGTCTCCTCGCTGTCTTGTGACATGTTGTACGGGCAAGGCAGTTTGACTGGGGGAGATAGGGACATCTCCATCAGATGAGCGAACCAGGGTTGGCGGGGCCACCAGTATCATTGTGACTGGTTCCTGGTGCATGTTGCGCACGATCTTGTGGAGAAGGGGAGTCGGGGCGGGGGTTGGGGGGGAAGCGTAGACAAATTTCCCTGACAATGTTATCCAGAGTCCGTTCCCCTTGGAACGGTTCTGGGGGTACCTGGAGGCGTAATCTTGGTATGGAGCGTTCCCCAGAGTTGCGAACAGATCTCTGGGAAGCCCCATCCTGCAAAAACGTTGGAGACAATGTCTCAGTGTAATCGACATTCATACTCCCTGGGCAACAGAAAGTCTCTGCTGAGTACGTCTGCCAGAAGATTGAGTTCCCCTGGAACATGTGATAATAGGAACATGTTGCATTCGAGAGCCCACTTCCAAATGTTCTGGGACATTTTGGACAGCCCTGGAGAATGAGTACCCCCTTGTTTGTTCAGATAGTACATGGCCGTGGTGCTGTCTGAGGATCGTTTTCCCCTGAAGTTGTGTCTGGAAAGCCTTTATAGTGCTTTGAACACTGCCAACAGTTCCAACAGGTTTATGTGGTTGGATGCTATGTCCGACGACCAAACTGTGCGCGGTTTGTTGAAGCAGGTGAGCTCCCCACCCTGTAAGATGCGTCTGTGGGTAGAGCGGCTTCCACTGCAGGGGTGGTGAAGGATTTCCCTTTCAAGAGGTTGTCCTTCGACCACCACTGCAGCGAGAGAATGAGGGCCGGCGAGACGACCACTAGATCGTCCCACTGTCTGCTGGCCTGACACCACTGGCTGTTAATCCACTCTTGCATTGGGACATGCGCAGACACGCGTGAGGAACCAAGTAGAACCATTACACCATCATTCCCAGCAGTCGCATTGCCTTGCGTACAAGTCAACTCTCGACTGGCTACATACTGAGGGATATGAAACATGTTTTGAACCCTCTTGTTGGAGGGGAAGACTAGGCAGTCCTTTGTTCGAATTAGAGCCTCTGGGAACTGTTTGACCAAGCTGAGGTCTAGGCTGGATTTTTTCTCGTTGATAGACAATCCCAGACTGAATAAAAGATCTATTGTCTTTTGGGTATTTCACATGTTTAAGAGTCCCCTCTTATGTACCAGTCGTCGAGGTAAGGATAGACCAGGATGGATTGCCTGCGCAGATGTGCTGCTGCCACCGCTAGTACTTTTGTAAATACCCTTGGTGCAGATGCTATGCCGAAGGGTAGTACCTTGAACTGATAATGCGTGTCTTGTATCATAAATCTGAGGTATTTTCTGTGTGCTGGCAACATTGAAATAGGAAGGTTTGCATCTTTCATGTCCAGTGTTGCCATGTAATCGCCCTGTGACCGCAGTGGAATTACTTCCTGCAGTGTGACCATGCAGAACCTATGGCTTTACAAATGTGTTCACTGGGCGCAGATCTAAAACAGGGCGCATGGTTAGATCATTTTTGGGTACAAGGAAGTACACTGAATAAATACCTTCTTTTACCTGTGACAGGTACGATTTCTATGGCTCCTTTCTCCTGTAGTGTCTCGACTTCCTGCAGAAGAATGCGAAGATGGTCTGGTGTCAGTCGTCTTGCTCGTGGAGGTCTGAATGTTCAGGACCGGTTGAACGCCATACAGTACCCGTGGGCTACAGTCTTTAGCACCCACTGGTCTGTAGTTATTCCCTCCCATGTCTAAAGAAACGGTGTTACCCGGCCACTGACCGGGGAGGCATGGGAGAGGACCCAAATCTTCGGGTCATTTCAAACCCAAGGCCGGGGAGCCTCTGGCGGTAGAGTTACGGCCTCTTCCTTTGCCACGGCGCTGACCCCTTTGGGGATACGGGGTGGTGTATCCACCATTTCCCTGTGTAGCATTCAAATTTTTTCCCAATGAGTATTTTTTGAGGGAAGCGTTGGCCACGAAAAAGCAGTTTGGGCCCAGATCCTCTTCTTGTAGAGGGTCTGTGTGTAATCTGGGCCAGTGTTTTTAAGGTGTCATGCTCCTCTTTTGCGGTCTCGAGGGCCTCATTGACCGCCTTCCCAAACAGATTGGATTCTTCCACGGGTTGGTCCATCAGTGACGCTTGCGTCTCTGGCTTGAATCCAGAGTTCCGTAGCCACGCATGTCTTTTCAGAAGTGTGCCCTGAGCAAGGGATCGACCAGCCATTTCTGCAGAATCCAAAGTATTAAGAATGCTCTGGTTCAACGGTTTGCCCTCAGTGACAGTGGTGAGGAGGAGAGTACGTAGGGGTTCAGGAACCTCCTGTATGCCTTCCTGTTGTAAGACCAACTGGGCATCGGCATAGCTGGCCAACAAGGTGTTGGCAATGCGTGTTGAAAACACTGCTGCAACCGTGATCCATTTCCCAAGGGCGTAATGTTGTTTACCTTCCTTATCAGGGGGTGCCTCGCCTGTTGGACTGTAGCAATTTTAAAGTGATAAGCTGCTTTACGCAACATTACGTTAAAAGTCAATTGGTCATCCACTGGCGAAGGTTGTTGCCTAATGCGAGTGGACTGGGGAGAGTCCAGAGACAGGGCATCAGTGTCTTGATTCGGGGACTGCCATGGTTGAGGGTCACCCACATCCGGGTTCTCTTCCCAGCATGCATGTCCTCAGAGTTGATTAATTCCTCATCCTGAGTGTCAGGAGGAATGTCAGCCTCAGTTGGGTCGTAATGGTATATATCCTCTTCTAAAGAGGGGTCAAAAAGTCTTGGAAATTTAGCTTTGGGTTCCACAGGGTTCTCATCCCTTGGCCTCCTTGGTGTAGGTTGTTCTGAACGGGGAAACAAGCCTGTCCAGCCTTTCCAAACAGTTCTCAAACTTCTCTAGTCCGAACCGAGGACTTAGAATGGTCTAGAGGTGGAAAAAGGTCCCTGTTCATCCGTCAAAAAGCGGCAAGATTTGTCTCATCGTCAAGAATAACCATTCTTCGCCCTCAGAGAACTCCTCCTGAGGTACCGACAGAGGCGAGACGTCTGCTTCTCCTTCGGTTTATGGGTCGGTTCCAGTACCCCCCTTAGGCCTTTCCGTGGGCCTCGACGCATCCCCGGGTTGCAGTTTCCGAGAATCGGCAGCAACAATCCTAGCTAAGCTGTCGGCGACGTCCTCTGCGGCCAGGAGGCGTGTAGCTTCAGCCTGCGATTGCGAGGGGGTCCTCTTCGCTGGTGCCTTGTCCTCAGCGGCTGCCTTTTTCAGTAGTGCCAGGGCCTTATCGCCAGACGCTTTCTTGCGATGCGTCTTGACGATACATGGTATATTAGGAGTAGCGCCCTTTGTTTTCGATGGTTCGGTCTCTAGGCACATTTGCGGCTACGGGTAGGGTGCCACCGGAGCTTCCGGTGTACCCGTTGGCACTAAAGTCTTCTTCGACCTGGCCAAAGATTGACTTGGGGTTGTGTGCTTTGTGCTGTGTACATGTGTCGCCGGGGTGCGACTTCCCCATAGCAGTGCCTAAGCCGTGCCTAGCGGGGCTGGAGACAGACAATGCAGAAGGCGAGCATTCCATCGAAAGATCAACCTCTGGTTCAGATGTATGATCGTCACTCTCGCTGTCACATTCGGGGGCTTCAGCAGCGGGGGAAAATTCGGCCTTCGACATACTGTAGGCTGCCCACCGCTTGACTACGCTCATTTAATGTCTTAGGACGGAGGCGCTTACAAGCCACGCATCCATCCTTGTGATCGAGGGGCAAGCACCGGTTGCACCACCTGTGCCCATCTTTCCAAGGGAATTTGCTCCTACAATTAGGGCAAACATAAATGGAGTCCTCTCCATAGCTGACGATGGGTAGAGTGACGAAGACCGAAAGGGAAATAGGAAGAAAAGGGAAAGGCACTCAATTTGTATAGAAATGTCGACTTAACCCCCACTGTCCCTTCTGTATAGGCCAGCGGAAGGACCGGCCACGTGGTGGCCAGCACCGACTGCACATCCGTTGAAATAAGGGACGGATAGGGTGATATGGGAATTTTATATAATTATTCGACCAAAGGTCGATGGGACAATAAGCAAAGTCTTTGACGAGCTCCGCATCAAGGGGACCAGTATGCTGGGACCTCGACGCGTGAGGGATCTTGGGTAGGGTCGTGTTACAGGCACTCCCAGGTTGACATCCCCCTTCGATTCTCAAAAGACAAGATGCAATACTCTGCGGTTCCCACTGGATGTCGGCCTATATGCACAGCATGTGATTCTAAGCAGATTAACAAACATCAGAAATGTTCTTACTAGATGAATAAGCATTACTATACTTGGCTAGCCTATTTACAAGTACGGCACCACCCTGTCTCACAGGAAACTAAAAGACTAGACTGATTTTACATGAAACAAACTTCACAATAACATTTTTAACATCCAGGTGCAAGGTCTTTCCAATGTTCCTATAAGTGTGAAAACTATTTCCTTCCATTACCAACAGTCTCTTATATATTCCAGTCTGGACTAAGCCACACTTAACTAAGGCTTAGCAGTCACAGAATTACATTCTTAAGTTGACCTGTGGGATAGGTACTCTTGAGCAAATGAGCCAGCAAACAAAATCGAGATTGCCCACACATAAGCCGTTCACAAATCCAACCACATGTACTAGCTCAATTCTCCAAATGTACCTTGAAACAGAATTATCACAATACTCAAGGACAACACCTCCCTTTCGCAGAAACAGCCCACATAACAAGAGACAGGCTCAGGCTGTAATAAAAAGGTTTTCTCTGCATCTCTCTCTTCCAGTTTGTCAAATCTACTTCCTGCTTTCTCATCCTCTGATCTTCCCCCTCGCTCATTTTCTTTTTTCCAGAAGACCAAAGGCTGAATAACGCTAGCCGGGGCAAAGTACATAACTCCAATGGCCAGCCTAGGAGCTCCTCTGATACTGCTATAGTGGTTATATGGCACAGTATAAAAGCCTATCAACATAAACAGAGCACCTTTCGCATCTGTATGGCTTTCAGTGCCATGCTTGCTTCGAAGCACAGTTTGTGCACTGACAATTATTTGGAGGCGTGTGCTTTGCGATCCTCTGATCAACCTTGGTTTACCAGTTTTCTGGGGTCAACTTTTAATGCCAGGTTTTGAACTCATTTGTTTTGGCAATTGTTTTTTGGTGGCCTCTGTATTACCACTTGCCTTCTTGAAATTCTCGTTTGTGGTCTTTTGTGACCAAAGAATGCGCAGTCTGATTTTTTTGGGGATCTGGGAGAGTATGAGGCATCTTTGTTGGAGCAGAATGGAGATCCTTTGGAGAAATAAGACTGGTGCCCATCAACTGAGCCATTCTAGTGCACGTCTCTTCAGTCGCTCCCTACACACTCCTGGAAACCACTTTCTGGGCTCAAAAACCATTTCAGCTTCCTGTTAAATTATTATATTCCAACCACACACACACACACACACACACACTATCTTCAACGGTCCTGCTTACACAGCTTAGGCTGCAAAGCATTGGTTTAGTGTCTCGGGCCTAAAATGTATTAGACTTGGGACTCACTTCAGGATTCAAGTGGAAGAAATGAATTACAATGTGATGCTTTGCTATCCCTGGGAACCTGTAGGTACAGGAATAAAATTGATCTGAATCGGTCACCCAAAAAAACCTGATCACTAGATCTGGTTTCAAAGCACATTCTTTTTTTGTCCGTTCCTTTTCTTAAAGAACTAGCGGTGGGGATCTGAAGAAGGCGTCGATTGGGAGGAGCAGTGTAACAGGCACACGTCATGCAGCATTCCAATTGGAGGAATGCCAAATGCCACAATTCAAGTTTTAATTAACACGTTTTAATACTATAGACCAAACAGTAAATGGCATGCAGCATATGAACATTCACAAGATGCAAAAACTAAATTTCAAAAGATCACGCCTTCAATGAGCAAATACTTGATCAAAACCAATTTAAAGTTGAATACCTCCACACTCTGCTGCAAAGAAAAGTACAATCCACCGAACCATAAAATATGGAACCCCCGTGTTAGGCAAGATTGTATGCAGTACCCTGTAGGAGACTGCACAAGCCTTGTCCTCTTGGCAATAGTTAAGTCAACCTTTGGTATAAGCATGTACTACACAAGTTGGTAGAGTGAGCAGCCAGGCTTATGGGTCAATGCGAGCTGTAGGGTTATTACACAGATTTACAGTGACAAGTATCCAAATGGGATACATTACTTACCGTAAATGTATTTCTGACGCTTGTATCTGCTTCGATTCACATGCTGTGCATAGGACATCTAGTGGAAGCTGCGGAGCATTTGTTTTCGAAACTTGAAAAGGGACGTCAACAGGGCTTGCCAGTAATACTACCCCTAATGTGACGTCCACTGTACCCATCCCTCACTCGTCAAGGTCCTTCGTATTGTTATTTTTCTGACATGAGGTGTAGCGCGAATACTGTTGTATCCAAGCAGATACGTATCAACAAGCTCATAAACATCCATGCGCCTTCTCTCTGAGGGGAGGAAGGGTGGGTCGCATGTGAATCTAAGCAGTTACAAGCATCAGAAATATGATTACAGTAAGTAATGTATCCCTTCTGAGGCTTGTGGAATCTACTTAGATCACATGGTGTGCATAGATTAGTGAGCAGTGGAAGAAGGTAGGATGTGAGAAGGTTCATGAGCGAATAAATGTTGTAGAACCACTAGCCCCACTCGTGTATCTGTCTTGGAATGAGTGTCAATGCAGTAGTGCTGAGTGAAAGTATGCATTGAGCTCCATGTAGCGGCTTTACAAATACCGTCTAAGGGAACATTTGCAATGAAAGCCAGATTGGCTCCAGTACCTCTTGTGGAGTGGGCCCCCGGCGTAAAAGGCAGTGTTTTATCTGATAGGGAATAGCACAGTTGGATACATCCGACTATCCACCTAGAGATGGCATTCTTAGAGATGCAGTCACCTTCTCTGCCTGGCACTATGGAGACAAACAGTTGATCCGTCTATTTTAGCGGTCTGGTCTTGTCTACGTAGTAGAGGACCGCTCTCCTCACATCTAGTGTGTGAAGTTTTACCTCAACAGAGCTTTTGGGTTCCTGGACGAAAGCGGTAGCTCAATAGACTGGTTTACATGGAATTTGGAGATGAATTTAGGTGAGAACCTAGGGTGAGTGCATAAAACTAGTTTGTCCTTATGTATAGTAAAGAAAGGATCCTGCACTGACAGAGCTTGGATTTCACCTTCTTATAGAGGTGATGGCTACTAAGAAGGCAGTCTTACAAGTCAGGTGTTTGCGACTAGACTTGTGCATAGGCTTGAATGGGGGTCCCATGAGCTTAGCGAGTACCACATTAATGTCCCAACCTGGCAGTGAGTCTGAGATTAGAGGGTGGAGTCTCTTTATCCCTTCCATAAATGCTTTTATGACCTGTACCTTCCACCATGAGACATTATGGGAAGTGGTGTAGGCTGACAAAGCCGCTAGGTGAACTTTTAGGGAGTTGAACACTAAACCTGCATCTAATAAGTGGAGAATATAGGTTAGAATGTTAGATGGAGTACAATCAATGGGGTTGATATGCTTCTCTGGCACCAAATTACGAAAAGTTTCCATTTATCATAGTAACAGTGCCTAGTGTTTGGTTTTCTTGAGTCTTTCAAGATATCCTTCTTCCCTGGGTTCCGACTCTGCCAAGGATCTGATCTGGAATACAGGAGTTTGGATTAGCCCACAGTCTCCTCTCTGGGCCCACCTCCCTCAGATTACCCGTAGAGCCTTCCTCACCTTGGATTCAGATATGGTGCGCTCTCCGTCCTGCAATTCTGTGCAGGGGTGCGCTGTGGTTGGGGCGCTTTGCCGCAGAGTTGCTTCACTGGCGCGGGCCTGCAAGTCCAGTCCTGCTGCGACTCAGTTCTTCAGGTAAGTCTTTTGCTTTGTTCATTTGCCCTTAATTGTTATTGCCCCTGTTAATGTCTTTTAACTCCCTAGGTGCGGGAGGAATGGCGGAGGCGCCAAGCAGGCTGAAGCTGTGCCTGAGATGGTAGGTGACTGCACAGAGCGCGGCGCTATGTGCGCTTTTATGATGTGCTAACCTATTCTTCACAGGTCGTCGTGATGTTCCAGATGAAGGCTGGCGAAAGGATGCGGAGCGGTGAGAGGAAGATGTCCGGATTCAGCGTCGAGTAAGTCTGCGGCAGATGGATGGAAGGCCGCGATGAGAACAAGCCAACCGCGACTTCACTCAGGTAAGCGTTTTTTCTGAATGATGGTTTAGATGCAATGTGAATGCTTACTAATGTCGTCTTTCGTTTCCTTTCCTTCCTTCAGGTTGATCCCAGAGGGAACGTCTGCCGTGATGCCAGAGGTGCAGGACACTGGAGTGAACAGATGCTGGATTCTCGCAGGTAAGGATGAATAATGCTGTTCTGCTTCTTTCCACAGATGCAGGCCCGGAATGCAGAGATCAGACCTCGGTGAACGTCACGCTGCGAGTGCAGAGCAACGCAAAGCGTGTTCTGCAGCTCGGGCATGACTTTTATAGTCGAAGTATCCCAGGTCTTTTAAGGCCTGACCACATCCAAAGAGCTAGAACCAAACCATGTGGAAGCATCCATGTTGTGCTATTGCCATTGGAGATTATGGCCTTTCTATCAGTAACATGAGCCCGGCGCCAGGCCTGACTCCAAGAGTGTCATTTGGAGCATGATTGGGCCCTTGGGGCCCCACAGGAATACTGCGATGTGGTCCTGAGGGCCCGAATGCCAGGACCAGGGGCTGTCGTTGTGACAGACAGACCCTATGGAGTGTCTTAAATTGAATCAGTTGCAACCTCGAACGAAATGCCCCTGTATGTGCGATTCCACATTCTCCCCCATTGCTTATCCTCAAGGGTGACCCCCACTGTCTCGTTCCAAGTGCCCTTTGCTTGGGGGGTGGGGTGAAGGGGACCATGAGTCTGCCAATATCATTTTATATATTGTCGATACCACTCCCCTGCAACCTTGGGAATTTCGGATGTAATGCAGCAGTGGCGTGGTCTGGGGGACCTCTGGGAACACCGGCGACCATTCTTTAAAGGCTGCTCTCATCCTGTACTATTGTAGTGTACGCTGATGACCCCTGCCCATCATACCCCCAAATACCTCCTGGGGCATGAACTTCCCTCAGGATACATATCCTCCAGAGTTTCAAACCCTGCCCCCCAGTCTCATACTATGGACTTGTTGCACGTGGGCACCAGGGCCTCAATCTGCCATAGCCGCATGCCTGGGTCGAACGGGTGTTCCACTCCTACCCTTTTCATAACCCGCCTCCATGCGTGTACTGTGCACGCCACGGGGTCGAATCTGCATTTATCTGCCACACTCCC
Source organism: Ambystoma mexicanum (assembly GCF_040938575.1). Classification (NCBI taxonomy): domain Eukaryota; kingdom Metazoa; phylum Chordata; class Amphibia; order Caudata; family Ambystomatidae; genus Ambystoma; species Ambystoma mexicanum. The sequence continues at coordinate 853,941,862 of NC_090934.1, forward strand.
CGAAATCTAGAGTCCCTGCAGTGAGTAGGGGTGTACCGAGCCTCTCTCAATATGTAGATGCGGTGGCCCTCACCCCTCCCACTTCCAGTACCTCACAAAAAACTGCTGGGCCGCTAGGAAATATGCCTCGATATCTGGGGCCCCTATCCCACCGCGCTCCCATGGCTGCACCAGAGTCTCCCAGCATATCCACAGGGCCTTCGGGTGCCAGGTCAGGCGAATTAACTGGGACTTCACCTCAGCAAAAAAACTCTTCCCTGGCCAGACGAGTATATTTGCGAACATATACAAGAGCTTGGTGACAACTACCATTTTAACAATGGCCACACAACTCAGACGTGTGAGGGGGAGCTTACACCATCTATCTTTGCCCTCAGTGACCTTAGGTACTACCTGTGATTCATCTCCAGCAGAGACTGAGCCTTCCTAATAACCACCACCCCCAAATATGTAACCGACTCCTGCTCCCACCCAAACCCCTCCATGCTAGTCAGGGGTGTCATTACCTCATTCAGGGGGGAAAAGGGAGGATTTGGCCCGATTCAATCGGAGGTCGGAGAAATCGCCAAACTCGGCTACTTCCTGAGCGAGGGGCTTAAGATTGGTCCCAGGGATCCTTATATAAATTATGGCATCATCCGCATACAGTGAGACCAAATCCCTCGGCCCACCCATGCCCAGCCCCCTATGTCCATGCAACCTACAGAGTCTGCCCGCCAATACATCGATGGACATTGCAAAAAGCAATGGGGAAAGTGGGCACCCCTGCCTCGCCCCACTCCCGAGCAGGAATAGCTCCGATCAAACCCTGCCCACACTTATCCGAGCACTGCACCCCGCGTACAAGAACCTCACAGCCTTCACAAAATACGGGGGGGGGAGTTCCCACCCAAGCCAGTACCTCAAACAGATACTCCTACTCAACGGAGTCAAATGCATTCTCCATATCTAACAGTGCAGCCACTGCCTGCGTCCCTGGATCAATTTGTGCCAGAATTGCAAATAACCGCCTAAGATTCAAAGATGTCGACCTCCCTGGAATAAACCCCGATTGGTCTCTATGCACTATTTGCGGAACATGCGGCAGAAGCCGGTCCGCCAAAACCTTCGTAAAGATTTTTGTATCCAGGTTTATTAAAGAAATAGGCTGGTACGACGCAGCAGTCGAGTGGGTCCTTGCCTGGCTTTGGAATCAGCGCGATAACAGCTTCCCGAAGCGTAGATGGGATTAGGTCCCTCTCCATGCCCTTCCCACACCCCCAGCATGTGGCTAGCCACCTCCGGGCCCCATTCTTTATAAAACTCAGCCGTTATTTCGTCGGTACCCAGCGCCTTCGCAGTGGGTAGGGCTTTTATCGCACCCAACACATACTCCACTGTTCTGGGCCTAGCAAGAGACTCCACCGCCTCTGCATCGAACCTGGGGAGCGCTGCACCCTCAATATACTCCCTCAAGACAGAACCCAAAGGTGTGCCTCTCGCAGCATACAAGGATGCATAGAACCAGGTTTTTCACGCGGTTTCACCAGGATCTCACCGCTACTGGATCTCACTGCTCTTATGTCCCCAAACCCCCACTCTCCCCTACCAGAGCTGCCAGGTATCTGCAGGCCTTCCCTCCTCATCGTATACACGGGCCCTTGTAGGCCTTGCAAAGTACTGCACCTCCCTTTCTGCTAGCGCCCAAAACCTACCTAGCCCTTCCGTTTGGCCAACGACTGAGGAACCCAACCTCTCCACCTCCCGCTCCCACCGCTTTATCTCCCCTTCCACCTCATCCAGTTCTCTCCGTATTATCCTCAACACCCCGTGTGCCGCAGACAAACACCCCCCCCCTCCTCAACACCACTTTAAACGCTTCCCAGAGCGTTCCCTTACCCTATACCGAACCACCATTGTCCTGGAAGTATTGCCTAAACACAACGTGAACATCACTTTTAAAGGCAATGTCTTGCAAAGCTGCTGGCTTAAACCGCCATCTTGGCCGGGGCAATGGTTCTCCCAGATCCACTGACCACAAAACCAGGGAATGATCGGACAGAGTCCTGGGCAGCATCTCACACCCTACTGTGCAGTGCATGACATGGGGGCATCCCAATACATAACCTATCCTGGTGGACGTGTTGTATACTGTTGAGTGGTGTGAGTAACCCGCCATTCCCGGGTGCAGCACCCTCCACACATCCACCAGCACAAGAACTTCCATAGCCCCCAACACCGCATCCACCGCCTTTGTGCGCTTGGTTCTCTCCCCAGTAGAATCCAGCCCTGAGTCTAGGATGACATTCAAATCCCCTGCCCACAGGGTGTCACGATATTTTAAGCATTTTTACAGGAGACCCTCAAAGAAGCTTGGATCGTCCATATTGGGACCATAAATATTGACCAGCGTTAGCATTGATTGACCCAGACACCCCGATACAATAATATACCTTCCGGCCGGGTCCATCTCAGTCCCACTGACCCTGAATCCCAATGATTTATGAATCAGTGTCATTACGCCCGCCAAGTATGATGAATATGTGGTAAAGAACCTGCATTTACCCCACTTGCAGGCTACCTCTTCATTCCCCTGGCCCTTGAGGTGCGTTTCATGCAACAGTACGATCTTAGCGGGAGGATAGCTCAGCGGCAGCGTGCGCGTCTTCCAAGCAAGACGATACGAAGCAACACAGGTTCGATCCCCGGGTCCGTGCTTAGAAACCTCTGGGTGTTTAAGCGCGTTATAAATACGTAACACAGACACAAAAAAAAAACAATTACGCAACTAAGGAAAAAAAAAAAACACAATTCCTGTAACAGCGCCTCGATGCCCACGAGCTGTGTGAGCCCTCTATGAATGTAGAAATAAATAAAATTAGCGCCATGCCTCTCACAATACTGCATGACTTTTCTTGCTTTGCGCGGGTCGTTCAGTCCCCGCACATTCCAACTCAACACCATGGCTCAAACCAGTGCAGCTACAGGTGTCAGGATTGGGGGTTGTTCGGGACTGAAGAGACGCCAGAGACTGAACAAATAGGGCAAATACTACAAATCCCATGAGAACTTGTGGAAAATGGTAGTTCTCCGCCGTGAGCGTGTGGCCAGCTGAGTTTGATTAGGAACGGTTTATTAAGGCCATACGGCAGGTGTGGCTTATTTTGGGTGTGTGCGGAGCTCCATGTCGGAGTGAATTTCCACAGAGACGGCGGCGGTGGTGGTGGTTACCAGGCGGTTCGAGTTGCAAGCAAGGCTGCTGCTGTGAAGTGCAGTTCCATCTAGCGTCTGGGACGGCGTCCGAGCCTCCCGGACTTCAGATAAGTGCCTCATGAGTTTTCCTCCACGTTTTTGAGTTCTCTGTACCACGAACATTTGGTTATTGAAAGGCCATGTACTCTACTGGCCCAGTACTAAGTCTGAATTATAGCTGCATTGTATAAGACCATTGTTAGGGACTACGCCCTGGTATGCAAGGCCTTCTCCAGGACATTCAGACAACAATCCTCAGTCAACAGGCATGTATTTCCTGATAAAAGAATGACCGTACAAATTATGTCTGGTATATGGAACCAAGTACTCGAAGTCAGTACTACTGTGTACATGTGATTTTCATGTCTTGCTGATCACTATTGCAATGTGCTAGCCCACGTTGGGCCATGTGTTATGTCCTTCATGAGGAGATTAAGTTTCTCCAGTGTGTGTTCCATCCTGCTTGCTTTATGTAGTGTTTTATGTCAATGTGCATTGTGGTACATGTATTAAGATGTGCTGTGGTGTTCAAGGAAGTATCAAGTATGTCATGTTCAGGAACTATGCAGGGTTAGTGTAGGGTTTTTTCCTGTGGCTTCCCTCGACCTATCCACACTAGGGTTTCCTTCAACCTCTTCCCAGTTTCCCTATATCCCACACCCTGTCCACAACCTCTTCCTAACCCTCTTCCCCCCCCCCCCAAACTGGCTGCCACGTGGTGTCCTGTTCACTATATCAGGCACCTGTGCCAACCACGGTGGGAGGGTTGACTTAATTCAGCTTCCGTGGTTCGGGGGGGGGAGTGTCGACCGCTCTTCCCTATTTGGTTGTGTATCTTGACAACAGGTGACATTCTACCCTATCCAGGCAGTTCTATCCACTCGCTCACCATTGTCCTTCCGATGCGATGCAAACCCTTTTCATGAACCCCCCCTGCCAACCGGGCAATTTGTAAACCCCCAAACCAGACCCCTGCCCACCCCCAACTTGCAGTGATCACCCCTCCCCCCCCACACATACAACATCAAGGGCCACTGCCCGGGGCGCCGGACCTCACTATCCAAGCGGCCATCCACGCTTCAACAGCAGAGGAGGATCAACCATAAAATAAAAACTAAATGAAATAGCATTCATGCATGCCACTGGACTGACTAGGTACATAATTCGCTATATTCCAGCTTGACCCTCCAGCATAAAAGTGCTGATTAAACCCGCCTCTTCTTGGACTCCTTTCCACAATATAGATACGCCTGGTTGCATATCTCTTCAAGCGCAGCCTGACGGTCCTTCTCCCGGACCCTTATCCCGGAGCGGTTGATTCTTATTCATGTGCAGACGACACATCAGTAAAGAAGAACGCTCTCCCATTGTGCTGCACCCTGAGTTTGGATGGATACTGCATGGAATACTGCAGGCCCCTCTCCCGCAACAACCTCTTCACTGCCACAAACGACATGCGGGCCTTCTGGACCGCCGGGGTAAAGTCAGGATAGAAGGATACTCTGCTATTCTCATACTCGAGGTCCCCCAGCTCCCTCGCTGTCTTAGTATGGCATCCCGGTCTCAGTAATTAAGTACCTTAGCAATGACCGGCCTTGGCACCACCTGTGTAACCCTGTGTGTCCTCTCCACTAGAAATTGCAGGGACAGGGCCGGCCCCTGCAGAACATCCTTGATAAAAGTCTCCATGAACACCTCCAGATTCTGCTGGGGGACAGTTTACGGAATACAAACCACCCTTACATTGTTCCTGCGCGACCTCACTTCAAGGTCCTAATTTTTAACCCTTATGGCTCTCACCTCTCCGTTCTTGAACCACCTGGGCTGTCTCATTACTGGTATCCTCTAGCGTCCCCACCCTGGTCTCCACCTCCGAGGTTCTACTGCTTTCCTTATCGATCCTTTCTTGCATCTGGTCCACCTTATAGGTCAGACCATCCAGTTTGGAATTAATAGCAGCAAACCCGGACTGCACCTCAGCCAGGATCATACTCAACTCAGGGGGGGGGGGGTTCCTTCACTCTGATCCATTGATGCCTCTGTGATGGACTCTGCTTGTGTCAAAGTGACCAAAGTCGCCCCCAGCTCGGGTGCTTACCGGTCCCTCCGAGGCCCCTACCTATGCGCGAACGGCAGACAAGTTTGCTTCTTGCCCGTGGTCTCCTACAGTGCCCCTTCCCTTGGGCTTAGACCAGGATCTCAACTCCCCACTTCAACCACAGTGGCCCAAAAACCAGACAGCCATGCACTCCGCTTTCAGCCCTCCCAAGCGCAGAGAATCAAACTCCTGCCCATCGCTCAGCTTGCAGAGCCTTCCTGGTCCCCACCACCCACCAACCCCCTATCCCGTCCTAGCCCTCGACCTCTCAGGCCTGCTTTCCTAGGCAGCCGCTACTTGCACCCCACAGCCTAACAGTTTCTGCCCCGACACCGCACCAGCCAGCCCCGGGTGCAGCTGGCCGCAATGTCCCAGGGCTTCCTGTGTCCACCTGCACTGACTTTGTTTGCAACCTTGCCACCAGCTATCTTCCAATAGTCAACCTTAGTATATGCCACAGGTTTAATTACGTTGCTGTAGGTCCAGCTGTTTCTCAAATGCAAGTGTCCTTAATGCTTCAGACTGAGCTGTGGCACCCGGAGCCTGCACTCTCCGCCTCCTCTCCGCTCCACTGCCGGCCGGGGCACCACCTCACCGCCCCCTCCAAGGCTCACCGATCACCCTCAGCACAAGAGGACGGGGAAGGGGGCACCCGTCCAAACAAGACATGCAGGAGTTCCACTCACCCTCCCCCGCCTCGCCAGCTATTCACACCGGCCTGTTGGCCACAGCCGCGTCCTCATCTGCTCTCCCGCCGGCCACACTGTCCCTCCGGCACAGCTGAGCCGACCCTGCGCAAGAACTCAGGCCCAAGCAGGGACGAGCCACACCGCCGGGTCCATATTCTTAGCTACCGCATCAATCACTCCTGCCACAGCCTCCTCGGCCCCCAGGCCGATCAATCTTGAGGGCCTCAGCTGGACCCCCTCTGCGGCCAAGAGCGCTCCGCCTCCCTGCCACACGGCAGGGCTCAGTCCACCAAGGGCTCCGTCCACCAAGGGCTCCGCTCGCTTTCCTGCCGATCCCTGGGTAGTCCCCGCTCAGCTGCTGGCTGCAGCCGCCTCGTCCCGCAGCTGCGCAGCCACACCACCACCACCGCTAGTCCGGCGGCACACAAGCACAATCAAAGCAGAGACTTGCCGCCGGACCCAGGCCTACCACCACGCCGCCGTTACATGGCCGTCTCCACTCATGCCCGATTGCAGTCACGACAGACTACCAGGCTGCCAGTCACTTCCCTGGGTCTCCCGCAGCTCTTTCCACAAGTCTGCCGCAGTTCTGGATCCTGGAGGGTCAGATTACATACTCCTCTGCTGCCTGGATGAAGAGAGCTCACGCAGACCTCACCATTTTGATCGTGGGCTCTCTAGCGCCGCCCCTTGCACACCCTTATCTGGCAGCCGGCCTGATAATGTGGTATTTGCAGTAACACATTTTTTACCCTTTCCTCTGAAGGAAAGACCAATCCTTCCTCTGTGTTTAGGACAGCTTCTAGGAACTGTTTGGAAGTGCTTGGCACTAGGCTTGATTTTCTTCTCATTGAGAAGCCCAATTGAAAGAGGAGGTTGTTTGGATGTTGTCTGCAAATCAGGAGATTCCCGTTATGAGCCAGTCGTCCAGCTAAGGGAACAGTGGGATTGCTCCCCTGCGCAGGTGCGCTGCCACTACCACCAGTAGCTTTGTGAATACCCTTGGAGCCGAGGCTATTCCAAAGGGCAGCACTTTGAATTGGTAGTGCTTGTTCGCCATCTTGAAATGCAAGAATCTTCTGTGCGCTGGGAACATTGAAATATGAAACTAGGCATCCTTCATATCCAGTGTTGCCATGTAATCCGCTTTTTTAGTAGCGGGATTACCTCTTGTAGCGTAGTCATGCAGAACTTTGTGGCTTGACATACTTGTTTGCAGGGCGTAAATATTTCTTTGGCACAAGGAAGTAAGCTGAATAAATACCCTTGTTTACCTGATTGATTGGACCACTTCTATGGAGTCCTTTAATAGAAGCGTTATTTCTTCTAGAAGGATCCGCTGATGTTCCTCCGAGTGGATTTTCTGTTGTGGGGTGGTTGTGAGGACGTTTAAGTAGTTCTATGCAGTAGCCCCCTGCTACTGTGGACAGCACCCATCTGTCCGAGGCAATACCCTCCCATGCGTGGGTGAAGTTGGAAATGCATCCTTCTGCTGGAGATGCATAGGAGGGTACCTGAGTGGAATGTCACTTGCTCTGAGGTGGAGTGCCACCTTGAGCTGTGCCTCTGCCCAGACCACCAATACTTCTGTGCTGTCCTCGGGGATAGCCTTGGTAGGCTTGTCCTTTATTATTTCCATAGGAACCTTGGCCCGGAAACGGCGAAAAGGAACAAGTTACTTACCTGCAACTGTTGTTTTCCAGCATGGATTCACATGCTCATGAATATTCCCCATCAGGCCGGGAATTCTTGGTATAGAAAAAAAATCAGTATCAGTTTCGTTTCTGATCTGTCTTCCTTAGTAACCAATCACTGGTCTCTGGGTCATACTGCCCCCAGCCAATGACTGCCCTCTCCCTAAGCCCCACCTCCGGCAGCCATCCTCAGATTTGGTAGCACGTGAAGTAGCAGTATGACCAAGTGAAGAGCCGCAGAGGGGTAGGCGGGAGGGTTCGCATGTGAATCCATGCCAGACCCATGCTGGAGAACAACAGTTACAGGTAAGTAACTTGTTCCTTCTCCAGCATGATGTCTGGCATGGATTCACATGCTCATAAATAAGAATACATAGCAGTACACACATGCACAACCACGGGAGGTGGCAACAGGCTCAACATTAAGCAGCTCTTACCTCCTCACCAGGCTCACCTTAGGCGAACAGGTTGCGCAGCACTGCTTGGCCGACCCTGGACTCCTCCCTGGAGTCCCGATCGACGCAGTAGAATCTTGTGAAGGTGTGCATCGACCTACACGTCGCAGCCCTGCAGATGTCCAGTAGGGGCACACCAGACAGGAACGCTGTGGTAGCAGCGATCGCTCTCGTCGAATGGGCTCTCGGACGGCCAGGCAGCTGTCGGTTTGCCAACCGGTGACAGTGCATGATGCAGCCGGAGAGCCATCTGGAAATGGAAGTCTTCGAGAGAGCCTTCCCTTGATTTACAGTCCCAAAGTTCACAAACAGCTGTGACGTCTTCCGAAAACTTTGTGCGGTCCACGCAGAAAGTCAGCGCTCTAGCTACATCCAGCGAGTGCAAAGTCCTCTCGGCCGGCGACGAAGGCGACGGGAAGAAAACTGGCAACACCAAGGGCTCGTTGAGGTGGAAGTCCGACGGCACCTTGGGCATAAAGGATGGGTGTGTCCTCAGCACCACCCTCGTGTCATGAAAAGTCAAGTATGGAGGCTTGCAAGATAGGGCATGGATCTCTCCCACTCGTCGTGCGGAGGTGATGGCCACGAGGAAAGCAGTCTTCCATGACAGGAACTTCAAAGGCGCCGAATGCATAGGCTCAAATGGGGCCCCCCCATGAGCTTGGTCAGCACCACATTAAGCTCCCACGTCGGGGCAGGAGCCTTCACCGGCGGGAATGATCGGAATAATCCCTTCATGAATTCTTTCACCAGGCGATGAAACCACAAGGACGCCCGTCCCGTCGTCCTGGTATATCGGGAGATTGCAGCCAGATGTATTTTGTTGGAGGCGTGAGCCAGTCCAGCTTTGGCCAGCGACAGGTACGGCAGTACTTGAGGGGCCGTAATCCGCAGAGGGTTAATCTTCTGTGCACGGCACCAGACAGAGAACCTCTTCCATTTATGTCCGTAGCACGAGAGTTGAGGACGCCCTGGCCTTTGCAAGAACCTCTCTGCAGTCGGCCGGGATGTCGTACCCTCCAAACTCTAGTGCTGCAGGAGCCAGGCCTGCAAGTTCAGCGACTCCGGGTTGTGGTGAAGAATGGCGCCTCCTTCTCTAGAGAGAAGGTCTGCGTCCGTTGGCAGCTGACTGGTGGGGACGTTGACAAGTCCAGAAGGTCCGGGAACCAGATCTGTCTCGGCCACGCCAGTGCGACGAGGATCATCCTGCACCGGGACCTCTTGAGCTGGTTGATGAGCCGGAGCAGCAACGGCAGCAGAGGAAACGCATAAAGAAATAGGCCGTCCCAGGGGAACGAGAAAGCACCGCCCATGCTCCTCGGCTGGGGGAACCTGCTGGCGAACCTCCGGCACTTGGAATTTGTCGCTGTCGCGAAGAGATCGATTTGGGGTTCGCCCCATCATCGGAAGAGTCGATCCACTTGATCCTGGCGTAGTTCCCCACTCGTGGCACGAGCGCAGTGAGTCGGCAATCGTGTTTTTTATTCCTGCCAGATGAAGAGGCACCAGAAACATCCCTTGGGCGACGGCCCAATGCCACAGATCTTGGGCTTCCTTGGATAGGGCCGGGGACCCCCTGGTTCCGCCCTGCTTCCGGATATAGAACATCGTGGTGGTGTTGTCGGTGAAGATCCTCACCACCTTGCCCTTGAGGGACGGAAGAAAAGACCTGAGGGTCCAGAACACTGCGCGGAGCTCCAAGATGATGTGGAGAGACTTCTCCGGGAGCCAAAGGCCTCTCGCGTGAAGATCTCCGGAGTGTGCTCCCCAACCTTCCAGGGAGGCGCCCGTCGTCACCTGATGAGCTGGGGTCTGGAAGTCCGTGCCCGACAGATGGGAGCGGGTACCCCACCACAGGATCGCCTGACGGAACTTCTCGTTGAGGGATCCTGTCCTCGAAGCTGCCCGTCGACTGGATCCAGCGGGCATCGAGGAACTCCTGTAAGGGTCTCATCCGAAGCCTGCAAAGGCGCACCAGATAAATGCAGGACATCATCCCGAGGAGGGATTTGATAGATCTTACCCTGGCCATGTCCGTGGCCAGCAGATGCTGCACCTTTTCCAGAATGGTCCTGGTCCTTTCCTCCGACGGTGAGGCCAGCCGCGCCACTGTGTCGAGCTTGGCTCCCAGAAACAGGGTGACTTGCGACGGAACCAGGTGGGATTTTTGGAAAGTTGGAGAATCCCAGGTCCGTGAGCAGCTGGACGGTCTTCGCAGTGTGCTCCACGGCGAGCTCCCTTGTCCTTGCCCGGATGAGCCAGTCATCCAGGTAGGGGTAGACGTGGATCCCCTGTAGGCGCAGCCGCGCCGCCACCGGTGCGAGGCACTTGGTGAACACCCTGGGTGCCGACTTCAATCCGAACGGGAGGGCCTTGAACTGGTAGTGCCGCCCTTGGACCACAAACCTGAGGAACTTTCGGTGTCTTTTTAGAATGGGGATGTGGAAGTAGGCATCCTCCAAGTCCAACAACGACAGGAAATCGCCCTCCTCCAGCTGTCCCATCACATGCTGGAGGGTGACCATACGGAACTACTGTGCCTTGATGTACTTGCTCAGTCGTCGTAGGTCCAGGATGGGGCGCCATCCTCCTGTCTTTCTTTACGAGGAAGTACCTTGAGTAAACTCCGGAGCTCCAAAGCCTCTTTGGGACGAGCTCGATGGCACCCTTCTTGAGCATCGCCCTTACTTCCAACAGTAGTTGTGGGACGTGATTTTCCTTCCTGGCCACGGGTGGAACGCTAGGGCACCACTTCTGAAACTCGAGGGCGTGCCCTTGGGCCAGGGCGTTCAGCACCCAACGGTCGGTGGAGATGGACTCCCACACGCTGACGAATCTCGCCAGCCGGCCTCCCACCGGGGTGCTTCGGCGGGGGCCCGACCCAACGGTCAGTTCAATCTTGTTTGGAGGCCGCCTTGCCTCCTTGACCTCCCTGTCGACGACGGGCACCACCTGACTTGCCGCGTCCCCTGTAGGATTCCTGGGACAAAGATCTTGCCGCTTGGCGGTAAGTGGAGGAGCCACTGCCGGATCCCTTGGAGGCACCTTGTCTGCCTCCGGAGCTCCGAAAGGACGGCCGTCGTTGTTGGAGCACTCCCAGTGCCCGGGCAGTCTGTCTGTCTTGATGGCCTGAAGGGACTCATCAACCGCCTTCCCAAACAGGTTGTTCCCGTCGAAGGGCATGTCCAAAACCTTGGTTTGTACTTCCTGGCGGAAGTCCGTGGCCTTGAGCCATCCTCGTCGTCTCAAGCAAACGCCGTTGCCCAACTGACCGAAACCGGTGTCGGCGATGTCCGTTGCCACCGTGATGGCGTGGTCCGAAGCAATCTCCCCCTCCTGTAGGATTTCAAGGGCCTCAGCCCTTTTGGCGTCCGGAAGGAAGTCTAACAGAGGGGCGATTTTGAACCACAACTCCCTGTCGTAGCGGGCTACGATAGCTAGGGCGTTGGCCCCCTTGATAGTCGTCGCTGCGGATGAGATGATCCATCGTCCCATCGTGTCCAACTCGCCGCCCGGCGTGATGTCGAGGCCGATGCCCCCCCCCAGCTTTCTTCTTTGCCGCCGCGACGATCGAATCCGGGGTAGGTTGTGCCCGCAGGCACAAGGGGGCAGCGTCGGGGACTCGGTACTTCTCGTACCGGTCCCTCTTTGCCGGCGCCGTGGCAGGGTTCTTGAGGAGGGCGAGCACCTCATCCCAGATGTCATCAAGAAGCGGTACGGCGAGGACCGTCTTCCTTTTAGCCTTGCGCCATTGGTAAAGGAACCCTTTTCTTCTGGGCAGAGCTGAAAAAGCTCGGATGCCCTGGAAATCATGGCATGAAAGGATCCAATCTCTTCGGGCGGGGACGCCCGAGCAGGGGGTGGCGGGGGACACGTCCCGTCGTCGCCTCTGTCGTCATCTGTACCTGTCATAGCCGTGTCCGTGCCTGTACCATCCCCATGGGTAGTAGACCGGGGGGAAGGCAGAGCAGGCCGCAGAGGTGGGAGAGGTGGCGTAGGATGCGTCGTCCTCTTATGCGGTGGACTCTCCGAAGGTCCTGGCACCGGTTCCCCCGTCGGGTCTGGCTCAGGTACCTCCGTCGGGGAAAGGGGCAACCTTGTCCTCATCTCCGAGCATAAGGACTGAATCGCTGACAAAATGGCCGCCTAGGAGTCCTGCGGCGCCGGAAACGACGGGCGCGAGGGTTCTTGAGGAGCCTTGTCGGCGACACCGTCGCTCTCGTCGTCGCCCTCGTCGGGATCCCTCCCGATGGGCTGGGCCTCTTCCACGACTTCGATGAGCTCTTCAGAGGTGTCCGTATCCATGATGGCCACTAGCCCCTCCCCCACCTTTTCCAACGAGGACTTCGTGGGGGTCTTCTCAATGGGCCTGAAAGACTCCCTCCACGGTGGCAGGGAGATTCTGGGTCCTGAGGGCACCTCCACTGGTGTAGCCTCCACAGGCCAGGGCCGCAGCGACATCCTCAATCGATGTCTTAGCAGGGTGAATTAAGGCCATTGTCACCTTCTGGACGCCTGGGGCCTTCACCTTGGGGGAGGGTCCGAGCCTCGCTCCCCCTCTGCCGGAATCTTCGAGATCGACCGGGGCCTCTCCAGAATCTTCGCCGGGTTCTCGGACTGCCTCTTACCCGAGCCAGAGCGTTGGCTCGTGGTTGATGGCGCCGGGGAGGATGCGCCCTGCCTGGCAGCCAAGGAGCCCGACCGTTCGGCGCTCCCGGTGCCCGCGGACTCGCAGTGCTTAGCCTTTTGTTGGACCATCGTCGCCGGGGGGCCCTCACAGGACTTAGAAGACCGCTCGGACCTCTCTTCTCGCCTGACGGGCTCTTCCCTTCCAGCCAGTTGGCGAGACGGAGGTGACTATCCTTCATGGTCCGCTCCGACATGTTCCCACAAAACGCACATTCCTTCTCCTTGTGCGTCTTGTCCTCATGGAGACAGAGGCATAACGAATGCTTGTCCTCCTCGAAAACATTCTGGAGCTGGCATCTAGGGCAGGTCCTGAACAGCTTCCCGGGCGTCGAGCTTCCTTTCTCCTGGGCCATGTCCAGGGTAGGCCTCGGAACTTCTGGAATCCTTCAAAAACGCAACTTGTCGAAATCTTCACCCTTGAGGGGCGTAGAAAACTCCGAAACGGATCCCTGTTGATCGGACGTAGAATGGTGGAGCTTGAGGTTCTATTTAACCGAAAAATGAGAAAAATCTCCTGAAAAAGCGTGAAAACTCAGCAAAAGCTCGAGAGCTACAGCACGAGGACTCCCAACACTTGAACGTGCGGTAAAAATCTGAGGATGGCTGCCGGAGGGGGTGCTTAGGGAGCGGGCAGTCATTGGCTGGCGGCAGTATGACCCAGAGACCAGTGATTGGTTACTACTAAGAAAGACAGATCAGAAACGAAACTGATAAGGAACAAGTTACTTACCTGTAACTGTTGTTCTCCAGCATGGGCCTGGCATGGATTCACATGCTCATGAATATTCCCCGTCAGGCTGGGAATCCTCGGTAAAGAAAAAACCAGTATCAGTTTCGTTTCTGATCTGTCTTTCGTAGTAACAACCAATCACTGGTCTCTACGTCATACTGACCACAGCCAATGACTGCCCTCTACCTAAGCACCGCCTCTGGCAGCCATCTTCAGATTTGGAAGCACGTGAAGTGGCAGTATGACCAAGTGAAGAGCCGCAGAGGGGTTGGCGGGAGGGTTCGCATGTGAATCCATGCCAGACCCATGCTGGAGAACAACAGTTACAGGTAAGTAACTTGTTCCTTCTCCAGCATGGGGTCTGGCATGGATTCACATGCTCATGAATAAAGAATACATAGCAGTACACACATGCACAACCACGGGAGGTGGCAAAGGCTCAACATTAAGCAGTACATCAAACTCAACATTAAGCATCTTACCTCCTCACCAGGCTCACCTCAGGCGAACAGGTTGCGCAGCACTGCTTGGCCGACCCTGGACTCCTCCCTGGAATCCCGATCGACGCAGTAGAATTGTGAAGGTGTGCGTCGACCTCCACGTAGCAGCCCTGCATATGTCCAGCAGGGGCACACCAGATAGGAACGCCGTGGTAGCTGCGATCGCTCTGGTGGAATGGGCTCTCGGACGGCCAGGCAGCGGTCGGTTTGCCAACCGATGACAGTACATGATACAGCCGGAGAGCCATCTGGAAATGGAAGCCTTCGAGAGAGCCTTCCCCCGATTGACAGGTCCAAAGTTCACAAAGAGTTGTGACGTCTTCCGAAAGCACTTCGTGCGGTCCACGTAGAACTTCAGCGCTCTAGCCACATCCAGCGAGTGCAAAGTCCTCTCAGCCGGCGACAAAGGCGACGGGAAGAACACAGGCAACACCAAGGGTTTGTTGAGATGGAAGTCCGACGGTACCTTGGGCATGAAGGAGGGGTGCGTCCTGAGCACTACACCCTCGTGTCGTGAAAAGTCAAGTACAGGGCCTTGCATGAAAGGGCCTGGATCTCTCCCACCCGTCGTGCGGAGGTGATGGCCACAAGAAACGCTGTTTTCCACGACAGAAACTTCAACGGGGCCGAGTGCAGAGGCTCGAACAGAGGTCCCATGAGCTTGGTCAGCACCACGTTGAGCTCCCACGCCGGGGCTGGAGCCTTCACCGGCGGGAACGATCTGAACAGTCCCTTCATGAACTCCTTCACCAGGCGATGAGACCACAAGGACGTCCGGCCCGTGGTTCTGGTGTATCGGGAGATCGCAGCAAGATGAATCTTGATGGACGCGTGTGCCAGTCCAGCATTGGCCAGCGTCAGCAGGTACGGCAGTACCTGGGGAGCCGTAATCCGTAGAGGGTTAATCTTCTGTGCGTGGCACCAGACAGAGAACCTCTTCCATTTGTGTCCGTAGCATTTAAGAGTCGAGGACGCCCTGGCCTTTGCAAGAACCTCTCTGCAGTCGGCCGGTATGTCGTATCCTCCAAACTCTAGCGCTGCAGGAGCCAGGCCTGCAAGTTCAGCGATTTCGGGTCGTGGTGGAGGATGGCGCCTCCTTCCCTGGAGAGTAGATCCGCGTCCACCGGCAGCTTGATTGGCGGGGACGCTGACAAGTCCAGAAGGTCCGGGAACCATATCTGCCTCGGCCATGCAGGTGCGACGAGGATCATCCTGCACCGTGACCTCTTGAGCTGGTTGACGAGCCGGATTAGCAGAGGCAAAGGAGGGAACGCGTAGAGGAACAGGCCCTCCCAGGGGAACGAGAAAGCATCGCCCATGCTCCTCGCCTGGGGAAACCTGCTGGCGAACCTCCGGCACTTGGAGTTCCTCGCCGTCGCGAACAGGTCGATCTGGCGTGTGCCCCACCGTCGGAAGAGGCGATCCACTAGATCCTGCCGTAGTTCCCACTCGTGGCACGAGCGCAGCTCCCTGCTGAGTGAGTCAGCGATGGTGTTTTTTATCCCTGCCAGATGAAACGGCACCAGAAACATCCTTTGGGCGACGGCCCAATGCCACAGGTCCTGCGCCTCCTTGGACAGCGCTGGGGACCTGGTTCCGCCCTGTTTCCTGATGTAAAACATGGTGGTGGTGTTGTCGGTGAAGATCCTCACCACCTTGCCCTTAAGGGACGGAAGGAAGGACCTGAGGGCCCAGAACACTGCACGGAGCTCCAGGACGTTGATATGGAGGGACTTCTCCGTCGGGAGCCAAAGGCCTCTCGCGTGCAGATTTTCGGTGTGCGCTCCCCACCCTTCCAGGGAGGCATCGGTGGTCACTGTCTCCTGGTGGTCTGGGGTCTGAAAGTCCATGCCCGCCGTCAGATGCGTGCGGTTGCCCCACCACCGGACCGCTCGGCGGAAAATCTCGTCGAGTGTGATCCTCTCCTCGAAGCTGCCCGTCGTTTGGATCCAGCGCGCGTCCAGGAACTCCTGCAACGGGCGCATCCGGAGCCTGCACATGGGAATGAGGTAGATGCAGGAAGACATCATTCCGAGGAGGGACTTGATGGACCTCACCTTGGCCGCGTCGGAAACCAACATCCGCTGTACCTTGCCCAGGATGGACCTGGTCCTTTCCTCTGACGGGGAGGCCAGAAGGGACACTGTCGAGCTTCGCTCCCAGAAACAGTGCGTTTTGCGCGGGTACCAGGTGAGACTTGGCGTAGTTCACGGAGAATCCCAGGTCCGTGAGAAGTTGGACGGTCCTTGCTGTGTGATCCACGGTGAGCTCCCTCGTCTTGGCTCGGATGAGCCAGTCGTCCAGGTAGGGGTAGACGTGGATCCCCTCGCGGCGCAGCACCGGTGCAAGGCACTTGGTGAAAACCCTGGGTGCCGACCGTAGTCCGAAGGGGAGGGCTTTGAACTGGTAGTGACGCCCTTGGACCACAAACCTGAGGAATTTTCGGTGCCCCTTTAGGATGGGAATATGGAAGTAGGCATCCTCCAAATCCAACGACGAAAGGAAGTCTCCTTCCTCCAGCTGACCCAGGACGTGCTGGAGGGTGACCATCCGGAACTTTTGCGCCTTGATGAACTTGTTCAAACGTCGCAGGTCCAGGATGGGGCGCCATCCCCCCGTCTTCTTCTTCACGAGGAAGTATCTCGAGTAAACTCCGGAGCCCCGAAGCCTCTTTGGGACGAGTTCGATGGCACCCTTCCTGAGCATCGCCTTTACCTCCAGGAGAAGTTGAGGGACGTGAAGTTCTTTCCTGGCCACGGGGGGGACGCGCGGACACCTTCTTTGAAACTCGAGCGCGTGGCCCCGGGCCAAGGCGTCCAGCACCCAACTGTCGGTGGAGATGGACTCCCACACGCTGATGAAGCTCGCCAGCCGGCCTCCCACCGGGGTGCTTCGGTGGGGGCCCGACCCCACGGTCGGTTCAATCCTGCTTCGACGAGGCTTTGCCGCCTTGACCTCCTTGGCGACGACGGCGGGGTCCGCCAGACTTGCCTCGTCCTCTGTAGGCCTCCTGAGCCGACGAGCGGGCCGCTTGACGGTAGGTGGAGAAACCGCCGCCGGAACTTTTGGAGGCGCCCTTGCCTCCGCTGCTCCGAAAGGGCGTCCGTCGTTGTTGCAGAACTCCAAGGGCCCGGGCCGTCTCGGTGTCCGCTTTAATGGCCTGAAGGGAATCATCCACTGTTTTCCCAAACAGGTTGTTCCCACCGAAGGGCATGTCCAGGACTCTGGTCTGAACGTCTTGAGGGAAGTCCGTAGCCTTGAGCCATCCACGCCGCCTAAGGCAAACGCCGTTGCCCAACTGGCGGAACCCAGTGTCGGCGATGTCCGTCGCAACGGTAATGGCGTGGTCCGAAGCCACCTCACCTTCCTGCAGGATCTCCAGGACCTCTGCCCTCTTGTCGTCCGGCAAGAAGTCCAGCAGGGGAGCCAGTTTGTACCAGAGCTCCCTGTCGTAGCGGGCCACGATAGCCAAGGCGTTGGCCGCTTTAATCGTCGTCGCCGCAGACGAGATGACTCTGCGTCCCATAGCGTCCAATTTCTTTCCCTCGCCGTCGGGTGGGGAAGTCGATGTGGAGGCCGCACCCCCCCCCCGCTTTTTTCCTGGCCGCCGCGGAGACGACAGAGTCCGGGGTAGGCTGCGCCCGGAGGCACAGGGGGGCCGTGTCCGGGACCCGGTACTTCTTCTCGTACCGGTCTCTTCTAGCTGGCGTCGTGGAAGGGTTCTTGAGGAGGGTGAGGCCCTCATCCCAAATGTCGTCCAATAGAGGCACTGAGAGGACCGTCTTCCTCTTGGCCTCGCGCCGCTGATAAAGGAAACCTTCCTTCTTCTCCTCCTCAGGGCAGAGTTGGAAAAGCTCGGATGCCCTGGTGATCATGGAGTGGAACGATCCAATCTCGTCGGGCGGAGAAGCCCTGGTGGGAGGCGACGACGGTACATCCTCGTCGTATACCTCGTCGTCCGTACCCGTCGCTGCCGCGTCAGTCCCCGTATCATCCCCTCGGGTGGACGGGGAGGAGGGCTGGAAGGGGCGCGACGGCTGAAAAGGAGGCGGAGGGTGGATCCTTCTTTTCTTGGTAGGAGGAACACCAGAAGGTCCCGGTTCTGGGTCCCCCGACGGGAGAGGTTCCGTCGGCAACGGTAGTCTCGTCCTTATCTCTGAGCATAATGGCCGCTGAGTTGTCTCGCAGCGCTGGCAGAGGGGAATCCGACGGGCGATCAGGGGCCCCGTCGGTACCCTCGACAATGTCGTCGTCACCTGCGTCGGGGTCCATCCCAACGGGCCGGTCTTCTTCCACGCCGAGGCCGTGGCTTAAGACTTCGACCAGCTCCTCCTCCGAGGTTGAGGCCGAATCTACGACGACGCCCTGCCCCCCCTTTTTCTTCCCCACGGGGGATTTCACGGGGGTCCTATCGATGGGCACAAAAGAGGACTCCCTCCGAGGTGGCAGGGAGACTGAGCCCCGAGGTCGCCACCACTGGTGTAGCCTCCACAGGCTGAGCCAGGGCCGCCGCGACAGTTTCGATAGAGGGCTTGGCCGGATGGATTAAGGCCTTCACCACCCTAGGTGCGCTCACCGCCTTATCCTTGAGGGGGGGGGGGGGAACTGCCTCGCTCCCCCTCCGCCTTCGAGCTCGACCGGGGCCTTTCCAGGAGCTTCGCCGGGTGCTCGGCCTTCCTCTTACCCGACCCAGAGCGTTGGCTCGTGGTTGATGGTGCCGGGGAGGGAGCGCCGTTCGGCGCTCCCGGTGCCAGCGGACTCGCGGTGCTTGGCCTTATGTTGGACCCCCGTCGCCGGGGCGTCCTCAAAGGTCTTAGAAGACCGCTCGGCTTTCTTCCTCTTCTTCTCGCCGGACGGGCTCTTCCCTTCCAGCCAGTTGGCGAGACGTTGATGGCGGTCCTTCATGGTCCGCTCCGACATGCTGCCGCAACACGCAGTCCTTCTCCACGTGCGTCTTGCCCTCATGTAGGCAGTAAAGACAAAAAGAGTGTTCGTCCTCCTTGAAGACGTTCTGCAGCTGACATCCAGGGCAGACCCTGAACAGCTTTCCGGGCGTCGAGCTCCCTTTCTCCTGGGCCATGACCGGGCCTGAGAAACTTCTGGAGTCCTCCAAAAGCGTAGCTCGACGAAATCTTCACCCTTGAGGGGCGCAGGCGAATCCGACACGGGTCCCCGTTGATCGGATGGAGAATCGGTGGAGCTTGAGGCTCTTCTGACCGAAAAAACGAAGTTTTTGAGAAAAAACATGAAAAAATAGCACTAACGCTCGAGAGCAATAGCACGAGGATCCCAACACATGAACGTGCGGTAAAAATCTGAAGATGGCTGCCAGAGGCGGTGCTTAGGTAGAGGGCAGTCATTGGCTGTGGTCAGTATGACGCAGAGACCAGTGATTGGTTGTTACTACGAAAGACAGATCAGAAACAAAACTGATACTGGTTTTTTCTTTACCGAGGATTCCCAGCCTGACGACGGGGAATATTCATGAGCATGTGAATCCATGCCAGACCCCATGCTGGAGAATGATTGTTTTCTATATAACGAGGATTCCCAGCTTGACGACGGGGAATATTCATGAGCATGTGAATCCATGCCAGACCCCATGCTGGAGAATGACTGTTACCCCTTTGACCAGTAGGCTTGTTTGTGAGCGGACCTAAAGATTTTAGAGTGTCATACTCATCCTTTGGTCGTGCATCTTCCACAGCCTTGCCGTAGAGCACATTAGGTTCTACTGGCATGTTTATTAGAGTGGCTTGTGTTTCTGGCCTAAAGACTGACTGGCAAAGCCATGCATGCCTCTTTATAATAGTCCCTTCTACGACGACTCTTCCGGCATTGTCAGCTGCATCAGTTTGATTTGAGGAGACAGGTCGATACGGCCCTTCCGTCTGTTGCCACTTGAGCCAGTTGCGATTTAAGTGGCTCCGGGCGGATGAAAGTAACAGAAATCTCCTCCCACTTATGGCAGTTAGAACTTGCCAAAAGTGTAGCGTGGTTGGCAATTCTAGTTTGATAGGCCGCGGATGACGCAACCTTTCTGCCCATGGCATATATCCTTTTTGCTTTCCTTATCCGGTGGGGCCTCGGAGGAAGCAAGGTGTGTGCCTGCTCTTTTTCTTGTTGTGGTAACAACCAATTAGTCCAGTTTTAATTGGCCCCATATATAAGGGGTCTGGTGCAGGCCTGAAAAGTTTTTCCACATGCAGGTTAACGGCCCCTTGTGAAGGTGGGTGCTTCTAAGCAAGGCTGTATCCTGCGTTGGACAGATTTCAATAGCGGGATAAACTGACCTGTCTTTTTGTCCCCCAGTATCTGTTCAGCGAAGTCTCCATCTTCCTGAACTTCCTGTGTGTCAATCTGGAAGTGTTTTGCCGCTTTGGCTAAGACTTCATTGAGAAGGGGTTGAGTGTCAACAGGGGAATCGACCACTGGAGTCTCCTGATGGAGAGGGGAATCTATGGAGTACATATTAGCCTCCTGGTCTGCATCTGGGTCCTCATCATCCCCATAATAGAGTTAATCTGTATCCTCTACATTAATTTGAAGGTCAGATGTTTCCACAAAAGAGATAATCTTTGTCTTTGGTTATATTTCGGGGTCATATAGAGCTATAATCGTACTAGAGCGAGAGCTCTTAGAAGGGGGTTAAGAGAGCAAGGCAGAGGCTTGAGAGCCGGAAGGGGCAGGTGGGAGGAGTGGATTGGAAACTTTGAAAATAATCTGGGTTTTTCCTCATAAAAATTAGCCATGGAGGTCATTCTTCGCATAATCCTATCAATGTCTTGTGAAGACCATTCCTTTGAACTTGGAATCACAATAGGTTGAGGGGAAGTACCCATATCCTCATCAGTGGGTGGAGTAATGTTTGGTCTAGAGTCCTTAGGTTTCTCGATGGGCTTGGAAAATATTCCCTTTGAGTTTTTTCATGCAACCCCCTTGCCGTTCGATGGTTGAATGCTGTCGTGTGGAGATCTTGAATGAGATTGCCCAGAGGACCAGGACTCGGTGGACCTTTCACGGGGTGTCGAACGTTGTAGAGTATTAGACTCATCTGTCAAATGTTGACTGGGGTTTATGTGATTGGTGGTGTGCTTTTGTAGCACTGCCGCCGGGTGTAGTCCCCACAACATGGCTGCCGACCTGTCCTACGGGGTCAGAGTTCTGCGCTTGAGTAGCCGAAGCTACTCAGATGCCCTCGTCGTCTGAAAGTGCGGCGTCTCTGCCATTGCTAAAGGCTCCCTCTACCTCCATGGCCTCGAGTTGCCTGGCGTAGTGGGCCCAGCGTTTTGTGGAGTGGTCCAGGCTTGAAGAGCCTGCACGCTTGACAAGAAGTTTTGACATGTTCTCTCGGGAGACACAAATTGCAAACTAAGCGTTTGTCGACCCAGGGGAATTTACGATTACACTTAGGTCAACATTTTAATGGTGTATTTTCCATAATTATGGGTTATGGAAATGGCAGCTGGGCAAACAGTGTAGGAAGGGGAGAATATATATTCTAAAATGGCCTCCCCTCTTTCGCTACTGTCTGGGCCGAGGCCCAGGGCAGCCTCCCAAGGCTGTACGGTCCGTTTGTCTCCGACGGGCAGTTCTTTTTTTCACTCGCGTGGTGTTTCAGCAGTCGATAAAAAGATAGAAAGAAAAACGATTGTAATTGTATAAAGTCAATGGCTTATCGCCGAAAGGAACTCTGCTATACGCGTCTGTCTAGCATGGCGGAAAAAAACAATCTGAGGGACCTAGACGCGTGAGGGATCATGGGTACAGTGGACGTCACACTAGGAATAGTATTACTGGCACGCCCTGTCGACGTCCATTTTCGAGTTTCGAAAACAACTAATACTCTGCAGCTTCCACTAGATGTTAGCCTATGCACAGCATGTGATCTAAGCAGATTCCAAAAGCCTCAGAAAAACTTACTCAAGGTTTCTTGATTAAACAATTTATTAATTTGTCAGTTGAATAAGCCTTCTTTAGAAGGGAGCAATATATATGTAATAAAAATATACATTTCACTAAATCAGTAGATACCCATATTCCTACACCCTGAAGTGACTTAAATAACTAGGACACTGGACATTCATATATCAATGGCACATTTAGAGCAATACTGAGTTTGGTGGTAAAGGTTTGGGAATAAAACAAAGCTTAACAAATATTCTTAACAGGCAAGCACTTTTTAAACCTCCAATGCAAAGCAAATTAACCCTTTCACAGCCCCACAAGTCATCTAATGTGTGACTTGTGTTGAGGGATAGTTAAAGCACACAGTCAGAGGTTAGCAGAATCTTTCAGGGAGTCAGGACAGCCAATGTTAATTGAGCAAAAAGTCTAAGAGAACCGAAGCACTTCTTGTAGCCAAGTAAAAGTCTTCCACAATGTTTCTGAAGTCTGAAGAAAACGAAATCACTGTAGGGCCACAAGCTGGGAGGCTTGTGGGGGGCAAAGCTGCAAGCAACTCCGCAAAAGCAAACAAGACTCGTCTCAACTGAGAGCTAGCCAGGCTACCCAAGAGCGAAGTCCTTATATTTACAGTACCTTTGATTAAAAGAAATTGGTTCCAGCTGGCTTCTGTTCCTGTGTAGGTCTGCAGATCCTTGGTTCATGGGCCTGAGTCATGGGGACAAGAGGACGGACGTCTGGGGACTCCTGCACTATGAATGGAAGGTCGGCAGCAGCTGCAATGGGCAAACATCAAATCAGCAGCACTTTGCTGTTTTAGCTTCTCGCGCCTCTCGTAAATCGCACCACCATGGGTCTCGATAACACTATGGACTTTCCTAGCCTCTGGGGTCCAGCACTCTTGAGGTGGCTAAGGCCTGGTCAGTCCTGCTTCCTGGGAGTCCGGAGGATCTTCCTGGAGCTCGGGTCCGACAAAGACACTCAATGAATTTTGGTGTTCCTCTCCCTGGCAATCTGTTCCCGCAGAAGCAATGGAAGTACAGGCAGCTCCGAGAGGATTTCCAGATGAGCTCGTCTTGGGGTCGATTGGCCCCACTAACCCAAGGGGAGAAGTCGTCCTTTGCAGGGCTTCTCTAGTCTAGATGAATTCGGCGCTTCAGCACAGCAGCAGGGCTTCACCGGGCAAATAAACGGTCCAGACGTTGCAGCAGGCGTCTCTTCCACGTTGTTCTTCGTCCAGTGGTCAACTGCCTTCCAAGCAAACAGCTTTGCCTTTTATGCCAGTTTCTCCTATTCATTTGCAGCCTCGATATCAATCACACTGCAGGGTGAATGTCCTCCAAGGACAGCCAGCTGGCCAATCACCTTTGGGTGCATTCCTATAACCAAGGGGATTACGCACATCGGGCACCTCTGTCCCTTCCTGCACCTGCCAGACATACTGGAGCCAGAGACGGGCTTCACTAGTGAATCCTGCCAAAGACAAAATGAACAAAGGAACCAAACCTGGTTTGGCACGCAGAGTAAATCTTAAGGCCCTTTCCAACAAGAAATGGCAAAAAAAAAAGGACTGGGGTCATTTTGATAAAATGGGCACCCATGGGTGCTTTACTTCAGCTGCAATTGCAGCCTGCAGTAGAAACACAACCGTAGTTAAAAGTAAACCACTGCCAGCAGCCATGAAATTTAGAAAGGGTAACCCAAATGTTACATGAGAAACTAGACAAAGGGGATACTAAGTAACCCCTCCCTCCACCGCACCCCCCCCCTCCACCGCACCCCCCCACACCTTATTGCAAGATAGTGTGTGCTGGTGTAGAGGGTATTTAAACCCTTCCGAAATCTAAGCGACTTCCCTGTGGCACTGCACTGAAGGCGCTGTTTGTCACAATGTAAAGATGATGCCTATGGAGTTTGTCAGACTCCAGAGTTCAAATCATAGAAAAGGAAAAAAAGTTCTCACTCTCTCCAGGTTAGAAATTAAAAGTTCCTAAGTCCAGAAAAAGAGCTGGGGTGTCCAAGGTAGAAGGGAATTAGCACATTTCTGAGAATTCTTCCTAACAACCCACATGTTTGAAGAAAGCCATCATAACATTCCAATTCACAGTGTTACAACTCCAGTAGAACATGGAGAAAGCAAGCAACCTGACAAACTAAGGCAAAGCCTACCACTAATGGTTTTGGACATACAGCCCACAAACAAGAAATTGATTCAATTGACATACCTACTTTTAGTGTCCCTCTGTTCGGATTACAACCAACCATTGTCATGAGGCTCGCTTCATGCGTGATCATCATTCAGCATAAAATGGAATAAATCACACAAAGCAATGTAAAAGATTGACAACATCATCAAGTTTATTACACAATTGTTTTAACCTATGAAGACACAACACAAATCAAGGTATTGAGATCCGCTGCAATGGGAAGTCTTTCTCACTGGACTATGGAGTTTAACTAAAAATTGTGTTGGTACATAAAAAAACAGGAACCATTGAATGAAAGATTTTGTGGTGATATTCCATTACCTGCATGTCATCGAAAATTAAAACCGGGATTTGTGGCCTGCAGTTATTCTGGAGATGGATTAGAAAGTTTGTGTTGGGCTGGGAACAGGAAGAAAGGAACCAATGATAAGGAAATCAAACAGCCTAAAAGGTTGCAAGGAAGAGCCAATTACAGCTTGTACACATAGAAAGACCTACAAATGAAGTGTTCAATTAAGTATGCAAGATGGAGAAGAGATGGCAGTTGGAGGCATTTCCCTTCAGTATCTAAAAAAGGGCCTTGCAACTTCGGTGATCCCAGCTTCAACTATCTTGATGAAGCTGCCACTATATTTACATTCCCCTGTACCTGGAGGAATGGAGGGCCCTGTCTCTCTGCAAAAGTGCAAAGGGACAAGAGCTCAAACCACATACAGGGCAAGGCAGCCACAGTACTCTGGGTATCGGGGACAAACTCTAGCTTCTCATGTTACAGGGGAATTGGCATGCTAGTTTTAATCCTAGCAAGACCACAATTTGACCCTTTAAGCACACAGGAAACTTCCAGGTGGTTGAGAATAAGTGAAAGAACAATGGGTATCAGGCAGTCAATACTGTCACCATGCTGCAGTAGGAGACCCCTTTGCTTCTACAGTTGTGAAAAGAGGTAAACAGCCATTTGCCTTGACTTTGATGGGATGTGCGCACTCAGAGGGTGGGAAAGGAATGCTTTCTGAACAGTGTGGATGCTCACACAGGGCTGGCAGATGACAGCTAAGCCCCACTCAGTCCTTCAGTCTTGTTTACGATGACGAAATGCAAGTCCATAAAAAAAAGTTTATTCAAACGAATCCCTGAAAGAGAAGAAAGCGCATTATCAATTGAATCACCCCAAAAACAAAACTTTAAAAGTAATCCCCTAAACAAAAAACAAAAGAGGTAGCAAGCAAACCAAGGACAAGGTATTCAGTGGACCTTCAGTGTTAACGAATCAAGGAGGTAATATGCATAACATTGTCAAATCCCCAAACCCTTTGAACAATTTTAAAACATTTGTGAAAAGTAAAACAATGAAAAGCGTGAGAACATTGTCTGTGCCAACTTTGAAGTTATCCAGCAAGCCCCATTCTCTTTCTAAAGCTAAGGTCTCCATACAGTTTGATGCTGTGGGAGGATCCCTGAAGACGTGGGTCCTTTTTAGGCTTTTTTGCCCCTAGAAAAGTCATCTTTAGTGCTCCAATTGGGTTGTAAGGTGTGTGGTTTTGATTGTTTGCCAAGTAATTTTGATAAAATTGCCCTACTTAAGTTAACATTCTACCACAATTTAAAAACAGTCCTGAGGAGAGGATGTGTAGCAATGGGACATCGCTATATATTAGGAGGATAACATGATTAAAGTACAGGCCTATCCAATAATAAAGATCGGAGATTCCTGGACCTAATATTACTTTTGCTCCATTGAAAGTAGGTAAATCCCAAATGACAGCATTGGCACCTCTGAGAAAACAAGCTGGGGCAGAGCCACCCAGGCAGCATGGTAGGAGAGTTGTGTATGTGCTCCCAAGCAGGATCCATCACTGGGACAGCAAAGGAATGACCTGAAAGACTGCTTATCCCTGGCTTTTAAAGGGAGTGTAGGTTGGAGGGCTGGTTCCCCTCGTGAGCCACTTGAGTTGCAATGAGGAGCCCATTAGATCGGAAACACTGAGGTGTTTCTCCCAGAACAATGTTCATGTTACAGGATATTTGTACCGTGCACTATCGCCACCGGAGTGGTCCCCCCGTGGCTCTGAAAAGGGGAAGGGGGGTGAGTTAGTGGGAATAAGCTGGAAAAGTGCAAGATAGCAGTGATGTGCTGTTGGCAGCCTCGGCCTGTGGGTCCATTGGCTGGGTTTGGGGTGTTTTACGGTCGGTAGTCGTGTGCTGTTGTGCGAGTATGTGTGATTTGATTTGTTGTTGCAGTGTAGTGAAGTTTGTGCAGATTGTTTTGTTGTAGGCTTGCGGTTGGTTAGAGTTTGAGAGGTGCATGCAGAGGAGTGAAATTGTTAGTAGATTGGTTAGTTGGCATTGGTGTCCTTGCAATTATGTCTAGGTTTGATGTTTGCCATCATTCACTATTCCATCTGGGTGTGGCACTTGCTAATCTTCAATATTCTGTCTAGATGCGAGGCAGGCTAGTGATCACGATTCCATCTAAGTGTGGCACATGCCATCATTCACATATCTATGTAGATGCAACGCAGGCTAAGGTTAAGAATGTCATCCAAGTCTGGCGCATGCCAACATTCACAATCCTATATAGATGTGATGCAGGCAAAAGCTAAGAATTCCACCCAAGTGTGGCACATGCTAACATTTACAATACTATCTAGATGTGATGCATGCTAAGTTAAGAATTCCATCTAAGTGTGACGCATGCTAACATTCACAATCCTATCTAGATGCGACACAGGCTAATCTTCATAGTTCTCTCTAGGTATGGCACTAGTTACCATTAGCAAGTATGTTAGTATGTAATGAGGAACAAGAGGAAAACAATAGGAAACCAAAGGTGCCAAATGTTTGCTAAGAAGGCAGTGCATCCAATTGCTTGCAAGGCTGGTGCCAGCACCCTACAAAAAGCAGCAGCAAGAGGGGAGAATAGTGCAGTGTTTGTAAAAGGCTGAGGTGTACACCGTGCAGTGGGGCCCAGAAGGCCTGTGCAGATGTGGCATTGTGGATGAGAGGGGAAGATACTTTCTCAGGTGTGCCCTGCTCCACTGCAGATAACATGTTCCGATACCTACTAATGTGCAGAAGATGCCCGGCCTTTGAAGACAGATACCCCTAAAGCCTGGTGTGACGCATCAGTAGCGTTTCATTCACCCACTGTTAGGGAGAATTCTCATTTCTGCGCCAATTCCCTTCAACCTTAAAGAGACCCCCAGCTCTTTTGCTGGACTTTAATTTTACCCCTGGAATGAGTAAGCCCTTTTCTTACCCTCCTGTGTTTTGACCCGATTGGATTATCTATTTATTTTGTTTTTGGAGTCTGACAAACTCCATAGTCATCTACTTTTTGTATGGTGGCACAGCACCTTCAGTGCAGTGTCAGAAATCCTTTAGATTTCTCTTAATGTTTAAATACCTTTTCTTGGGTGAACTACTGTTCCCAAGAATAGTAAAGTGAAATTGACTTTACTTACCTTTTTTCTTTGTAGGTCCAGCACACAGCATCTTATGTGGAGTGATGGGGGTTACTTAGAAGCCCCTTTTCCTACCTACTCATGTAACATGTTTTAGGTTACCCTCACTACGTTAAATGGCTGGTGGCAGTGGTTTAATTTTCCTACCATTTTGCTTTTCTACCGCAGGCTGAAGCTTCAGCTGTAGTAAAGCACCCATGGGTGACCATTTTGTAAAAATGGCCCGGGTTGTCTTTTTTCATCATTTTCCATTTGAGGTCTTCCTTGGGCTTTACTCTGCGCGCCAAGCGAGGTTTGAGCCTTTGTTCGTTTTGCCTTCGGCAGGCTTCAGTACCGAACCCTGCCTCTGGAGTCTGGAAAGGCAGGAAGTGAAGGAGGTTCCCCAAACTCCTGTCCTTTGTCTTTAGGAATGCCTGAATGCACCCAGTCCCGATTGGCTGGCTGGCCTTTCAGGACAGCCACCTTGCTGTTTGAGCGGCAGCTAGGCTGTGCATGAATGGGAGAAACCTGCTCAAAAGGCGAGATTTTGGGACTGAAGACACAAGTCGACAACTGGGAAGAACAACCCGAAGAAACCATGAACGAAGCTTGCAGAATCCTCCTGGACCTTTGAATTGCACGGTGAAGCCCCGCTGCTGTGCTGAAAGTCCTTTTTCTAATAGACCAGAAGCTCCAGAAGGGACAACTTCTTTCCTTGGATTAGTGGGACCAACTAACCCTAGACGAACCCCGTTGGACCACCCTTCCAACGGGCTGTACTTCTTTGCTGCTGCAAAAACAGAGTGCCAGGCGTCGAGAAATCCGTAGTCTAGCGCAACGTCTGCAATCCGGCCAGAAGCTCCAGGAGTCACCCCAGGACCCTCCAGAAGCAGGACGACCCAAGCTAGAGTCCCCTGACCAGAGAGCAGCAGTGAAGGAAGGCCAACCGGTGTCCAAGATCCGTGGTGGTGGTTTACCGAGCGCTGAAACAGAAAAATGCTGTTGAAGTCTTAGTTACTTACCTGTAACTGTATTTCTCCAGCATTGGTATCTTTCATAGATTCACATGCTTGAATATTCCCCGTCGTCAGACTGGGAATCCTCGGTGATAAATTAAATAATAACATTTTAATATATATATATACATACATATATATACACAAATACACTGCCACCTAGCAGTGCATGTACATAGCCCATTATGGCCTATGAGCCACTTCATTGTGTAGTCCCTCCACCTCACTTTGGTCCTTTATGGCACCAGCCAATGAGGTGGCAGGGCTTAAGCTCCGCCCCCCCGCAGCCATCTTCAGATTTTGAACCGTAGAGATTACAGTATGATGGATGCCGAGCATAGGAGCAGCCTCTCAGGGGAGGCGGGCGCATGTGAATCTATGAAAGATACCAATGCTGGAGAAATACAGTTACAGATAAGTAACTAAGACTTCTCCAGCATTGGATCTTTCATAGATTCAGATGCTTGAATAGAATACCAAGCAGTTAAAACATGCCACCATTATAAACAGATATGCATAAATACAGAAAACATTTCTGATCAAACCTTTACCATGCAGCAACACAACGGTTACATACTTCGGGAAAGGTGGGAAAGGAGGCTGGTCCTACCTTATACAAAGATGGCGGAGCACTGCCTGTCCAACTGCAGTTTCTTTGTTGGTATCTTCAGTCAGGCAGTAGTGTTTTGCGAAAGTATGCAGAGTGGTCCACGTGGCAGCTCTGCATATGTCTTTCAAGGCCACCCCTGCGTGGAATGCTGTTGACGCCGCCCTTCCTCTGGTGGAGTGCGCAGACGGCGGTCTAGTTAAAGGGTCGCCTTTCAAAAGATGGCAGTGGGTGATACAGGACGATACCCAGCGTGCCAGACTTTGTTTAGATATATGTTGGCCCCTTGGTACGGCCAGAGAAGGAAATGAATAGCCGGTTTGAGGAGCGGAACTCCTTGGTTCTTTGCAAGTAAAACTTCAACACCCTAGAAACGTCTAGAGAGTGTAATGTCCTTTCCGCTTCCGAAGCGTGATTCTGGAAGAAGGTTGGTAAAATAATGCGCTCAGTGAACGACATCTCCGAAAGTACCTTGGGGAGGAACTTCGGGTGAGGCCTTAAGATGACGCGGTCCTTCTGGAACAAGGTAAACGGAGGTTCCGAAGACAAAGCTTGCAGCTCACTGATCCTTCTGGCCGATGTGATGGCTACCAGGACAAGAATTTCATATCGCATCTATGTATGGGCTCGAAGGGAGGTTGCATGAGAGCTGTTAAGACGGTGTTGAGGCTCCAGTCCGGAACTGGTGTAGATGTAGGCGGGTAAGTCCGCAACAGTCCTTTCAGGAAGATCTTAATCGCTGGTAAGGAGAGTAAGGCTTGCGTCTCCGCGGTTACTGTGTAGGCCGCTATGGCTGACAGATGGACCTTGATAGAGGACAGTGAGAGCCCCGATTTTGCCAGGTGCAACAAGTAAGGCAGAATCTGATCAACCGAGGCCGTGAGGGGATCGATCGCAGAGGTCTCGCACCATTTGGAAAACCTGGTCCACTTCCTGGTGTAGGTGAGTCGCGTGGACGGGGCTCTAGCGGCCCTGATATCCCAGCATTCTGATGGTAACTTTAGGTGCATCAGTTTACGCTGCTCAGGAACCACGCTTTGAGAGACAGGCTCCTCGGGTCGTGGTGGAGGACCTTGCGGTTCTGTTGTGTCAGTAGATATTGATGTGACTTGAGACGAATCGGGATTTTGCAGGAGAGATGTCGCAGCGTCGGGTACCAGACTTGCCGTGCCCAATCGGGTGCAATAAGAATCAAGGAACAATCCTGTTCTTTTACCCTGCGAAGTACCCTCGACATGAGGGGAATGGGTGGGAAGGCGTAGAGGAACTTCCCCGACCAATCCACTGAGAACGCGTCTCCCAGCGATTGGTGTTCCGGGTATCTTGAAGCAAAACTCTTGCATTTTTTGTTGTTCCTGGTGGCAAAAAGGTCGATCTGCGGATGGCCCCATAAGGCAAATATCCGTTGGGTTTCTCTTTCGTCCAACTCCCACTCGTGTGACGCTGTGTATTCTCTGCCCGCTAGGACATTGTCCACTCCTAGAAGATGCTCTGCCCTGATCTGTATCCCGTAGCGCAAGGCCCATGCCCATAGCTGTTGGGCTTCTTGCGACAGAATCTGAGACCTCGTGCCTCCCTGCTTGTTTGTATAGTGCATGGAGGTTGTGTTGTCTGTCTGGACTGTAAGAACTTGACCAGCTATAACCGGTAGGAAAGCTTTCAACGCCAACCTTACGGCCCTGAGCTCCAACACGTTGATGTGGAGCTGGGACTCTTGAGCCGACCAAGATCCCTTGGTTTGGAGGTCCGCAAGATGAGCGCCCCAGCCTGATAAGGAAGCGTCCGTCCGCAGCAGGAGGGTCGATGTCGGTGCTTGAAACGGCATTCCCTGCAGAAGATTCCTCGGAGCATTCCACCATCGAAGGGCCTTGTGCAACATCGATGGAATCTGGACAATGTCTTCCCAGCCTCCGAAAGCTTGTTTCCATTGGTGGTCCAGAGCTTCCTGAACCGGCCTCATGCGAAGCCTGCAGTTCGGTATGAGGAATATGCATGAAGACGACATGCCCAATAGGGATTTGTAAGAGCGTACGGATGTTCTCTTTCTGTAGGAAGTTGGAAGTTGAGCGTAGAATCGCTGCTACTCTCTCTGTGGATGGTCTCACCCTGGGAATGCTGGTGTCGAGTTTGGCTCCCAGGAAGAGAGCTACCTTGCTGGGAACGAGGCAGGACTTCGTCTGGTTGATGGAGAAACCTAACTCTTTTAGGAGGTTGACCGTCCTCGACACTGCCGAACGAGCCTTTGCAGCTGAACTTGCCTTTATCAGCCAATCGTCCAGGTATAGAAAAACGTCCATACCTGCTCTCCTGAGACTTGCCGCTACCGGTGCCAGGCATTTCGTGAAAACTCTTGGCGCCGATTTTAGTCCGAACGGGAGCACTTGAAATTGAAAGTGGAGCCCTCCCACTGTGAACCTGAGGAACTGCCTGTGTGCTGGATGGATCGGAATGTGGAAGTATGCATCCTCCAAGTCTAAAGTGGCCAAAAAGTCGTGCTTGTTTAACCAAGGTAGCACCCATTGTAGAGCTACCATCTTGAAAGGTATGCGCTTGATGAACTTGAGAGCCCTCAGGTCCAAGATGGGCCTCCATTGACCGTTTTTCTTTCTGACGAGGAAGAATCTGGAGTAGAAACCTTTTCCCCTCTGAGAATAGGGTACTGGTTCTACTGCTGCCTTCTGGAGCAGTTTTTTCACTTCGGACATGACCTGTCTTAGCATATGCACTCTGCGGGGAGTTGGAGGCAGGGAAGGAGGTTGGTCCAGAAATTCCAAGGTGTGACCCTTTCGGATCACCTGTAACACCCATTTGTCCGATGTAATTGACCGCCAGCGCTGGAAAAACTGGCTCACCCTTCCCCCCACCGGGGCGTGGCGAAGGGGGGGGGGGGAGGGGGGGGAGATTGGTCGTCAGTTCTGCTTGCCTTGCGACTTCCCTTGGGCGGAGCCACGTCTGCCTCTATGGGCGTATCTGTTGGATGACTGATATTTATTGTCTTGGTACGTGCCGCCTTGTGCTTTTTGACCATAGGAGGAACGACTGTATCCCCTGAACTTGGAAGATGAACCTCTAAAGGGATGAAAAGACCGATGGTCCTTACTTTTGTCCTTTAAAGAACTGATGGCTCTGGCTGTGTCAGTGTCTGTCTTGATTGCCTTCAAATGGTCGTCTATCTTTTTCCCAAAGAGATCTTGGCCGTCAAATGGCATGTCTAGTATCTGCGCCTGAACTTCAGGTCTAAAGTTAGTAGCCTTCATCCAGGCCTGCCGCCTGAGCACTGTGCCGTGCGCCATCTGCCTGAAGCCTGATTCTGCCACATCAACTGCTGCGTCGATCATGTGATCCGATGTTGCTTCACCATCCGCGATTATGGATTTTGCCTCCTCCTGGAGCTCCGGTGGTAATTGTTTCGCCAAGTTAGACATGCGGAGCCAAAGCTCGCGATCGAATCTTGGGGTCATGGCCAGTGCATTACCCGCTCTGATTGTAAGTGATGCAGAAGATGATACTTTCCTGCCCATGGCTTCCAATTTACGCCCGTCCTTATCCGGTGGTGCCGACAACGGTGAGGAGGGGTTGGCGAGTTTCTTTCTGGCCACCACTGTAATAACTGAGTCCGGTTTCGTATGACCCCTTAAACAAAGCGGTGCCGAATCCGGAGCTTTATATTTCTTTTCTGGCCTGGACACCAACGCCGGAGTCGATAAGGGCGTAGATAGGATCTTGGATCCGGAATCCCAGATGGTATCGAGGAGGGGAATTGTGGTCACTGTCCTCCTTCGTTTGTCCCTGTGCTCATAGAGCACTGATTGCCTTTCCTCCGAAGAAATCTGAATTTTAAACAGTTCTGCGGCTTTACCTATTATGGTGTGGAAAGAGACAAGATCATCCGGTGGTGAGGCCTTGCCCGGCGAGTCTCTCCTCCTGGGCTTCTCGACGACGTAGTCATCCCAATCACTGGGTGCGTCTGGCTCCTGAGTTATTTCTCCTTCTGGTTCCGAAAATTCACCAAAAGGATCCTCCTGCCAGTCTGATACCGAGATGGTGGACAGTACCATGGTGGGATCTACGTCCGGAGATCGCGGTCTGTGCGATGACTGTGGTGACGGGACTCTTGTAGGTGAAGCACTGTGGGTGCTGCTACTCGGTCTTCGAGCAGGTGATCTCATCCGTTTTTGCGGTCTACTCCTGTAAGGAGAGCAACCCGATGTGCCTGGAATCGGGGATGACTCTCTAGGAATGGGATTAATCGGAATTTGCTTCTCCCTTTGCCGTTTGTAAAATTCTTCTACAATCCTATGCATGGATAATATGAGCACCGGGTCATGAGGATATTCGGATTCTCCCGTGGACGGGTGCCAAGGAGGGCTGTATTGTTTCGGTAAGGGACCGATGGACTCTTCCACCACTTCCGCATCAGAGAATTCTTCCTGAAGAATTATATCCTGAAGTTCTGCCATGTGCCCCAAAGGTGAAAATTGCAGCACCAGAGGTTCAGTTACAATATTCTTCTCAATGATATTGCTTGTAATGACAGGAGCTTCAAGAGTGAGAGGCAGTAATTCCTCTGTAACTGCCGAAATTTGCGGTGCCTCTTATCCTCGTCGCCGACTGAGATTTTCCCGTCGACGAGGGCTTCGCCGCCGACTGAGATTTTCCCGTCGACGAGGGCTTCGTTGACGAATGTGGAGTGTGTTCCATGGACGACTGCGTCATGGATGAATGCTTCGTGGACGAGTGGCGTTTCTTGCTCGTCGACGATTGCTTCGCGGTCGACATGTCTGATGACGATCTAACTGTCGACGATGTCTTAAGCGTCGTCGTCGATGCTGGTTTCGTCGACGGTATGGCCGATGACGGGCCTTTACCTTTCCCTTCATTCGTGGGCGGTTAACCCGCCGACGACTGCCCCCCCCCCCCCCCCCGTTTTTTGCAAACTCCTCCTTACCTCTGGAGGCAGATTTTGCTGACTTTTTCTGGCTTGATAGGTGAACTGGAGGCAGAAAGGGTATCAATTCCAGCTTCCTCTTTTTGGATTTGGGAGGGGAACTCCTTTCCACTGAAGAGGCCCTTCTCTTTGAAGTTTGCCTCTCAGATGGAGTGCTGGATTGGACAGGAACTGTTCTGACAGACTCTTCGTCCGAAGATTGATCCCTGGATTCCAGGTATGAAAGGAGTCTTCTATGCCTGTCATGAAGGGTCTTGGTGGAAAAAGTTTTACAAATCTCACATTTTTTAATGTCATGTGGGTACAGACAATAAATGCAATGCTCGTGGGGGTCCTTGTAGTAAACCAATTTCTTCTTGCACCTCGTGCAGTCCCTGAACAGGGAAGGCTTCCTGACAGCCTGAGGTGCCTCCATTTCTGAAGAGAAGTTCAGTCGACGATTTTGAGAGGAAAACAACAAGTTTTGCCACCAAGGTTAATTGGAAAGAAAGCCCCTAAGAAGGGGAACAAGATGGAATATATTTTACAAATATATTCCACACAAAAGTAGAAAGAATTTCAAAAAGCTCAGAGAGCTTGAGGATTCCCTGTGTCTGATAGACTGCGGTGAAAAATCTGAAGATGGCTGCCGGGGGCGGAGCTTAAGCCCTGCCACCTCATTGGCTGGGGCTATAAAGGACCAAAGTGAGGTGGAGGGACTACACAATGAAGTGGCTCATAGGCCATAATGGGCTATGTACATGCACTGCTAGGTGGCAGTGTATATATATATATATATATGGGATACATTACTCACCGTAATCGTATTTCTGATGCTTGTATCTGCTTAGATTCACATGCTGTGCATAGGCCGACATCTAGTGGAAGCTGCGGAGTATTACAGTTTGTTTTTCGAAACTCGAAAATGGGCGTCGACACAGGCGTGCCAGTAATACTATCCCTAGTGTGACGTCCACTGTACCCAAGATCCCTCACGCGTCTAGGATCCTCAGATTGTATTTTTTCTGACATGAGGAAGCATGAGGAGTAGCGCGAGTACAGATAATCCAAGCAGATAGACAGAAAGGTAAGACTACAAGCAATCATGCGCCTTCTCTCGGAGGGGAGGAAGGGTGGGTCGCATGTGAATCTAAGCAGATACAAGCATCAGAAATACGATTACGGTGAGTAATGTATCCCTTCTGAGGCTTGTGGAATCTGCTTAGATCACATGCTGTGCATAGATTAGCGAGCAGTACCAGAAGAAGGAGGTGGGATGTGAGAAGGGTCATGAGCAAACAGGTGTCTTAGAACCGCTTGTCCCACTTGTGTATCTGTCTTGGAATGAGTGTCAATGCAGTAATGCTGAGTAAAAGTGTGAATAGAGCTCCAAGTAGCTGCTTTGCAAATGGTGTCGAGGGGAACATTTGCAATGAAAGCCAGAGTGGCCCCAATGCCTCTAGTAGAGTGGGCCCTTGGCGTAAAAGGCAGAGTTTTTTCAGAAAGAGTAACACAGCTGTATACAGTTGATAATCCACTTCGAGATAGCGCCTTTAGAGACGCGATCTCCCTCTCTGCCTGTAGCTACGGAGACAAACAGTTGATCTGTTTTCCTTAGCGGTCTGGTTTTATTTACATAGTAGAGGACCGCCCTACGCACATCTAGGGTGTGTAGTTTCACCTCAGCCGAGCTTTGCGGGTTCTGGAAGAAAGCCGGAAGCTCGATGGACTGGTTTACATGGAACTTTGATATAAATTTAGGTGAGAACCTAGGGTGTGTGCGTAAAACCAGTTTGTCCTTGTGGATAGTAAAGAAAGGATCCTGCACTGACAGAGCCTGAATTTCACTGACCCTTCTTATAGAGGTAATGGCTACTAAGAAGGCCGTTTTATAAGTCAGGTGTTTGAGACTACTTTTATGCATGGGTTCGAAAGGGGGGCCCATGAGCTTAGCTAGCACCACATTAAGGTCCCATCCTGGCGGTGGGTTCGAAATAGGAGGGTGAAGTCTCTTTACTTCTTCCATGAAGGCTTTAACTACTGGTACTTTCCACCATGACACCTTGTTATGGGATGTGGTGTAAGCCGAGAGGGCTGCCAGGTGTACTTTCAGCGAGTTAAAAACCAATCCTGCATCTAGCAGGTGGAGCATGTATGTCACAACGTTGGAAGGAGTGCAATCAACTGGGTTGATTTGTTTATTCTGGCACCAAATAACGAATCTCTTCCACTTGTCAAAATAACAGTGCCTTGTGTTAGGTTTCCTGGATTCTTTTAGGATGTCCATACACCTTTGTGGTAAATTGAGATGGCCAAACTATGACCTCAGGAGCCATGCTGCCAGGTTCATTGAGTTGGGTTCCTGGTGCACTGTTTGACCTTGTTGCTGGGACAGTAGGTTGTACCAGGCTGGGAGTTTGATGGGCTCGCACACCGCCATCCTGCGTAGGTGTGGAAACCATGGTTGTCTCGCCCACATGGGAGCAACTAGGATGAGCGTCATTGATTCCTTGTTCATTTTGTACACCACCTTCCTGGAGAGGAGTTGGTGGAAAAGCGTACGCAAACATCCCTGACCAGTTCATCCACAGGGCGTTCCGTTGGGAGTGTGGCTGGGGGAACCTGGATGCAAATCCTGGGCATTGTTTGTTTTCGCTTGTGGCCAATAGGTCTATAGTGGGGAAACCCCACTGAGAGAAGAGATCTTCTACGATATCTCTGTGAAGGACCCATTCGTGTTCCTCTGGGAGGGAGTCTCTGCTTAGGGCATCCGCTAGGGAATTGAGCTCCCCTGGAACATGTTGTGATGACAGGAAGATGTTCCGTCTGAGTGCCCATATCCAGATTTTCTGGGCAAGCTTGGACAGATTTGGCGAACGAGTCCCTCCTTGTTTGTTCAAATAGAACATGGCTGTCGTGCTGTCCGTCCGGATCTGCACCGACAAGTTTAGCAGATGGGGCTCGAACGCCCGAAGCGCTCGGAATACTGCCAGAAGCTCTAGCAGGTTGATGTGTTTCTTGGCTACTGAGTGAGACCAGAGACCCTGAGCTGTGTGGTGGAGATGGTGAGCTCCCCACCCAGTCAGGCATGCATCTGTAGTCACCACTGCCTGTACTTCGGGATCGTAAAAGGGTTTTCCCCTTGCGAGATTCTCTCTTGTCCACCAGTGTAAGCTCTGTACGAGTGTTGGCGAAACGACCACTAGATCGTCCCACTGACCACTTGCCTGAGACCACTGTTTCGCCAACCATTCCTGCATGGGACGCATGCGCAGACGCGCGTGGGGGACCAGGTAAATGCATGACGCCATCATGCCCAGTAACTGCATTGCTTTGCGTACCGTTATTTGTTGACCTGACTGATAATGTGGAATTTGCAGTAGAATATTCCGAATTCTCTTCCGAAGGGAAGGTCAACCCTTTTTGAGAATCTAGGATAGCTCCTAGGAACTGTTTTGAGGTGCTTGGCACCAGACTTGACTTCTTCTTGTTGATAGAGAAGCCTAATTCGTGGAGGAGGTCGATAGTCCTCTGAATGTTTGACCTGCAAATTCCTGGGGTTTCCCCCGTTATGAGCCAGTCGTCCAGATAAGGGTACACTGGGATTGCCTCCCTGCGTAGGTGTGCAGCTGCCACCGCCAGTACCTTGGTGAACACCCTTGGTGCTGAAGCTATCCCAAAGGGCAGTACCTTGAATTGGTAGTGGCGACTGTCCACCTTGAAACGCAAGTATTTTCTGTGGGCTGGGAGCATGGAAATATGAAAATAAGCATCTTTCATATCCAAGGTTGCCATGTAATCCCCTTTTTTAGGAGGGGGATTACCTCTTGTAGCGTGGTCATACGGAATTTTTGGGGCTTGACATACTTGTTGGCAGGCCGTAAATCCAATACTGGGCGCATTGTCAAATCTTTCTTTGGCACAAGGAAGTAAGTTGAATAGATACCCTTGTTTACCTGGTGTCCTGGGACGAGTTCTATCGCGTCCTTTTCTAGCAGAATGGCGATCTCCTCGAGAAGGATGTTCTGATGTTCTAAGGAGTGTACTCTGTCGTGGAGGGTGGTTCCGGGGACGCTGCATTAATTCTATACAATATCCTGTGGACACTGTTGACAGCACCCATCTGTCTGAGGTGATCCCTTCCCAAGCCTGGGTGAAGTTGGAAATGCGTCCCCCTACTGGGGTTGCGTGAGAAGGGACCTTGAACTGAGCGTCACTGCTTTGGTGGAGGCGTGCCACCTCCCTTGTTGGGGCTGCCTCTGCCTCTTCCACGACCTCTTTTGTTACCTTTGCTGTAACTCTGGGTAGACTGCTGGTTGTTGTTCCATTGTGTACCCTGTCCTTGGGCATAGTTGCCTCTTTGTGAATTTTGGCCGCGTGGGCGACGAAAATTACTGTTCCCCCTCTGATTAGGGGGTTTGTTGGTAAGCTGGCCAAGGGATTTGAGAGTCCCGTACTCGTCCTTGGCATTCTTAAGTGCGTCTTCGACCGCTTTCCCAAACAATAGATCGGGTTCCACCAGCTTGTCTATTAATGAAGCCTGTGTTTCTGTTTTGAACCCCGACTGCCGTAACCACGCATGTCTCTTGATAACAGTACCTTCTGCTATCAATCTTCCTGCGTTGTCCGCGGCGTCGAAAGTTGCTTTTAATATGCAACCAGACACGGCTCTCCCTTCTGCCGAGATCCGAGCCAACTGGCCCTTTAACGGTTCAGGAGCAGAGGCTATGAGCGCCGCGACCTCTTCCCATTGATGGCAGTTGTAACTTGCCAACAGGGTGGTGGAGTTTGCAATCCTTGCTTGGTAGGCGGACGTTGAGGCTACCTTCCTGCCAAACCCGTATAGTCTTTTGCTCTCCTTGTCGGGAGGAGCTTCTGATGACGATAAGGGTGTCCCAGCCCTCTTCCGAGTGTTGGTAACCACTAGGGAGTCTGGTTTAAGCTGTCCTCTTATGTAAAGAGGGTCAGACTGGGCTGCCCGAAAAAGTTTTTCGACTCTGGGGTTGAAGGCTCTGGTGAGGTTTGGATTCACCAGGGATGGATCTATTCTACGTTGGATGGATTTAAGGATAGGGATGGTTTGAGCGACCGGCCTCCTTTCTCCCACCAACTCTTCTGCGAAGTCCCTTTCCTCCTGTACACCGTGGGTGTCGATGTGAAAATGTTCTGCCGCGCGAGCGAGAACTTCATTAAGGAGGGGCTGGTTATCAACTGGCGAGTCGGTAACTGGGGCTTCGCTTTCTACCGGGGAATCTACTCTGTAAATTTCCTGCTCGTCTTCTACCTCCTCCAGGTCCTCATCATCCGCATAGTATTCAGTCCCGGTTTGTTCCTCCATAATTGTAAACTCCTGGTCCCCTTCAGGGAAAGGCTGTCCTTGGTATCTGGGGTGTGGAGTAGAGTATGGAGTAGAGTAAGGCTGCACCTCGAAGGGTTCAGGTCTTTCGAACCGGGCCTTCTTACTTAGGGGGATAGGATCAGAGGAGCCTGAGGGTGTGGCCCCTTGAGGGTCATACGAAAGGAAATGTTCTGGGTTCTTGTCATAAAAATCAGCTAAGGAAGACATCCTTGACATGACCCTGTCTATGTCTTCACTGGACCATTCTTTGGAACAGGGTATGGCTTTAGTAGGCAACTTAGTGGACTTATCAAGGGTAGCCTTGCTGGATGTTGATGTCCCAGTAGATTTATGTTTGACTGTCTGCTTAGGGTGGAAGGATGGTCTTACAGGAGTGGAAGGCTGTGCTTTCCGCTGTTTCCCCCCCTCCCCGTGCGTGGAAAAATGTTTTCCCTGCCCCTTGGAGGCCCCAGAGACTTTCGACGCCTGGCGTCGAGGGTCGGGAGAGGTACCTTGTTTCGAGCGTGGGGCCTCGCTGGTGTTAACTGCGGCCTCGGTCTCCTGGAGCGCGGCCTGGGGGTGGAAGTCGTCTTCGTCTTCCGACGATCGAACTTCCTTTAATCTAGGGAGCGAGGCACTCTTGGCAAGAGTGGATGATTGCCTTGCGTCATGCGGCGATCTCGATCGAGAGCGCCCAGAGGACACCGAGTCGGACCGTTCTATCTGTGCCTCTTTCCGAGAAGTCGACGTTGTCGAGGTTCGGTTGGACTTAGTGTGCTTAGTGTGTGTAGGGTGTGTAGCGCTTGCGTCGCTGGGGGTCTTCCCCATAGCCGCCCTGCCGGACAACCTTCCGAGGTCGGGGCCCTGCGCTCGGCAGTCTTTCGACGCCGTAATGCCCTCGCCGTCCGAAAGTACGGCGTCGCTGCCATCGCTGAAGGCGCCCTCCGCTGCCATGGCCGCCTGCCTGGCGTGGCGGGCCCAACGCTTTGTCGAACGGTCCTTAAGTGTCTTAGGCTTAAACCTACTACACGCTCTGCAGTTCGCTTCGGGGTGGTCCCTCGGCAAGCAGAGATTGCACGTGGCGTGCCTGTCGACCCAAGGGTATTTGCGGTTGCACTTGGGGCAGAATTGGAAAGGGGTACCCTCCATACGCACCTTGAGGCAGCGGGCTGGTAAGTGTAGGAAATATATAAGGTGTACCTATATACTAAGAGTGAAGAGTATGTACCACCCCCCACTCTCCCTACTTGCAGGGCCGAGGCCAGCAGCCTACTAGGCCCGGGCCGAGGCCAGCGGCCTTCCGAGGCCCAGATCCGTCGTGC
This sequence comes from Ambystoma mexicanum, assembly GCF_040938575.1. NCBI lineage: Eukaryota > Metazoa > Chordata > Amphibia > Caudata > Ambystomatidae > Ambystoma > Ambystoma mexicanum. Next base: position 853,982,713 of record NC_090934.1, read on the forward strand.
AGCAGCCGACGGTCGATGTCTTCTCCAGCCGTCGTCGAGGGTCGACGTTGGGGAAGGATGTCAATAAATAATTTTACTTTAATAATTAGCAAAAGTATGGCTAAGGCCAGGGGACTCCGCAAGATGCTTCCGACCAGTATGGCGGAAAAAAACAATCTGAGGATCCTAGACGCGTGAGGGATCTTGGGTACAGTGGACGTCACACTAGGGATAGTATTACTGGCACGCCTGTGTCGACGCCCATTTTCGAGTTTCGAAAAACAAACTAATACTCCGCAGCTTCCACTAGATGTCGGCCTATGCACAGCATGTGATCTAAGCAGATTCCACAAGCCTCAGAAATATATATATATTTAAAAAAATATATATATTATTTAATTTATCACCGAGGATTCCCAGTCTGACGACGGGGAATATTCAAGCATCTGAATCTATGAAAGATCCAATGCTGGAGAACTGAAAATACCACGTATCTGCCGCTGACATATGAATTGCTGCTGCAGGAGTCCTCCAGGCGTCCTCCCTCTTGTCCCCACGACTGAGACCCAGGAACCCAGAATCTGCAGCACTACAACCAGACAGAAGCCAGCTGGACAACTCTTCTAACCAAAAGTACTGCTCTGACTTGGGGTACTTACCTCAGTGACTTTAGCTTTGCTCTTCTCAGTTGAGACTAGCAGTAGCTACTTTGCTAGAGTTGATTTCAGCTCTACCCTTCACAAGTAACAGCTTGTGACCGTACAGTGATTTTTCTTCAACAAACTAACTTTGTGCAAGACTTTACTAAGAAGTGCCTCAGCTCCATAGACTGTTTAAATTGACTTTGGCTATCCTGGCTCCCTGCAGACTCAACTAGTCCATTTGACTGTCCCTCAGAGGTGATAACTTAGTTTTTAACTATTGTTGCTGGGAAAGGTTGTCTAGACTTCATTGGAAGATTTAAAAGAATGGTTGGCCCAAAATATTTTATTGCAAAAAAAGATGGGCAATAATAAAAAATCGATAGGAACTTAAAAGTGCCAATGTAGAATTGAGAAAATGAAGCTCAAAGGGGAAGCACATGGGGCATCCATTTTGTGAAATGGATGCCCGCCGCTGTGCTTGCTTTGGCTTTTGCAGCACTAATGAAGGAAAAGCCAGCCAGCTGTAGTAAACAAAAGCTACCACTGGGTGGCTTTTCCTTCATTGGTGCCAGGACTCAGAGGACGGAGACTGGAGACTACAGGCAGAAAAGCTGCAGCTGCATCTCGGTAAGTGCTATTTATTTTAATAAAAATGAACACTATCTGCGTTTTTTTCCCTAAGTTTTCCGGGCTGGAGGAGCCCGGAAAACTGAGCAATAAAACCGCAGCTTTAAAAACGTATTTATGTTTGCGGTAGCTTTTGAAACTACTGCACACATAAATACAACGTTAGTGTTTGAAAACGCAGCGGTTTTTCTTTCCAAGTTTCTCAAGCTCCTCTGGCTCGGAGGAGCCTGAGAAACTTTGAAAGAAAAACCGCAGCGTTTTTTAAACACAACCGCGTTGTGTTTCTGCTGCCGTGGCTATCACTTTGGGTCTCCGGTGCTCCGGTTGTGTTTCCATGCCGCAGTGTTTCTGCCTAAAGCTGTTTCCCCATTTGGGGCTCTCGGGCTCCTCACGGGGAGCCCGAAAGCCCCAAATGGGAAAGCAGCTTTAGGCACAAACACTGCAGCGTTTAGCATTTCAGAAAACAACCGCGTTGTGTTTATGGGAAAGCAGCTTTAGGCAGAAACAACGCAGTTGTGTTTGAAAACGCTGCGGTTTTTCTTTCCAAGTTTCTCAGGCTCCTCCGAGCCAGAGGAGCCTGAGAAACTTGGAAAGAAAAACCGCTGCGTTTTCAAACACAATAATGTTGCATTATGTGTGCGGTAGCTTCAAAAGCTACCGCAAACATAAATACGTTTCTAAAGCTGTGGTTTTATTTCAAAGTTTTCCGGGCTCCTCCAGCCCGGAAAACGTAGAAAAAAATTGCAGCTAGTGCTTATTTTAAAAATAAATAAATAGCACTTACCGAGATGCAGCTGCAGCTTTTCTGCCTGTAGTCTCCGGTCTGCGTCCTCCGAGTCCGGGCACCAATGAAAGCCACCCAGTGGTAGCTTTTGTTTACTAGAGCTGGCTGGCTTTTCCTTCATTAGTGCCACAAAAGCAAGCACAAGCGGGCATCCATTTCACAATATGGATGCCCTCCCATGTGCTTCCTTTTTAAAATTTTGAGCTTCATTTTCTCAAAATTTTACATAGGGACTTAGTGGCAATTGATTTTTTTTATTATTGCCCATCTTTTTTTTTGCAATAAAAATGTTTGGTCGAACCATTCCTTTAAGTCCTCACATGCTCCAAGAACCTGTTTAACCCGTTTCCTTCCCTTAACCTCAATCTACAAAGTGTAATCGTGATATACAATTGTTACTTGGCTACTTGTATTGGTTGATTTCGTTGCTACAGCTCACATTTACCCCTCTTGAGATAAGCCTGGCTGCTCCGTCACACTGCCAACTTGTGTAGTGCAGTTCCCACCACACCCCCAGCTACCTTTGCAATTTAAACATGTTTGCATCATAAGAGGTCCTGGCTTTCCGTTTGTACTGATTTAGGACAAATACTTACAGAAAGCATTTTTCCTTTCAGTATTTCTTTGTAACAAATGGAAGATAGCCGAAATGTATGTCTTGATTAGCTCTTCATAGTGTCAAGTATCCATGTAGAGTCATTGAATACCGGACTGCTTCCAGAAACTACTCGACATGCTCTGATCTCCGTCTTCTTGAAGAAAGGGAGAGATGATACTCTGCCTTCGAGTTATAGGCCCATTAGTCTTACCAATGTTGATAAGATTATGGCGAAAAGGTTGGCCTGCAGGTTGGAGCGTCTACTTCTTTCCCTGATACATGTGGATCAGTGCGGTTTTGTGAAGGGTAGGAAGACCTCCAGTAAGAGGAAGATTTTGATTATTATTTCCAAAGCGGGTGGTCAGGAGGGGGATAGTGGTGTTCTATCTTTAGATGCGGAGAAAGCATTTGATAGAGTGAATTGGGACTTGCTCCATTCGGTGTTAACAAAGATGGGTTTTGGTGTGAGATTTATCTCCTGGTTCAGGCTGCTGTACAGCGAGCCGACGGCAAAGGTTGCCACCAATGGCTTGAGGTCCGGGAAGATTAAAATGGAGAGAGGACCGAGGCAAGGGTGCCCTGAGTCACCTCTTTTGTTTGCGATAGCTTTGGAGCTGTTGGCCGAGTTTATCAGGAAGGCTGATGGTGTGGTGGGTCATTCGTGTTGGGGAATAGCACAGAAGATTTGGCTGTTTGCAGATGACATGCTCTTAGTCCTTGGTGATCTTAAGAAATCTATACCGGCACTGATGGACATTATGGCAGAGTTCCATCTATTTTCTGGGTACAAGATTAATTGGAAGAAATTGGAGATTATGCCTTTGACACACTGTCGACAGGAAATTTGTGATTGACCTGGGCTTCAGGTGGTGTCCGGATAAACTGTTGTACTTAAGAGTTTGGCTGACTCCGGAGATTGGTGACTTGGTTAAGGAAAATGTGCGGGACATCTGTAATTGTTTGCGGACGGAACTTGAGAGATGGAGTCTTAAATCTTTCTCTGTGGGGAAAGGTAAACTCCTTAAAGATGGTATCTGCCCCAAGGATTAATTATGTTCTAAGTATGGTCCCTTTGATGTTCCCTTTGACATTATGGAAAGATTTAGATAGGATGTTGCAGGAGTTCTTTTGGGATAGGAAGCCCCCGAGGTTGAAAATGTGGAAGTTGCAGCTGCCGGTACATCGGGGTGGTCTTGGAGTGCCGAATTTCGGGGCATATCACCTGGCTTTCTTTTGAGATTTTAGTTCCTTTTGTAGAAGAGTCGCAGGATGTTTGGGAGGAGGCAGAGACTAGTTTTAATGGACCGCTTACCTCGCGAGCAGTACTGACTTCGGTCTCGAGACAGAGTTGTGGAATGATTTATTGATGGATGGCATGAGGGGCGCTTGGAAGGGTTTATGTCAATACTTGGGTGTGGATGCTCTCAGGGAGCCTGGAGCTTCGCTGTGGCTGAATCCTGCTATCAAAATTGATGGCAAGGTGATCTTTTGGGCAGATTGTTTTTTGCGCGGGGTGCAGTGGGTGGCTGATTTGTTTGTAAATGGTAACTGGATGACTGCGAGGGACTTGCAGCAACAATATAGCATTGAGAACTTTAGAGCATCTGATTTTGTGAAGCTTAAACGTGCAATAGGTCAGGTGGATTTAGAGAAGAAAATTGGATCTGTTTGCAATGAATTCGGTGGGGCAGGTGGGGGGCTGGCCAGTCACCTGTATAAAATGATGGTGTTTCATTATCAAGGTAATGACTTTCAGGGAGGAGTGGAGCAGGAGGATTGGTTTGGATATCACTGAGGATTTGTGGCAACAAATGTGTGTGAATGTGAAGTTGTGCTCACTGGGTCTCACTGAGGTCGAGACATATAAAAATTCTAAATCGTGTTTATTGGACACCAGAGGTAATGTGTAAAAGAGGGATGTTGGAGAGTGCTGAATGTTGGAGAAGTTTGTGTGAGAGTGGTACGCTGAACATCTCCTGTGGGATTGTAGACAGGCGAGACTGTTCTGGGGTGAGATCGGACTGGTATGTGGGAAGTGATCGATGGTCTACCTGTCTTGGACTTTAGCGTGGTCATCCTGGGGAGCGATGAGTCTTTGGATGGTCTCAGAGTAAGAAGAAGTGGTTGTTCAGAGGGGCAATGACTGGTAAGGTTATTTTACGGAATTGGAAGGCTGCTTTGACATTGAATATTGAGACATGGTTGTCGGAGATGCATGAATTGGCAAAGGTTGAGAGGGTGATTTATAGGAGGTGTGGTAAATTTGGTTTGAGAGAATAAGGGGTAGATTCCTACAGTTATTTTAACTTGGCGTTTTAATTGTTGAGTGGGCAGGTGCGAGTTCTTGATTTATGGGGGGATTTGATGTATTGCATATCTCGCTCTGGGCATAGTTCTGTGTAAAATGCAGTGATTTTCTTTTGTTATTTGCAATGTTTTGACTGTTTGGCGATGATTGTATTATGATTTGTAATAGATGTTTTGTAAATATTTTAAAAAAAAGTATGCCTTGCGGGACAACGGCTGTGCAAAGTAACAATTGAAAGGCTTAAAAAAAGGTTCTTCACAGTGAAATGGTTTCAAGGGCTACAAAGATGAGTCAGTTTGTTTTTTAAGTTAAAAAGGATCTTAACCGGATGTGCAAGGATCTCAGCTTCCCATTACAGGCAAAGCTCAATTTAAACTTGAATGAATGCAGATAAACACTAGTTGCAACATAAATACCATGAAACCAGGGGCTTTAATTATAAGTGGATTTCGAGCACTTCCTTGCCTTAGAAAATTGCTGAAATGGGACCCTTTGGTGAGCTGGATAACAGTACTATTTTTATTGGAGAGACCCAAGAGCCCTAGTCATTTATTCAAGAGACAGTTGAACATGCCTAATGTTTGCTTGCTCAATCCCAAATTCCACCTTCAGACACATTTCCCATTTTCTTACACCTGACATCGGAGAAACCTATGTTAGGGAGAATTTTCATTTGTGTCAATTCCCATTAACCTTAGAGAGCCCTGGCTCCTTTGCTGGACTGAGGGCTTTTTTAATTTACTCCTGAGCGAGTGTGACCTTTTTGTCACTTTACCCTGTGTTTTTCTGACTGATTTTCTATGTTCCTTACTGTTTTATCAAGTCTGGTAAACTCCATAGGCATCTGCTTTTGCATTGTGACATACAGCATCTTCTGTGCAGTGCCACTGAAATCCCTTGAACTTCTCTTAATGTTCAACTACATTTTCTTGGGTGAACTATTGTTGCCAAGAATAGTAAGATGACCCATGTCTTACCTTTACTTTATGGGTCCAGCACACCACAATATGTGGACTGCTGAGGGGTTACATAGCAATTTCTGTAACCCATTCCTCATGTAACATTTCCTTTTATTACACCAACTCACTTGAATGGCTGGTGGCAGTGGTTTATTTTTTACTATCTAGTGACATGTATCTGCAGGCTGATAGCTCAACTGCAGTGCTGCACCCAAGTGTGAACATTTTCTCAAAATGGCACCTGTCATTTTTTGCCGAGTCCTTTATTTTAGTTTGCCTTTGGCGGGCTTCAGCCCTGAAGTCCACCCAGGCTGCAGTGTATCTGGAAATGTACGAGGTGAGGGAGGGTTCTGAAACTTCACCGTCCTTTGTCTCCAAGTGTGCCTGAGTGAAACCAGTTCCACTTGGCCGGCTGGCTGTCCTGGAGGACAGCCACCCTATTGTGTGATTGACAGCCTAGGCCTGAGAATGAATGGGAACTTGCATAAAGAGATTTTTGGAACTAAGCGCAGAGTTGACCACTGGAGGACAACACCCGAAGCAGAAGACGAGAAGATGCCAGCAGCACCATCCTGGACTGCGAATTGCCCGGTGAAGCCCCGCAGCTGTGCTGACCCCGTTTTCGAAGCGACAGGGAAGACCTGTAAGGACAATTTCCTCCCTTAGATGGGTGGAACCAAATAGCCTTGAGACACTATTCTGGCGCAACCCCCAACTTGCTCCAACTTTCCATGGCTGCAGAAGCCCAATACCAGGGATACCTCGACCACTTGTGAGTGCATTGTCTTCGAAAGTCCGAATCCAGCCAGATGTTCGTGGGCATCCAGAGGACCCTACAGAAGAAATCCACATCCAGAATCCCAACAGAGTCCAGGACGGAGGGATAAAGGAAATCCTTTTGGTTCTTTGGCGCTGAGAAAAAGGCACCAAAACTATAACGAGCCGCTGACTCGACAGAAATCAATTGCTGCCGAGTCCCACTCTGGAGTGCTGCTGCAGGAACTCGCAAGACATCCTCATTTAAGTCACCACAACCAAGGACCAGGAACAAGGGTCTAATGCATTGCATCGTGAAGGAAAGAAGCTGGAACACTTCATTTTCAAGGTACTCCGGGGCTTGGGGTATTTTATCCTTTTGCCACTTGGAGTGCTTCCCATCTTTGGAAGTGCGATTTAACCGTACACTAAATTGACCTCAACTTGCCTGCATTGGCCTTACAGCTTGTGCTTTCTAAAGGTGACGCCTCCTGAGTTGCTGTTATTTTACTTTTGAACAGACCATTTCAGAACATTTTTCTAAGAAGAGCATCAGAACTTTGCTCATTGACTTTTGCTGTACTGGCTCCCTAATGGCCTCCTCCTGAACCTATTGGCTTTGGCAGTGCATGTTCCCTTACAGGTTTTAAATGTTGAACAATGCTGGGAGAATTTAACTGTTCTTATCACGTATCAGTCTGTTCTGATCTAACCCTAACCTTTCCTTGACAAACTAATATTGCAAAGGTGATAGTTTATAAATGCTATGCTGACCTCAAATGACGCCACCTCCGGGTGCTGGAGCATGTGTAACATGACATGCATTACTTACTGTAAAAGCATTTGATGGTTGTATCTGCTTAGATTCACATGCTGTGCATATAGTATGACATCCAGTGGTCAGTGTATTGCATCTTGTCTTCCGAGAATCGAAAGAGGACGTAGACATGGGCGTGCCTGTAACACTATCCCTACGTGACGTGTAGTGTACCCAAAATTCCTCACGCGTCGAGGTCCCTCCGATTGTATTTTTTCTGCCGTGAGGGAGCCTATGACTAACGTGAGTGAGTACAGAAAAGAGAAAGTAGTGACACGTCTGTTTCTTCCATCCGAGCGGGGAGGAACGGTGGGCACATGTGAATATAAGCAGATACAAGCATCAGAAATGCTTTTACAGTAAGTAACGCATGTCTTCTGATGCTTGTTAATCTGCTTAGAATCACATGCTGTGCATAGAACTAGCGAGCATTACCAAAGTTGGAGGTGGGTTGTGAGAAGGAACACTAGTGAAAAGATGTCTCAGTACTGCTTGTCCCACTGGACAATCAGACCTAGAATGAGGGTCTAGGCAATAGTGTTTTGTAAAGGTGTGTACAGAACTCCAGGTTGCTGCTTTGCAAATTGACTCTAGGGGAACATTTGCAATGTATGCTATGGAAGCCCCAGTGCCTCTAGTAGAATGCGCTCTAGGCTTGAAGGGCAGTTCTCTTAGCAAGAGAGAAACAGTGATGCATTTGAAAATCCACTTAGCGATATATTTGGAGACAGAAACTCCACTACCTGCTGCCACTGAAATGAAAAACAGTTTTAGTGGTCGAGTTCTTTCCATGTTAACATGATTGCTCTGAGGGGTTCCGAAAGAAAGTTGGTAGTTCTATGGATTGGTTCACATGGAACTTTTATTTAGGCGCAAACCTAGGGTGAGTGCGCAGAACCACCTTATCTTTGTGAACTGTAACAAAAGGGTCTAGAACTGAGAGCACTTGTAGTTCTAAGGAACAAGTTACTTACCTGTAACTGTTGTTCTCCAGCATGGGTCTGGCATGGATTCACATGCTCATGAATATTCCCCGTCAGGCTGGGAATCCTCGGTAAAGAAAAAAAATCAGTATCAGTTTCGTTTCTGATCTGTCTTTCGTAGTAGTAACCAATCACTGATCTCTGCGTCATACTGACCACAGCCAATGACTGCCCTCTACCTAAGCCCCGCCTCTGGCAGCCATCTTCAGATTTGGTAGCACGTGAAGTGGCAGTATGACCAAGTGAAGAGCCGCAGAGGGGTAGGCGGGAGGATTCGCATGTGAATCCATGCCAGACCCATGCTGGAGAACAACAGTTACAGGTAAGTAACTTGTTCCTTCTCGAGCATGGGGTCTGGCATGGATTCACATGCTCATGAATAAAGAATACATAGCAGTACACACATGCACAACCACGGGAGGTGGCAAAGGCTCAACATTAAGCATTACATCAAACTCAACATTAAGCAATTCTTACCTCCTCACCAGGCTCACCTTAGGTGAACAGATTGCGCAGCACTGCTTGGCCGACCCTGGAATCCCGGTCGACGCAGTAGAATTTCGTGAATGTGTGCATCGACCTCCACGTAGCAGCCCTGCAGATGTCCAGCAAGGGCACACCAGATAGGAACACCGTGGTAGCTGCGATCGCTCTGGTGGAATGGGCTCTCGGAAGGCCAGGCAGCGGTCGGTTTGCCAACCGATGACAGTACATGATACAGCCGGAGAGCCATCTGGAAATGGAAGCCTTTGAGAGAGCCTTCCCCTGATTGACAGGTCCAAAGTTCACAAAAAGTTGTGACGTCTTCCGAAAACACTTCGTGCGGTCCACGTAAAACTTCAGCGCTCTAGCCACATCCAGCGAGTGCAAAGTCCTTTCGGCCGGCGACGAAGGCGACGGGAAGAAAACAGGCAACACCAAGGGTTCGTTGAGGTGGAATTCCGACGGCACCTTGGGCATGAAGGAGGGGTGCGTCCTGAGCACTACCCTCGTGTCGTGAAAAGTCAAGTACGGGGGCTTGCAGGAAAGGGCCTGGATCTCTCCCACTCTTCGTGCGGAGGTGATGGCCACAAGAAACGCTGTTTTCCACGACAAGAACTTCAACGGAGCCGAGTGCAGAGGCTCGAACGGAGGTCCCATGAGCTTGGTCAGCACCACGTTGAGCTCCCACGCCGGGGCTGGAGCCTTCACCGGCGGGAACGATCTGAACAGTCCCTTCATGAATTCTTTCACCAGACGATGAGACCACAAAGACGTCCGCCCCGTGGTTCTGGTGTATCGGGAGATTGCAGCAAGATGAATCTTGATGGACGCGTGCGCCAGTCCAGCCTTGGCCAGCGTCAGAAGGTACGGCAGTACCTGGGGAGCCGTAATCCGTAGAGGGTTAATCTTCTGTGCGTGGCACCAGACAGAGAACCTCTTCCATTTGTGTCCGTAGCATTTAAGAGTTGAGGACACCCTGGCCTTTGCAAGAACCTCCCTGCAGTCGGCCGGTATGTCGTAACCTCCAAACTCTAACGCTGCAGGAGCCAGGCCTGCAAGTTCAGCGACTTCGGGTCGTGATGGAGGATGGCGCCTCATTCCCTGGAGAGAAGATCCGCGTCCACTGGCAGCTTGATTGACGGGGACGCTGACAAGTCCAGAAGGTCCGGGAACCATATCTGCCTCGGCCACGCAGGTGCGACGAGGATCATCCTGCACCGTGACCTCTTGAGCTGGATCAGCAATGGCAATGGAGGGAACGCCTATAGAAACAGGCCCTCCCAGGGGAACGAGACCGCATCGCCCATGCTCCTCAGCTGGGGAAACCTGCTGGCGAACCTCCGGCACTTGGAGTTCGTCGCTGCGAACAGATCGATCCGGGGTGTGCCCCACCGTCGGAAGAGGCGGTCCACTAGATCCTGGCGTAGTTCCCACTCATGGCACGAGCGCAGCTCTCTGCTGAGCGAGTCGGTGATGGTGTTTTTTATCCCTGCCAGATGAAACGGCACCAGAAACATCCCTTGGGTGACGGCCCAATGCAACAGATCCTGCGCCTCCTTGGACAGGGCTGGGGACCTGGTTCCGCCCTGCTTCCTGATGTAGAACATGGTGGTGGTCTTGTCGGTGAAGATCCTCACCACCTTGCCCTTGAGGGATGGAAGAAAGGACCTGAGGGCCCAAAACACTGCACGGAGCTCCAGGACGTTGATATGGAGGGACTTCTCTGTCGGAAGCCAAAGGCCTCTCGCGTGCAGATTTTCGGTGTGCGCTCCCCACCCTTCCAGGGAGGCATCCGTGGTCACTGTCTCCTGGTGGCCGGGGGTCTGGAAGTCCATGCCCGCCGTCAGATGCGCGCGGGTGCCCCACCACCGGATCGCTCGTGGGAAACTGTCGAGTGTGATCCTCTCCTCGAAGCTGCCCGTCTGGATCCAGCGCGCGTCCAGGAACTCCTGCAACGGGCGCATACGGAGCCTGCACAGGCGGATGAGGTAAATGCAAGAAGACATCATTCCGAGGAGGGACTTGATGGACCTCACCCTGGCCGCGTCCGCGACCAGCATCCGCTGCACCTTGCCCAAGGTGGCCCTCGTCCTTTCCTCAGACGGAGAGGCCAGAAGCGACACTGTCGAGCTTCGCTCCCAGAAACAGTGCGTCTTGCGCGTGCACCAGGTGGGACTTGGCGTAGTTTATGGAGAATCCCAGGTCCGTGAGTAGTTGGACGGTCCTTGCCGTGTGCTCCACAGCGAGCTCCTTCGTCTTCGCTCGGATGAGATAGTCGTCCAGGTAGGGGTAGACGCGGATCCCCTCTCGGCGCAGCTGCGCCGCCACCGGTGCGAGGCACTTGGTGAACACCCTGGGTGCCGACCTCAATCCGAAGGGAAGGGCTCTGAACTGGTAGTGACGGCCTTGGACCACGAACCTGAGAAACTTTGTGTCCCTTTAGGATGGGAATATGGAAGTAGGCATCCTCCAAATCCAACGACGACAGGAAATCGCCCTCCTCCAGCTGACCCAGGACGTGTTGGAGGGTGACCATCCGGAACTTCTGTGCCTTGATGAATTTGTTCAGTCGTCGTAGGTCCAGGATGGGACACCATCCTCCAGTCTTCTTCACGAGGAAGTATCTTGAGTAAACTCCGGAGCCCCGAAGCCTCTTTGGGACGAGCTCGATGGCGCCCTTCTTGAGCATCGCCTTTACCTCCAAGAGAAGTTGAGGGACGTGATGTTCTTTCCTGGCCACAGGGGGGACGCGCGGGCACCTCTTTAGAAACTCGAGCGCGTGACCCTGAGCTAGGGCGTCCAGCACCCAACGGTCGGTGGAGATGGACTCCCACACGCTGACGAAGCTCGCCAGCCGGCCTCCCACTTGGGTGCTTCGGTGGGGGGCCCGACCCCACGGCCGGTTCAGTCCTGCTTCGCCGAGGCTTTGCCGCCTTGTCCTCCTTGGCGACGACGGCGGGGTCCGCCTGACTTCCCTCGTCCCCAGTAAGCTTCCTGTGACGACGAACGGGCCGCTTGATGGTAGGTGGAAAATCCGCCGCTGGAACCTTTGGAGGCACCCTGTTTGCCTCCGCCGCTCCGAAAGGGCGGCCGTCGTTGCTGGAGAACACCAAGAGCACGGGCCGTCTCCGTGTCCGTCTTGATGGCTTGTAGGGAATCGTCCACTGTTTTCCCAAACAGGTTGTTTCTGTCGAACAGCATGTCCAAGACTCTGGTCTGCACGTCCTGACGGAAGTCAGTAGCCTTGAGCCATCCACGCCGCCTAAGGCACACGCCGTTGCCCAACTGGCGAAACCCAGTGTCGGCGATGTCCGTCGCAATCGTAATGGCGTGGTCCGACGCCACCTCTCCTTCCTGCAAGATCTCTAGGGCTTCCGCCGTCTGTTAGTAAGTCCAGCAGGGGGGCCAGTTTTAACCACAACTCCGTCGTAGCGGGCTACGATAGCCAAGGCGTTGGCCGCCTTAATAGTCGTCGCTGCAGACGAGATGACTCTGCATCCCATCGTGTCTAATTTCTTTCCTTCGCCGTCGGGCGGGGAGGTAGACGTAGAGGCCGCGCCCCCCCCCCCGCTTTCTTCCTGCCCGCCGCGGAGACCACCGAGTCCGGGGTCGGCTGTGCCCGAAGGCACAAGGGGGCTGCGTCCGGGACCCGGTACTTCTTCTCGTACCGATCCCTTCTAGCCGGCGTCGTGGATGGGTTCTTGAGGAGGGCGAGGCCCTCATCCCAAATATCGTCCAGTAGAGGTACAGAGGACCGTCTTCCTCTTGGCCTCGCGCCGTTGATAAAGGAAACCTTCCTTCTCTTCCGGGCAGAGCTGGAAAAGCTTGGATGCCCTGGCGATCCATGGAGTGAAACGATCCAATCTCGTCGGGCGGGGAAGCCCGGGTGGGAGGTGACGGGAGGTCCTCGTCATAAACCTAGTCGTCTGTACCCGTCGCGGCCGTGTCAGTCCCCGTATCATCCCCACGTGTCGTGGACGGGGAGGAGGGCTGAACAGGGCGCGATGGCTGAAAAGGAGGTGGAGGATGAATCCTTCTCTTAGGGGGAGGGCTCCCAGAAGGGCTTGGCTCCGGGTCCCCCGTCGGGAGCGGTTCCTCCGCTGGTGGTAACGGCAGTCTCGTCCTCATCTCCGAGCATAAGGACTGTATAGCCAACAAAATGGCCGCCGAGTTGTCTTGCGGCACTGGTTGAGGGGAGTCTGACAGGCGGTCAGGATCCCCGTCGGCACCCTAGACGTTCGTAGTCTCCTACGTCGGGGTCCCTCCCGACGGGCTGGTCTTCTTCCACGCCGTGGCTTAAGACTTCGATCAGCTCTTCCTCAGAGGTTGAGGCCGAATCCACGACGACCTCCTGCCCCCCTTTTTCTTCTCCGTCAGAGGTTTCACGGGGTTCCTGTCGATGGGCATGAAAGAGGACTCCCTCCGCAGTGGCAGGGAGACTCTGGGCCCTGAGGTCGCCACCACTGGTGTAGCCTCCACAGGCTGAGCCAGGGCCGCCGCGATTGTCTCGATAGAGGCCTTGGCCGGGTGGATCAAGGCTTTCACCACCTTAGGTGCGCTCATCGCCTTCTCCTTGGGGGGGGGGGGGGGGGGTTCACTGCCTCGCTCCCCCTCCGATGGGGCCTTCGAGCTCGACCGGGGTCTCTCCAGGAGCTTCGCCGGGTGCTCGGCCTTCCTCTTACCCGAGCCAGAGCCTTGGCTCGTGGTTGATGGTGCCGGGGAGGATTCGCCCTGCCTGGCGCCCGTAGAGCCCGACCGTTCGGCGCTCCTGGTGCCAGCGGACTCGCGGTGCTTGGCCTTCTGTTGGACCCCCGTCGCCGGGGCGTCCTCAAAGGTCTTAGAAGACCGCTCGGACTTCTTGCTCTTCTTGCCTGGCGGGCTCTTCCCTTCCAGCCAGTTGGCGAGACGTTGATGGCGGTCCTTCATGGTCCGCTCCGACATATTGCCGCAAAACGCACAGTCGTCCTCCACGTGCGTTTTATCCTCATGTAGGCAGTAAAGACAAAAGGAGTGTTCGTCCTCAAAGACATTCTGAAGCTGGCATCCAGGGCAGACCCTGAACAGCTTTCCGGGCGTCAAGCTTCCCTTCTCCTGGGCCATGTCCGAGATGGGCCTGAGAAACTTCTGGAGTCCTCCAAAAGCGTGGCTCGACGAAATCTTCACCCTTGAGGGGCGTAGACAAATCCGACACGGGTCCCCGTTGATCGGATGAAGAAACGGTGGAGCTTGAGGCTCTTTTGACCGAAAGAGAAATTTTTTGCGAAAAACGTGAAAAAATAGCACTAACCCTCGAGAGCAATAGCACGAGGATCCCAACACTTGAACGTGCGGTAAAAATCTGAATATGGCTGCCAGAGGCGGGGCTTAGGTAGAGGGCAGTCATTGGCTGTGGTCAGTATGACGCAGAGATCAGTTATTGGTTACTACTACCAAAGACAGATCAGAAACAAAACTGATACTGATTTTTTCTTTACCGAGGATTCCCAGCCTGACTGGGAATATTCATGAGCATGTGAATCCATGCCAGACCCCATGCTGGAGAATTGTAGTAATGGCTTATAAAAAGACAGTTTTGTAGGAGAGATCTTTGAGACTTGCTTTATGCATGGGCTCGAAGGGAGACCCCATAAGTCTAGTCAATACCACATTTAGGTCCCATCCAGGAGCTGGGTTTGAAAAGGGAGGTTGAATTCTTTTTACTCCCTCCATGAAAGCCTTAACAGGTATCTTCCACCACAACACTTTTTGTTGCAATGTAGTGTAGGCTGAAAGAGCAGCTAAGTGAACTTTTAGAGAGTTAAAAACCAGGCCCGAGTCAAGTAAATGAGTCTGGTACAAAACAATATGGGTAGGAGAACAGTTAATGGGGTTGATGCTCTTAGAATTGCACCAGATAAAACGCTTCCACTTACTGGAATAGCGAGTATGTCCATACATCTCCGAGGGAGTTGAAGGTGCCTGAACTCGGACCTCAGGAGCCAGGCCGCCAAGTTCAGTGCTTTTGCGGCATGGGTGAAGTGTCTCCCCTTTGTCTTGCAACATGTTGTACAGACAAGGCAGTTTCATTGGAGGAGATGGTGATTCTCCATCAGAAGAGTGAACCAGGGTTAGAGGGCCACCAATATTGTGACTGGTTCCGGGTGCATCTGTTTGAGAGCCCACTTCCAAATGTTCTGGGACAGTTTAGACAGCCCTGGGGAGCGAGTGCCCCCTTGCTTGTTCAGATAGTACATGGCCGTGGTGCTGTCTGAGGATCAGGACTGTCTTTCCCTGCAGTTGTGTCTGAAAAGCTTTCAGTGCTTTGAATACTGCTAACGGTTCCAACAGGTTTATGTGGTTGGATGCTTCGTCTGTCCAAATTCTGTGCGCTGTCTGTTGAAGCAGGTGAGCTCCCCACGCTGTGAGAGATGCGTCTGTAGTTAGAGTGGCCTCCACTGCGGGGGTGGTGAAGGGATTTCCACTTCAAGGGGTTCTCCCTCGACCACCACAGCGAGAGAACGAGGGCTGGCAAGAATCACTAAATCATCCCATTGTCCGCTGGCCTGACACCACTGGCTGTTGAGTCACTCCTGCAATGAGGAACCAAATAAATATGCAGGACGCCATCATTCCCAACAGTCACATAGTTTTGCGTACCGTCACCTCTCGACTGGCTACATATCGAGGGATTTCAAACAGCATATTTTGGACCCTCTAGTTGGAGGGGAAGACGAGGCAGTCCTTTGTACGAATTAGAGCCCCTAGGAACTGCTTGACCTGACTGGGGACTAGGCTGGATTTCTTCTCAATGGAGAATCCCACACTGAATAAAAGATCTATAGTTCTTTAGGTATTTGACAGACATGTTTCGTAGGAGTTCCCAGTTATGAGCCAGCCGTCAAGGTAAGGATAAATTGGAATGGATTGCCTGCGCAGGTGTGCAGCTCCCAGTACCTTTGTAAATACCCTTGGTGCAGCGGCTATGCCGAAGGGTAGTACTTTGAACTGAGTGCTTGTATCATGAATTGGGTATTTTCTGTATGCCAGCAACATTGAAATATGAAAGCATGCATCTTTCATGTCCGATGTTGCCATGGAATCCTCTGCAGAGTGACTATACAAAGCTTTTTGGGCTTCACAAACTTGTTAGCTGGACGCAAATCTAGTACATGGCACATGGTGAGATCCTTTAAGGATACAAGGAAATGCACTGAATAATTACTGTTTACCTGTAGAAGTGGTACTACCTCTATGGCACCCTTTTCCTGCAGGATGCACAGATGTTCTGGCGTCGGGTGTCTTGCTCGTGGCGGTCTGAACTGGGGATCCAGCAGAAGGAACAAGTTACTTACCTCCAACTGTTTCTCCAGCATGGGTCTGGTGTGGATTCACATGCTCATGAATATTCCCAGTCAGGCTGTGAATCCTCGGTAAATAATAAAATCGGTTTCGTTTCGGAGCTGTCTTTCTCCTAACAACCAATCACTGGTCTCAGGGTCATACTGCCCCAGCCAATGACTGCCCTCTACCCAAGCCCCTCTAGCAGCCATCTTCAGATTTGGTAGCACGTAAAGTGGCAGTAGGACCAAGAGAAGAGCTGCAGAGTGGTAGGCAGGAGGGTTTGCATGTGAATCCATGCCAGACCCATGCTGGATAACAGTTATAGGTAAGTACCCCCGTTCCATCTCCAACATGGGGTCTGGCATGGATTCACACGCTCATGAATAAAGAATACATAGCAATACACATATGCATAACCATGGGCGGTGGCAAGGCTCAACATTAAGCATCTCAACATTAAGCAACCCTTTCCTCCTCACCAGGCTCACCTTCAAGCGCAGTACTGCATGGCCGACTCTGGACTCCCCCGCAGTAGAATCTACTGTGCTTCAACCTCCACGTAGCAGCCCTGCAGATGTCCAGCAGGGGCACATCAGACAGGAACGCTGTAGTTGCAGCCATCGCTCTGGTTGAATGGGCTCTCGGACGACCAGGCAACAGTCAGTTTGCCAACCGGTGACAATGGGTGATGCAACCGGAGAGCCACCTGGAAATGGAAGCCTTGGAGAGGGCCTTCCCATGGTTCACAGGGCCAAAGTTTAAAGTTGCGACATCTTCTGGAAACTCTTTTGTGCGGTCCAAGTAGAACTTCAGCGCTCTAGCCACATCCAGCGAGTGCAAAGTTCTCTCAGCCGGCGACGAAGAGTTCGGGAAGAATACAGGTAACACCAAGGGCTCGTTTAGATGAGTCGGACGGCACTTTGGGCATGAAGGAGTGGTGCGTCCGTAGCCCCACCCTCGTCTCATGGAATGTCAAGTAAGGTGGTTTACAAGAGGGCCTGATCTCTCCCACTCATCGTGCAGAGGTGATGGCCACAAGAAACGCTGTTTTCCACAAAGAATTTCAGTGGCGTCGAATGCATAGGCTTGAACAGTGGACCCATGAGCCTAGTCAGCACCACATTGGGCTTCCACGCCGGGCCCAGAGCCTTCACCGGTGGGAACAAACTGAAAAGTCCTTTGATGAACTCCTTGACCAGGCAGTGTGACCATAACAACAACCGTCCCCCGGAGTTCTGGTGTGGCGGGAGATATCTGCCAGATGAACCTTTATTGAGGCATGAGCCAGCCCTGCTTTGGCCAGAGAGCAAATACAGCAGCACCTGTGGTGCCGTAATCCGTAGAGGGTCGATCTTCTGTGCACGGCACCAGACAGCGAACCTCTTTCACTTATCTCTGTGGCATTTCAGTGTAGACGAAGCCCTGGCAAGCACCTCCTTGCAGTCTGCCGGGATAACATTCTCCAAACTCTAGCGCTGCAGGGGCCAGGCCTGCAAGTTCAGCTACCCTGGGCCGTGGTGCAGGATCGCGCCTCGTCTGGCAGATCGGCTACCACTGGAAGCTTGACTGGAGGGGACGCCGACATGTCCTAAAGGTCCAGGTACCATACCTGTCTCGGCCATGTCGGTGCAATGATGATCATTCTGCATCAGGACCGTCTGCGTTCATTGACTAGTCGAGGAAGCAACGGAGGGAACACATACAGGAACAGGCTGTCCGAGGTGAATGAGAATGCATCCCCTTGCTTACCCAGCTGGGGAAACCTGCTGGCGAACCTCCGGCACTTGGTGTTTTTTCGCCGCAAACAGATCGATCTGGGGATTGCCCCATCGTTGGAACAGGCAATACGCTTGATCCTGCCGAAGCTCCCACTCGATGCAAGAGCGCAGATCCCAGCTGAGAGAATCGGCGATGGTGTTCATCCTGCCAGATGAAACAGGATGAGGAACATCTCCTGGGCAACAGCCCAGTGCCATTGGTCCTGCGCCGCTCTGGAGTGCGCTGGGGATCTGGTGCCCCCCCGCTTCCGGATGTAGAACATCGTGGTGATGTTGTCCGTGAAGACCTGCATCACCTTGCGCTTGAGGGACAGAAGGAAAGCCATTAGGGTCCAAAACACTGCCTGTAGCTCCAGTACGTTGATATGCAACAACTTCACCTCCGGCAGCCACAGGCCTCTTGCGTGGAGACTTCCGTGTGTGCGCCCAAACCTTCCAGGGAGGCATCCGAAGTGACCGTCTCCCAATGAGGTGGGGTCTGGCAGTCGGCACCTGCCGACAGATGCACGCAGACTCCCCACCACCATATCGCTCGACAAACTCCCGTCGAGAAAGATCTCGTCCTCGAAGCTTCCAAATACCTGAATCCAATGGGCATAGAGGAACTCTTGCAGTGGCTGCATCCGAAGCCTGCACAGCCAAATGAGGTATATGCATGACATGCCGAGAAGGGACTTGATGGACCTCAACCATGCGATCTTCACGGTCAACAGCCGTTGTACCTTGCCCAGGATGGCCGCTATCCTCTCTTCGGACGGAGACGCCAGGCACGACACTTGAGCAGAGACCCCCAGAAACAGCGCGTCTTGCGATGGCATCAAGCAAGATTTTGCATAGTTCACTGAGAACCCCAGCTTCGTCAGAAGCTGGACAGCTTTCGCTGTGTGAGACACAGCGGTCTCGCTCAGATGAGCCAGTGGTCCAGGTAGGGGTAAAGGTGGATCCTCGAAGACGCAGCCGCACCAGGCACTTGGTGAAAACCCTTAGCGCTGACTTCAATCCAAAGGCAAGGGCCTTGAACTGGTAATGTTGCCCTTGAACCACGAAGCGCAGAAACATGCGGTGTACCTTGTGAATGAGGATGTGAAAGTAGGCATCCTCCAAGTCCAGCGACGATAGGAAATCCTTTCTTCCAGCTGTCCTAAAACGTGCTGAATGGTGACCATCTGAAACTTCTGGGATCTGATTTACTTGTTCAGACGGCAGAGGTCTAGGATGGGCCTCCAACCGCCCGTCGTCTTCTTGACGAGGAAATACCAAGTACACACTCCGGGGCCCCTTTGGAACAAGCTCCATCGTGCCCTTCAGCGTAGCCCGCACCTACAGCAAAAACTGAGGGACGTGTTTTCCTGCCTGGCCACTGGTGGTATGCGAGGACACTTTCGTTGGAATTCCAGGGTGTGCCCGTGGGTCAGTGCCCCGCTCCCCCTTGGCCTTCTCCAACTGGCCCATCTGGGACTTCTCCGGAAGCTTACCCAGGTGGTCCGACTTCCTCTTTGCCAGAGCGTTGGCTCGTGGTTGAAGGTGCTGGGGACACTGAGCGCACCCTGGCTGCCGGAGAGCCGGTCACAACGGTGCTACCGGTGTCCGTGGACTGTGCTTAGCCTTATGTTGGGCCCCCGTCGCCGGAGCGCCCTCAAAGGTCTTAAAGACAGCTCAGTTTTCTTATTGTGGCTGGGGAGGCATGCTGCCAGGATTCACCCGTAGCAGGGGCCTTGGCATGGAGCCGCTCGGTGAGACGCCTGCACCGATCCTTCACGGGGCGGGGGACCATCTCCTTGCAAAATGCAGTCTTCCTCTATGTGCTTTTGGACCGAATGTAGGCAAAAGAGGCACAGGGAATGCCCATCGTCCAAGTAAATGTTCCGTAGGCCACATCCTGGGCAAACACTGAACAGAGGTGTGAAGTCTTCCTTCTCTGCCATGTCCACGCGGAGTAGGCCCTGGAGAATCGTCTGGAATCTTAACTTGATGAAATTCAGCCCTTGAGGGGGCGCAGGAAAATCCAAAAACTGGTCCACATTACAGGATGGGTCGATGGATCTTGAGGCTCGACTGACCGAAAAATAGATAAAAGATAGAAAAGAGTCAAAAGAGTAAAACTCTTGGAAAAAGCGCAAAAACACAGTAAAAAGCCAGGAGAGCCAATCACGAGGACTCCCACCACTCGAACGCGTGGTAAAAAGCTGAAGATGGCTGCCAGAGGGTTGGGGTGGGGGGGGCTTAGGTACAGGGCAGACATTGGCTGGGGCAGTATGACCCCCCCCCAGAGACCAGTGATTGGTTGTTAGGAGAAAGACAGTTCAGAAGTGAAACTGATTTTTTCTTTACTGAGGATTCCTAGTCTGATCACGGGGAATATTCATGAGCCTATGACTCCATGCCAGACCCCATGCTAGAGAACAATAGTTACAGGTAAGTAATTTTTTTTTTCCAGCATGGGGTCTGGCATAGATTCACATGCAAATGAATAAATACATAGCAGTACAACATTACACAACCACAGGAGGTGGCAAGGCTCAACAGAAGCAATTACTCTTATGTCCGGAACAGGCTCACCTTCAAGCAAACAGGTTGTGTAGCACTGCTTGCCCTGTTGACAGTACAATCTTGTCAAGGCGTGCGTGGACCTCCACGTAGCAGCCATGCAGATGTCCAGCAGGGGCACACCAGACAGGAACGCCACAGTCACAGCTGGTGGAATGGGCTCTTGGACGGAGGGCCAGCACTCTGTTTGCCAACCGGTGAAAGTATGTGATACAGCCAGAGCCACCTTAATTCACAGGACCAAAGTTCACGTATAGTTGAGCAGTCTTCAGGAAACTTAAACTTTGTGCATGTCACGTAGAACTTCAGAGCACAAGCAACATCCAGCGAGTGCACGTCCTTCCCGCCAGCGACAAAGGTTTCAGGAAAAACACAGGCAACACCAAAGGCTCGTTGAGGTGGAATTGCGAAGGAACCTTTAGCAGGCAGGAAGGGTGCCTCCACAGCACCACCCTTAGTCAGATGAGAATGTTTGCAGGGTAGGGCCTGGGTCCCACCCACCCTCCTGGAGGAGGTGATGGCCACGAGGAACGCAATCTTCCATAAGAGGAACGAGAGGAGCCCGACGCATAGGCTTGAAGGAGGCTCCAGCACCACATAGAGTTCCCATGCCGCTGCAGGAGCCTTCACCGGCGCTAACGATCGAAACAGTGATTTGAGGAACTGTTAGACGAGACGGTGGCACCAAAGAGGAGATCGTCCTAGAGACCTGGTGTAGCAAGAGATAGCCGACAGAGGCGTGCGCCAGCCATGCCTTGGCCAGGTATGGAAGAATCTGTGGGGCGATCCTAGAAGGATTGATCTTTTGCGTCCGGCACCACGTGACTTAACGCTTCCACTTGTGCCTGTAGCACTGAAGAGTCGATGACGCTCTGGCAAGGACCGCCCTGCAGTCGGCCGGCAACTTGTATCCGCTGAACTCTAAGGCTACAGTAGCCAATCCCTCAGGTTCAGCGACCCTGGGTTGTGATGCAGAATTGCTCCTCCTTTGGTGAGCAGATCTGCGACCACTGGCAGCTTGACTGGAGGTGACGTTCACAGGCTGAGGTGGATTGGGTACCAAATCTTCCTCAGCCACGCCAGTGTGACGAGGATTATCCTGCATCGGCACCGTTTGAGTTGATTGATAACTCGCAACAGGAGAGGCAACGGAGGGAACGCCTACAGGCACAGGCATTCCCACAGGAAGGAAAACTCATCCTCCCATGCTCCTCGGCTGGTGGAACCAGCTGCCGAATTTGACATTTGGAATTCGTCACTGTCGCATAAGCTCGATCTGGGGTCTGCCCCACTTCAGGAATGAGGTGGTCCACCTGATCCGGCCAAAATGTCAACTCGTGGCAGGAGCGCAACTCCCTGCTGAGGGAGTCTGCGATTGTGTTCTTCACTACCGCCAGTTGAAAGGGGAGGAGGAACATCCATTGGGCAACTGCCCAGTGCCACAAGTCCTACTCCTCTCTGGAGAGTGCCGGGGTTCTGGTACCCCCCCCCCCATCCACCATGCTTCCTGATGTAGAAAATTGTGGTGGTGTTGTCTGTGAACACCCACACCACTTTGCCCCCGAGGGATGGAAAGAACGAGTTGAGGGCCCAGAACACTGACTGCAGCGCCAGGATATTGATGGATTCCCCCTCCTCCAGCAGCCACAGGCCTCTGGCGTTGAGGCGTCTGGTGTGGGGTCCCCAGCCCTCCAGGGAAGCGTCCGTGGGTACCACCACCTGGTGCGGGGGCTCTGAAATCCTGTTCCCCCAGCGATGTTGGAGCGCAAGCCCACCACCCTATCGCTTGACGGAACTCCTCGTCTAGAGCAATCTGTCTGCGAAGCATCCAGACACCTGGATCCAGCGAGAGTCTAGGAGCTCCTGAAGGGGTCGCATCCACAACCCGCAGAACCGGATCAGGTAGATGCACATCATGCCGAGTAACTTGATAGTCTGCAGCGCTCTTCAGTGCCAACAGCCGTTGCCCCTTACCCAGCAGGGCCGCTATCCTCTCTTCCGAAGGAGCCACCAGACAGGAGCCCGTGTTGAGCCTGCCCCCAGGAACAGCACGTTCTGTGATGGTATCAAGCAGTACTTTGGATAGTTGACGGAGTACCCGTGTGTTTGGCTGCTACTTCCCTGGACTTGGCCCGGATGAGCCAGTCGAGGTACGGGTACATGTGTATTCCCTGTAGATGCAGAAGAACCAGCACTGGTGTCAGGCACTTTGTACGGTACGAAGAGGACCCTCTAAAGAAACCTTCAGACGATCTGTTGGACTTCCTGCCAGAGGCACGAAAGTAAGGGCGGTGCTGTTGTAGAGTGCCCAGGGCATGGGCCGTCTGTCACTCTTAATGGCCTGCAATGACTCGCCGACGGCCTTCCCAAAGAGGTTGTCGAAGGGCATGTCCAGCACCATCGTCTCGACATGCTGACGCCAGCATTTTTACCTGGAGAGACAGAGACCCTTTTTTTCCCCCACTCATGTATTTTAATGTGATTTTTATTTTTAACTCAGTTTCTTTTGGTTATGGAGCCTGACAAACTCCACAAGCATCTTCTACATTGTGTCTCACAGCACCTTTAGTGCAGTGGCACAGGGAAGTCTTTCAGATCCCCCAAAGTTTAAATACCTTCTCTGGGATAAACTGTTTCCCAGAGCAGTAAAGTGAAATTGACTTTACTTATATTTGTAACATTCTAGACCCAGCACACACCATTTTACAATAGAGTGCTGGAGGGGTTACTTAGTATCCCGTTTGTCTAGCTTCTAATGTAACATTTTTATGTTACCCTTTCCTCAATGAATGGCTGGTGGCAGTGGTTTACTTTTCACCACAGTGGTGTGCATTTACCGCTTGCTGCGTTTGCAGCTGCAGTAAAGCACCCAAGGGTGCCATTTTTGCCAAAATGGCCCTGGTCTTTCTTCGCTATCTCTTTGTGGAAAGGTCCTTCTTGAGATTTACTTTGCGCGCCAAGCCAGGTTTGGTCCCTTTTTTCGCTTTGCCTTTGGCGTGATTCACTCAAGAATCTCACCTCTGGCTCCAGGGTGTCTGGTGGGGGCAGGAAGTGAGGAGGTGCCCGAAACTCTGTGCTTGGTCTACTAGGAGACATAAATGCACTCTGTAGTGATTGGCCGGCTGTCCTGCAAGGACAGCCACCCTGCTGGTTGCCTGACAGCTGGGCTGAAATTAATGGGAGAGAACTGAATAAAAGGTGAGGCTTTTGGCTTGGAAGGCAGAGTCGACCACTTGATGAAGAAACCGAAGAAGAACTTGAAGAGGACGCCTGCCTGCTGCAACTCCAGGACCGTTTGTTTGCTCGGTGAAGCCCTGCTGCTGTGCTGAAACTCCAAATTCGTATCAAGAGAGAATACCCTGCA
This sequence comes from Ambystoma mexicanum, assembly GCF_040938575.1. Classification (NCBI taxonomy): domain Eukaryota; kingdom Metazoa; phylum Chordata; class Amphibia; order Caudata; family Ambystomatidae; genus Ambystoma; species Ambystoma mexicanum. The sequence goes on from NC_090934.1 coordinate 854,006,660, forward strand.
AGGACGACTTCTCCCGTTGAGTTGGTGGGACCAATCAACTCCAAAGTAAGCCACGTGGACATTCTCTCGGAGCTGGTTGCATTTCCACAGAGAGCAGGACTGACTGAGCCTGAGCCCCCCCCCTCCTCTCCGAGTGCAGAACCCAAGAAGCAAGGAAAGTCCATCTCGACAGCCAGAAACCGCAGTGTTACTATTTGCGGTAGTCGTGAGGAGCTGAAACACCTAAGTGCCACTGGTTTGAAGATTGCCAGTTGCAAGCGGTAACCATCCCATTGCAGTGCATGAGCCCCCAGAAGTCGTCCTCTTGTCCCCACGACTGAGGCCCAAGAACAGTAAGATCTACAGAGCTTACAGGAACAGAAGTCATCTGCTGCTCTTCAATTCAAAAGGTACTGTAAAGTCTGAGAGAACTTACCTCTTGTTGTAAAGTTGCTTGCAACTTTACTCGCAAGCCTAACCAGCTTGTGGCCCTACAATGATTCTTTTCTTCAAAGACTTCTAAAACATTGTGCAAAGACCTTTCAGAAGTGCTTCAGTCCATATAAGACTTTTGCCCATTGACTTTAGCTTCGCCCAGAATGTTCTAAATGCAACCGTAAGTTATTAATGTCCCCAGTACCCTAGCCATTGAAGTCACCAGAGGGTGTAGGTTGTGACTGGGCTATCCCAAAAGGGTCTTTACTGATTTAGAAACTAAGAGTGTGTAGTTTTGAAGTGTATTCTATGGCAAGACAGGAGGCTCGCATTATGCTTTTCTTTAATACTGCCATAATAGCATTTAAAAAAACATGACTTTTTAAACTTTAGCATTTGTGCTTTTCTGTTACAACAAAGAAATAGCCAAACTGAGGTTTTAAAAGTCCAACTAAAGTGATCCTTCCTTCAAGATGATTATAAAACAAACTCCCATGTCGTCTATAGGGTGTTGTAGTCCTGACCCTAACTCCTGCTCCAATCAGCTCATAGGTCAGTCTATAAGAACCTTGCCCCCCAGGTCCCTTCCTTTTTTCTTTTTTGCTGCCAAAAATAAGTACCTCACATTATCTCTTTAGAATATTTGTGTGCCTATGTTCATAATCCCCAGCGCAGCGTATATAGAACGCATATATGAGTGTCCTTCATTGACATTAGAGCGTATATATATATGACAATGCATTTCTTACCGTAAAAGCATTTCTGATGGTTGTATCTGCTTAGATTCACATGCTGTGCATAGGTCCGACATCCAGTGGTCACTGCGGAGTATTGCATTTTGTTTTTCGTAGTCGAAAAGGGGACGTCGACAAGGCGCGTCTGTAACACTATCCCTATAGTGACGTGCGTTGTACCCATAATCCCTCACGCGTCGAGGTCCCTCTATTTGTATTTTTCTGCCCTGAGGGAGCCTTCTAGACGTGAGTGAGTACAGAAAAGAGAGATATAGAAAAGGATGTCTATGTTCCTTCCATCCGAGCGGGGAGGAAGGGTGGGCGCATGTGAATCTAAGCAGATACAACCATCAGAAATGCTTTTACGGTAAGTAATGCATTGTCTTCTGATGTTTGTTAATCTGCTTAGAATCACATGCTGTGCATAGACTAGCGAGCAGTACCCGGAGTTGGAGGTGGGTTGTGAGAAGGAACAGTAGAGAAAAGATGTCTTAATACTGCTTGTCCCACCTGGGAATCAGATCTAGAGTGGGCATCTAGACAGTAGTGTTTTGTAAAGGTGTGTACAGAACTCTAGGTTGCCGCTTTGCAGATGGACTCAAGGGGAACATTTGCAATGAATGCTATGGATGCCCCAGTGCCTCGAGTAGAGTGTGCTCTTGGCTTGAAGGGTAGTTCTCTCTTAGCAAGAGTGTAACAGAGTGATGCATTGTACAATCCATCTAGATATAGTGGATTTTGAAACTGCATCTCCTTCTCTTCCTGCTGCCACCGAGACAAAGAACTGATTAGTCTTTCTCAGTGGACTAGTTCTTTCCATGTAAAACATGACAGCTCTGCACACATCAAGTGTATGCAGGCTTTTTTCTCCTAGATTTGAAGGATTTTGAAAGAACGTTGGTACTTCTATAGACTGGTTGACATGGAATTTGGAGATGAATTTCGGTGCGAACCTTGGGTGTGTGCGTAGAACCACTTTATCCTTGTGAACTGTTACAAAGGGGTCTAAAACCGAAACGGCCTGTAGTTCACTTACTCTCCTAATGGAGGTAATAGCTATTAGGAAAGCAGTCTTAAGAGTGAGATCTTTAAGAGTTGCCTTGTGCATGGGTTCAAAGGGTGACCCCATGAGCCTGGCGAGTACCACATTTAGATCCCAGCCGGGAGCTGGGTTTGCTATTGGAGGGTGTATTCTCTTTACCCCTTCCATGAAGGCTGTGATTACTGGGATCTTCCACCACGATACTTTGAGTTGTGAAGTGGTGTAAGCAGAAAGCGTTGCCAGGTGTACTTTAATAGAATACTAGACCCGAGTCCAGTAAATGGGTCAGGTACAGAATAATTTGTGTGGGAGAGCAGTCAACGGGGTTGATACTCTTCCCTCTACACCAGATGACAAATCTTTTCCATTTGCTAGAATAGCAGTGACGAGTGTTAGGCTTTCTGGCCTCTCTGAGGATTGTCCATGCACCTCTGTGGAAGTTGTAAATGTCCAAATTCTATGACCTCAGGAGCCAGGCTGCTAAGTTCATGGTCTGAGGGCATGGGTGCAGTGTCCTGCCCCTGTCTTGTGACAGCATGTTGTACGGGCAGGGCAGTTTCACTGGAGGAGATGGAGACATCTCCAACAAGTGAGCGAACCATGGCTGTCAGGCCCACATAGGGGCCACCAGTATCATGGTAACTTGTTCCTGGTGCATCTTGTGCACTATCTTGTTGAGAAGGGGAGTCGGGGGGGAAAAATGTAAACAAATTTCCCTGACCATGGAATCGATAGACCGTTCCCCTTGAACTGGTTCTGGGGGTACCTGGAGGCGTAATCTTGGCATTGAGAGTTTTCCAGAGTTGCGAACAGGTCTATTTCTGGGAAACCCCACTGTGTGAAGACGATGTCTTCTTGTAACCGCCATTCGTACTCTACGGGCAGGGGGAAGTCTCTGCTGAGTTCGTCTGCTAGCAGATTGAGTTCCCCTGGTACATGTTGTGATAGTAGGAACATGTGTTTGAGAGCCCACTTCCAGATGTTCTGGGACAGCTTGGACAGTCCTGGAGAGTGAGTGCCCCCTTGCTTGTTGAGGTAGTACATGGCTGTGGTGCTGTCTGTGAGGACCATCACCGTCTTTCCTTGTAGGTGTTCCTGAAAGGCTTTCAGTGCTTTGAACACCGCTAGTAGTTCCAGCAGGTTTATAGGCTTGGATGCTAAGCTCGGAGTCCACGCTCCGTGAGCAGTCTGATGGGATAGGTGAGCCCCCCCATCCTGTAAGGGATGCGTCTGTGGTTAGAGTGGCTTCCACTGCGGGTGTGGCAAACGTTTTCCCTAATAACAGGTTTTCTTTTGTCCACCACCGTAGCGAGAGAACCAAGGCCTGCGAGACCACCACTAGATTGTCCCATTGTCCGCTGGCCTGACACCACTGGCTGTTGAGCCACTCTTGCATTGGGCGCAGGCGCGCGTGAGGCACCAAATAAGTACATGACGCCATCATTCCTAGCAAACGCATTGCTTTGCGTACCGTCACCTCTCGACCTGCCACATAATGGGGGATCTGAAACAGCATGTTTTGGACCCTCTCGTTGGAGGGGAAGACAAGGCCGTCCTTTGTTCGAATTAGAGCCCCTAGGAATTGTTTGATTTGGCTGGGGTCTAAGTTGGACTTCTTTTCGTTGATGGAGAAGCCCAGTTGGAACAAAAGGTCTACAGTCTTTTGGGTATTGGAGAAGCATGTTTCGTAAGAATCCCGTTATGAGCCAGTCGTCGAGGTAAGGGTATACCAGGATGGATAACCTGCGCAGGTGGGCCGCTGCCACTGCCAGTACTTTCGTGAATACCCTTGGTGCAGATGCTATCCCGAAGGGTAGTACTCTGAACTGGTAGTGTTTGTTCTCTATCTTGAACCCGAGGTATTTTCTGTGCGCTGGCAACATTAAAATATGAAAGTATGCATCTTTCATGTCCAGTGTTGTCATGTAATCCCCCTGTGATAACAGTGGGATTACTTCCTGCAAGGTCACCATACGAAACATTTGGGGTTTGACAAACGTGTTCGCTGGGCGCAGATCTAATACAGGGCGCATGATTAAGTCCTTTTTGGGTACAAGGAAGTACACTGAATAAATACCTTCTGTTACCTGAGATAGGGGGACAGCCTCTATAGCTTCTTTTTTCAGTAGCTCTTCTACTTCTTGTAGAAGAATGGTGAGGTGTTCCGGTGTCATGCGTCGGTTCCGTGGGGGTCTGTACTTCGGGGAACCGTTGAATTCGATGCAGTATCCGTGGGCTATGGTGGATAATACTCAGCGGTCTGACGATATTCCCCCCCCCCATGCTGAAAGGAACGATGTTAGCCGGCCCCCGACCGGTGATGCATGGGAGGGGACCCGAATCTTCGGGTCATTTGTTGGTATTGGGTGTGGAACCTTCGGGGCTGGAGCCGCGACCTCTTCCCCTGCCACGGCGTTGGCCTCTTTGACTGAACTGGGTGTTGTCACCCTGGTTAGAGGTCCAGTTGGTAGCAGAGTAAAATTGCTGTTGGTTTTGCTGCTGGCGTTGGCCACGAAAGGAGCGTCTATTGCCATAGCCGCGTCCGTTAGGGGGCCTAGAAATTTGGTCAAGAGTTTTGATGGTATCAAACTCTTTCTTCGCATGTTCTAGGGCCTCATCAACTGCTTTCCCAAACAGATGTGTTTCTTCTATGGGCTTATTTATCAGGGAAGCCTGGGTTTCCAGCTTAAATCCCGAATTGCGCAGCCAGACATGGCGTTTGAGAAGTGTTCCCTGAACCAGGGAACGGCCAGCCGTCTTTGCGGCATCTAAGGAGTTCTTTACGATGCCCTGGTTTACAAGAGTTCCCTCTGAGATTGTAGCTAACAGGCGTGAACGCAGGGGTTCTGGTGCGTCCTCCGCTTCGCTGCGCAGCTTGCTCCACTGTGCATCTGCGTAGCTAGCTAGTAGGGAATTGTTATTTGCAATCCTAGTTGAAAAGGAGGCGGACGTCGTGATTCTCTTCCCAAGTGAGTAGAGATTTTTGCCCTCTTTGTCAGGTGGTGTAGTGGAAAGTGGTACCCCTGCTCTTTTCCTTGTATTAGTAACAACGAGGGAGTCCGGAATAGAATGGCCTCTGATGTACAACGGGTCAGAGGGCGAAGGGCTGAAGAGCTTTTCTATCCGAGGGTTGACCCCTCTGACTAAGGCAGGATTGGAAAGGGAAGGAGTTATTCTTCTCTTTATAGAAGCCAGGAGCGGAATAGACTGACTAACAGGGGCTTTTTCTTTAATAACTTTCTCTACAAAGTCTATGTCAGGAAGAGTCTCCCCTGTGTCTATTTCAAAAAGCGCTGCTGCCTTGCGCAATAGTGCATTAAGTGAAGGTTGGTCATCTATGGGAGAGGTGTTTCCAATAGGTGAATCCTTGGGAGGAGAAGGGTGAAAGACATCAGGGTCTGAGTGCACTTATGGGGATTGCCAGGGCTGCGAGGTAGCTGTATCTTCTTCGAAAGCTCCTGCACTTGTGTAAGGATCTTCTTCAAACCCCTCTTCCTCATGTTCTTCCTCTCCACCCAAACACTCATCTTCCTGGAGGTATTGCTCCTCTTCAGTGAGGTCATTATGTCTGTAGAAGGGGGAAACAGCCTAGGAATTTTGACCCTAGGGTCATCCTGGGGCCCTTCTCTTAGTCTTTTGGATGTGGGTGGGTTTTGGTTTCCCAAAAACCTTTCCATTTTCTCCATACAAGAATGGAGTCTTTCAAGGGTCTCATGGGGAACCCCTGAATAGTCTAGAGGGGGGAAATCAGTGTTTTCACCTTCAAAACGCTTAGAACGCTCCCACAACGTCAAAGAAAGGTTTCCGTCGCCATCTGAAAAGCCCTCCGGTAGTTCCGAAGTGCCCTTAGATGAAAGGGGCAGTTCCTGGCTACTCTTATGCTTTTTCGGCGTTTCCATAGCTTTTTGTGCGGTATTCGACGTTTGTTTCGTCGTCCGCTTACGTGGGTCTTCGGAAACAATTCTCGCCAGGCTCTCGACAACGAGGTTGTCAGTAGAGGACTCTGGTGTCGACGTTGCCTGCGTTACGCGTTGTTCCTCGACGGCCGCTCTATGGAGCGTTACGTCGGATGATTTTGGGGTAGCGCCCATGTTTGATGAAAGCCCAATCGCTGGTCGGGACTGCGTTTGCGGGCGGGGCTTGAGACCCTTACGGTCTGAGGTAGACGCCGGAGTGCCCTGCGTCCCCTTCGGCGCTGATGGATCCTTCGTCTTCGACGAAGAGCTGTGGGTTGTGTGCTTAGGCCTATGGGGTCTGTGTGCGTCCCTGTCGCCGGGGTGTTCATCCCCATGAGCAGGGCGTGAGCCGAGCCCGTCGGGGACGGACGTCGAGGAGCGCGAGCGCTCCTTCTGGGGGTTAATGACTTCCGTAACAGACGTCGAGTTATCACCCTCCTCGTCACTTTCTGTAACAGCGGCAGCGGGTGAGGAAACTGACTTCGACATAGCGTAGTCCGCCCACCTCTTAACTTTGCGTTAAGAGTTCTTGCTTTCAAGAGCTTACAGGCCGCGCAGCTGTCCTCCTTATGATCGAGGGGCAAGCAACGATTACAGAGCTTGTGTTTGTCCTTCCAAGTGTATTTGCCCCTACAGCGTGGGCAAAACTTAAAAGGTGTCCTCTCCATAGCTGAGGCAATAATAACTGGTGATAACAACCCCAAGGGAAAGATAGGGGAGAAAGAAAGACATTCTCAAAGAGAAGATAAAAGTTCGAACCCCCACTCTCCCTACTGTATGTTGGCCGGCGAGGCCAGGCCACGTGTTCGGCAGCGCCGAAGGATCTCCTCAATCTCTTCCCCTCCGTCGAAAACTTGCGCGGCGGAGAAACAGCTTCATAGCTAACGTCGAGGGGAGGGATCTTTAACACTATAATAAGTATAATTAAGGACCGAGGTCCGATAGTAAGTATTTGCAATGTCTCTCTAGGAGCTCCGCGTAAGGCGACCAGAAGCTGGGCGGAAAAAAACAATCTGAGGGACCTCGACGCGTGAGGGATTATGGGTACAACGCACGTCACTATAGGGATAGTATTAGACACGCCTTGTCGACGTCCCCTTTTCGACTACGAAAAACAAAATGCAATACTCCGCAGTGACCACTGGATGTCGGACCTATGCACAGCATGTGATTCTAAGCAGATTAACAAACATCCAAAATAATGTAATATTTACAATTGGAGAATATAGTAAGTAATACGTGCCGCTCGGACGTTCTGAATATTATTTCACTTGTCGTTGTTCCGCGGCGTTGCATTGTTCAGGTTCCGAGGAGGCGGGGCCGGCGCCGCGAGCGAACGTGCTCGCCTCAGGCACCCGGCCCCGCTCTGAGGTTCCGCGCCGACGAAAAAGTCGGGCGGTAGGACCCAGGGGAACGGAAGGAAAGTTCAGCTCCCAGCATTCCCTCGGGGCCTTTCCGCGCGCGCGCAAGTGATTTCATTGTGTTCGCAGCGAACAGTGAGGAAACGACCTAATACCGGCTATTATTAAAAAAAAAACTTGTATTTCACCAGAGCGCTATTTAGGGGACAGCTAGAGCAAGAAGTTCGGATACTTCTTTTCAGGCTCTGTGGAAGCAGCCCTGCACAACCCCGCAATACACATCTCTGTGGAACAGGGGCCTAGCTGCGGTTGTTCCCTGCTGACAGCCCAGAAGTTGGTATTACCAACACTAGAGATGGCACAATCCAACAGACCCGGTGCTCCACCTTCCACCTCTCCGGAGTGGTCTGAGGAAGAGTGGGGAGAGAGCCCGTACCAACAGGACGCGGATCTCACAGAGTTTTAAGATGGTATTAGGTGATTCATTATCGAAAGCGGTATCGCAAGGTGTGCAGCCTATTGCGCAGAGGCTTGAAGTTCTAGAAGCCATGATTCAAGAACAGCAAGCCCAGCTTGCCAATAAGAGGAAAGCAGAAGTCAGTTGATCAGCTGTCAGCCAGACATCCCTCTGAAGGGATTGAACATAAGGGGTGGAAAGCAGCTTGGAAAACTAAACATATTTTGACCCCCCCGAGCAATCTTGATAGGGAGGATGAGGCTCCCCAAAGACCAGACGACCCTGTCGCTAGGCTGAAAAGAGCCTTCCTGGAAAAGAAGCAAAGCCAGGATAGACCCCCTACCCCAGGGGTGAACAATCTAGGGGACGATGATGAAGGCTATATGCCAGAGGACGAAGGTGGAGACGACATTGACTCCGCGCAACATGCAGAGGAGAAAGACCGTACCACCGATATGTTTGACCCAGAAACGATCAGGCACCCAAAATCTTCAGATTGGGTCCCATCGCCCAGAGTAGCAGCCTATATGGCGCAGCATATTAGGAAACCTCTGGACAGGGAGGTAAGGTCCAGGATGCGGTCAGAATGCCCTTGACCAGAGTTGCCATGCAAACTGGCAGAGACACCGGAGCTTGACTCCAAGATGGTCACTTTTGTGACGAAAACAGCGTGAGATATCCGAAAAGGAATAGACAGGGCCTGGCGAGGGTACCAAGATAAGCTTCTGGACATTGCAGGTCCCTTAGCTAAGATAATGGACCTGGCGGAAAAAGCCAAGGACACAGGAACACCAGTAGATGCTTCGGCTCTGGCGACCTGGGCGCAAAGAGCCGTCTGTCTCAAGGGCAACGCTAACTGCGCCATGTCTTCGGAACGTAGGAGCGGTGTTCTTCTGAAAATAGAAACTAAGTGACTTGGCCTCGTATGAGGCTGGTGAAGGAGCTAGAGGTCTATTGTTTGGCGAAGCCTTTACGAAGGAAATGTCGCAATTTGTAGGCACGTATTCCAAGCCGGAAAGGGCGCAATCAAGAAGATATTCCCTGGTCGAGTTTTTTCCGGGACGGACGTTACAGGGGTCGTACTTCCGGTCGCTTCAATTATTCCCGTAGACCCCAAGGGCCGCGCGCCCAATACTGGGAAGGGAAGCAACAGGACACCTTCTTCCCGTCTAGAGCCAAGTTTCCCAGAGGCCGTAGAGGAAGAGGCTCTCACAGACAACCCAATGCCTCAGGAGTTGAGTAATAAGCGTGAAAGTAGGAGGGAGAACCCTTCAATTTCTGAGCGCATGGCAGGCGTTATCGTGCGATGCATGGGTATTACAGGCAGTAGCAGGATTACAGCTAGAGTTCATACAGGACCCCATTCAGGGCTCAGAACCCCGTCCCATTCAGGTGTCCCGGGGAGAAGAAGAGTTGTTACAGAGTTGCTCAGCCTAGCAGACAAGAATGCAATAGAAAAAGATACGCAGGGGGGACCAGGATTCCTCAGCAATATGTTTCTAGTTCACCGAGGGGACAAAACTCGTCCGGTGATAAATTTAAAAAGTTTGAACGAATGGGTTGTTTACAACCATTTCAAGATGGAGGGCATCCATTTACTGCGAGACCTCCTCCGAACAGGGGACTGGTTATCGAGATTAGATCTCAAAGACGCTTACCTCACGATTCCGATAGCCCAGGAACATCGGAGATATCTATGGTTCCGCTGGGGCGGGGAAATATGGCGGTTCACATGTCTCCCGTTCGGCCTAGCATCAGCGCCTTGGGCCTTCAACAAAATCATGAGGCCCGTAGCAGCGGCTATTTGGGAAAGAGGAATTTGTATTATCGTCTACCTGGACGACATTCTAGTTCTAGGGTCAGACAAAACCTCGCTATCCAAGAACGTGCAATGGATATTCACGCTCCTGTCATCTCTGGGCTCCTTCGTGAACTTGGACAAATCCCAGCTGGTACCTGTGCAAAATATAGAGTTCCTAGGGTTCAACATAAACACAATCAAAGCTACACTCGAGCTTCCACACCACAAAGAGCGATAAAGAAGGAGATCAGTGTACTGAGAGCAAAGGAGATCTCTCTTCGAGCTCTAGCGAGAGTAGTAGGCCTCCTAGCAGCCTCGATTCAAGAGTTTTTCCAGCCCCGCTGCATTGAGCATTACAGAGGCTCAAGATAAAGCATCTACAGGGAGGACTCTGTTATCACCAGCTGATAACCCTGGATCAGGAAGCGCTTTGAGCTTCAGTGGTGGCTTCTCAACATGGAAGCCTGGAATGGCAGAGCGATTTTCGGAGACATTCCAGACATTATAGAATCAGACGCAAGCAGATCCGGATGGGGGGGGGGGGGGGGGGGGCGAGATGTGAAAACGTAGAGACAGGAGGAAAGTGGTCAGGACAAGAGTTACAACTACACAAACTGTCTCGAACTACTAGCGGGATCGTTCGCAGTGCGTGCCTTTACGAAGGACAAAGTGCAATGCTGCGTGCTGCTGAAGATGGACAACATCTCGGCAGTGCGTTACATAAACTGGGAGGAACGAGATCCCGCATGCTGGCAGCGTTAGCAGAAGATTTCTGGCATTATTGCCTGCAGAATCAGATAACGGTCACAGCAGAATACCTACCAGGGAATCTGAACGAAGTAGCAGACTGTAACTCAGGATATCTGGTGGATTCCAGCGATTGGAGACTGCATCCCAGGGTGTTCAGAGCATTAACAGACCTTTGGGGTCCAGTACACAGATATGTTTGCATCCAGACTGAACGCTCAGACACAGACATATTTCAGTTGGAGGATAGACCCGGGTGCAGCTGGCACAGACGCGTTTCTCCAATCATGGAAAGGGGCGCTTCATTATACCTTCCCTCCGTTTCTGATGATCACGAGGACTCTAGCGAAGGTACGCAGAGAGCAAGCAGACCCAATAGTGGTGCTCCCTATCTGGAAATCTCAGCCATGGTTCCAGTAGTGATGGAACTTTCTATGGATTTTCCGAGGATTGTTCCGCACCAGCCAGACCTTCTACTCGACCCGACCGGGAGAGCGCATCCGCTAATCTTAGCGGGCACTCTACGACTAATGGCCTGCAGGGTTTCAGGAGAAAATGGAAATTGCCTGGCATTTCGCAACTCGCTGCAGACTGTATCAGAGATTCGTGGGCGCCTTCCACCATTAAGAGCTATAACGCCGCATGGAACAGTTGGGTGCACTGGTGTGCAGAGCAGAGTGTGGATCCCGTTTCTGCCCCTGTAGTACAACTGATAAACTTCTTAGCAATGAGATTTCAGAAAGGCAACGCCTTTAGAATGGGAGTATTACAGTCCGCAATATCAGCAGGGCACGATCAAGTAGAGGGTAACGCCATTGGCGAACACCCCACGGTGCTGCGACTCTTGAGAGGTATGAAGTTGAAAAAGCCTCCAGAACCGAGATACACAACCCTGTGGGATGTTAAAGAGGTCTTCCGACTTTTCCTGGAATGGCCAGATAACGGTAATTTATCCCGATCCCAGCTGTCATGCAAGCTAGCAATGTTATTGTGTCTTAGGGCATGCCGAAGAGTATCGGACGTTAAGGCATTAGAAATAGATAGGAAAATATTCTATCCCGAGTGGCTTTTACAATAACCAAGCGAACGAAATCAGATTCACGTGTTCTCATACCCCTATTTTACGGGAAACAAAAAATGTGTAGCGCAATGCATCAAAGATTACGAGACCGTCGCAGCGCAGTACAGATCGCTAGGTGTTACACAGCTGCTAATAGCGCGTAGGAAGCCTTATCATGCAGTTGCGACAGCGACAATAGCTAGATGGGTGCGCAAGGTCATGCAGTGGGCAGGAATTGACTTATCCCAGTTTGGTGCACATTCTGCGAGGGGCGCTATGGCTTCTAGAGCTTTCTCCACCGGAGTGCCACTCCAAGACATAATGAAAGCAGCAGATTGGTCATCTGAATCGACCTATAAGACATTTTATTTTAAACCTGTATCCGATATACCTGATAGAGTGGTAGCGAGCTTTGAATAAGCATAATGCGAGCCTCCTGTCTGGTCATAGAATAAAGATTGCCCATGCTATCAGCTCAGGAAGTCTTCATTCTATTAAAGAGGAGGAGGCGAGCATTATATCCCACCCGAAGTATAGACAACTGTTGAACTAATGTAAGATTTATTTAAGATGTTCAACTTGTCGTGATACCCACCCTCATAATTGGTTCTCCGTTTTTCCCTAGGAGACGTCCAGAAAGCAGCATGATCACGAGCACCGAGTCTTCAGTTCGGAGTCAAGTTATTCGCCCAGGAGTTGCAAAGAGTTACAGTTCATGGACCTGGGACACAGATTGGAAATCCTGAGTTGATTATTCATAAGACTATTGAGTTCGTTACCTGAGAGTTGGACCGCAAAAGAAAGAGGAAGGGACCTGGGGGGCAAGGTTCTTATAGACTGACCTATGAGCTGATTGGAGCAGGAGTTAGGGTCAGGACTACAACACCCCATAGGCATCATGGGAGTTTTAGTTTTATAATCTTGAAGGAGGGATCACTTTAGTTGGACTTTTAAAACCTCAGTTTGGCTATTTCTTTGTTGTAACAGAAAAGCACAAATGCTAAAGTTTAAAAAGTCATGTTTTTTTTAAATGCTATTATGGCAGTATTAAAGAAAGAAAAGCATAATGCTCGCCTCCTCGTCTTTAATAGAATGAAGACTTCCTGAGCTGTTCGCGTGGGCAATCTTTATTGGTGTTGCTTTTACATTGCTCCCTTCTGAAGAAGGCTTATTCTAACTGACAAGACATGCATTACTTACCGTAATAGCATTTCTGATTGTATCTGCTTAGATTCACATGCTGTGCATATAGTCCGACATCCAGTGGTAACCGCAGAGTATTGCATCTGGTCTTTCAGGGACCGAAAGGGGACATCGGCAGAGGTGTGTCTGTAACACTAGCCCTACCATGACATGTAGTGTACCCAAAATACCTCACGCGCAGAGGTCCCTCTGATTGTATTTTTTCTGCCATGAGGGAGCCCAAGGCTATTGTGAGCGAGTAAATGGAGAAGTAGCAAGATGTCTATGTTCCTTCCACCCCGAGACGGTAGGGAGGGCGCATGTGAATCTAAGCAGATAAAAATCATCAGAAATGCTATTACGGGAAGTAATGCATGTCTTCTGATGCTTGTTAATTTGCTTAGAATCACATGCTGTGCAGAGACTAGCGGGCAGTACCCGGAGTTGGAGGTGGGTTGTGAAAAGGAATAGAGAAAAGATGTCTTAATACTGCTTGTCCCACCTGAGAATCAGACCTAGAATGAGTGTCTAGGCAATAGTGTTTTGTAAAGGTGTGTACAGAACTCCAGGTTGCCGCTTTACAAATGGACTCAAGGGGGACATTTGCAATGAAAGCTATGGAAGCCCCAGTGCCTCGAGTAGAGTGCTCTGGGCTTGAAGGGCAGTTCGCTCTTAGCAAGAGAAACAGTGTGAGGCATTTGACAAACCACCTTGAGATAGAAAAGGGGATCCTGTCTCTAAATCAGCTAACAGCTGCCACTGAAACGAGAAATTGGTTTGTTTTCCTCAGTGGTTTAGTTCTTTCCAGGTAGAACATGACTGCCCTGCGCACATCTAGTGTGTAGGCTTTTTTTGGCCATGCTAGGGGGATTCTGGAAGAAGGTAGGTAGTGAAATCGATTGGTTCACATGGAACTACCTTATACCTGTGGACTGAAACAAAACAGAAAGTGCCTGTAGTTTGTTAACCCTTCTGATAGAAGCGATAGCCACTAGGAAGGCAGTTTTATAAGTCAGGACTTTTAGACTTGCTTTATGCATAGGCTCAAAGGGAGCTCCATGAGCCTGGACAAAACAACATTTAGGTCCTACCCATGAGCTGGGTGAGAAAGGGGAGGATAAACCCTCTTAACCCCTTCCATAAAGGCCTTAATCACTGGTATCTTCCACCACGACACCTTTTGTTGTGATGTGGTGTAGGCCGACAGTGCAGCCAGATGAACCTTTAGGGAATTGAAGACCAACCCAGTGTCCAACAGATGGGTTAGGTATAGCACAATGTGTGTGGTTGAGCAATCGATGGGATCGACACCCTTGGAATTACACCAGACAAAAGGTTTCCATTTGCTGGCATAGCAATAACGTGTGTTCGGTTTCCTAGCTTCCCGAGTATGTCCATGCACCTCTGAGGGAGCTGTAGGTGTCCAAACTCTATGACCTCAGTAGCCAAGCTGCCAAGTTCAGAGTTTGTGGGCATGGGTGTAGGGTCTCCCCTCTGTCCTGAGACAACATGTACGGGCAGGGTAGTTTCACTGGTGGGGAGAGGGACATTTCCATCAGATTAGCGAACCAGGGTTGGCGGGCCCACAGTATCATGGTAACTGGTTCCTGGTGCATCTTGTGTACCATCTTGTTGAGAAGGGGATTCAGGGGGAAAAGCGTAGACCAATTTCCCTGACCATGTTATCCAGAGACAGTTCCCCTTGGAGCTGTTCTGCGGGTATCTGGAGGTGTAAACAGGGCATTGTGCGTTCTCCAGAGTGGCGAACAGGTTGATCTCTGGGAAGCCTCCGTCTGCGAAGACATTGGAAACAGTCTTCCTGCAGACGCCATTCGTATGCTTCTGGCAGAGGAAAATCTCTGCTGAGCACATCTGCCAGAAGATTTAGTTCCCCTGGAACATGCTGGGACAACAGAAACTTCCTGTGTCTGAGAGGCCATATCCAAATGTTTTGGGACAGCTTGGATAGCCCTGGAGAATGAGTGCACCCCCTGCTTGTTCAGGTAGTACATTACTGTAGTGCTGTCCGTTAGAATCAGCACTGTCTTCCCTTGCAGTTGCATCTGAAAGGCCTTGAACACTAATAGCTCCAGTAAATTTATATGGTTGGACGCTACCTGAGTGGACCACACTCCATGTGTGGTCTGCTGAAGCAGGTGAGCGCCCCCCCCAACCCGTGAGATGAGTGTCGCGAGAGTGGCTTCCACTGCAAGGGTGGTGAAGGTCTTCCCCTTCAAGAGGTTTTCTCTTGACCACCACTGCAGAGAACGAGGGCTGGCGAGACAACTACCAGATCTTCCCATTGTCCGCTGGCCTGACACCACTGCCTGTTGAGCCACTCTTGCATAGGACGCATGCGCAGCTGCGCGTGGGGAACCAAGTATATGCACAACACCATCATTCCTAGCAAGCACAAGGCTTTCCGCACCAGCACCTCCCGAATGCCTACATATTGAGGAATCTGGAAAAGCATGTTCTGAAACCTCTCGTTGGAGGGGAAGACTAGGCTGTCATCCGTCCGAATTAGAGCTTGCAGAAATTGCTTTGTTTGACTGGGGACTAAACTGGATTTCTTCTAGTTGATCAAGAAATCCAGACTGAAGAGAAGATCTGTTTTTTGGGTGTTCGAAAAACATGCGTTGTACGAATCCCGTGATGAGCCAGCTGTCAAGGTAAGGGTAAACTGGGATGGATTGTCTGCGCAGGTGTGCTGCAGCCACCGCCAGGACCTTGGTAAACACACTTGGCACCGAAGCGATGCCAAATGGGAGTACCTTGAATTGGTAATGCCTGTCCTCTAACATAAACCTTAGATATTTCCTGTGCGCTGGCAACTTTGAAATATGAAGTATGCATCTTTCATGTCCAATGTTGCCATGTAGTCCCCTTGTTTCAACAGTGGAATTACCTCCTGTAGTGTTACCATATGAAACTTCTGAGGTTTTAGGAACGTGTTCGCTGGGTACAGGTCTAGAACAGGGCGCATGGTGAGGTCCTTTTTGGGTACAAGTACATACACTGAATAAATACCCTTGTTTACCTGCAGAATAGGGACGCTTCTATGGCGTCCTTTCCCAGCAACACTTCCACTTCTCGATCCAGGATTTCCAGATGGTCTGGTGAAGGGCGCCGAGCGCGGTGGTCTGAATTGTGGCAGTTGGGCGAATTTCATGCAGTACCCATGGGCGACCGTCTTTATGACCCACTGGTCATAAGTTATTTCCCTCCCAAGATGTTAATCGCCCCCCAAGCAGGGAAACATGGGAGGGGACCTGGATCTGATGGTCATTTCTGACCGGAGGCTGCGCCTCCTCTCAGACTGGGGCCTCTACCTTTGCCGCATCTTTGCCCTCTTGAAGGGTAGTATGCAGGGCTTCCTGAAGTTTGTCCTGTATTGAAACTCCCTGTGCCATTGTTACCTTGATTAGCACGGGACTGCCCTCGAAAGGACCACCGTGAGTTACTACCTCTCTGGGGAGAAGGTCTTTGTGTCATCTGTTGCAGAGACAAGAGTCTTGTGCTCTTTTGGCTGTTTCCAATGCCTAATCAACCATTTTCCCGAAGAGGTTACTTTCTTCAATAGGCTTATTAATGAGTGAGGCCCGAGTCTCGGGTTTAAACCCTGAGGTATGCAGCCAAGCGTGTCTTTTGAGTAGGGTCCCGTGGGCCAGAGACCTGCCTACTGTTTCAGCCGTGTCCAGAGTGTTCTTTATCACATTCTTGCTCGCCTGCCTTTCCGCGGTTACAATAGCAATAAGTTTGGACCTGGTGGGTTCTGGGACCTCCTGGAGGCCCTCTTGGAGTAGGTTCCATTGAGCGTCAGCATAACTTGCCAACAGCGTGGTAGTTGCTATACACGTAGTGTATGCGGTAGCCGAGGTGACTCATTTGCCCAAGGCATACAGCCTCTTGGATTCTTGTCCGGGGGTGTCTCCCTAGTGTCAAGGGGTACTCCTGCTCTTTTTTAGGTGGTAGTCACTACCAAAGAATCGGGGATGGCGTGCCTTTTAATGTATTGTGGGTTGGAAGGAGACAGGGCCGAGGATGGGTTCTTCAGGCGGGCCAGCCCCTCGTCCCAGATGTCGTCCAACAGCAGGACCAAGAGCACGTCTTCCTCTTGGCCTCTCGTAGTCTATAAAGGAATCCCTCCTCCTGCTCTTCGGGGCATAGCTGCAAAAGCTCCAAGGCCCCATCGATCAAGGCGTGAAAGGAGCCCATTTCATCAGGAGGAGAGTCCCGGGGTGGGGTTGGGGGCGACGGGAGATCAGTTCTGTCGTCGCCGTCTCGTCCCTCGGTGGACAGGATGGAGGTGAAGGATGCAAGGACGGGGGTTGAGGGGATGGACCCACCTCTGCTTGGATGGAGGGCTCCCAGACGGTTCAGGAGCTGCTGGATCGTCCGCCGAGGCAAAGGCATGTGTGTCCTTATCTCTGTGCACAGTGTGTGCAAGGCTAATAAGATGTCCTCCGACCTGTCCGTCGGTCGTAGCAGTTGCGCCAGCAGCGGTGTAGTGTCCTCCGGTTTCTCGCCGATCTGCCGTTCCTCCTCGTCTCCCCCGTCACTCTCCACGTCCGCCTTGTCGGGATGCTTCCCGTAGGATCTGACGTCGAATTTCTTGTCAAGAACTGACTTGAGGCCCGAAAGCTCATCCTCGGAGTAGATATCCGAGTCCGGCAGGACTATCATGTCCCCCCCCCCCCTTTTCTTCTCACCCAGGGGTGTCACGGGAGACTTCTAGATGGGTGTGAAAGACGATTCCCTCTGGCTGGGCAGGGAAACTCTTGGCTTGGTCTCCACTGGGACCGCCTCCGAGGTCTTCACCAGGGACGCTACCGCTCCCTCAATCAGAGCCTTAGCCTGGTGAATCTGGGCCTTTGCGGCCTTCGGTGCGCCTGAGGCCTTCACCGTGGGGGGAGGGCCACTGCCTCGCTCCCCTTGGCTTTCTCAGTCGGAACCGACCGGGCCTTCTTCAGAAGCTTACCCGGGTTGTCCGATTTCCTTTTCATCGAGCCAGAGCGTTGGCTCGTGGTTGACGGCGGTGATGCTGTGCCCAGCCTGCAAGCCGAGGAGCCCGTACCACGGGCGCTCCTGGTGCCCGAGGACTTGCAGTGCTTTGCCTTATGTTGGGCCCCAGTCGCTGGAGTACCCTCAAAGGTACTAGAAGATCGCTCAGATTCTCTCTTCGGAGAAATGTTGCCGGGGCTCACCTGCCACCGGGCTCTTCGACTCCAGCCAGTCAGCGAGTTGTTCGAGACAGTCCTTCATAGTACGGGAGGACATGTCCTTGCAGAACGCACAGGCCTCCTCGATGTGCGATTTATCTGCGTGCAGGCAGTAGAGGCACTGCGAGTGCCCATCCTCGAGACATTCTGTAGTCTACATCCTGGGCAGATCCTAAACAGAGGAGTCGTCGCCTTTGTCTTTGGCCATGACCATGAGTGGTAGGCTTCCAAGATCTTCTGGAATTCTCCAAGAAGTGAAATTAGATGAAAATTCACCCTCGAGTGGCATAGAGATTTCCACAACTGGTCCCCATTGAGCAGAAGAGCTTGAGGTTCGAATTGACCGAAAAAATAAGAGTAAACTCCTTGGAAAAAACGCAATACACAGTAAAAGCTTGTGTCAAGCACGAGGACTCCCAACACTTGAAGGTGCGGTAAAAATCTGAAGATGGCTGCCAAAGGAGGGGCTTAGAGGGCAATCATTGGCGGGGCAGTATGACCCAGAGACCAGAGATTGGTTATTAGGAGAAAGACATTTCAGAAACAAAACTGATTTTATTTTACCGAGGATTCCCAGCCTGACTGGGAATATTCATGAGCATGTGAATATTCCCAGCCTGACTGGGAATATTCATGAGCATGTGAATCCATGCCAGACCCCATGCTGGAGAAGTCTCCTTTTCTTAGACTGGTTGTCCTGGTGTCAATGGGGTCACCGCCAGTGGCGCTGTCGGCATCCTCTTGAATCTCCGACACCAGCATGTGGAGGGTCGAAAGAATATCCTGCGATAGGTCTCTAGGAGGTTCAGTGCTAATGTTAAAGGATATTTGTACCGCGCATTGTCCCACCGGAGTGTTCTCCTGGCGGCTCTGAAAAAAAGGGACGGGCGGGGAGTTAGTCGGAGTAAGGTGGTAAAGTGCAAGAGAAAAGGGATGTGCTGTTGGCAGCTTCAGCCCGGCGGGTCCGTTGGCTGGCCGTGGGGTGTTTTACAGTCGGTAGTCATTGTGTGCTGTTGTGCAAGTCTGTGTGTGGTTTGTCTTGTTGCAGTGTAGTGAAGTCTGTGTGGGTTGCTGTGCTGTAGGTTTGTGTTTGGCTACAGTTTGAGAGGTGTATGTAGAGAAGTGAAGTTGTTAGAGGATTGGTATTTTGTATTTTTTGTATTTTGTCTTTTATTTGTATAGCGGACCAGGGGCAACCGGGCGCATCACTTAGTTACAACATGATGGGGCATACACAGCATTGGCATTGCTGTCCTTGCAGTTCGGACTAGGTGTGATGCTAGCTATCATTCACCATTACATCTGAGTGTGGCAATTGTTAATCTTCAATATCTTATCTAGGTGTGACCGGGCTTAAGTTAAGTATTCCATCTAAGTGTGGCACATGCCAACATTCACATTACTATCTAGGTGTGATGCAGGCTACATTTGAGCATTCCATCTAAGTCCATCTAGGTGTGGCTCATGCTTACTTTCACATTTCTATCTAGGTGCGACGCGGGCTAAAGTTGAGCATTCAATCTAATCACATAATAAAAACCCTTCTCATCACCCACTTGGGACTCCTAAATCTTGCCTAGCAATCTTTTGTCTAGGTGCATCATAAATATCCAATAGTAAATTAGGAACAAGTTACTTACCTGTAACTGTTCTCCAGCATGGGTCTGGCATGGATTCACATGCTCATGAATATTCCCAGTCGTCAGGCTGGGAATCCTCGGTAAAGAAAAATCAGTATCAGTTTCGTTTCTGATCTGTCTTTCGTAGTAGTAACCAGTCACTGATCTCTGTGTCATACTGACCACAGCCAATGACTGCCCTCTCCCTAAGCCCCGCCTCTGGGAGCCGTCTTCAGATTTAGTAGCACGTGAAGTGGCAGTATGACCAAGTGAAGAGCCGCAGAGGGGTAGGCGGGAGGGTTCGCATGTGAATCCATGCCAGACCCATGCTGGAGAACAACAGTTACAGGTAAGTAACTTGTTCCTTCTCCAGCATGGGGTCTGGCATGGATTCACATGCTCATGAATAAAAGAATACATAGCAGTACACACATGCACAACCACGGGAGGTGGCAAAGGCTCAACATTAAGCATTATATCCAAAACTCAACATTAAGCAATTCTTACCTCCTCACCAGGCTCACCTTAGGCGAACAGGTTGCGCAGCACTGCTTGGCCGACCCTGGACTCCTCCCTGGAATCCCGATCGACAGTAGAATTTCGTGAAGGTGTGCGTCGACCTCCACGTAGCAGCCCTGCAGATGTCCAGCAAGGGCACACCAGATAGGAACGCTGTGGTAGCTGCGATCGCTCTGGTGGAATGGGCTCTCGGACGGCCAGGCAGCGGTCGGTTTGCCAACCGATGACAGTACATGATACAGCCGGAGAGCCATCTGGAAATGGAGGCCTTCGAGAGAGCCTTCCCCCGATTGACAGGTCCAAAGTTCACAAAAAGTTGTGACGTCTTCCGAAAACACTTCGTGCGGTCCACATATAACTTCAGCGCTCTAGCCACATCCAGCGAGTGCAAAGTCCTTGCAGCCGGCGACGGGAAGAAAACAGGCTACACCAAGGGTTCGTTGAGGTGGAAGTCCGACGGCACCTTGGGCATGAAGGAGGGGTGCGTCCTGAGCACTGCCTTCGTGTCGTGAAAGGTCTTGCAGGAAAGGGCCTGGATCTCTCCCACCCATTGTGCGGAGGTGATGGCCACAAGAAACGCTGTTTTCCACGACAAGAACTTCAACGGAGCCGAGTGCAGAGGCTCAAACGGCGGTCCCATGAGCTAGGTCAGCACCACGTTGAGCTCCCACGCCGGGGCAGGAGCCTTCACTGGCGGGAACGATCTGAACAGTCCCTTCATGAATTCTTTCACCAGACGATGAGACCACAAAGACGTCCGTATCGGGAGATCGCAGCAAGATGAATCTTGATGGACGCGTGCGCCAGTCCAGCCTTGGCCAGCGTCAGTAGGTACGGCAGTACCTGGGGAGCCGTAAACCGTAGAGGGTTAATCATCTGTGCGTGGCACCAGACAGAGAACCTCTTCCATTTGTGTCCATAGCATTTAAGAGTTGAGGACGCCCTGGCCTTTGCAAGAACCTTTCTGCAGACGGCCGGTATGTCGTATCCTCCAAACTCTAACGCTGCAGGAGCCAGGCCTGCAAGTTCAGCGACTTCGGGTCGTGGAGGAGGATGGCGCCTCCTTCCCTGGAGAGAAGATCTGCGTCCACTGGCAGCTTGATTGACGGGGACGCTGACAAGTCCAGAAGGTCCGGGGAACCATATATGCCTCGGCCACGCAGGTGCGACGAGGATCATCCTGCACCGTGACCTCTTGAGCTGGTTGATGAACCGGATCAGCAACGGCAATGGAGGGAATGCGTAAAGAAACTGGCCCTCCCAGGGGAACGAGAAGATCGCCCATGCGCCTCGGCTGGGGAAACCTGCCGGCGAACCTCCGGCACTTGGAGTTCGTCGCTGTCGCGAACAGATCGATCTGGGGTGTGCCCCACCATCGGAAGAGGCGGTCCACTAGATCCTGTCACATAGTTCCCACTCGTGGCACGAGCGCAGCTCTCTGCTGAGCGAGTCGGCGATGGTGTTTTTTATTCCTGCCAGATGAAATGGCACCAGAAACATCCCTTGGGCGACGGCCCAATGCCACAGATCCTGCGCCTCCTTGGACAGGGCTGGGGATCTGGTACCGCCCTGCTTCCGGATGTAGAACATGGTGGTGGTGTTGTCGGTGAAGATCCTCACCACCTTGCCCTTGAGGGACGGAAGAAGGAACCGGAGGGCCCAAAACACTGCACGGAGCTCCAGGACGTTGATATGGAGGGACTTCTCCGTCAGAAGCCAAAGGCCTCTCGCGTGCAGATTTTCGGTGTGCGCTCCCCACCCTTCCAGGGAGGCATCCGTGGTCACCGTCTCCTGGTGGCCAGGGGTCTGGAAGTCCATGCCCGCCGTCAGATGCGCGCGGGTGCCCCACCACCGGATCGCTCGTCGGAAACTCCCGTCGAGTGTGATCCTCTCCTCAAAGCTGCACGTCTGGATCCAGCACGCGTCCAGGAACTCCTGCAACGGGCGCATCCGGAGCCTGCACAGGCGGATGAGATAAATGCAAGACATCATTCCGAGGGACTTGATGGACCTTACCCTGGCCGTGTCCGCAACCAGCATCCGCTGCACCTTGCCCAAGATGGCCCTCGTCCTTTCCTCCGACGGAGAGGCCAGAAGCGACACTGTCGAGCTTCGCTCCCAGAAACAGTGCGTCTTGCGCGGGCACCAGGTGGGACTTGGCATAGTTTATGGAGAATCCCAGCTCTGTGAGTAGTTGGACGGTCCTTGCCGTGTGCTCCACGGCAAGCTCCTTCGTCTTCGCTCGGATGAGCCAGTCGTCCAGGTAGGGGTAGACGTGGATCCCTTCTAGGCGCAGCCGCGCCGCCACCGGTGCGAGGCACTTGGTGAATACCCTGGGTGCCAACCTCAATCCGAAGGGAAGGGCTCTGAACTGGTAGTGACGCCCTTGGACCACGAATCTGAGAAACTTTCGGTGTCCCTTTAGGATGGGGATATAGAAGTAGGCATCCTCCAAATCCAACGACGACAGGAAATAGCCCTTCTCCAGTTGACCCAGGACGTGTTGGAGGGTGACCATCCTGAAACTCTGTGCCTTGATGAATTTGTTCAGTCGCCGTAGGTCCAGCATGGGACGCCATCCTCCCGTCTTCTTCACGAGGAAGTATCTTGAGTAAACTCCAGAGCCCCGAAGCCTCTTTGGGACGAGCTTGATGGCGCCCTTCCCGAGCATCGCACTTACCTCCAAGAGAAGTTGAGGGACGTGATGTTCCTTCCTGGCCACAGGGGGGGACGCGCGGGCACCTCTTTAGAAACTCGAGCACGTGACCCTGAGCCAGGGCGTCCAGCACCCAACGGTCGGTGGAGATGGACTCCCACACGCTGACGAAGCTCGCCAGCCGGCCTTCCATCGGGGTGCTTCGGTGGGGGCCCAACCCCACGGCCGGTTCAGTCCTGCTTCGACAAGGCTTTGCCGCCTTGTCCTCCTTGGCGACGACGGCGGGGTCCGCCCGACTTGCCTAGTCCCCTGTAGGCTTCCTGTGACGACGAACGGGCCGCTTGACGATAGGTGGAAAATCCGCCGCTGGAAGCTTTGGAGGCACCCTGTTTGCCTCTGCCGCTCCGAAAGGGCGGCCGTCGTTGCTGGAGAACACCAAGAGCCCGGGCCGTCTCCGTGTCCACCTTGATGGCCTGTAGGGAATCGTCCACTGCTTTCCCAAACAGGTTGCTCCCGTCGAACAGCATGTCCAAGACTTTGGTCTGCACGTCCTGACGGAAGTCAGTAGCCTTGAGCCATCCACGCCGCCTAAGGCACACGCCGTTGGCCAACTGGCGAAATCCAGTGTCCGCGATGTCCGTCGCTATTGTAATGGCGTGGTCCGACGCCACTTCTCCTTCCTGCAAGATCTCTAGGGCCTCCTCCCTCTTGTCGTCTGGTAGGAAGTCCAGCAGGGGGGCGAGTTTGTACCACAACTCCGTCGTAGCGGGCTACGATAGCCAAGGCGTTGGCAGCCTTAATCGTCGTCGCTGCCGATGAGATGACTCTGCATCCCATCGTGTCCAATTTCTTTCCCTCGCCGTCCGGCGGGGAGGTTGACGTAGAGGCCACGCCCCCCCCCCCGCTTTCTTCCTTGCCGACGCGGAGACGACCGAGTCCGGGGTCGGCTGTGCCCGAAGGCACAAGGGGGCCGCGTCCGGGACCCAGTACTTCTCGTACCGATCCCTTCTAGCCGGCGTTGTGGATGGGTTCTTAAGGAGGGCGAGACCCTCATCCCAGATATCGTCCAGTAGAGGTACAGCGAGGACCGTCTTCCTCTTGGTCTCGCGCCGTTGATAAAGGAAACCAACCTTCCTTCCTTCTCTTCCGGGCAGAGCTGGAAAAGCTCGGATGCCCTGGCGATCATGGCGTGAAACGATCCAATCTCGTCGGGCGGGGAAGCCCGGGTGGGAGGTGACGACGGGAGATCCTCGTCGTAAACCTCGTAGTCAGTACCCGTCGCGGCCGTGTCAGTCCTCGTATCATCCCCACGTGTCGTGGACGGGGAGGAGGGCTGAGCAGGGCCAAAGGTTGAAAGGGAAGTGGAGGATGAATCCTTCTCTTCTCCGTCGGGAGCGGTTCCTCCGTTGGTGGTAAAGGCAGTCTCGTCCTTATCTCCGAGCAAAATGACTGTATAGCCAACAAAATGGCCGCTGAGTTGTCTTGCGGCACTGGTTGAGGGGGTTCCGACGGGCGATCAGGCGCCCCGTCGGCACCCTCTACGTTCTCGTCGTCTCCCACGTCGGGGTCCCTCCCGACAGGATGGTCTTCCTCCACTCCAGCGCCATGGCCCAAGACTTCGATCAGCTCCTCCTCAGAGGTTGAAGCCGAATCCACGACCTCCTGCCCCCCCTTTCTCTTCTCCGTCAGAGGTTTCACGGGGGTCCTGTCGATGGGCATGAAGGAGGACTCCCTCCGCGGTGGCAGGGAGATTCTGGGCCCCGAGGCCACCACCACTGGTGTAGCCTCCACAGGCTGAGCCAGGGCCGCCGCAACTGTCTCGATAGAGGCCTTGGCCGGATGGATCAAGGCTTTCACCACCTTAGGTGCGCTCACCGCCTTCTCCTTGGGGGGAGGGTCACCACCTCGCTCCCCTCCGATGGGGCCTTCGAGCACGACCAGGGTCTCTCCAGGAGCTTCGCCGGGTGCTCGGCCTTCCTCTTACCCGAGCCAGAGCGTTGGCTCGTGGTTGATGGCGCCGGGGAGGATGCGCCCTGCCTGGCGCCATCCTCCCCGTACAGCCCGACCGTTCGGCGCTCCTGGTGCCAGCGGACTCGCGGTGCTTGGCCTTCTGTTGGACCCCCGTCGCCGGGGCGTCCTCAAAGGTCTTAGAAGACCGCTCGGACTTCTTCTTCTCGCCTGACGGGCTCTTTCCTTCCAGCCAGTTGGCGAGACGCTGATGGCGGTCCTTAATGGTCCGCTCCGACATGTTGCCGCTAAACGCACAGTCTTTCTCCACGTGCGTCTTGTCTTCATGCAGGCAGTAAAGGCAAAGGGAGTGTTCGTCCTCAAAGACATTCTGAAGCTGGCATCCAGGGCAGACCCTGAACAGCTTTCCGGGCGTCGAGCTTCCCTTCTCCTGGGCCATGCTCGAGAAGGGCCTGAGAAACTTCTGGAGTCCTCCAAAAGCGTGGCTCGACGAAATCTTCACCCTTGAGGGGCGTAGAATAATCCGACACGGGTCCCCGTTGATCGGATAAACAAACGGTGGAGCTTTAGGCTCTTGACCGAAAAAAAGAAAATGTTCCTAAGAAAAAGCGCGAAAAAAGCACTAACGCTCGAGAATAGCACGAGGATCCCAACACTTGAAAGTGCGGTAAAAATCTGAAGATGGCTGCCAGAGGCGGGGCTTAGGGAGAGGGCAGTCATTGCTGTGGTCAGTATGACGCAGAGATCAGTGATTGGTTACTACTACGAAAGACAGATCAGAAACGAAACTGATACTGATTTTTCTTTACCCAGGATTCCCAGCCTGATGACGGGGAACATTCATGAGCATGTGAATCCATGCCAGACCCCATGCTGGAGAATGTAGATTTTATTTTGAAAGCGCTACCGTAAAAAGACTTATATAGGACATATTTTCATGCATTACTAATACTACCAATTGAAAGTGGTACTTATTTATCACCCCAGGAAATACACCTTGCAGGATTCGAATCTGTGACCTGCAGATCCAGCACAGATCACTGCAAACCATCTAGACAAATCACAATGGCTCTAGTGATTACCCACCCTACTGCAGTCACTAAAGCAGGAGAAGGGAGTAGTTTCTTACCTGTAACTCCATTTCTCCAGCATTGGTATCTTTCATGGATTCACATGCTTAGAATATTCCCCGTCGTCAGACTGGGAACCCTCGGTACACATATATATAGTCATTTCCAATAGGAAAAACTTCTGCCCTATCCCCGTCTGCGTCCTCTACGGGGCCGCCCACGTACGCCCCGTTGGACGTGATGGTATATAAGCCCCGCCCCCGCGGGTCCCTTCAGATTTCGACCCCTCCAAGATAACGGGGGGAAAACTTGCTTACATACCAATCTTCCACATTGCAGTCCGGGGAGGCCGGAGGGCGCATGTGAATCCATGAAAGATACCAATGCTGGAGAAATGGAGTTACAGGTAAGAAACTACTCCCTTCTCCAGCATTGGATCTTTCATGGATTCACATGCTTAGAATAGATTGTAAAGCAGTAACCTTAAGAAGGAGGTGAGAGTGCAATGTAACTTACATTCGTAGAGACACCCCCAAACACTACCGTTTACACCATGTATGTAAGCAACAACTTATTATACTGATACGAAACGGATTTCTGCCATACAATGCTATGTCATATGACTCAGTATGCACCCCTTGCGCACATATCTACCCAACCACTTATGTTTAGGTCAATAACTATGCACATTCATGTATACACTCTGAAAAACCAGCTGAGGCCAAATAATAATAGGCAGCATTCTTCTTGAAACTTTGGCTTACCTCATTGAAAAAGGTGGCGAAGCACTGCCCTTCCCATTTGTACCTCATCCGCGTGCTGCTTTTCCAGGCAGTAGTGGCGCGTAAACGTGTGCGGAACAGACCATGCCGCCGCCTGGCAGATGTCCGTCAGCGGAATTCCTGCCCATAGAGCCACGGAGGAAGATGTCGATCTCGTGGAATGGGCTCTGGGACGATGTAGTAGAGGTCTCCCGGCCTTGGAATGACACAGGGTAATCGCCGAGGAGACCCAGCGAGCCAGACCTTGTTTGGAGATAGCCTTACCCCTAGCCGAGGGGCCGTAGGCGACGAATAGCTGTCTGGTGGCTCTGATATCTTGCGTTTTTTGCAGGTAAAATTTTAGCGCCCTTTTGACGTCCAGAGTGTGAAGAGCCTTCTCCACCGTCGACGAAGGAGATGCAAAGAAAGTAGGGAGTACCAGGGTCGAGTGCTTATGATAGACCGACGGTACTTTTGGGATGAATGAAGGGTTAGTTGATAAAATAACTTTGTCCTTAAAGAACCTCAGATATGGAGGGTCTATGACCAGTGCCTGTAGTTCCGACATTCTTCTAGCCGAAGTGATGGCAACTAGGAACGCGAGTTTCCAAGATAGAAATTGTAGAGATGAGGAGGACATTGGCTCAAAGGGAGGCTTCATTAAGGCAGCTAGAACCGTGTTCAGACTCCACGACGGTGGGAACCGTTTTTCCGGAGGGAAGGTTCTAAACAGACCCTTCATGAAATGCTTCACTAGCCTGTCACTGAATAGTGGAGGGGACTGTCTTCTTCTGGTAAATCTCGAAACAGCCGCCAGGTGTACTTTGATTGACGATGATGACAGTCCGCTTTCCGCAAGATGAAGAAGATACGGGAGGATTTGCTCCGGAGTTACTTCCAAAGGTTGTATATTTTGTTGTGTTTGACACCATATACAGAACCTTTTCCATTTGCTTACATATGATTTGTTAGTGGACGGGGCTCTGGCCGCCTGCAGAATCCTTCGGCAATCAGTCGAGACTTTTAGGTTCCCGAACTCCGAGAAGTCAGGAGCCATGCAGTTAAGTTCAGGCTGTCCGGATTGTGGTGCCACACGGTCCCCTCGTCCCTGGACAGGAGGTTCGGTACTTTCCTGAATGGTATCGGCTGTTCCAGCGACAGATGAAGGAGGTCTGAGAACCATGGTTGCCTCGGCCAGCGCGGGGCCACTAGGATGACCCGGCAATTGTACCTGTGGATCCCCTGGATCGTCCTCCGTATGAGGGGAAATGGAGGGAAGGCGTAGAGGAACTTGCCTGTCCACGGAAACGAGAACGCTTCCCCCAGGGAGCCTGTTTGGGGCCATCTGCTCGCGAACTGAGCACATTTTCGGTTTCTTTCCGTGGCGAAGAGATCGATCGACGGGGTCCCCCATCTTTCGAAGATTTCCCCGAGTTGAGTGGAGTCCAGCTCCCACTCGTGTATTTGTGACATAGTCCTGCTCAGGGAATCCGCCTGTAAGTTCTTCGCTCCCGGTAGGTGGTATGCCACTAGGGAGATGTGGTGTTTTAAAGCCCAATGCCAGATCTTTTGAGCTTCCTTCGAGAGGGTCCTGGATCTGGTGCCACCCTGTTTTATCAGGTAGAACATAGCTGTCGTATTGTCCGTGAGCACTCTTACTTTTGACCCCTTGATGTGTGGGAGGAAAGATTTCAGGGCCCATCTCACCGCCCTTAGCTCCAGGACGTTGATATGTAGGCGAGATTCGGTCGACGACCACCTGCCTTGGGTTTGGTGGCGTGACATGTGTGCTCCCCAGCCCGACAGAGAGGCGTCTGTAATGATGGTGTTCTGAAATTCCGGCTCCTGCAGGGGGACCCCTCTGTCCAGGTTGCGCGCCACTTTCCACCATCGGATGGCTTTGATAACTCGTTCGTCGTCGACTATTATCTTGTCCGGCCTGTGGCCTGCTTCCATCTGTCTGATAGGAACTCCTGTAGAGGTCTCATGAACAACCGGCAGTTCGCGACTAGGTGGATGCACGATGCCATGGAGCCGAGGAGAGCCGCATATTTTCTTACTGACAACCTTCTCTGTAAACGAAGTTGGCTTGTCAGGTGTTTGATCTTCAACAACCTTTCCAGGGATGGTTTCACTAGTCCCGTGTGGGTGTCGAATTGAGCACCTAGGAACTTCAAGCTCTTCGAGGGCTTTAGTGAAGACTTTTCGTAGTTCACTGCAAATCCCAGACGCTGTAGCAGTCGCAAGGTGGTCAATAGGCTGTCGTTGGTCGACGCTGGGGAGGATCCCCTCACGAGCCAGTCGTCGAGGTACGGGTAAACGTGATGCCCTTCCTTCCGCAGCCAGGCTGCTACGGGTGCTAGGCACTTTGTAAAGGTTCTTGGGGAGGACTTCAGGCCGAAAGGGAGCACAGTAAATTGGTAGTGTGTTTGGCCGACTAGGAACCTCAGGAACCTCCTGTGGTGAGTGCGCACCGGAATGTGAAAATACGCATCTTGGAGGTCCAGAGACGCCAGGAAATCGTTCTTTTGGACCGATCTGATTACCTCCTGTAGAGTAAGCATCTTGAACTTTTGACTCAGCAGGGTTTTGTTGAGGTCCCGTAGGTCGAGGATGGGGCGCCACTTCCTGTTTGGTTTCTTTACTACGAAGCAGCGTGAGTAAACCCCTAAGCCTCTCTGTGAAGCAGGGACTAACTCGATGGCGCCTTTTTTTAGCATGAGCGCAACCTCTCGACGCAAGACGCTTAGGTGTGGTTGAGACAGGCGTATCGGTGGACGTCTTGGAGGTCTGGATTTGAATCTTAGGGAATGTCCCAGTCTCACCGTGTCCAGAACCCACCGATCTGTCGTAATTGACTCCCATTCCTCGACGCAACTTGACACTCTCCCTCCTAGAACGTCATTGTTGATCTTTTTGTTTTCCCGTCGACGACGAGTAAGTGGGACGTCTCTTAGAGGCCTGGAAATTTCTGCGTCGGGTCGAGGACTGTGAGGCGCGTCTATAGCCTTGGGACGGATATGAAGACCTCCCGAATACTCTATCCCTGGATCCCGCAAATCGTGCGTTTCCCGTAGCTCCTCTAAAGGGGCGAAAGGAACGAAAGGGCTTACCGCTTTGGAGAGAGCCCAGCGAGCGCGCCGTCTCAGAGTCCTCCTTCATTCCTTTCAAGGCCTCATCCACCTTTTCGCCAAACAGGTGGTCACCTTCGAAAGGCATGTCGACGACCTTATATTGCACCTCGGGTCTGAAGTTGGTGCACTTGAGCAAGGCCTGGCGTCGTAGAACCACTCCGTTGTTAATTTGTTTGAACCCCGAGTCTGCCAGGTCCACCGCTATATTGATAGCATGGTTCGAGGCTTCTTCTCCTTCACGAACCAGGGACATAGCTGATTTTCTGTGTTCTTCTGGGAGGTGGTCCAAAATGGGTGCCAGTCTGTGCCACATCTCCCTGTCATACCTGGCCATGATTGCCAGGGAGTTCGCTGCCTTCACTGTTGACGCTCCCACTGACAGGATCTTCTTACCGAAAGCGTCTTGGCGTCTAGCTTCGGAGTCCGGCGGGGTAGAGCACTTATGCTGGGCCTTTGCCTTTCTCGTCGCCGCCGCTGATACCACCGAGTCAGGCGTGGGTTGCGCAGAGAGGCATTTTGGCGTCGAATCTGGAACTTTAAATTTTTTCTCTACGCGGCCTTTGACCGCAGGTTCCGAGAATGGATGCCGCATGGTTTGGACGCCCTCTTTCCATACGTGGTCCAGTATCGGTATCGAAAAAACGGAACGCCTATTCTTGCCCATGTGGTCAAAGAGGAAGCAGTCCTTTTCTTCTTGTTGGGTCAAACCGAACTCCTTGCAGGCTTTTTCCATCATGGAATGGAAGGCCCCTATGTCATCCGGTGGAGATGGGTGAATGGGACTTTTCGGAGGATCCACCTCCACATCCGAAACCCATGACGGGTCTCTCGACGGCGAGAGGGAGATATCAGAAGCTGACCCCTGTTCAGAGAGGGAGTCCGAGAGCTCACCTTCTTCCTGGACTGTTGGAGCAGTTGGGCCCACGACCGATCTAGTCGGGCGGTGTGAAGGTCCGGGCTCGTCGACGAGGGGAGTCGTCGGAACAGGCGGGAGCCTTTCGTCCAGGGACTTCAAGAGCGAGTGTAAGGAGGAAAGTACCTCCATGGAGAGAGTAGCCTGGGCGTTTGGAGGCTGGGTGAAAACTTGAGAGCAGGTTGCACCAGAAGGAAATCTGGGCCGTAGCCCCAGGTCTTCCGGGCTCACTATTCTGAAGCCGTCGTCTTCTTTGGAGGCGATCGAAACTGCCTGTTCTTGTAGCAGTGTGTCGGGTAGCCCCATGTCGAACGTTTCTGGCCTCCAGGCCTGGAACTCCGTCGACGAGGGAATCGTCGTCGACGATGAGCCCGTTTGAAAGGCGGGGGACTGTGACGGAGTGGGCACTTGGATCGTCGCCGTCGTCGACGGAGGGCCTGCAGGTGGCTTAGGCGGTCCCGCCTTCGCGGAGCTCTCCCTGCGTTTATCCGCCTCTCTACTCGTAGCTGATCTTTTCTGATCGCTCGAGGAGGATTTTGGCCTGTCCTTATCTTTCTTCGACGAAGAAGAAGAAGAAGATGATTTCTTCGTCGATTCTTTCGATGAGGCCTTAGAGGAATGACTTCGAGGCACGTCCTTCTCCGTAGGTCGTGATTTTTTGGCCGGAGGTTCCGACAGTTGTGAGCGTCGGGAGGCTTCTGATGTTTTCGCTGAGGCGATACTGCGCACCGATCCTACCTCCGACTGAGGGTACGCTCCAGCGCCGTCGTTCAGCCACGAGACCAGTCGCCGATTCCGGTCCTTCAGGGTTTTTTGGGAAAACCCCTTGCAGATATCACATTGGTCCGCCGAGTGGTGGGGGTGAAGGCAGTAGATGCAGTCAAGATGGCCATCCCCTTCATAAACCTTCTTTAGACCGCACGTGGCACACGGGCGGAAAAGAGGCTTACCCGACATTATTGCCAGACCAACTAACAAAACTCGTAGGAGTTGGAAGCGGACCAAACAGACAAACTCGCAGGAGTTAGAAACAATCGATAAGTATTTGAAGAAAATACACGAGGAGATCCCACTATCTTTGGAGACGGTTGAAATCTGAAGGGACCCGCGGGGGCGGGGCTTATATACCATCACGTCCAACGGGGCGTACGTGGGCGGCCCCGTAGAGGACGCAGACGGGGATAGGGCAGAAGTTTTTCCTATTGGAAATGACTATATATATGTGTACCGAGGGTTCCCAGTCTGACGACGGGGAATATTCTAAGCATGTGAATCCATGAAAGATCCAATGCTGGAGAAGTGGTAATTCATCTGCATGGGAGTCCCGATAGCCGTGACATTAAACGTGGCACTTGGCAGCCGTGACTGCCAAGTGAATCAGTTATTTTACAAAATGAGCCATTTGTGTAAAGCTGCAAAGGCACGACAATGGCGTGGGATTAAAGAACTGCGCAATTAGCAAGTGTGCAATACATTGAACTGTGGTAAATTACAGCAGGCCATAAAACATTGCCCGTCTGCAAGCGCATGCCCAATAGAGTTTATCCCGCTCAGCCATCTTACCAGCTCCATTAATTACCAAGCCATTTACACCCTACACATTATTTGTCCTGGCAGGCATTACATTTATGCAACCCGAAAGCTCTACGTTGAAATCTGCAGCCAGTGCCATGTGACAGTGTTCAACCATTTCTCATGAAAAGAACCTGTGATACCCGTCTACCGCAAGCAGCCCTCTAAACCAACAATATCCATAAAACGCACCTGGGTACCATGCCATGTGGTCGCGCTCCAAAAACATCCACAACCGTTACTAGGATGCAAGGGTGTCGCCCCACCTTGAAAGTCAACCTGTCCAAATATATTATTTTGTGACCCCAATGCTCCCTACCAAACGAGCTGTCGCGTGCAAAAGCCTGCGCCGACCATAATCAACACGGGCTCTGGTTAAATTTTAAAAAAATGTTTATGCCCCGAAGCATGTGAACGGCCACTTTCTTTAGCCACATGAACCTGTGTATAGTCCTTTGACACATGTCCATTTGCAGCTCTGGCGAGTTTCATTGCTGTAAATGAATACAAAATCTCACGAGACTCACGTGGAAACGAAACTGCCCTTACACTTCACTGGAGATACCATTTTCCACCTCACAAGGTGGAGCCCCCTTTTCCCAAAATGTATTTGAACCTAATAATGCGGTTGGCGATGCACCAGAGTATTTGAAATAAACAATACAGAGTAACTCTTCATTAGCATTACGGTTCAATTTGAAAAACGTGTATGCATTTCTTCTACTGCCGGTTTACTCATGACACCTTCCAAACATTTTAATGGTAGTCACCACCCTCCTACGGGATGGTGTGGATGGAAACTATCTCCTCGTCAGATGATGAAATGTCCGTACCCTGGAGTTTTTCTCCGCCCCTCCCTCTTCAGGTCCTGAGGGGTAGGGGTAGGTCTCAGGCCAAGGTCCGGCATCCTTCTCTGGAGTCTTTTCCATTGGCTTGAACGAGGACTCCCGCCTGGCAGGGAGAGTCACTCTGGCCGCCACTGGGGCACCCTGGACTGGGTCAGCCCCTTTTGCCTTTGAAAGGGAGGCCACCACCAACTCTATCGAGGACGACTTGGCCTGGGCCACCTCGGCCTTCACGGGCAGTAGGCCATCTAGTCTTGCTTGACGTTTTTCGGCCTCTCCCGCAGCTTCCCCTGAGGTAGCTGACTCTTGGACAAGGAGCTGAAGCAGTGGCTGGAGGATCTAAGTGAACCAACCACGGCTGATTTTGCTGCGGTCAGAACGTTCATATGAGAAAGGTGCGAACTACCAAAAGTTCCCACCTTTCTCATGCGAACACATGTATACTAAGGTGGGCTGCGGGGATGCTACCACCAAAGGTTCGAACTTTTGGTGTTCGAACCTTTGATGGGAGCATTTTGATGGGAGCATTTTTAGATCTAATGGTTCATGCAAACCATTAGAATCGGTCAAAAAGGACACAGGCGTGGCTGGAGACAAAGGCAGATGGGGTCTATGCACGCGTCTGGACCATCACAGGATGTGGTCGTGTGGCGTCCCAGGCGGAAGCGGACAGTGCTTGGCCTCGTCTTGGGCCCCCACGGATGGAGCACCCTCAAAGGACTTAGTAGCCCGCTCTGGGTGGATGCATCCAAATGCAGCCTGCCCCTGTGAACCACCTGGGTTAGAGGCCCTGGACTTGAGCCACATCGGCAGCCGGACAGCTCGATGCTTCATCGTGCGCTTTGTGAAGCCACGGCAGATCTCAATCTTCTTCCTTGTGTGTCGGGTGCAGGTAGTACATTCCTTAAACCGCAGCTGGAGCAGAGCTTGAAGAGGGAAGCGCCATCCTCCGACATGGTCCGGCACGGTGTAGACCAGATGGTCTTCTGGAAGCCTCCAAGAAGAAACTGGACTATGTTGCCCTTGAGAGTGTTAAATCGGATGAGTAGACTATGGAGCACGGGCTCAGTGGAACAAAAATAGGGATTTTCTATCAAAAAAGCATGAAAAAAAACCCACAAAGCTCAAAGAGCCAAACACGAGGACTCCTAAACTTCCAACGTGCAGTAAAAATCTCAAGATGGGTGCCAGAGGAGGGGCTTAGGTAGAGGGCAGTCATTGGCTAGGGGCAGAATGACCAAGAGCTCAGTGATTGGTTTATAGGAGAAAGACAGTTTAGAAACGAAACAAACTTTTTCTTTTGCTGAGGATTCCCAACCCGACAACGGGGAATATTAGATTGCGCCTCCTCTGGTTAGCAGATCTGCTAACACTGGCCGCTCAACTGGTGACGTCGACGGGCTGAGAAGGTCCAGGTACCAAATCTGCCTCAGCCATGCCAGGGCAACGAGGATCATCCTGCACCGTTTGAGTTAATGACTTGCAACAGGAGGGGCAATGGAGTAAATGCGTACAGGAACAGGCTTTCCCACATGGAGAACACATCCCCCCCCCCCCATGCTCTTCGGATGGTGGAACCTGCTGGACAAACACTGGCATTTGGAGTTCGTCGCAGGCGCAAACGGGTCGATCTGGGGCCTGCACCACTAAGAGAATGTCCACTTGATCCTGCGGAAGCTCACTCGTGGGAAGAGCGTAGTTTCCTGATGAGTCAGCAATGCTGCTAGACTCCCACCAGGTGACAAAGGAATGAGGAACATCCCCTGGGCGACTGCCCAGTGCCACAAATCCTGCGCATCGCTGGAGAGAGGACGAGACCTGGAACTCCCTGGTTTCCGGATGTAGAACATCGGGTGGTATTGTCCATGAAGACCCTCACCACCTTGCCCTTGAAGGACGGGAGGAACAACTTGAGGGCCCAGAACACTGCCTTAGCTCCAGGACATTGATGTGGAGGTCCTGCTCCTTCGGCAGCCACAGGCCTCTGGCATGAAGAGGTCTGTATGAGCTCCCCAGCCCTCCAGGGAAGGGTCCTTACTGACCGTCTTCTGGTAAGGAGGGTTCTGGAAATCCATGCCGCCGGCGAATCTGGAGAGCAATCCCCAACATCTTATTGCTTGATGGAACTCTGGACACCTGGATCCAATGAGCGTCCAGGAACTAATGAGGTTGCATCCGCAACTTGCAGAGTCCGATCACAGATGCATGACATCATGCCGAGCAGCGACTTGATGGTCCTCACTGTATCGATTTTCAGTGCCAACAGCCGTCTCACCTTGACTAGGATGGACGCTATCCTGTGTTCCAAGGGGGCCGCCAGCCAGGAGACTTGAGCCTGGATGACAGGAACAGAGCATCTTGCGATGGAGCCAGGCAGGACTTGACATTTTACGAAGAACCCCAGATCTGTCAGCAGCCGGACAGTCCTCTGTGTGATCGCTGGCGATTTTGACTTGGCAGGGATGAGCCAGTCATCAAGGTATAGGTACACATTCCTTGCAGGCACATCTGGGCCGCCACTGGTGCAAGGCAATTCGTAGAGAAAATAGGCGCCGACTTCAGTCCGAAGGGAAGGGCCTTGTACGACGAAGCACAGGAATCTGCGATATTTTTGGTGCATGGGGACGTGGAAGTACGTTTCCTCTAGATCCAGCGACGACAGAAGGTCCCCCTGCTCCAGCTGGCAAGCATGCGCTGAAACGTGAAAATCCTGAATTATCTGGACTTTATGTACGAGTCTTCGTAGATAAAGAATGGGCTTCGAGCCCCAAAGTATCTGGAGTAAACTACGGCACCCCAGAGCCGCCAGCTCTATCGACTCCTTTCTTAACATGGCTCGCACCTCCAGCCGCAGCTGAGATGTGGTGTTCCTGCCGAGCCACCGGTGGTATCCGCAGACACTTCTGCTGAAACTTCAGTGTGCATGGGCGAGAGCAACCCAGCACTCATCGATCGCTGGAGATGTTTTCCCACACGATTACGAAGTTCGCCAGCCTCCCACCGGGGTGCATGGATGGGGGCCCAAAGTCTTGGCAGGTTAAATCTTGCTTGGAGGTCTGCGCGCTGCCTTGTAAGACTTTAACCAACTCTGAAGGCCTTGGAACGACCCCTGTAAGCCTATTGGGAAATGGAACGGGAGCGTTGGCAGTACGAGGAAGAGCCTCTGTCAAAACCCTTAGATTATCTGCCCAACTTAGCTCCTGAGGAAAAAAGGATACAGCTGTTACAGCGTGTCCAGGGCACGGGCACTCAGTGTGTCTTGATGGCCTGCAGTGATTCATCAGACTTTCCAAAGAGATTGTTCCCAAACGGCAGGTCCAGGACCCTCGTCTGGACTTCATGCCTAAAGTTAGTGGCCTACAACCAGCCACGGCGATTGATGCAGACCCCGTTCCCCATTTGGTAGAAACCTGTGTCTGCAATGTCCAGGGCCACGGTGATGGCGTGGTCCCACACCTTGACCTCCTGAAGGATCTCCAGCGCCTCAACCAGTTTGTCCTCGAGGAGGAATTACAATAGCGGTGCCATCTTGTAACATAACTCCCAGTCACACCTGGAAGGATCGCTAAAGCATTAGCCACCTTGATAGTCCAATGCCGAGTAGATGACCTTTCTACCCATGGCGTCCAACTTCTTCCCCTCGCTGTACCGGGGAACAAGCTGAGGATGACTGGTTGGATGACTTTCCACGCAGCCGCCAAGATCACTGAGTCTGGTGATGGCTGTTATGTCATTTGGCATTTATATAGCGCTCTATATATCATTGGTATGACCTAAAAGCACTGGTAGGTTGAACGACCGTAGTCCTGGTCAGTTTGTATTTATTTATATAGCGCACCTGGCACAGGAGCATCTGGGTACATATGACATGCATTACTTACCGTAATAGCATTTCCAATGATTGTATCTGCTTAGATTCACATGCTGTGTATATGGTCCGACATCCAGTGGTAACCGCAGAGTATTGCATCTCGTCTTTCAGGGAACGAAAGGGGACGTCGGCATAGGCGTGTCTGCAACACTATCCCTATCATGACGTGTGTAGTACCCAAAATCCTGCACGCGCCGATGTCCCTCCGATTGTATTTTTTCTGCGATGAGGGAGCCCAAGGCTATAGGGAGTACATAAAGAAGGTAGTAAGACGTCTATGTTCCTTCCACCCTGAGCGGGGAGGTAGGGAGGGCGCATGTGAATCTAACCAGATACAATCATCAGAAATGCTATTACGGTAAGTAATGCATGTCTTCTGATGCTTGTTAATCTGCTTAGAATCACATGCTGTGAATAGACTAGCGAGCAGTATCCGGAGTTGGAGGTGGGTTGCGAGAAGGAACAGTAGAGAAAAGATGTCTTAGTACTGCTTGTCCCACCTGAGAATCAGACCTAGAATGAGTGTCTAGGCAATGGTGTTTTGTAAAGGTGTGTACAGAACTCCAGGTTGCTGCTTTGCAAATTGACTCAAGAGGAACATTTGCAATGAATACTATGGATGCCCCAGTGCCTCTAATGTGCACTCGAGGCTTGAAGGTCAGTTCTCTTAGCAAGAGTAACAGTGTGATGCATTTGCCAATCCACCTTGAGATAGCTGATTGAGACAGGATCCCTTCTCAACTAGCTGCCAGTGAAACGAAGAATTGTTTAGTCTTTCTTAGCGGTTTAGTTCTTACCAGGTAAAACATGACTGCCCTGCGCACGTCTAGTGTGTGTGTGTGTGTGTGTGTGTGTGTGTGTGTGTGTGTGTGTGTGTGTGTGTGTGTGTGTGTGTGTGTGTGTGTGAAGGCTTCTTTCGGCCATGTTAGTAGGGTTCTGGAAGAAAATGGGTAGTTCGATTGATTGGTTGACACGGAACTATGAGATGAATTTAGGCGCAAACCTGGGATGTATGCGCAGAACTACCTTATCTT
Organism: Ambystoma mexicanum; assembly: GCF_040938575.1. Lineage (NCBI taxonomy): Eukaryota > Metazoa > Chordata > Amphibia > Caudata > Ambystomatidae > Ambystoma > Ambystoma mexicanum. Next base: position 854,044,598 of record NC_090934.1, read on the forward strand.
TGTGGATTGTAACAAAGTTGTCTAGAACATCAATAGCCTGTAGTTCGCTAACCCTTCTGGTAGAAGTGATAGCCACTAGGAAGACTGTCTTATAAGTCAGATCTTTCAGACTTGCTTTATGCATAGGCCCAAAGAGAGCTCCCATGAGCCTGGTCAAAACCACATTTAGGTCCCATATAGGGGCTGGGTGAGAGATTGGGGGAATAAATCCTCTTAACCCCTTCCATAAAGGCTTTAATCACCGGTATTTTCCACCACAATACCTTTTGTTGTGATGTAGGCAGACGGAGCAGCCAGATGAACCTTTAGAATTGAAGATTAACCCAGAGTCCAACAGGTGGGTTAGATGTAGCACAATGTGTGAGGGTGAGCAATCGATGGGATCGACGCCCTTGGAATTGCACCAGATAACAAAACGTTTCCATTTGCTGGCATAGCAATAACGTGTATTAGGTTTTCTCGCTTCACTGAGTATGTCCATGCATCTCAGAGGGAGTTGCAGGTGTCCAAACTATGATCTCAGGCTGCTAAGTTCAGAGTTTGTGGGCATGGATGTACGGGCAGGGTAGCTTGACTGTATCATGGTAACTGGTGCACTATCTTGTTGAGCAGGGGAGTCGGTCGGGGAAATTTGTCTACACCCTCCCCAAACCCCCCACCCCCAGGTTATACAGAGACTGTTCCCCTTGGATCGGTTCAGCGGGTACCTGGAGGCATAGTCTTGGCATTGGGCGTTCTCCTGAGTAGTGAATAGGTCGATCTCTGGGAAACCCCATTCTGCGAAGACGTTGGACACAATGTCTTCGTGCAGTCGCCATTCGAACTCTTCTGGCAGAGGAAAATCTCTACGGAGTACGTCTGCCAGAAGATTGAGTTCCCTGGAACATGTCACAAAGACATCTTGTGTTTGAGAGCCCATATCCAAATGTTTTGGGACAGCTTGGATAGCCCCGGAGAGTGAGTGCCCCCGTTTGTTCAGGTAATAAATTGCTGTAGTGTTAGGATCAGTATTGTCTTCCCTTGCAGTTGCATTTGAAAAGCCTTCAATGCCTTGAACACCGCTAATGGCTCCAGTAAGTTTATATGATTGGACGCTACTTGAGGGGACCACACTCTGTGCGCTGTCTGCTGAAGCAGGTGAGCCCCCCACCCAGTGAGATGCGTCTGTTGTGAGAGTGGCTTCCACTGCAGGGGTGGTGAAGGTCTTCCCCTTCAAGAGGTTTTCTCTTGACCACCACTGCAGAGAGAACGAGGGCTGGCGAGACAACAGATCTTCCAATTGTCCACTGGCTTACCACCACTGGCTGTTGAGCCACTCTTGCATGGGACTCATGCGCATCCGCGCATGGGGAACCAAGTATATACATGACGCCATCATCCCTAGCAATCGCATGGCCTTGCGCACCGTCACCTCTCGACTGGCTACATATGGAGGCATCTGAGAGAGCATGTTCTGAACAGTCTTGATGGAGGCGAAGACAAGACCGTCTTCCGTCCGAATTAGTGCTCTCAGGAATTGTTTTACTTGGCTGGGGACTAAGCTGTATTTCTTTTCGTCGATTGAAAACCCCAGGCTGAAGAGGAGATCTACTGGTTTTTTTTGGTTGTTCGAAAAACAAGCGAACGAGTACCCCATACTGAGCCAGTTGTCGAGGTAAGGGTAAACTGGGACTGATGGTCTGCGCAGGTGTGCAGCTGCCACTGCCAGTACTTTGGTAAACACCGTTGGTGCTGAGGCAATGCCAAAGGGTAGTACCTTGAATTGGTAGTGCCTGTCCTGGATCATGAACCTTCGATATTTCTTGTGTGCTGGCAACATTGAAATATGAAAGTATGCATCTTTCATGTCCAACGTTGCCATGAAGTCCTCTTGTTTCAGCAATGGGATCACTTCCTGCAGTGTCACCATGCGAAAATTCTGGGGTTTTATAAACTTGTAAACTGGGCGCAGATCTAGAACAGGACGCATGGTGAGATCCTTTTTGGGTACAAGGAAGTACACTGAATAAATACCCTTGGATCAGGATCTCCAGATGTTCCGGTGAAAGGGGTCGTGAGCGTGGCGGTCTGAACTGTGGAGGTCGGGCGAATTACATGCAATAACCATGGGCGACCGTCTTTAAGACCCACTGGTTGGAAGTTATCCCCTCCCATGCCTTGGGGAAAGATGTTAATCGCCCCCCGACTGGGGTGACATGGAAGGTGACCTTGACTTGGTGGTCATTTTTGACCAGAGGCTGTGGCTCCTCTGGGATTGGGGTAGGGATGTAACGGTATAACGGTATACCGTTAAAGATACCGTGAACCACTCAATTGAACAATAATAACCGTCACATTGTTTATACCGGTATACCGTTAAGTGTGCTTTTTAATCTGATTTGGAAAGGCTGCAGTAAGCAAGTGCTGCGCAGTCTTGGTCTTGTACTGTTGGATGTGCCATCTGCGAAGTAGTTTCAGTTGGTGCAGTTTTTAATTACATTCCATAAACCACACGTGCCTGACACAAAATCAATATGTTAGCAATAGGAAGAATAAATAGTGCCAAGAAGGAAAAGGGTTTACTTTGGGTTGGCGGCTTTGGGTTTATATATTTATAATGGATAATGTTTGCTAAACATATGACAGGGGGGGGGGGGGATTTCCCTGGTTCTGTCATTGAATTTACATATAATAAGACACTGCGAAAGGCTGTAGCGCAAAGAGAGCGTGTGTGTATGCGCACAAGCTTATACTACCATCAGCCTCCATTGATCTGTGGCATGCAGGTTATAAAGATGGCAACATGTTCATCTTCACCAGCAGCCAGTGGGGGACCTAAAAGCCTAAATTACCACTTAAGAAAAGCTATTGCTTTGCCAGTCGCAGCAGCCCCCCACCCGTAGTACTTTCCACACATGTGTGTGTTTGGTGGAAGCAAGGGGTGGCATTTCAGTGGAAAGTATGTTGAAAAGCCCAATTCTGGCCCTGGGTGCCTGGTTTTGTTTCCGATGATAAATCTGACAATTTATGACCTTTTAGAAAATATTTGTTAAGATTAGTTAACTCCACCTGCTATACCGCGATAACCATGATATACCGTCATTTGGCAAGAAGGTTATCATACCGTCATAAAACTAATACCGTGACACCCCTAGATTGGGGCCTCTACCTTTGACGCGTTTGACCCCTTGAGGGGTAGTAAGTGGGGCTTCCAGATGTTTAATTTGTGTTGAAGTTACCCGTGCTGTAGTTGTTTAGACCAGCACGGGCTTACCCTCGAAAGGACCGCCTAGAGTTATTACCCCTTTGGGAAGAGGGTTTCTGTGTAATTTGGTGCAGAGACTTCTAGTCTCGTGCTCCTTCTTGGCTGTCTCCAACGCTTCATCCACTGCTTTCCCGAAGAGGTTAGTCTCCTAAATGGGTTTATTAATGAGGGAGGACTGAGTTTCAGGTCTAAATCCCGATGTCCGCAGCCATGCGTGCCTTCGGTAGAATCCCTTGTGCTAGAGACCTGCCTGCAGTTTCTGCAGTGTCCAGGGTGTTCTTCACCACATTCTGATTAACCAGTCTTCCATCTGAAACAATGGCGAGAAATTTTGATTTGGCGGGTTAAGGGACCTCTTGGAGTCCTTCCTGGAGCAAATTCCATTGGGCATCAGCATAGCTTGTTAATCGAGTAGTTAGAGTAGTATCAGCAACCCGAATGGTGTATGCGGCTGCTAGACATGACACGTTTGCCCAGGGCATACAACCGTTTAGACTCCTTGTCCGGTGGTGATTCTCCCGTGGCAAGGGGTACCCCTACCCTCTTTCGAGTGGTAGTCACTACCAGTGAGTCCGGGATGGCGTGCCCTTTAATATAAAGAGGGTCAGAAGGAGGTGGTCAAAATAATTTTTTCGACTCTCGGGTTCACTGCCCGTGTTTGAGCAGGTGAGACCAATGAGGGAGCTACCCGTCCCTTAACAGAGTGGAGGAGGATGGATTGAATCACTGGAGGTTTTTCCTTAATATCCTCCACAAAATCCTGCTCTGGTACCGCCTCTTGAGTGGCAATTTTGAAGTATTCAGCTGCTTTTTAACATGTTGTTGAAAGCCATTTGGTCATCCACAGGGGAGGCCTGGCGAGCCGGGGTGGACAGAGGAGAGTCTAGGCACAAAACATCAGTGTCCTGATCTTGCGGTGTCCATGGGCCCTGACCTTCCTGCTGGTTTTCCTCCCAGTTGTCCGTAGTATCCTGTTGATCATCACAGTTTAAGAAAAGAAGCTTCTTCATCATGGATGTCTCTATATGTGTCCATATGGACCATGTCTACTTGTTGGAAAACATAAGACTGATCTTCCTGAATTTGGAGGTTAGGATCTACCCGAGCCCTTTTTGGGGGAGGATGATCAGAAGAACTGATAATCTGCTCCAGCCGATCCATACAACCCTCATTTTTCTGTAGTCCATTTAGAGCACCCAAACGGGCCTACGCGAGGAGAAACTACGTTCTCCGCACTGCTGCGTCGAAAGGAACCTGTGAGGGTTTCGGAAAGAGGCTGACTATGTAAGCTTCCTTGGAATCGGTAGCCCAAGCCGAAGGTTTTTCCGCGGCTTGGCCCATAACCTTAGGCGGAACCGGAGTAAGGCCCACTGCTGCTGCGATCCTTCCGATGCTACTTTCGATAGTCGCCATATCCTTGTGAGACAAAGGCTCAGACGATCTGTCGGCAGTTGTAATACCATCGCGCCACTAGGGGGCCTACTGGTTGGTTTTCCAGGTAGAGGCCCAACCGTAGTTTTCGGGCCTATTGAGGCCTTGGGAACCGTCAAAGCGTCGGGCTCCCGCACTTCGACGCGTGTAAGTTTCAGAGTAACGCCCTTAGTTTGTTTCGATTGCCAAGTCGCAAGGCGCTGCTGCGGATGCGGGGAAGGCTTTGGATCTAAACGATCCGAGGGAACCAGCGAAGTTTTCGGCAGCCCCGTTGGCGCTTTTTCGCCTTTTTCGACAAAGGCATCGAAATTGGCGTAGGGGTTGTGTGCTTTGTGTGATGTGCTTGTACGCCCCTGTCACCGGGTTTAGTCCCTGTAGCAAGACCAGAGTCGAGCCTGGAAGGGTCGGGGACGCCCGTGGCAGACCTAGAAGCGTCTGCCTCAAGGTCTATAACATCTGCATTGGATGTTTGGTCATCCGAAGTACCCCCATCACTTTCAGCTGGCGTGGCAGAGGGGGCTCCACGCGTGACATACTGTACGCGGCCCACTGCTTTACACAGCACTAAGGGTCATATGCCGAAGAAGTTTGCACACCGCTTCTTGTCGTGCTCTAGGGAGAGACAGACGTTACACATCCTGTGTTAGTCCTTCCAAGGATATCTGACCCTACACTTAGGGCAGAATCTAAAAGGAGTCCTTTCCATAGCAAAAGGGAAGGATGACCAGACCAACAGGGAAAAGAGGGGAAAGGAGGAAAGATACTAAATAATATGGCCACCCCGACCCCACTCTCCCTACTGTATAAGTCAGCCAGGGGGCCCGACCACGTGGAAAATCCGGCTGCCAGATCTTAGGCGCCGAAACCACAGCCGTAGACAATTTGCCGTAGTCTAAGATGTTCTTGTTGGGCGAAGTGACTTAAAGGGGAATAAACCGAAGATTCGGTAAGAAACAATGTCTCTAGTAAGAGCTCCGCTATCGGGAGACCAGTATCTGGGCAGAAAAAAACAATCTGATGGACCTCGGCGCGTGAGGGATTTTGGGTACTACACACGTCACAACAGGGATAGTGTTGCAGGCACTCCTATGCCAACGCCCCCTTTCGGTCCCCGAAAGACAAGATGCAATACTCTGCGGTTACCACTGGATGTCGGACCATATGCACAGCATGTGATTCTAAGGAGATTAACAAGCATCAGAACTTCAGATTACAGATTGCATAGAATACAGAGTATTTTAACATTACATAATATAGTCTACTTACAGGATATATACACAGTAATTACAAAAGGTGAAGATCCGGTCGTGATCAGTACATAAAACAGTAATACAGGTGTTTATACAATAGAATGGTGGTCAAGTCGGGAGAGCCGGCCAGTCAAGAGTCTGGCAGGCAGTGTTAGATCTTACCTACAGTGGGAGAGATGCATGCTTTGCAAATCCTGGGCAAGGAGCCATGTTTTGACTTTACTCTGTAGTAAGAAGGTTCAGATCTGAGTGGGTTGGGGGAATGAATTCCATAATTTGGAGGTGAAAACCAGATAGCTAGACCCCCCCCCTGTTTTCTGAAACTTGAATTTCAGCAGTGCAAGACAGTGTGCTTGGGCTGATCTTAGAGGTTGGATGGAGGTATGAGGTGTGAAACAGTTCACCAGATATTCTGGGGCCTGGTTGGCCAGGCGTTTGTGCACAAGTGCTATTTTGAGGGAGATTCTTCGGGAAACCGAAAGCCAGTTTAGACTGTCTTGTCTCAGATATGTGCTGTTTCCTGGGGCCATTTAGAGCTGCCTTAATGGCATTCTGGGTTACCTGTAACTTGGAGATTCCTTTGGCTAGTTCCTAGATATGACATGCATTACTTACCGTAAAAGCATTTCTGATGATTGTATCTGCTTAGATTCACATGCTGTGCATATGATCCGACATCCAGTGATAACCGCGGAGTATTGCATCTTGTCTTTCGGGGGACCAAAAGGGGACGTCGGCATAGGCGTGTCTGAAACACTATCCCTATCGTGACGTGTGTAGTACCCAAAACCCCTCACGCACCGAGGTCCCTCCGATTGTATTTTTTCTGCCATGAGGGAGCCCAAGGCTATAGTGAGAGTACATGAAAAGAGAAAGTAGTAAGAAGTCTATGTTCCTTCCACCCCGAGCGGGGAAGCAGTGAGGGCGCATGTAAATCTAAGCAGATAAAATCATCAGAAATGCTTTTACGTTAAGTAATGCATGTCTTCTGATGCTTGTTAATCTGCTTAGAATCACATGCTGTGCATAGACTAGCGAGCAGTACCCGGAGTTGGGTTGTCAGAAGGAACAGTAGAAAAAAGATGTCTTACTACTGCTTGTCCCACCTGAGAATCAGACCTAGAATATGTGTCTATTTGTAAAGGTCTGTACAGAACTCCAGGTTGCCGCTTTGCAAATGGACTCTAGGGGAACATTTGCAATGAATGCTATGGATGCCCCAGTGCCTCGAGTAGAATGTGCTCTAGGCTTGAAGGGCAGTTCTCCATTTGCAAGAGTAACAGTGTGATACATTTGACAAACCACCTTGATATTGCTGATTTAGAGACAGGGTCCCCTTCTCTACCAGCTGCCACTGAAACAAAGAATTGTTTAGTTTTCCTCAGTGGTTTAGTTCTATCCATGTAGAACATGACTGCCCTGCGCACATCTAGTGTGTGAAGGCTTCTTTCGGCCATGTTAGTAGGTCTCTGGAAGAACGTGGGTAGTTCGATTGACTGGTTCACATGGAACTTCCAAATACATTTCGGCGCAAATCTGGGATGAGTGCGCAGAACTACTTTATCTTTGTGGACTGTAACAAAGGGGTCCAAGACCGAGAGGGCTTGTAGTTCGCTAACTCTTCTGATAGAAGTGATAGCTACTAGAAAGGCTGTCTTGTAAGTCAGGTCTTTCAGAGTAGCTTTATGCATAGGCTCAAAAGGGGGTCCCATGAGCCTAGTTAAAACCACATTTAGATCCCACCCAGGGGCTGGGTGAGTGATGGGGGAATGCATTCTTTTAACCCCTTCCATAAAGGCTTTAATCACAGGTTATTTTCCACCACGACACCTTCTGCTGTGACGTGGTGTAGGCCGACAACGCCGCTAGGTGAACCTTTAAGGAATTGAAGACTAACCCAGAGTCCAACAGATGGTTTAGATATAACACTGTGTGAAGGCGAGCAATCGGTGGGATTGACGCCTTTGGAACTGCACCAAATTACAAATCGTTTCCATTTGCTGGCATAGCAATAACATGCGTTAGGCTTTCTTGCCTCCCTCAGTATGTCCATGCATCTTTGAGGGAGTTGCCGATGTCCAAACTCTAGGACTTCAGGAGTCAGGCTGCTAAGTTCAGAGTTTGTGGGCATGGGTGCAGAGTCTCCCCCCCTGTCCTGAGACAACATGTTGTACGGGCAGGGCAGCTTGACTGGTGGGGAGAGGGACATTTCCATCAGGTGCACAAACCAGGGTTGGCAGGCCCACATGGCAGCCACCAGAATCATGGTAACTGGTTCCTGGTGCATCTTGTGCACCATCTTGTTCAGAAGGGGAGTCGGGGGGGCTAGTGTAAACAAATTTCCCCGACCAAGTTATCCAGAGACCGTTTCCCTTGGATCGGTTCTGGGGGAACCTGGAGGCGTAATCTGGGCATTGGGCATTCTCCTGAGTAGCGAACAGGTCGATCTCTGGAAATCCCCATTCTGCGAAGACGTTGGATGCAATGTCTTCGTGCAGCCGCCATTCGTATTCTTCTGGCAGAGGAAAATCTCTGCTGAGTACATCTGCCAGAAGATTGAGTTCCCCTGGAATATGTTGGGATATCAGGAACATCTTGTGTTTGAGAGCCCATATCCAGATGTTTTGGGACAGCTTGAATAGCCCTGGAGAGCGAATGCCCCCCTGCTTGTTCAGATAATACATTGCTGTTGTGCTGTCATTTAGGACTAGCACTGTCTTCCCTTGCAGGTGCTCCGGAAAGGCTTTCAATGCTTTGAACACTGCTAGTAGCTCCAGTAGGTTTATTTGGTTGCACTCTTCAGAGTGGCTTCCACTGCAGGGGTGGTGAAGGTTTTCCACTTCAAGAGGTTCTCCCTCGACCACCACTGCAGAGAGAGAACGAGGGCTGGTGCGAGAACAGATCTTCCCATTGTCCGCTGGCCTGACACCACTGGCTGTTGAGCCACTCCTGCATGGGACGCATGCGCAGCCGCACGTGGGGGACCAAGTATATGCATGACGCCATCATCCCTAGCAAACGCATAGCTTTGCGTACCGTCACCTCCCGACTGGCTACATACTGAGGAAGGAACAAGTTACTTACCTGTAACTGTTGTTCTCCAGCATGGGTCTGGCATGGATTCACATGCTCATGAATATTCCCCGTCGTCAGGCTGGGAATCCTCGGTAAAGAAAAAACCAGTATCAGTTTCGTTTCTGATCTGTCTTTCGTAGTAATAACCAATCACTGGTCTCTGCGTCATACTGACCACAGCCAATGACTGCCCTCTACCTAAGCACCGCCTCTGGCAGCCATCTTCAGATTTGGAAGCACGTGAAGTGGCAGTATGACCAAGTGAAGAGCCGCAGAGGGGTAGGCGGGAGGGTTCGCATGTGAATCCATGCCAGACCCATGCTGGAGAACAACAGTTACAGGTAAGTAACTTGTTCCTTCTCCAGCATGGGGTCTGGCATGGATTCACATGCTCATGAATAAAGAATACATAGCAGTACACACATGCACAACCACGGGAGGTGGCAAAGGCTCAACATTAAGCATCACATCAACTCAACATTAAGCATCTTACCTCCTCACCAGGCTCACCTAGGCAAACAGGTTGCGCAGCACTGCTTGGCCGACCCTGGACTCCTCCCTGGAATCCCGGTCGACGCAGTAGAATTTCGTGAAGGTGTGCGTCGACCTCCACGTAGCAGCCCTGCATATGTCCAGCAGGGGCACACCAGATAGGAACGCCGTGGTAGCTGCGATCGCTCTGGTGGAATGGGCTCTCGGACGGCCAGGCAGCGGTCGGTTTGCCAACCGGTGACAGCACATGATACAGCCGGAGAGCCATCTGGAGATGGAAGCCTTCGAGAGAGCCTTCCCCTGATTGACAGGTCCAAAGTTCACAAAGAGTTGTGACGTCTTCCGAAAACCCTTCGTGCGGTCCACGTAGAACTTCAGCGCTCTAGCTACATCCAGCGAGTGCAAAGTCCTCTCAGCCGGCGACGAAGGCGACGGGAAAAACACAGGTAACACCAAGGGTTCGTTGAGATGGAAGTCCGACGGTACCTTGGGCATGAAGGAGGGGTGCGTCCTGAGCACTACCCTCGTGTCGTGGAAAGTCAAGTACGGGGCCTTGCAGGAAAGGGCCTGGATCTCTCCCACTCGTCGTGCGGAGGTGATGGCCACAAGAAAAGCTGTTTTCCACGATAGAAACTTCAACGGGGCCGAGTGCAGAGGCTCGAACGGAGGTCCCATGAGCTTGGTCAGCACCACGTTGAGCTCCCACGCCGGGGCCGGAGCCTTCACCGGCGGGAACGATCTGAACAGTCCCTTCATGAACTCTTTCACCAGACGATGAGACCACAAGGACGTCCGGCCCGTGGTTCTGGTGTATCGGGAGATCGCAGCAAGATGAATCTTGATGGACGCGTGTGCCAGACCAGCTTTGGCCAGCGTCAGCAGGTACGGCAGTACTTGGGGAGCCGTAATCCGTAGAGGGTTAATCTTCTGTGCGTGGCACCAGACAGAGAACCTCTTCCATTTGTGTCCGTAGCATTTAAGAGTCGAGGACGCCCTGGCCTTTGCAAGAACCTCTCTGCAATCAGCCGGTATGTCGTATCCTCCAAACTCTAGCGCTGCAGGAGCCAGGCCTGCAAGTTCAGCGACTTCGGGTCGTGGTGGAGGATGGCGCCTCCTTCCCTGGAGAGTAGATCCGCGTCCGCCGGCAGCTTGATCGGCGGGGACGCTGACAAGTCCAGAAGGTCCGGGAACCATATCTGCCTCGGCCACGCAGGTGCGACGAGGATCATCCTGCACCGTGACCTCTTGAGCTGGTTGACGAGCCGGATTAGCAGAGGCAAGGGAGGGAACGCGTAGAGGAACAGGCCCTCCCAGGGGAACGAGAAAGCATCGCCCATGCTCCTCGTCTGGGGAAACCTGCTGGCGAACCTCCGGCACTTGGTGTTCGTCGCCGTCGCGAACAGGTCGATCTGGGGTGTGCCCCACCGTCGGAAGAGGCGATCCACCAGATCCTGCCGTAGTTCCCACTCGTGGCACGAGCGCAGCTCCCTGCTGAGTGAGTCGGCGATGGTGTTTTTTTATCCCTGCCAGATGAAACGGCACCAGAAAAATCCCTTGGGCGACGGCCCAATGCCACAGGTCCTGCGCCTCCTTGGACAGCGCTGGGGACCTGGTTCCGCCCTGTTTCCTGATGTAAAACATGGTGGTGGTGTTGTCGGTGAAGATCCTCACCACCTTGCCCTTGAGGGACGGAAGGAAGGACCTGAGGGCCCAAAACACTGCACGGAGCTCCAGGACGTTGATATGTAGGGACTTCTCCGTCGGGAGCCAGAGTCCCCTTGCGTGCAGATTTTCGGTGTGCGCTCCCCACCCTTCCAGGGAGGCATCCGTGGTCACAGTCTCCTGGTGGGCTGGGGTCTGGAAGTCCATGCCCGCCGTCAGATGCGCGCGGGTGCCCCACCACCGTATCGCTCGTCGGAAACTCTCGTCGAGCTTGATCCTTTCCTCGAAGCTGCCAGTCGTCTGGATCCAGCGCGCATCCAGGAATTCTTGCAACGGGCACATCCGGAGCCTGCACATGGGAATGAGGTAGATGCAGGAAGACATCATCCCGAGGAGGGACTTGATGGACCTCACTTTGGCCGCGTCGGCCACCAACATCCGTTGCACCTTGCCCAAGATGGTCCTGGTCCTCTCCTCCGACGGGGAGGCCAGAAGGGACACTGTCGAGCCTCGCTCCCAGAAACAGTGCGACTTGCGCGGGCACCAGGTGGGATTTGGCGTAGTTCACGGAGAATCCCAGGTCCGTGAGGAGTTGGACGGTCCTTGCCGTGTGGACCACGGCGAGCTCCCTCGTCTTGGCGCAGATGAGCCAGTCGTCCAGGTAGGGGTAGACGTGAATCCCCTCGCGGCGCAGCTGCGCCGCCACCGGTGCAAGGCACTTGGTGAATACCCTGGGTGCCGACCGTAGTCCGAAGGGAAGGGCTTTGAACTGGTAATGACGCCCTTGGACCACGAATCTGAGGAATTTGCGGTGCCCCTTTAGGATGGGAATATGGAAGTAGGCATCCTCCAAATCCAACGACGGTAGGAAGTCTCCTTCCTCCAGCTGACCCAGGACGTGCTGGAGGGTGACCATCCGGAACTTCTGCGCATTGATGAACTTGTTCAGACGTCGCAGGTCTAGGATGGGGCGCCATCCTCCCGTTTTCTTCTTCACGAGGAAGTATCTCGAGTAGACTCCGGAGCCCCGAAGCCTCTTTGGGACGAGTTCGATGGCGCCCTTTCTGAGCATCGCCTTTACCTCCAGGAGAAGTTGAGGGACGTGAAGTTCTTTCCTGGCCACGGGGGGGACGGGGGGGACGCGCGGGCACCTTCTTTGAAACTCGAGCGCGTGGCCCCGGGCCAGGGCGTCCAGCGCCCAACGGTCGGTGGAGATGGACTCCAACACGCTGACGAAGCCCGCCAGCCGGCCTCCCACCGGGGTGCTTCGGTGGGGGCCCGACCCCACGGCCGGTTCAATCCTGCTTGGACGCGGCCTTGCCGCCTTGACCTCCTTGGCGACGACGGCGGGGTCCGCTAGACTTGCCTCGTCCTCTGTAGGCCTCTTGCGACGACGAGCGGGCCGCTTGACGGTAGGAAGCGAAACCGCCGCCGGAACCTTTGGAGGTGCCCTTGCCTCCGCCGCTCCGAAAGGGCGTCCGTCGTTGCAGGACTCCAAGGGCCCGGGCCGTCTCAGTATCCGCCTTGATGGCCTGAAGGGAATCGTCCACTGTCTTCCCAAACAGGTTGTTCCCGTCGAAGGGCATGTCCAGGACTCTGGTCTGGACGTCCTGCCGGAAGTCCGTAGCTTTGAGCCATCCACGACGTCGAAGGCAAACGCCGTTGCCCAGCTGGCGGAACCCAGTGTCGGCGATGTCCGTCGCCACGGTGATGGCGTGGTCCGAGGCCACCTCACCTTCCTGCAGGATCTCAAGGGCCTCCGCCCTCTTGTCGTCCGGCAGAAAATCCAGCAGGGGAGCTATCTTGTACCAGAGCTCCCTGTCGTAGCGGGCCACGATAGCCAAGGCGTTGGCCGCTTTAATCGTCGTCGCTGCCGACGAGATGACTCTACGCCCCATAGTATCCAATTTCTTTCCCTCGCCGTCCGGCGGGGAAGTCGATGTGGAGGCCGCACCCCCCCCCCCCCGCTTTCTTCCTGGCTGCCGCGGAGACGACGGAGTCCGGGGTAGGCTGCGCCCGGAGGCATAGGGGGGCCGTGTCCGGGACCCGGTACTTTTTCTCGTACCGGTCTCTTCTAGCTGGCGTCGTGGAAGGGTTCTTGAGGAGGGAAAGGCCCTCATCCCAAATGTCGTCCAACAGAGGCACTGCGAGGACCGTCTTCCTCTTGGCCTCGCGCCGCTGATAAAGGAAGCCTTCCTTTTTCTTCTCCTCAGGGCAGAGTTGGAAAAGCTCGGAAGCCCTGGAGATCATGGAGTGGAAAGATCCGATCTCGTCGGGCGGAGAGGCCCTGGTGGGAGGCGACGACGGAAAATCCTCGTCGTATGCCTCGTCGTCCGTACCCGTCGCTGCCGTGTCAGTCCCCGTATCATCCCCTCGGGTGGACGGGGAGGAGGGCTGGAAGGGGCGCGACGGTTGAAAAGGTGGTGGTGGATGGATCCTTCTTTTCTTGGTAGGGGGAACACCAGAAGGTCCCGGTTCTGGATCCCCCGACGGGAGAGGTTCCTCCGTCGGTAACGGTAGCCTCGTCCTTATCTCGGAGCATAAGGACTGTATGGCCAACAAAATGGCCGCCGAGTTGTCTTGCGGCGCTGGCAGAGGGGAATCCGACGGGCGAGCAGGGGCCCCGTCGGTATCGACGATGTCGTCGTCGTCACCTGCGTCGGGGTCCATTCCGACGGGCTGGCCTTCTTCCACGCCTAGGCCGTGGCTTAAGACCTCGATCAGCTCCTCTTCTGAGGTTGAGGCCGACTCTACGACGACGCCCTGCCCCCCCTTCTTCCCCACGGAGGGTTTCACGGGGGTCCTATCGATGGGCACAAAGGAAGACTCCCTCCGAGGAGGCAGGGAGATTCTGGGCCCTGAGGTCGCCACCACTGGTGCAGCCACCACAGGCTGAGCCAGGGCCGCCGCGACCGTTTCGATAGAGGGCTTGGTCGGATGGATCAAGGCCTTCACCACCTTAGGTGCGCTCACCGCCTTATCCTTGAGGGAGGGGGCACTGCCACGCTCCTCCTCTGCCTTAGAGCTCGACCGGGGCCTCTCCAGGTGCTTCGCCGGGTGCTCGGCCTTCCTCTTACCCGACCCAGAGCGTTGGCTCGTGGTTGATGGTGCCGGGGAGGGTGCGCCCTGCCTGGCGCCCCTAGAGCCCGACCGTTCGGCGCTCCCGGTGCCAGCGGACTCGCGGTGCTTGGCCTTATGTTGGGCCCCCGTCGCCGGGGCGCCCTCAAAGGTCTTAGAAGACCGCTCGGATTTCTTCTTCTTCTCGCCAGACGGGCTCTTACCCTCCAGCCAGTTGGCGAGACGTTGATGGCGGTCCTTCATGGTCCGTTCCGACATGTTGCCGCAAAACGCACAGTCCTTCTCCACGTGCGTCTTGTCCTCATGAAGGCAGTAAAGGCAGAAAGAGTGTTCGTCCTCCTTGAAGACGTTCTGCAGCTGGCATCCAGGGCAGACCCTGAACAGCTTTCCGGGCGTCGAGCTTCCCTTCTCCTGGGCCATCTCCGAGACCGGGCCTGAGAAGCTTCTGGAGTCCTCCGAAGTGTAGCTCGACGAAATCTTCACCCTTGAGGGGCACAGATGAATCCGACACGGGTCCCCGTTGATCGGATGTAGGATCGGTGGAGCTTGAGGCTCTTTTGACCGAAAGAATCGAAGTTTTTTGTGAAAAGCGCGAAAAAAATAGCACTAACGCTCGAGAGCAATAGCACGAGGATCCCAACACATGAACGTGCGGTAAAAATCTGAAGATGGCTGCCAGAGGCGGTGCTTAGGTAGAGGGCAGTCATTGGCTGTGGTCAGTATGACGCAGAGACCAGTGATTGGTTATTACTACGAAAGACAGATCAGAAACGAAACTGATACTGGTTTTTTCTTTACCGAGGATTCCCAGCCTGACGACGGGGAATATTCATGAGCATGTGAATCCATGCCAGACCCCATGCTGGAGAAGGAACAAGTTACTAACCTGTAACTGTTGTTCTCCAGCATCGGTCTGGCATGGATTCATATGCTCATGAATATTCCCCGTCAGGCTGGGAATCCTCGGTAAAGAAAAAAATCACTATCAGTTTCGTTTCTGATCTGTCTTTCTTAGTAACCACTCACTGATCTCTGGGTCATACTGCCCCCAGCCAATACTGCCCTCTCCCTAAGCCCCGCCCCTGGCAGCCATTCTCAGATTTGTTAGCACGCCAAGTGGCAGTATGACCAAGTGAAGAGCCGCAGAGGGGTAGGTGGGAGGGTTCACATGTGAATCCATGCCAGACCCATGCTGGAGAACAGTTACAGGCAAGTAACTTGCTCATGAATAAAATACATAGTATACACATGCACAACCACGGGAGGTGGAAACAAGCTCAACATTAAGCATCTCTTATCTCCTCACCAGGCTCATCTTAAGCGAACAGGTTGCGCAGCACTGCTTGGCCTACCCTGGACTCCTCCCTGGAGTCCCGATCGACGCAGTAGAATCTTGTGAAGGTGTGCGTCGGCCTCCACGTAGCAGCCCGCCAGATGTCCAGCAGGGACACACCAGACAGGCACGCCGTGGTAGCATCGATCGCCTTGGTCGAATGGGCTCTCGGATGTCCAGGCAGCAGTCGATTTGCCAACCGGTGACAATGCATGATGCAGCCGGAGAGCCATCTGGAGATGGAAGTCTTCGAGAGAGCCTTCCCTTGATTCACAGACACAAAGTTCACAAACAGTTGTGACGTCTTCCGAAAACGCTTTGTGCGGTCCACGTAGAACTTCAGTGCTCTAGCTACATTCAACGAGTTCAAAGTCCTCTCGGCCGGCATTGAAGGCGACGGAAAGAAAACTGGTAACACCAAGGGCTCGTTGAGGTGGAAGTCCGAAGGCACCTTTGGCATGAAGGAGGGGTGCGTCCTCAGCACCACCATTGTGTCATGAAAGTATGGAGGCTTGCAAGATAGGGCCTGAATCTCTCCCACTCGTCGTGCAGAGGTGATGGCCACAAGGAACGCTGTCTTCCATGACAGGAACTTCAAAGGCACCGAATGCATAGGCTCGAATGGGGCCCCCCCATGAGCCTGGTCAGCACCACATTATGCTCCCACGCAGGGTGGGGCAGAAGCCTTCACCGGCGGGAATGATCGGAATAGTCCCTTCATAAATTCTTTCACCAGGCGATGAGACCACAAGGATGCCCGTCCCATCGTCCTGGTATATCGGGAGATGGCAGCCAGATGTATTTTTATGGAGGCGTGAACCAGTCCAGCCTTGGCCAGCGACAGCAGGTACGGCAGCACTTGAGGGGCCGTAATTCGCAGAGGGTTAATCTTTTGTGCACGGCACCAGATAGAGAACCCCTTCCATTTATGACTAACACTTGAGAGTTGAGGTCGCCCTGGCCTTCGCAAGAACCTCTCTGCAATCAGCCGGGATATCGTACCCTCCAAACTCTAGTGCTGCAGGAGCCAGGACTGCAAGTTCAGCGACTGTGGGTCGTGGTGGAGAATGGCGCCTCCTTCTCTGGAGAGAAGATCCGCGTCCGCCGGCAGCCTGACATGTCCAGAAGGTCCGGGAACCAGATCTGCCCCGGCCACGCCGGTGCGACGAGGATCATCCTGCACCTGGACTTCTTGAGCTGGTTGATGAGGCGGAGCAGCAACGGCAATGGAGGGAACGCATATAGAACTAGGCCGTCCCAAGGGAACGAGAAAGCATCGCCCATGCTCCTCGGCTGTGGGAACCTGCTGGCAAACCTCTGGCACTTGGAGTTTGTCGCTGTCGCGAACAGGTCGATCTGGGGTATGCCCCATCGTTGGAAGAGTCGATCCACTTGATCCTGGCGCAGTTCCCACTCGTGGCACGAGCGCAGCTCCCTGCAGAGTGAGTCGGCAATGGTGTTTTTTATTCCTGCCAGGTGGAAGGGAACCAGAAACATCCCCTAGGCGACGCCCCAGTGGCACAGATCCTGGGCCTCCTTGGATAGGGCTGGGGATCTGGTGCCCCCCTGCTTCCGTATGTAGAACATTGTGGTGGTGTTGTCGGTGAAGATCCTCACCACTTTGTCCTTGAGGGACGGGAGGCACGACTCGAGCGCCCAGAACACTGCTCGGAGCTCCAAGATGTTGATGTGAAGAGACCTCTCCTCCGGGAGCCAAAGGCCTCTTGCATTTAGATCTCCGGTGTGGGCCCCCCCCAACCCTCCAGAGAGGCGTCCGTAGTCAGTCTCCTGAAACGCCGGGGTTTGAAAGTCTGCGCCTGTAGTGGTAAGCCCGGGTGCCCCACCATAGGATTGCCCGACGGAACTCCTCGTCGAGAGGGATCCTGTCCTCGAAGCAGCCCCTCGCCTGAAACCAGCGGGTGTCGAGGAAATCCTGTAGCGGACGCATCCGAAGTCTACAAAGGGGCACAAGGTAGATGCACGAGGACATCATCCCGAGAAGAGACTTGATGGACCTCACCCTGGCCACGTCCGTGGCGAACAGGCGCCGCACCTTGCCCAGGATGGTCTTGGTCCTCTCCTCTGAAGGGGAGGCCAATTGCTCCACTGTATCGAGCTTCGCTCCCAAAAACAGTGCTACTTGCGATGGAACCAGGTGGGATTTGGGGTAGTTGATGGCGAACCCCAGCTCCGTGAGCAACCGGACAGTTCTCGCCGTATGATCGACGGAGAGTTCCCTTGACCTTGCCCGGATTAGCCAGTCGTCCAGGTAGGGGTAGACATGGATCCCCTGTAGGCGCAGTCGCGCCGCTACTGGTGCCAGGCACTTTGTGAAAACCCTGGGTGCCGACTTTAATCCAAACGGTAGGGCGCTGAATTGGTAGTGGCGTCCCTGAACCACAAACCTGAGGAACTTCCTGTGCCTTTTTAGAATGGGGATGTGGAAGTAAGCATCCTCCAGGTCCACCGACGATAGGAAGTCGCCTTCCTCCAGCTGCGCCAACCGCCTGTCTTGAGTACACTCTGGAGCCGAGCCTCCTTGGGACGAGCTCGATGGCACTCTTGAGCATCGCCTTTACTTCCACCAGCAGTTGAGGGACGCGATTCTCCTTCCTGGCCAGGGGAAGAATGCAAGGGCACTTCTTTAGGAATTCCAGCGAGTGCCCGTTGGCCAGGGTGTCCAACACCCAACAATCGGTGGAGATGGACTCCCACACTGACTAACTTTGTCAGCCGGCCTCCCACCGGGGTGCTTCGGTGGGGGCCCGACAACCCGGTCGGGTCAGTCTTGCTTGGAAGCAGCCTTGGCCTCCCTGGCGATGACGGCGGGAACCCACTTGCTTGCCGCGACCTCTGTAGGCCTCCTGGGCAGAGGAGCGGGCCGCCTGGCGGTAAGTGGAGGAGCCACCGCTGGATCCTTTGGAGGCACCCTGTCTGCCTCCGGGGCTCCGAAAGGGCCGTCGCTGCTGAAGCACCCCAAGGGCCGGGCCGTCTCCGAGTCAGTCTTGATGGCCTGTAGGGACTCATCCGCCGCCTTACCAAAGAGGTTGTTGCCGTGAAACGGCATGTCCAACACTCTGGTCTGGACGTCCTGGCGAAAGTCTGTCGCCTTGAGCCATCCTCGTCGGAGGCAAACTCCGTTGCCCACTTGGCGAAATCCAGTATCGGCAATGTCCGTTGCCACCATTATAGCATGATCCGACGCCACCTCGCCCTCCTGCAGAATTTCTAGGGCCTCCGCCCTTTTATCAGGCAGGAAATCTAGAAGGGAATCTTTCTTGAACCAGAGCTCCCTGTCGTAGCGGGCCACGATCGCTAAGGCATTGGCCGCCTTAATCGTCGTCGCCGAGATGACTCGTCGTCCCATACAGTCCAACTTCTTGCCCTCGCTGTCTGGCAGGGAAGTGGAAGTTGAAGCCGCCGCGCCCGCTGTTTTCTTAGCCGCTGCCGAGACGACAGAGTCCGGTGTGGGCTGGGCCCTGAGGCACAAGGGGGCGGCATCGGGGACTCTGTACTTCTTCTCGTACCTGTCCTTCTTGGCGGGTGTCGTGGCAGGGTTCTCGAGGACAGCAAGCCCCTCGTCCCAGATAGAGTAAAGGCACCGCAAGGACAGTCTTCCTCTTATCCTCTCGTCGTTGGTACAGGAACCCCTCCTTTTTCTGTTCTTCAGGGCAGAGCTGGAAGAGCTCGGATGCCCTGGTTATCATGGCGATGAAAGAGCCAACCTCATCGGCTGGAGACGCCCGCCGGGGGTGGGACGGGGGGACGGTGGGGGGGATGGGGGCGGGGTGTGGACAGGATGTCCGCTGCGTCATCGCCGCCGACATCGTCCATCGCTGTATCCGTCGCCGTATCCTCTCTAGGGTCCACCGGTCTCGCAGGCATGAAGGGCGGAGCGGGGTGGACTCTCCTCCGCTTGTTCGGAGGGCTTCCCGACAGGCCTGGTTCTGGCTCCTCCGTCGGGGTGCATGGTAATCTCATCCATCTCGGTACATAAGGATGGGATTGCCAATAAAATGGCCGCCGAGCTATCCTGGGGCTTGGGCAATGGCTGCGACAGACGGGACGGCCGCTCCACTGGGCCCTGTTCGTCGTTGCCATCTTCGATCACGTCAGCAGGGACCGTTCCCTGGGATCGAACCTTCTCGAATCTCTCGTTGAGGTTTATGAACCTCTCGTTGAGGCCTATGGACCTTTGATTGAGGCCCTTCTCGGTCTCCTCCAGTACCTCCTCAGAGGCTGATTCCGAGTCTGTAATGGCCACCGCCCCCCACCCACCCACTCTTTTTCAGCCGGGGGCTTCACGGGGGTCTTAGCGATGGGCTGGAAAGAGGATTCCCTCGGCGGCGGCAGGGATACTATGGGCCCAGAGGCTGTTTCCATTGGTGTAGTCTCAGCCGGCTCCACCAGGGTCGCAGCGACCACTTCGGTAGAGGCCTAAGCCGGGTGGATCAAAGCCCTCACCACCTTAGGTGCATCCTGGGCTTTCGCCGGGGGGGGGGGGGTAGATCAGCGCCTCGCTCCCCCTTCGAGATCAACCGGGTCCGCTCCAGCGGCCTACCCGGGTTCTCGGACTTCCTCTTCCCTGAACCAGAGCGCTGGCTCATGGTCGAACATGCCGGGGAAGTAGCACCCTGCTTGGCAACCAAAGAGCCCGACCTGTCGGCGCTCCCGGACTCGTGGTGCTTGGCCTTCTGTGTGGCCCCCGTCGCCGGGGAGCCCTCGAAGTACTTAGAAGCCCGCTCAGACGACTTCTTCGCCTTCTCACCTGCTGTGCCCTTCTTCAGCCAGGTTGCGAGGCGGGAACGATGATCTTGTTTGGTCCGCTCCGAAAGGTTCTTGCAGAACGTACAGTCCTTCTCCACGTGCGTCTTGTCCCCATGGAGGCAGTAGAGACATCGCGAATGCTCGTCCTCCTTGAAATCGTTCTATAATCCGCATCCAGGGCAGTTGCTGAACAGCTTGGATCCGGGCGTCGAGCTCCCCTTGTCCTGGGCCATGTCCGTTGAGGTAGGCCACAGATCTTCCGGAAGCCTCCAAGAAGTGTAAACTCGACGAAAACTTCACCCATGAGGGGCATAGAAAAATTCCGAAACTGGTCCCTGTTATCGGACGTAGAAACGGTGGAGCTCGAGGCTCTATTACACTGAAAAAATGAGAAATTCTCCTGAAAAAACGTGAAAACAGTAAAAAAACTCGATCTAAACACGAGGACTCCCAAAACTTGTGCGTGCGGTAAAAATCTGAGGATGGCTGCCAGGGGCTGGGCTTAGAGAGAGGGCAGTCATTGGCTGGGTGCAAATTACCCAGAGATCAGCGATTGGTTACTACCAAGAAAGAGATCAGAAACGAAACCGATACTGATTTTTTCTTTACCGAGGATTCCCAGCCTGACGACGGGGAATATTCATGAGCATGTGAATCCATGCCAGACCCCATGCTGGAGAACGAGAGAGCATGTTCTGAACCCTCTCGCTGAAATGGAAGACTAGACAGTCTTCGTGCGAATTAGAGCCCCCAGGAACTGTTTTACTTGGCTGGTGTAACGCTCACCTGATTCTCGCAGAGGCGCCGGCCTTGACTGGGCGACTACCGTATCTTCAAAGATGATGTGTAGCACCCGGTTGGCTCTTTGGGCTGGACCTCTGTGCACTGTATGCCTGACGTGTAGAGTAAGATGTCTGCAGATAGAAAATATGGGGTTAATGAACTGGGGTTATTGAGGTGTCCCTATCTCTTTCCTCTTCTCCTCTCCTGTAGACCCCCAAAGGTTAACGCTCTCACCTTAGGTAAGTGAATGCCGAGCTCTCCATCTGCCTCGGGGCAGGGTGCTGTAACCAGTTTCTTCACTGGATAGGTAGCGCAGGCCTCTTGACTTCAGAGGACTGCTGTCCGTCGTTTACTGCACGAACGGTAAGTTTCGAGTCATTCAAATGTCTTTAAAGTCTTTAGTAATGATGTCTCTTGTTTTGCAGGGTTCCGGCGATGGCGGATGACGGGCTGAAGTGAGTTGAAGATGGAGCCCGTGTGATGAATAGAAGCGCCTGGAAGCACGTAAGTAAGCGCTTGTTGCCTGCTTCACTAAGCGCTCTAACTGTCTTTTTATTTTGCAGGTACGAGTTCGGAGCGGCTGCAGGGTGCCGGAATACCCACTGGATTAGATGTGGAAAGGAGTAATGGCACGTGAGTATTAAAGTTCCCCAATGTCTTTAAACGCACCTTGTTTTGTCTTTCAGATGCGGGATGCAGCGCCGAAGGCCTCCGGAGCGTGCGAAGAGTTGGTAAACTTTTGTCTTTCAGATGCCGGAATGCAGTGTGAAGACCTCCGGAGCGCACGAAGAGTAGGTAAGCCTTTGCCTTTCAGATGCCGGAATGCTAACCTGTTCTTTCTTGTCTTTATAGGTGTTGCTGAAGACTGGATTCAGGATGGTAAGCCTTTGCCTTTCAGATGCCGGAATGCTAACCTGCTCTTTCTTGTCTTTCTAGGTGTTGCTGAAGACTGGATTCAGGATGGTAAGCCTTTTTCCTTAGGCCCAGGACCGGATGCAGAAGACACGATGAGCGTTCTGCTGCAGAGGTTGCAGAATAACGCAAAGCAAGATTCATCCACCGGGTGTGGTTTAAATAGCCTCCTGTAGTGCTTAGGTGTCTCCTTCCACAGCCACGCCTAAGTAAGAAAAGAGTTCCTGGTAAGAAAAGAGTTCCTGCCTTCCAGAAGAATTCCAGTGTTCTGAATCTAGGGAGTGGCTCCAGCCCCACCCAACAGGAAAAGTAGTTCCAAACAGAAGAGGATCAGAGGCTCAACTGGCAGGCAAGTAAGCAGCATGGTCTGCTGAAGGTAAGTCCACCCAAGCATTATGAGCCCGGCGCTTCCAGCGCTGGGACTGGGCATATTTATGAGCCTGGTGCCACTGGCGCCAGGACTGGGTCCAAAAGGTCCCAATTGGGACTGGTTGGCACTCGGAACCTGGGTTATGGATCTGCTTCCAAGGGAGTTGGGAAAACCCTGACCTTTTGGAAGCAGAGATCATGACAGCTGGGGACTAAGCTGGATTTCTTTTCATTGATAGAAAATCCCAGGCTGAACAGTAGGTCTTCGAAAAACAAACGTTGAACGAGTCCACCGTGATGAGCCAATCGTCGAGGTAAAGGTAAACTGCAACTGAAAATCTGCGCAGGTGTGCCGCTGCCACTGCCAGGACCTTGGTAAACACCCTTGGCGCCGAGGCTATGCCGAAGGGGAGTACCTTGAACTGGTAGTGTTTGTCCTGAATCACGAACCTTAGGAATTTTCTGTGCGTTGGCAGCATTGAAATATGAAAGTATGCATCTTTCATATCCAATGTTGTCATGAAGTCCCCTTGTTTTAGCAATGGGATCACCTCTTGAAGTGTTACCATGCGAAACTTCTGGGGCTTTATGAACTTGTTTATTGGGCGCAAGTCTAGAACAGGACGCATGGTGAGATCCTTTTTGGGTACAAGTATATTGAATAAATACCCTTGTTTACCTGAAGAATCGGGACGGCTTCTATGGCGTCCTTTCCCAGCAGCGCCTCCACCTCTTGAACCAGGATCTGCAGATGTTCCGGTGGAAGGCATCGATGTTTCGGCGGTCTGAACTGTGGGGATCGGGCAATTCCCGTGGGCGACCGTCTTTAATACCCACTGGTCTGAAGTTATCCCCTCCCATGCCTGGAGGAAAGATGTTAATTGCCCCCCGACCGGGGAGACATGGGAGGTGACCTGAACTTGGTCATTTCTGACCCGAGGTTGATGCACCTCTGGAATTGGAGCCTCTGCCTCTATTGTTTCTGCGCTTCTGACCCCTCTGGGGGTATTAAGTAGGGCTTGCAGCCAGTTGAGTTGAAGTTGCCCGTGCCAAAATTTTGAGCAGCGCGGGCTTGTCCTCGAAATGACCGCCGAGAATTGCTGCCCCTCTGTGAAGAGGGTTTTCGGGAAATCTGGTGCAGCGACTTAATAGTCTCATGCTCCTTCTTGGCTGTCTCCAACGCATTGTCTACCGCCTTCCCGAAGAGGTTGGCCTCTTCTATGGGTTTGTTGATGGATGCCTGGGTCTCAGGCCTGAAACCAGACGTGCGCAGCCACACGTGTCTCTTTAGGAAAGTACCCTGTGCGAGAGACCTGCCAGCTGTCTCTGCGGAGTCCAGGGTATTCTTTGCAACATTTTGATTGGCAAGTTTGCCCTCCGAGACAATGGCGAGAAGCTTGGCTCAGATTGGTTCCGGAACCTCCTGGAGTAGATCCAATTGGGCGTCGACGTAGCTTGCCAGTAACGTAGTGGTATTGGCAATCCGGACGGTATAAGCATCCGCCGACGTGACCCATTTGCCTAAGGCATACAACCTTTTGGACTCCTTATCCGGGGGTGACTCTCCCGTAGCAAGGGGAACCCCTGCTCTTTTGCGAGTGTTGGTCACCACCAGCGAGTCTGGGATTGCGTGCCCTTTGAGGTAAAGCGGGTCGGTGGGGGAGGGCTGGAAGAGTTTTGACCCTTGGGTTCACAGCCCGGGTGTGAGTAAAGGGGGCAGGCGTCTCTTTACAGAGCTCAAGAGAGGGATAAACTGGCTAGCCGGAGGCTTGTCATTAATGTTTTCCGCGAAATCCTGTTCAGGCAATGACTCAAGCGTGGCAATTTTAAAGAATTTTGCTGCTTTTTTCAATGTGTTGTTGAAAGCCATTTGATCATCCACCGGGGGAGCCTGCCGAACCAGTGTGGATGGGGGAGAGTCAAGGCAAACTATATCGGAATTGTGATCGTCCTGCTGGGTGTCTTCCCAGTTGTCCGTTACGCCTTGATCTTCCCCATAATTGTCCAGAAAAGAAGTCTCCTCTTCTTCTGTATAGATGTCTCTATACATGTCCTCCTGGACATCTTCTTGATAATCAACATAGTGTTGAACATCTAAGTGTTTTGCAACTTGTGTATGAGGGTTAGGATCTACCCGAGCTTTTTTCGGCAGAGGTTGATTAGAAACCCCGAAAACTTGCTGCAGCCGATCCATATACCCCTCAATTTGCTCCGTGGTCCACTTGGATAACCCAAATGGGTCCAGCTGAGCAGGAACCGGGTCCTCGAAGGCGTTCAGAGGATCTCCTCAGGGTGCTTGAGAGGGGTCCTCAGGTTCGTAAGAGTCCTCAGGATTGTCTCCCAAAACCGTGGAAAACTCGGGGGATTGGCCCATAACTGTGGGCGAAACTGGTACTAGGCCCACCGCCGTAGCAATCCTATTGATGCACTTACTGATAGTTACCGAATCTTCAGGGGACAACGCCTCCGATGATGGCTTCCCGGGTAGAGGCCTACAGTTAGAGGCCTACTCGTAGTTTGGACGTTTGTTCATCCGATGTACCCCCGTCACTCTCGTCTGGTGTCGCGGCAGGGGAGGCAGGCTCCACGCGTGACATACCGTATGCGGCCCACCGCTTCAACCGGCGCTCCTTAAGGGATTAGGTTTAGGAGTTTATACGCCGAACGCTGCTTTAGTGCTCTAGGGGGAGACAAGCGTACACGAAGTGTGCTCATCTTTCCACGGATATCTGACCCTTCACAGAGGGCAGAATCTAAATGGAGTCCTTTCCATAGCAGAAGGGAAAGGTGACCAGACCAAAAAGGAAAGCAGTGGAAAAGAGGAAAGACAGCAGTATGGCAAACCCCAAGCCCACTCTCCCTACTTTGTAGGCCGGCCAGAAGGCCCAACCACGTGGAGGTCCGAATGCAGGATCTTAGGCGCCGGAATTCACAGCCGTAGACGGTTCCCCCGTATCTTCGTCGAAGATGTTCTTGATAGATGAAGTGACTTAACGGGGATTAAACCGACAATTCGGTAAGATAAACAATGTCTCATGAAGAGCTCCGCTATATAGGGCGACCAGTTATCTGGGCGGAAGGAACAAGTTACTTACCTGTAACTGTTCTCCAGCATGGATTCACATGCTCATGAATATTCCCCGTCAGGCTGGGAATCCTTGGTAAAGAAAAATCACTATCAGTTTCGTTTCTGATCTGTCTTTCGTAGTAGTAACCAATCACTGACCTCTGCGTCATACTGACCACAGCCAATGACTGCCATCTCCCTAAGCCCCGCCTCTGGCAGCCATCTTCAGATTTGGTAGCACGTGAAGTGGCAGTATGACCAAGTGAAGAGCCGCAGAGGGGTAGGCGGGAGGGTTCGCATGTGAATCCATGCCAGAACCATGCTGGAGAACAACAGTTACAGGTAAGTAACTTGTTCCTTCTCCAGCATGGGGTCTGGCATGGATTCACATGCTCATGAATAAAGAATACATAGCAATACACACATGCACAACCACGGGAGGTGGCAACAGGCTCAACATTAAGCAATACAACAACTCAACATTAAGCATCTCTTACCTTCTCACCAGGCTCACCTTAGGCGAACAGGTTGCGGAGCACTGCTTGGCCGACCCTGGACTCCTCCTTGGAATCCCAGTCGACGCAGTAGAATTTCGTGAAGGTGTGCGTCGACCTCCACGTAGCAGCACTGCAGATGTCCAGCAGGGGCACACCAGATCGGAACGCCGTGGTAGCTGCGATCGCTCTGGTGGAATGGGCTCTCGGACGGCCGGGCAGGGGTCGGTTTGCCAACCGATGACAGTACATGATACAGCCGGAGAGCCATCTGGAAATGGAAGCCTTTGAGAGAGCCTTCCCCTGATTGACAGGTCCAAAGTTCACAAAAAGTTGTGACGTCTTCTGAAAACTCTTCATGCGGTCCACGTAGAACTTCAGCGCTCTAGCCACATCCAGCGAATGCAAAGTCCTTTCAGCCGGCGACGAAAAGAAAACAGGCAACACCAAGGGTTCGTTGAGGTGGAAGTCCGACGGCACCTTGGGCATGAAGGAGGGGTGTGTCCTGAGCACTACCCTTGTGTCGTGAAAAATCAAGTACGGGGGCTTGCAGGAAAGGGCCTGGATCTCTCCCACCCGTCGTGCGGAGGTGATGGCCACAAGAAACGCTGTTTTCTACGACAAGAACTTCAACGGAGCCGAGTGCAGAGGCTCGAACGGAGGTCCTATGAGCTTGGTCAGCACCACGTTGAGCTCCCATGCCGGGGCCTTCACCGGTGGGAACGACCTGAACAGTCCCTTCATGAATTCTTTCACCAGACGATGAGACCACAAAGACGTCCGTCCCGTGGTTCTGGTGTATCAGGAGATCGCAGCAAGATGAATCTTGATGGAAGCGTGCGCCAGTCCAGCGACAGTAGGTACGGCAGTACTTGAGGAGCCATAATCCGTAGAGGGTTAATCTTCTGTGCGTGGCACCAGACAGAGAACCTCTTCCATTTGTGTCCGTAGCATTTAAGAGTTGAGGACACCCTGGCCTTTGCAAGAACCTCCCTGCAGTCGGCCGGTATGTCGTAACCTCCAAACTCTAACGCTGCAGGAGCCAGGCCTGCAAGTTCATCGACTTCGGTCGTGATGGAGGATGGCGCCTCCTTCCCTGGAGAGAAGATCCGTGTCCACTGGCAGCTTGATTGACGGGGACGCTGACAAGTCCAGAAGGTCCGGGAACCATATCTGCCTCGGCCACGCAGGTGCGACGAGGATCATCCTGTACCGTGACCTCTTGAGCTGGTTGATGAGCCGGATCAGCAACGGCAATGGAGGGAACGCGTATAGAAACAGGCTCTCCCAGGGGAACGAGAAATCATCACCCATGCTCCTCGGCTGGGGAAACCTGCTGGCTAACCTCCGGCACTTTGAGTTTGTCGCCGTGGCGAACAGATCGATCTGGGGTGTGCCCCACCGTCGGAAGAGGCGGTCCACTAGATCCTGTCGTAGTTCCCACTCGTGGCACGAGCGCAGCTCTCTGCTGAGCGAGTCGGCGATGGAGTTTTTTATTCCTGCCAGATGAAACGGCACCAGAAACATCCCTTGGGCGACAGCCCAATGTCACAGATCCTGCGCCTCTTTGGACAGGGCTGGGGATCCGATACCGCCCTGCTTCCTGATGTAGAACTTGGTGGTGGTGTTGTCGGTGAAGATCCTCACCACCTTGCCCTTGAGGGACGGAAGAAAGGACCCGAGGGCCCAAAACACTGCACGGAGCTCCAGGACGTTGATATGGAGGGACTTTTCCGTCGGAAGCCAAAGGCCTCTCGCGTGCAGATTTTCGGTGTGCGCTCCCCACCCTTCCAAGAAGGCATCCATGGTCACTGTCTTCTGGTGGCCCGGGGTCTGGAAGTCCATGCCCGCCGTCAGATGCGCGCGGGTGCCCAACCACCGGATCGCTCGTCGGAAACTCTCGTCGAGTGTGATCCTGTCCTCGAAGCTGCCCGTCTGGATCCAGCGAGCGTCCAGGAACTCCTATAACGGGCGCATCCGAAGCCTGCACAGGCGGATGAGATAAATGCAAGACGACATCATTCCGAGGAGGGACTTGATGGACCTCACCCTGGCCGCGTCCGCAACCAGCATCCCGCTGCACCTTGCCCAAGATGGCCCTCGTCCTTTCCTCCGACGGAGAGGCCAGAAGCGACACTGTCGAGCTTCGCTCCCAGAAGCAGTGCGTCTTGCGCGGGCACCAGGTGGGACTTGGCATAGTTTATGGAGAATCCCAGGTCCGTGAGTAGTTGGACGGTCCTCGCCGTGTGCTCCGCGGCGAGCTCCCATGTCTTCGCTCGGATGAGCCAGTCGTCCAGGTAGGGGTAGACGTGGATCCCCTCCAGGCACAGCCGCGCCGCCACTGGTGCGAGGCACTTGGTGATCACCCTGGGTGCCGACCTCAATCTGAAGGGAAGGGCTCTGAACTGGTAGTGACGCCCTTGGACCACGAATCTGAAAAACTGTGTGTCCCTTTAGGATGGGGATATGGAAGTAAGCATCCTCCAAATCCAACGACAGGAAATCGCCCTCCTCCAGCTGACCCAGGACGTGCTGGAGGGTGACCACCCGGAACTTCTGTGCCTTGATGAATTTGTTCAATCGTCGTAGGTCCAGGATGGGACGCCATCCTCCCGTCTTCTTCACGAGGAAGTATCTTGAGTAAACTCCGGAGCCCCGAAGCCTCTTTGGGACGAGCTTGATGGCGGCTTTCTTGAGCATCGCCTTTACCTCCAAGAGAAGTTGAGGGACGTGATGTTCCTTCCTGGCCACGGGGGTAGGGGGGGCGCACTGGCACTTCTTTAGAAACTCTAGCGCGTGACCCTGGGCCAGGGCGTCCAGCACCCAACGGTCGGTGGAGCTTGACTCCCACACGCTGACGAAGTTCGCCAGCCGGCCTCCCACCGGGATGCTTCGGTGGGGGCCCGACCCCACGGCCGGTTTCAGTCCTGCTTCGACGAGGCTTTGCCGCCTTGTCCTCCCTGGCGACGACGGGGTCCGCCCGACTTGCCCCTGTAGGCTTCCTGTGACGACGAACGGGCCGCTTGACGGTAGGTGGAATATCCGCCGCCGGAACCTTTGGAGGCACCCTGCTTGCCTCCAGTGCTCCGAAAGGGCGGCCGTCGTTGCTGGAGAACACCAAGAGCCCGGCTGTCTCCGTGTCCGTCTTGATGGCTTGTAGGGAATCGTCCACTGTTTTCCCAAACAGGTTGCTCCCGTCGAACGGCATGTCCAAAACTCTGGTCTGCACGTCCTGCCGGAAGTCCGTTGCCTTGAGCCATCCACGCCACCTAAGGCACACGCCGTTGGCCAACTGGCGAAATCCAGTGTCAGCCATGTCTGTCGCTATCGTAATGGCGTGGTCCGACGCCACTTCTCCTTCTTGCAAGATCTCTAGGGCTTCCGCCCTCTTGTCGTCCGGTAGGAAGTTCAGCAGGGGGGGGCGATCTTGTACCACAACTCCCTGTCGTAGCGGGCTATGATAGCCAAGGCGTTGGCAGCCTTAATCGTCGTCGCTGATGAGATGACTCTGCGTCCCATCGTGTTCAATTTCTTTCCCTCGCCGTCCGGAGGGGGGGGGGTTGGTGGGAGGTTGACGTAGAGGCCCAAGCCCCCCCCCCCCCCGCTTTCTTCCTGGCCGCCGGAGACGACCCGAGTCCGGGGTCGGCTGTGCCCGAAGGCACAAGGGGGCCGCGTCCGGGACCCGGTAATACTTCTCGTACCGATCCCTTCTCGCAGGCATTGTGGATGGGTTCTTGAGGAGGGCGAGACCCTCATTCCAGATATCGTCCAGTAGAGGTACAGCGAGGACCGTCTTCCTCTTGGTCTCGCGCCGTTGATAAAGGAAACGTTCCTTTTCTTCCGGGCAGAGCTGGAAAAGCTCGGATGCCCTGGCGATCATGGCATGAAACGATCCAATCTCGTCGGGCGGGGAAGCCCGGGGAGGAGGTGACGACGCCTCGCTCCCCCACCGATGGGGCCTTCGAGCTCGACCGGGGTCTCTCCAGGAGCTTCGCCGGGTGCTCGGCCTTCCTCTTACCCAAGCCAGAGCGTTGGCTCGTGGTCGATGGCGCCGGGGAGGATGCGCCCTGTCTGGCAACCGTAGAGCCCGACGTTCGGCGCTCCCGGTGCCAGCGGACTCGTGGTGCTTGGCCTTCTGTTGGGCCCCCGTCGCGCCCTCAAAGGTCTTAGAAGACCGCTCGGACTTCTTTTCCTCGCCTGACGGGCTCGTCCCTTCCAGCCAGTTGGCGAGACGCAGATGGCGGTCCTTCATGGTCCGCTCCGACATATCGCCGCAAAACGCACAGTCCTTCTCCACGTGCGTCTTGTCCTCATCCAGGCAGTAGAGACAAAGGGAGTGTTCGTCCTCCTTAAAGACATCCTTAAAGACCCTGAACAGCTTTCCGGGCGTCGAGCTTCCCTTCTCCTGGGCCATGTCCGAGATGGGCCTGAGAGACTTCTGGAGTCCTCCAAAAGCGTGGCTCGACGAAATCTTCACCCTTGAGGGGCGTAGAAGAATCCGACACGGGTCCCCGTTGATCGGATAAAGAAACGGTGGAGTTTGAGGCTCTTTTGACCGGAAAAAGAGAATTTTCCTATGAAAAAGCGCGAAAACGCACTAAAGCTCGAGAGCAATAGCATGAGGATCCCAACACTTGAACGTGTGGTAAAAATCTGAAGATGGCTGCCAGAGGCGGGGCTTAGGGAGATGGCAGTCATTGGCTGTGGTCAGTATGACGCAGAGATCAGTGATTGGTTACTACTACAAAAGACAGATCAGAAACGAAACTGATTTTTCTTTACCGAGGATTCCCAGCCTGACGGGGAATATTCATGAGCATGTGAATCCATGCCAGACCCCATGCTGGAGAAAAAAACAATCTGAGGGACCTCGGCGTGTGAGGGATTTTGGGTACTACACACGTCACGATAGGGATAGTGTTTCAGACACGCCTATGCCGACGTCCCCTTTCGGTCCCCCGAAAGACAAGTTGCAATACTCTGCGGTTACCACTGGATGTCGGACCATATGCACAGCATGTGATTCTAAGCAGATTAACAAGCATCAGAAAGTGCATTACAGTAGTCAATTTTAGACATGCCGAGGGTTCTAGCAAGGATGCAGTTAGAGGAGGTAAAAAATGGTCAACATGCTGTAAGTTTGCATGTGTAGGCCGATGCCGAGACAACAGCGTTTGTAGAGAGAGAGACAGGGTGGAATAAAAGATAAATGCCTACAGTTTGTGTTTAGATACCTTAATGGTATTAACATCAATGAAGGATTGGATGGGTGGATCCAGTCTGTTGAGTCTGAAGTGGGAACCTAGGATGAGAACCTCTGTCTTCTCGTCACTGAGACAGGGCCCGTGTTGAGCCATCCAGGCCTGGTTGACCCGATAGACATCATTTAAGACTTTGGAATCAACAGATTGGTCACCAGTGATGGGAATGAGTATTTGGGTGTCATCTGCGTAGTTAGTATAGGTGACACCCAAATAGTCCAGAATATCAAAGAGTGGCTTCATGAACACGTAATAAAGTCTCAGTGAAACACAAGAGCCCCGAGGGACCCCACACATGACTGGCGAGGGTTCAGCCGAGGCCGATGGTGAGAAGACCCTCGTGGATCTGTTTGCTAGAAAGGATTTGATCCATTTAGTGGCTTCTTCGGAAACGTGGGCTGCAGATTTAAGATGGTGGCATAGAATTTGATGATTGACCAGATCAAATGCTGCCGATAAACCAGGCAAAAGTAAGAGGGCTAATTTGCAGTTTTCAGTTCATCAATTTGAGTCTTTAAATCGATTAGGGCAGTTTGTTCCGTGCCTAGGTTGGAAGCCAGATTGTCTAAGGCCGAGGAGTTTATTGGAGTCTAGATAATCCTGGATTTCTAAATCGGCAGCCGGTCCAGGATTTTAAGTAAAAAGAGTACGTGGTAATAGGCATGTAATTGGAGAGATTGCACGGTCCAAGGACGTTTTTTAAAGGGGATGACCCAAGTATCCTTAAGGTTATCAGGGATGATACCGGATTTGAAAAATGCGTTTATGAAGGTGGTGATGAATGGTTCTGGATCCTGGGCAGCCTCCTTAATGATGGGGCTGGGCATGTGTCACCCTGGCAGTTGGATGGTTTTAAGTTTACTGATTATATTTTCATCCACCTTAATGGCGAGAGGTGAGAATCTAAATGGTTTAAGGTTGTGTGCAGGTGGGACAGTTGTTGGGGGCAATGCTGTACTGCGAATCTGTAAGTACACTGCATTTCTGCCATTCATTTTAGTTTGTAAAGTGGAGATTTTACAAAGGAGCGCCTTTTGAATGTTAGCTGCGCTGTCATTGCTACAGGGTTCCGGGGGGTGCTGCTGGTGATTCTAGTTCTTTAATTATCTTAAAGAGCTTTTTAGTATTGGATTCTGCCTGCAGAATGCACTTGTTATAGGTGTCTTTTTTTGACTTGGAATATAGTCTCTGTAGTTGGAGGCTATGATAAGATTGTTCTTGTTTGCATCTGAGGGAAGACTTTTCCAGCGGGCCCCAGCGTTTCCCTTTTCCTTATGTAATATTCTCTGGTGTGCACAAGGTTTGGGTTTAATTGGGGCGATGTGTTCATGGCTTTAAATATGGTTTGATTGACAGTGTCGACTAAGACTGGGGTCTGCACATGCCACTGATGCATTGTTAAGTATAGAAAGGATTACGGGGGAGCAATTTCTCCCTTGTTATGCCCCTCTTATTTCTGGTGCTGATAGAGGGTGCAATGTTCGGTTTAGATCATTGGTTATTGGCTTTAATGATGATCTGACCATGCGCAAGGTGCGTTTGACACCAAGTTAATGCTGCAGTCCAGGGGTCTTCCTTTGATACAAGTGGGTTCATGGATACGATGGGCAAATCCTAGATCTGTTAGTGTATTGGCATGGTCAAGGGCTTTAAGGTTGTTGGGGTCTTGGTAACCAAGATTGAAATCACCTAGCAGGATAATTAGTGAAGTGGGCTTGGCATTTGCTGCAAGGAGGGATGTGATGTCATCGCAAAGTTGAGCGAGTAGGGTGTCATAGGGTGCACCGGTTGTGTGTGCAGCTGTTGCTTTTGCCGGAGGGTAGCTGCATCCTAGCATTAGGTGTGGTGGTATGGATGCCGGTTGAATGTGTGCAGACTGGTGGGTGGCCAACAGGACTGGGTTCTGGCTGCGATAGGCCTGTAGGATGCATGTGTGCAGCTAGGTCAGTTTGTCATGGGGTATACCTGCGTTTTATTAGAATTAGGCGTTGATGGGGTAATGATCGCATGTGAACAGCTAGGCCGAATTGATCGAGGGGTATAGCTGCATTCGAATTGTGTGATGGAGTAGAGAGTAAGCATAATGATATGGGATGAGATGCAGCAAGAGCAACCTCGAGGTTGATGTTAATATTTGCTCTTCTATCTAAATGTGGCATTTGCTAACATTCACAATCCTATCTAGATGCGACCCAGGCTAATGTTCACAAGTCTATCAAATGTACTTGCTAACAATCCACAATTGCAGACACCGGCACCCAGTATTTCACCAGCCTGTTTTAGCTGAGGCAGGGTTTTTCAGCAGTGCCAGGCCCTCATCCCAGACATCGTCCAAGAGGGGAACCGCCAGAATGGTCTTCCTTTTCGCCTCCCGGCGTTCATAAAGAAAAACCTCTTTCGGCTCCTCTGGCGTGAGCTGGAAGAGTTCCGAAGAGCGGGCGACCATGGAGTGGAACAAACCCACTTTGTCCGGTGAAGAAGCCCTTGGAGTGATGTTGCTGTGTCCTTCCCTGTATCCCTAGGGAGGGGGCATGTGTGGCGACATAGGGTGCGGCTTCCTTTTCTTCGGCAATGGTGGGCCCAGTGCCTACTTAGTCCTTCACGGCCCGTCAGGGGCTTCCTCCTCAATGTTCCAGTCGTCCACAACATCCTCCGGGACCGTGTGGAAACCATGTCCTCTGTCGGAAGAAGAAATATCCGTGCCCTGGAGCACTCCCCCGGCCCCCCCATTCCCCTTTTTGTGTCCTGAGGGGTCCGTCTCAGCGACGGGATCCTCTTTTCTGGGGTCTTTTCCACTGGTTTGGCAGAAGCCTCCCGCCTGGGAGGAAGAGCCACTGTGGCTGCCATCGGGCACCGTGCACCAGGTCAGCCCCTTTTCGCCTTTGAAAGGGCAGCCACCACCTGCTCGATAGTTAAGAACGATTTAGCCTGGATCACCTGGGTCTTCACGGGAAGGTAGTCTACCTTACCCTGCGGCTTGGCCTTCTCCGGTTTCTCCCGCAGCTTCCTGGGGGTAGCAGACTTCCTCTTCGACGAAGAACTGGAGCGATGGCTGGAGACTGAGGCCGATGGAGAAGATGAACGTGCCCGTCCCAGGACCGGGTTGCGCGGCGACCCTGATGGAAACACTTGCGGTGCTTCGCCTCGTCTTGGGGCCCCCATAGATGGGGTGCCCTCAAAGGACTTAGAAGCCCGCTCTGACTGGCTGAGGCATGCCCCTGTGAAACACACAGGTAGCGGTCTTGGCGTTGAGCCACGTCGCCAATCTGCTGTGCCAATCTTTGATGGTGCACTTGGAAAACCAAGACAGATCTCGCAATCCTCCTTGTGCGTCGAGTGAAGTCAATAAAGGCACTGGTAATGCTGGTCTTCCACAAACACATTCCTCAAACCACAGCTCATACAGAGCTTCAAGAGGGAACCCCTGTCCAACTCCAACATGGTCTGGCGTTGATGGCATTCTGGATTCTTCCAAGAGAAAACACTCAACGATTCTGCCCTTGAGGGGCGATGAAAGATGCTGACAAACAGATCCCCGTTGGTCGGATGAAGAAACAATGGAGCACACAGGCTCGATCGGACAAAAATCTGAATTTCCTAGCAAATAAAGCACGAAAACGCAGAAAAGCTCTAAGAGCGAATCACGAGCACTCCCAACACTTGGATGTGCAGTAAAAATCTGAAGATGGCTGCCAGAGGAGAGGTTTAGGGAGAGGGCATTTATTGACTGGGGCAGTATGACCCAGAGCTCAGTGATTGGTTTATAGGAGAAAGACAGGTTTGAAAGTGAAACAGTTTTATCTTTTACAGAGGATTCCCGGCCTGACAGGGAATATTTATGAGCATGTAAATCCATGCTACACACCATGCTGAGAAGCATCTTTACTGCATTGATAGCCCAATGTATCTTTTGGATAGACATTGGGGTACTAATTCGTTTAGTCCAACTCGCAGAATTGAGGTTTAGGGGAATCCGATGTTCAAGGGAACCACACGGCTGGCTTAAAATAGATATTGGGCACATGGGGCCGTGCATCACCTTTAGTGGTTTGTACTGGGTAGACCTGGCCAGGCCACATCAAATACTGTGGGATGGTCTGTATTGAGTTGCAGTTTTAGGAGCCAACCAAATTGGCTGGCTGCCGATTGTCTTTAATCCCCATTATGTGATTGGTGAGCTGCTTAGGCAAGCCCAGGTGTGACTAACCACGGGGAGACCCTGTCCTACACTCCCTTCTGCTTTTATAAAGGTGGTTTACTTACCTGCTGGGGATAGCTTGCATCATTAACCAATGTTGCTAAATCTTTAGGACCAGGTTTGGCCATAACAGTCCTGATCTCTGGTTGGGGTTTTGGCTGCTGGTCATGCGCCCTGGGCTGCCTCCAATTTCCTGCTAGTTCCACTCGTGTGCTGGGTTTGGCCTTCCATGCCAAGACCATCTCCAGGGTACCGCAAATGTTCCCTTCATCGCCATGGCAGTCCTGCCTTGGTGCTGTTCACTGCCACAGCCTGGAGGGGTGTTGAGACCAACACTTCGCCTGCAGTGTCCGAACAGCCTGTTAAGTTCCATCACTCATGAAAACAATAGTGAAGTAATGAAAGGTAGCAGTGGGGAGAATAGCCTAATTGGAGAAATGCATTGTGCGAAACACTAAAACAGAAGTGTCTACATGCAAAGTTTGAGCAAATTATGTTATGAGACAGCATGAGCCAAGCCTTACTTCCGTCAGCGGTGCCGGTCCCTCTCTCGATGTCTCTCATAATATTCTTCTGGTCGGTCATCAGTGTGCAGTCCGTCCCGATGCCTCCTGCTCTCCCGTGACCTGCTGGATGACCTCTCACTCGATCGGTGCCTTTTTCTGAAACAAAAACAGGGAACCATTTGCTGTGTATGTGAAATGGGCTTGAGAACCCAAATTCAAGGAACACGGAAAAACAGAACCAGTCATAATTAGTTAGTATCTAGCTCAACTACACTAAGTTTTAAAAAATATATTGCACCTGCTAAAATATGTACCAGTAAAAAAAAACTCAATTATGGCACATTAGAAAGGGGAGAAACCGCTGTACATCCCATGAGCAAGCAATTGCTCCTCAGGCCCCCCCCAAACCACGCTCTTCCAACCATCATCCCTTACTCCATCACAATCAATTTTAATATTTGATATTTGTCCTCTTGAAATTTCCCACAACTATTTTGCCTCTAATCCAGCAAGCCTAAAGCTCTCCATCCCTCTAGGAGCATAACCTTGATGCCTAGTGTTAGGGAGAATTCTGATTTCTGTGCCAATTCCCTACAACCTTAGAGACCCACAGCTCTTTTGCTGGACTTAGAACTTTTTAATGTTAACCCTGGAATGAATGAGACCTTTTTCTCTCGTGTGTTTTAACCCGATTTGGATTTTGTGTTTCAGTTTTTGAAGTCTGACAAACTCCATAGGCATCTGCTTTTTGTATGGTGACAGCACCTTCAGTGCAGCGTCACAGATAAATCCTTTTAGATTTGCCATAAGGTTTAACTACCTTTTCTTGTGTGAACTACAGTTCGCCAAGAATAGTAAAGTGAAATTGACTTTACTTACCTTTTCTCTTTGTAGGTCCAGCCCACACCATTTTATGTGGAGTGCTTGGGGTTACCTAGTAGCCCCTTATCCTACTCTCTCATGTAAACAATTTTATGTTACCCTCACTACTTTAAATGGCTGGTGGCAGTGGTTGAATTTTTCCTACCATTGTGCTTTTCTACCGCAGGATGAACCCTCGGCTGCAGTACAGCACCCATAGGTGACCGTTTATCAACTCACCTCCCTCCTGCGCCCATCGTTTCAGTATTTTATGTTCATGAGGTCTTTCTTGCGTTTTACTCTGCGTTGACAGATTGAGCACTTTTGGTTCCAGTGTGTCTGGAAGGACAGGATGTGAGGGAAGGTCCTGAAACTCCAGTCCTTACTCTAGGAATGCCTGAATGCAACTAGCCCGATTGGCTGGCTGTCCTTTTAGGACATCCACCCTGATGTTTGACAGCCTAGGCTATGCATGAATGGAAAACACCTGCTTAAAAGGAGAGGGGTTTGGGACTACATGCAGAGTGGACCACTGGGAGAAAAACCCGAAGAAACCATGAACAAAGCTTGCTGCAACCTCCTAGAACTTTGAATTGCCCAGTCAAGCACTGCTGCTGTAAGCTTCAGACCAAACAACTTTTCGCCTTGGGTTAGTGGGACCAACTAATCCTGAGACAAACTCTGGACCACCATCCCAGACTTGCTGTGCCCCTCTGTTGCTTCGGAAGCCCAATGCCAGGGGTCGAGTGTCTAGTCTAGTGCAACGTCTGCCACGGAACAAATCCAGCTAGAAGCTCCAGGAGACACCCAAGGACCCTCCATAAGCAGGATCTCCAGAGTCCCCTCACCAGACTGCAGGACCGAGGGAGCAGAGAGTCCAACCAGTGTCCAATATCTACAACGGTGCAGCTAAAAGGCAATGAGGCAAGTACCCCAAGCCCAAAAAGTACCTCTGGTTGGAAGAAAGTGGTCCAGCTGGATTTGTTCTTGCTACAGCCAAGCAGACCCTGGTTACTGAGCCTCAGTCGTAGGGACAAAAGAGGGCTCCTGCAACAGTACTCTGGAAAGGCTTTGGCAGTAACGGGCCCTCTGATTTAGTAGCTCTTCTAAATTTCAGTGCTTCGCAAACAGCACTGATTCAGAACGAATAACTCCGGTTGGACTTTCCTTGCTCCCTTGGTCCTGAACTCTGGATCGGGATTTCCTGTTTCTGGAGTGTCCTTAGGAGGCTCCTGGAGCTTTTGG
This sequence comes from Ambystoma mexicanum, assembly GCF_040938575.1. NCBI lineage: Eukaryota > Metazoa > Chordata > Amphibia > Caudata > Ambystomatidae > Ambystoma > Ambystoma mexicanum. The sequence continues at coordinate 854,082,626 of NC_090934.1, forward strand.
CAGGATTCATTCAACGGCAGACGTTTCACTGGGTTATTGACACTCAACCCCTGGCATTGGGCTTCTGCAGCACTGGAGAGGCAGAGCAAGTCAGGGATTGTGCCAAAGTGGAGTTCGTCTCAGGGTTAGTTGGTCCCGCTAATCGAAGGGAATAAGTCGGTCCGTCCAGAGCTTCTCGGTCAATGAATAAAAGGTCAGCACAGCAGCAGGGCTTCACCAGGCAATTCAAGGTCCAAGAGGTAGCAGCAGGCTTCTCTTCACGATTTCTTCAGATGTTTCTTCCAGTGGTCGACTGCTTCTAGACCCCAAAACCCTCGACCTTGAAGCAAGTTTCCCATTCATTCACAGCCTAGGCTGTCAATCTCAGCAGGGTGGCTGTCCTTCCCGGACAGCCAGCCGGCCAATCAGGACTGGCTTCATTGCTGCATACTTGGAGACAAAGGACAGGGAAGTTTCGGGATCCTCCCTCACTTCCTGCCCCTTCCTGTCCAACGCACAGAGTAAAAGCAAAGACCGACCTTACAAAGTGGCGAAAAAAAAAGACAGGGGCCATTTTGACAAAATGGTCACCCATGGGTACACTACTACAGCTTTTTGGCCTGCGGTAAAAATGCAGATCGATAGTAAAATGTAAGCCACTGCCACAAGCCATTTAAAGAAGAGAGGGTAACAAAAAATGTTACATGAGCAAATAGGATAAGGGGCTACTAGGTAACCTCCAGCACTCCACATAACATGGTGTGCTGGACCTACAAAGTAATTTAAGTAAGATCAATTTCACATTACTATTCTCAGGAACCTTAGTTCACCCAAGAAAAGGTTTTTAAACCTTAAGTGCCGTGTGTCACTATACAAAAATCAGATGCCTACAGTGAAAAAATCCAAATCACGGAAAAACAGGTGAGTGAGGAAAAAGGTCACAGTCACGAGTTAAAATTAAAACGTCCCAAGGCCAACTAAAGAGCTGGGGTCTCTAAGGTTGAAGTGAATTAGCACAGAAATGAAAATACCCCAGATTCAATTTCACAGGGAAGACCTTAAGTCTCCTGGACCAGCAAGGAGACGAGACTACCTTCAGGAGGTCTGGTACAACCCTATAGGTTAACAGAAAAACATACCTGGAAGATGCGCCAGACTTGGCCTCAATCCCACGCAGACAGTCTTTCAAGGAAGAAAGCAGAACCCGGCAACGTGCATCATTCGCCACTCGCGACTCTTTGATAACAGCAATTGCTGTCTGGAGAGTTTTTGCAGCATTGCTGTATTCCCCTATAAAGCCAGAGCAAGACAAACAGTAGAAAGCAGAAAGGGATCCGAAATTAGACAAGTCAGCAGTAATAAGAACTAACACGAGACAAATAAAAAGTAAAGTTAGGAAAGAGGGTAGGAGTGTGAAAGAGCAGAGAAACAAAGTACAAAGGCAGGCACTGTGAAAAAGACCAAACCAAAGGATTGGGCAAAATAGAATGTCCAAGCATGTTTGACAGGAAAAGGAAAAACTGAGAAGCAAAAATACGATTGAGCTGGTGAGGCAAGTGACAGAAAGCAAAGAACATGCCACATAGAGTGATTGAAGAGCAATAGGCTTAGGCGAAGAATTGTAAGTGCCATTATTGGGCATCATCTCAAACCAAATATTGAAAAATCTAAGAAAAGTTGTAGCTAAGAAAATCCCAACAGAAAAAATGCCTGCTTAAAGAGACCACATGAGATAAGTTAAATATAGGATCCTTACCCTTTTGTTATGGACGTGCAAGTGACCCCTATAAATCAGGGAGCTCTTTAGCACTTCAAGAGGTCTTGCTCATCTCCATTAATAAGCCATGTATCAGTCCCTTTTACTTGATAGTGACTTTGTAGCATCAAAAAGCATTGCCAAAGAAAGTAGCTTTAAAATGACTGCCTGATCTGAAGACTTACATTTCCATGAATTACAAAGTGCAAAGTAGAGATTACAAAAAGATAGAGTTTAGAAATCCATTTGTACTGGAGTTCGCTGTTGCGCGGCTAGCTAACATGGCCGCTGCCTGAGAAGCTCTGTTCGAGGTTCTGATATCCTATTAAAAATCCTCCTCTGAATATGCCAGTTCATTTCTAATTTGGATATTGTGTGCTGGCTGGACTCCTTGGGCACCGTCTGAACTACCTTGGTGCCGGAGCTAGGGTCTGAGCGAGCTAAATCGCTGGGATTCTCAACAGCGCCTTTGATGGACGTGTCGGAGTGGAGGTGTGGGTGCTCATCCGGCGGTTGATGGCGTGCTGCTGGCGACCCCCGACCTGATTGCGGACAGTCGCTGGTACTTACTGTCTGGCATATATGCAAGCTGTGGGCCGGAGGAGTCCCGTGATCCATTCTACTGGAGGTGCCACAACTAACTGGGCTTGGTCCGGACCAGAGTTGCGGATGTCTGCGTCTTCGGAATCCTGCCATTTGAGCCGCCGACGAGAGCCGAGTCCTTTCTGTCCCAGAGCGCCCTGCGTTGACCCCACCTGCGGACGGCGATTGAGGTTGTGGGTTCTGGGGGACTGGCCTGGCAATACCCTCTGTTGATCCTGGTGCTGGCGCTGCCCCCACCTCGACGCTTGAATCTGGTCCGCTGTTTCCAGGTCTCCAGCGCTGTGCTTGGCTATGCCCGCTCACGCTTCTGTGCTGGCGTGAGGCTCTGGGGGCTATAGCCGGCATCAGACCCAGTGGCAACAGAAACACCCTGCACATGGCGACTGGCGGATGAGTCTCCCTGGGACGCCGGCATCTTCATCGCTACAAGTCTACTGTGGTAAGGAGAGCAGGGGGTGGGGGGGTTGCATCGACCCCCGAACTGTGAAATCCAATCTGAGCCCTAGGGCCCCCGTTGTGTGCCCCCTCTCCAGCCAACTCCCATGGTTCCCATTATCAGTTGCTTCCGCCCAATGCTTATGCACCTTCACAGCATTGTAGTCCTGGACCCAGGGGAACATATCCATTGCGAGCACTGATCTCCATATGTGCCTGATCATGGGGTATCCCTGTTGGAAAGCACTGCTGTGGACTCGCAGTCCGGGCCCCTGTCTTCACTGCAGGAGGGGTGTGCCTGCTCCTCCGGGACTGGTGAGTCGGGAACCATGCCTGTGCACTGCACCTGAGCGTTATCACCAGTGCGGGGTCCTCCGCTTTTCTTTCTCAGTCAATTTAACCTGAACTAAGGCAGTGATCACCATTGACTTTTCCCACGCAGCCAATGCAGCCACCAACAACGACCTGAACTTGTGCTAAAATACAACGCAGCGGGGGATCGAAGGGAAACCTCTGCCATTCCAGCCTGAGAATCGGCTCAGCGGACTCTCATATCAGCCCGAACTGGGAGAGCGGCGCTAACAAGTCCTACAACTGTGCACCCCACCCCGGTGCAGTGCTGTCTCCTTGAACCTGGCTGATGTGATTACCACGACTCATTGCCTACTCAATATTCTCAGCATGGGGAATTCAAAAAAACAAGCCAAGATGGACCTATTTGCCTGTTCCGACCAGTCTCAGTCACCCCCCCCCCACCCCGACATGCCAAGAGACCGCTCAGATTGATGCTGCCGCCCTGAATCAAACACTGCTGGCCTTAAAAAGCAGCACGGATAGTCTAGATGTTAAGATAGATGCAGTGACATGCAAAGTTGACACTTCAACTTTGCGAATTGATAAACTGATCGCATGGCTGAGGCGGAGCAACGAATTGGGCCAGGTGAGGACAAAGTCGCCACGCTGCAGCGGGAGATGGTGGAACTTCAACAAGCCATGAAGAAAGTAATGGCCACAAACGACGATTTGGAGGGGCGGTCCAGGCGGAATAATATTCGCATACTTGGTGTACCTCGACAGACACCGAGAACATGGATAAGTTCACGGAGTCCCTCCTGATGGATATCCTGGTTCACCCCCCAGTAACATCTATGTTTATGGTGGAGAGAGCTCATCAGCACTGGGGCCGAGATCCCTCCTGGTGCCCCAGAGCGCCCGATCATAGCCAAGATTTTCAGTTACCGAGACATTATTCTGTGTTCTGCGAGGGAAAAAGGTGACCTGCAGTGGGGCTCCTCCATTATTCGCCTGTTTACCGATTTCAGACCAGCGGTCCAGGAGCAACGAAAAACATTTAAATCCATGAAAAACACCCTCAGAAAGAAAGGTATTAAGTATGCCATGCTCTACCCAGCTAAGCTTAGAGTGCAGTACAACGGATCCACTGTCTTTTTCACCTCACCAGAGGCTGTGGCACGCTTTGCCTCGAACCTCCCGGATCCAGGGGGCGCCACAAGGCGCTCACCACACCACCCTTAGAGTCTATGCAGCAAGATAGCCTCAGCTGTTATGATCACATTCTGTGACGGTATACCCAGTCTTAGAGTTGGCTTCAGAGAGTATCCTGTGGCCTCGACCATTAGGAGCAGGTTGGGCGCCTCTAGCACTCCAGGTTCCGCAGGCACTGCAGATTGTTTCATGAGTTTATGATGCAAGTTGGATTTGGGGGTGGTTAAGGGAGCCGGTAGGTTATAGTTTCTGGCGTGGGTGGGATGGGTGTGGGGGGCTACTAAGTTTGGGGTTGCTTTGTTTTTAGTAAGTACACAGGCATTCCATGGACCCAGGACATCGCACACAGTCCACAATCTGACTACTCTCACAACTGTCCCTTCATCTATACTCGTACAGACCTGAATATACTCACTGCCACTAAAGCATTGCAAATGCCATGGCTTCACACAAGTAAGGTGGTCAGAGGGGGGAAAGCACTAGCCCTACTGTCTTGGAACATAAGTGGTTTCACTAACGCCAAGAAACCTCGTTTGATTACAAATTACTGTAGAAATCATGGGATAAGCATACTATGCTTGCAGGAGATGCATCTTGCAAAAGGGGCCCCTTTACCTAGACTTGCGGGATGGGGATTCACAGATACGAGTCATCTTATACATCACACTCCAGGGGCGTAGCTCTATATATATCTATATGTAGTTCTCTACAATAGAGCCTGCACAGACAAATCGTAGACAGTGAGGGCAGATTTGTAATGCTAGCAGGGGAACTGCTTGGCACAAAACACCTTCTGATAAATATATATGCTCCCAATACAGACTCTCCGGAGTTCTTTCATCAGTGCGTCAAGCATATGGAACAAGTTACTTACCTGTAACTGTTCTCCAGCATGGGTCTGGCATGGATTCACATGCTCATGAGTATTCCCCGTCAGGCCGGGAATCCTAGGTAAAGAAAATAAAAAAAAAAAACAAAATCAGTTTCGTTTCTAATCTGTCGTTTCTCAGTAGTAACCAATCATTGGTCTCACTGGTCCCAGCCAATGACTGCCCTCTCCCTAAGCCCCGCCTCTGGCAGCCATCCTCAGATTTGGTAGCACGCAAAGTGGCAGTATGACCAAGTTAAGAGCCGCAGATGGGTAGGAGGGAGGGTTCGCATGTGAATCCATGCCAGACCCATGCTGGAGAACAGTTACAGTTAAGTAACTTGTTCCTTCTCCAGCATGGGTCTGGTATGGATTCACATGCTCATGAATACAAGAATACATAGCAGTACACACATGCACAGCCAACGGGAGGTGGCAAAGGCTCAACATTAAGCAATACATCAAAACTCAACATTAAGCAATTCTTACCTCCTCACCAGGCTCACTAAGGGCAAACAGGTTGCACAGCACCGCTTGGCCGACCCTGGACTCCTCCCTGGAATCCCGGTCGACGCAGTAGAATCTCGTGAAGGTGTGCGTCGACCTCCACGTAGCAGCCCTGCAGATGTCCAGCAGGGGCACACCAGACAAGAACGCCGTGGTAGCAGCGATAGCTCTGGTCAAATGGGCTCTCGGACGGCCAGGCAACGGTCGGTTTGCCAACCGATGAGTGCATGATGCAGCCGGAGAGCCATCTGGAAATGGAAGCCTTCGAGAGCCTTCCCTTGGTTCACAGGTCCAAAGTTCACAAATAGCTGTGATGTCTTCCGAAAACTCTTCGTGCAGTCCACGCAGAACTTCAGCCCTCTAGCCACATCCAGCGAGTGCAAAGTCCTCTCGGCCGGCGACGGGAAGAACACAGGTAACAGCAAGGGCTCGTTGAGGTGGAAGTCCGATGGCACCTTGGGCATAAAAAGGAGGGGTGCGTCCTCAGCACCACCCTTGTGTTGTGAAAAGTCAAATATGGAGGCTTGCAGGATAGGGCCTGGATCTCTCCCACTCGTCGTACGGAGGTGATGGGCACAAGAAACGCAGATTCCACGACAGGAACTTCAACCATGCCGAATGCAGGGGCTCGAATGGCGCCCCCATGAACCTGGTCAGCACCACGTTTAGCTCCCAGGCAGCAGCCTTCACCGGCGGGAACAATCGGAACAGTCCCTTCATAAATTCCTTCACCAGGCGATGGGACCACAAGGACGCCCGTCCTGTGGTTCTGGTGTATCGGGAGATCGCAGCCAGATGTATCTTGGAGGCGTGAGCCAGTCCAGCCTTGGCCAGCGACAGTAGGTACGGCAGCCCTTGAGGGGCCGTAATCCGTAGAGGGTTAATCTTCTGTGCACGGCACCAGACAGAGAACCTCTTCCACTTATGTCCGTAGCACTTGAGAGTTGAGGACGCCCTGGCCTTTGCAAGGACCTCTCTGCAGTCAGCCGGGATATCGTACCCTCCAAACTCTAGTGCTGCAGGAGCCAGGCCTGCAAGTTCAGCGACTCCGGGTCGTGATGAAGTATGGCGACTCCTTCTCTGGAGAGAAGATCCGCGTCAGTCGGAAGCTTGACTGGTGGGGACGCTGACAAGTCCAGAAGGTCCGGGAACCAGATCTGCCTAGGCCACGCCGGTGCGACGAGGATCATCCTGCACCAGGACCTCTTGAGCTTGTTGACGAGTCAGAGCAGCAACGGCAACAACGCATATAGGCACAGACCGTCCCAGGGGAACGAGAAGGCATCGCCCATGCTCCTCGGCTGGGGGAACCTGCTGGCGAACCTCTGGCACTTGGAGTTCGTCGCCGCCACGAACAGGTCGATCTGCGCCCCCCCCCCCCTCCCCCCCATCGTCGGAAGAGTCAATCCACTTGATCCGGACGTAGTTCCCACTCGTGGCACAAGCGCAGCTCCCTGCTGAGTGAGTCGGCGATGGTGTCCCTTATCCCTGCCAGATGAAAGGGCACCAGAAACATCCCTTTGGCGACGGCCCAATGCCACAGATCCTGGGCTTCCTTGGATAGGGCTGGGGATCTGGTTCCTCCCTGCTTCCGGATGTAGAACATCGTGGTGGTGTTGTCGGTGAAGATTCTCACCACCTTGCCCTTGAGGGACGGGAGAAAGGACCCGAGGGCCCAGAACACTGCACGGAGCTCCGGGATGTTGATGTGAAGCGGTTTCTCCTCCGGGAGCCAAAGGCCTCTGGGGTGAAGTTTTCCGGTGTGCGCTCCCCACCCTTCCAGGTAGGCATCTGTCATCACCGTTATCTGGTGGGATGGGGTCTGAAAGTCTGTGCCCGCCGTCAGATGAACGCGGGTGCCCCACCACTGGCGGTCTCATTGAGCGGGATCCTGTCCTCGAGGCTGCCCGTCGCTTGGGGGGCGGGCGTCGAGGAACTCTTGCAGAGGGCGCATCTGAAGCCTGCACAGGCGCACGAGATATATGCAGGACAACATCATCCCGAGGAGGGACTTGATGGACCTCACCCTGGCCACGTCCGTGGCCAGCAGGCGCTGCACCTTGCCCAGGATGGCCTTCATCCTTTCCTCAGACGGCGAGGCCAGACGAGCTTGTCTCCCAGAAACAGTGCGACTGGGACCAGGTGGGATTTGGGAAAGATGGAGAATCCCAGGTCCGTGAGCAGCGGGATGGTCTTCGCTGTGTGATCTACAGCGAGCTCCCTTGTCCTTGCTCGGATGAGCCAGTCGTCCAGGTAGGGGTAGACTTGGATCCCCTGCAGGCGCAGCCGCGCCGCCACTGGTCCAAGGCACTTGGTGAACACCCTGGGTGCCGACTTCAATCCAAACGGGAGGGCCATGAACTGGTAGTGCCATCCTTGGACCACTAACGTGAGGAACTTTCAGTGTCCTTTTAGAATGAGGATGTGGCAGTATGCATCCTCCAAATCCAACGACGACAGGAAATCGCCCTCCTCCAGCTGTCCCAGCACGTGCTGGAGGGTGACCATCCGGAACTTCTGTGCCTTGATGTACTTGTTCAGTCGTCACAGGTCCAGGTTTCACGAGGAAGTACCTAGAGTATACTCTGGAGCCCCGGAGCCTCTTCGGGACGAGCTCGATGGCACCTTTTTTGAGCATCGCCCTTACATCCAAAAGCAGTTGAGGGACGAGATTTTCTTTCCTGGCCACGGGTGGAATGCGGGGCACTTTTTTTAGAAATTCCCCTGGGCCAGGTCGTCCAGCACCCAACGGTCGGTGGAGATGGACTCCCACACGCTGACAAACTTTGCCAGCCGGCCTCCCACCGGGGTGCTTTGCTCGGTTTAATCTTGCTTGGAGGACGCCTTGCCCTCCCGGGCGACGGCGGGGTCCACCCGACTTGCCTCGTCCTCTATAGGCTTCCTGAGACTAGGAGTGGGCCGCTTGGCGGTACGTAGAGGAGCCACCGCTGAATCCCTTGGAGGCACCCTGCTTGCCTCCAGTGCTCTGAAAGGACGGCCTCTGTTGCCAGAGAACGCCTACGGCCTTAGCTGTCTGTCCGCCTTGATGGCTTGGAGGGACTCATCCACTGTTTTCCCAAACAGATTGTTCCTGTCGAACGGCATGTCCAAAACCTTGGCTTGTACGTCCTGGCGGAAATCCGCCACCCTCGTCGTCTAAGGCAAACGCTGTTGCCTAGCTGGCGGAAACCGGTGTCGCAATATTAGTTGCCACCGTAATGGTGTGATCCGCCACCACTTCGCCTTCTTGCAAGATCTCCAGGGCCTCGGCCCTCTTGTCATCCGGTAGGAAGTCCAACAGAAGAGGGAGGGCGATCTTGTACCATAACTCCCTGTTGTAGCGGGCCACGATCGCGAGGGCGTTGGCCGCCTTAATCGTTGTTGCCGCCGAGATAACTCGTCGACCCATTGCGTCCAGCTTCTTTCCTTCGCCGTCCGGCGGGGAAGTTGATGTGGAGGTCGATGCCCCCCACCCCGCTTTCTTCTTGGCCGCCGCTGAGATGACCGAGTCAGGGGTCGGTTGTGCCCTAAGGCACAAAGGGGCCGCGTCGGGGACCCGGTACTACTTCTCGTACCGATCCCTCTTGGCAGGTGTCGTAGACTGGTTCTTGAGAAGGGTCAGACCCTCGTCCCAGATGTCATCCAGCAGAGGCACGGCGAGGACCGTCTTCCTCTTGGCCTCGCGCCATTGGTAAAGGAAACCTTCCTTCTCTTCGAGGCAGAGCTGAAAAAGCTCGGATGCCTTGGCGATCATTGCATGGAAAGATCCGACCTCGTCGGGCGGGGAGGCCCGGGGCGATGGGAGCTCCGTCCCGTCACCGGTACCCGTCGTGGCCGTGTCCGTTCCCCCGTCATCCCCAGGGACGTGGGACGTGGGTAAAGGCTGAGCAGGCCGCAAGGGCTGAAAAGGCAGGGCTGGATGGATCAGTCTTTTGTTCGGGGGGGGGGGCTTCCCGCCGGGCCTGGTTCTGGCTCCTCCGTCGAGCCTGGTTCCGGATCCTGCGTCGGTGGTAAGGGCAATCTCGTCCTTATCTCCGAACATAAGGATTGTATCACCAACAGAATGGCCGCCAAGTTATCCTGCGGCTCCGGAAGCGACGGGTGACTAGGAGCTCGCCGGTGCCGCCGTCACCCTCGTCGTCACCTTCGTCGGGATCCCTCTCGTGGGGACGGGCCTCTTCGAGGCCCTCTAAGACTTCTACCAGCTCCTCCTTGGACGTTGTGTCCGTGTCCACAATGGCCACCGCCCCCCCCTCTTTTTCCGCCAGGGTCTTTTCGATGGGTCTGAAAGAGGCTTCCCTCCGCGGAGGCAGGGAGACCCTGGGCCCCGAGGTCGCCTCCACTGGTGTAGACTCCACAGGCTGCGCCAAGGCTGTCGCAACTTCCTCAATAGAGGGCTTGGCCGGGTGAATCAAGGCCTTTACCACCTTGTGCGGGCCTGTGGCCTTCACCTTGGAAAGGGGGGGGGGTCACTGCCTCGCTCCCCCTCGGCCGGATTCTTCGAGCATGACCGGGGCCTCTCCAGAAGCTTCGCCGGGTTCTCGGCCTTCCTCTTCCCTGAGCCAGAGCGTTGCCTCGTGGTTGATGGCGCGCCCTGCCTGGCAGCCGAGGAGCCCGACCGTTCGGCGCTCCCGGTGCCTGCTGACTCGCGGTGCTTTGCCTTCTGTTGGGCCCCGGGCGCCCTCACAGGATTTAGGTGAGAAGAAGAAGTCCAAGCGGTCTTCTGACGGGCTCTTTCCTTCCAGCCAGTTGGAGAGACGAAGGTGTCGGTCCCTGATGGACCGTTTCGACATGTTCCCGCAAAACGCACAGTCCTTCTCCACGTGCGTTTTGTCCTCATGAAGGCAGTAGAGGCATTTTGAGTGCTCGTCCTCCTTGAACACAATCTGCAGCTGGCACCCAGGGCAAACCCTGAACAGCTTTCCGGGCGTTGAGCTTCCTTTCTCCTGTGTCATGTTCGGCTATGCCAGAGAAACTTCTGGAATCCTCCAAGAAGCGTAACTCGACGAAATCTTCACCCTTGAGGCGCGTAGAAAAATCCGACATGGATCCCCGTTAATCGGATGTAGAGACGGTGGAGCTTGAGGCTCTATTTGACCGAAAAATGAGAAATTCACTTTGAAAAGTGCAAAAACGCAGCAAAAGCTTGAGAGCTAAACACGAGGACTCCCAACACTTGAGTGTGCAGTAAAAATCTGAGGATGGCTGCCAGAGGCGGGGCTTAGTGAGAGGGCAGTCATTGGCTGGGGGCAGTATCACCCAGAGACCAGTGATTGGTTACTACTGAGAAAGACAGATCAGAAACGAAACAGATACTGATTTTCTCTTTACCAAGGATTCCTGGCCTGACGACGGGGAATATTCATGGGCATGTGAATCCATGCCAGACCCCATGCTGGAGAAACATATGTTCCCCGGGTATGGGATTATATGGTCTGGCGATTTCAACATGGCCCTTGCGCTCAACGAAGACAGATCCACTGTCAATCATCCCTACCGGTTGCAGCAAAGGCTTGGTCTTCCATATCCCGATATCACGATCTGGGGAATGTATGGCGTTCCCAACACCCAGGTGTCAGGGAATATACCTTTTTCACGGGAGTGCACAGCAGCTTGTCTAGGATTGACTATAAAATGGCCTCCCCCTCTATACTCCGAGCCGCGACAGACGATTATACTCCCTCGCACGCTATCTGATCACTCCCCAGTCATCCTCCAATTCACGCCTCCTGACAGCCCAATACCCCCACCTCCGCTGGAGAGTCAGGGCGTCTGGAAGACGTGGCTTTCCGATCAGAGATAGGTCAGGACATAGACCTATTTTACTGCCAATGTTGGCTCAGTCCCAGACCAGGGCACAATTTTGGAGGCGTTCAGGCTTATCTGAGGGGGTGTTGTATCTCTAGAGAAGGAGGGGTGCTTAAAACCACCCGTAGGTCCATGCGCATACTAGAAGACAAGATCAGGGATGGAGAAATAGGCATGGATCAGTGGACCGGGGGCGGGGGGGGGGGGGGGGGGTGGAGAGAACGGGAGGGAGATCTTCTGAACAAGGTTTTCTGATGCAAAAACCACCTCAGTGCTAATCAAGAGCACAAACGCCCAGTGAGCAATCAGGACCAGTACTCATCTGTGAAATTAATCTATAATTCAAAAATGTTTGTTTTTGCTCAAAACTTTTGCTTTAGTCATGATAACTTTCAAAGAGCTTGTTTATGCACCCTGTCAACTGAAGATAGTCTATACCTCTGCATATATGTATTTAACATTTTACATTGTTTGCGTTTCATTAATTGTTCAATCCTTGTGCTCCAATTTTCACCAAGATTGATAATTCACAAATATGATTTTTTTAAATCTGTCTTTTTTCTAATTAAACAGAAATTACTTACATCAGCTTTATCTTCTATTTCTTTAGATTATCGTTTGGTTTTTCAAGGAAATTCTCTTTGGGATATCTTTGATACCAAGACTATTAAATATGAAACTTAGACCATAGTCTATTAACTTAGTGCATTACAGCTTTTGGATTTCTTGTTTGTATATTATAGACCCCACCATAGCTGTACCACATTTGAGGCGATCCCCTAATTCTGTAGTTTTATTGGCAACCTTGTTGCTGTGGGAGTGGTAAATAATGTAATTTTGGAAGGATTAAGTCCATTGTTATCCACTTTTCGCATACATTTTTTATTCTAATGCTACCCCCGTCTAGTGCACATGGTCGGTGCGGATCACTGACCAGTGCTCTCTTTTTCACTCAGCATGGCTGAGAATCAAACATTTAGCTACACCGAGGAACAAATTTCAGAAGTGATAGTGGTCCCTCCATTTTTGATCCAGCTGGCACTAATCGCAATATAGTTCACTCTACTGATCGTGAAGACTTATTAAAACTTAAGAAAAATTTCCAACCGAATTACATGGCCATTTTCTGCGTAAATATTTTAAATCTAATACTAGTCCGGTTGGCCCGAATGTACGTAACGAGCCATGTCTTTTTATCTGATAAACAGTACACAACTACCTTTAGCCAAATTGCTATCAAATGCAGTAGGGATTTTATGGTATTAACAATTAACACGGCTCAAAGAATTAGCTCGGAAACTCAAAAAGCCCTCGAGTTAGAAGAAAAATTTCTATCTAGCACGGTTATTTCTGATGCTAAGGATCAATTAGATTCCATCAACAAACTGAGGAATTCAAAGCCACAACGATTGGTAAAAAAATGAAGAAACTTGCGAAGGATATCCGCGAGTTTAAAGTGGAAAAAGTGTTCCCATACACAACTGATGCACATGTAGAAGCAATTAATAAACAATCTGCATCTAAACGTGGACAGGGCAATAAAAACAGAGGAGTTTCTTTTTCAAGTTCTAGTAGTAGTGGATCAGACGATCAGTCGACACAGAACCAGCAACAATCATTTGGTAATTTCCAACAGAACACCCCTTTTTTAGGCAGAGGTGGTTTTGGAATACCACAATGGGGCCCCGCCATGGTTTCAACCATTCGTACCAATGCGGAGACCCTGGGGCAGGAGACGTTGCACTCTTTAAATCAGGCAGCTCCACAAATTCCCATCTTCAATTTAGCAAATTTGAACATGAACCCATCACAAATATCCGTTTTATCAAAAGGGCCGTCTTTCGTTCCTACCACAGGGATTGACCGGTTCTCCACAGAAATGCAGGTTTGCAGATTTTTATGAACTGCGAGACTTAAATCATTCTTTCAAGACACCCCTGATAGAATACCGGGACAGGATTCTGGACTCCACTGTTCATTTAAATTCACCCCTCAGGACAACCAGGTGTCCAAAGAAATTCTGACATTTGAGAAGAGTGGTCTCAGGGACCTGCACAACTTAAAAACCAAAAATACCAGACACTTTGTCAAGCACAATCTATCGATGAAAACAAAGCTCTCAAAGAACTGGCCTCTAACACAGCCATAGTGATAAAACCAGCAGACAAAGGGGGAGCAATAGTCGTGATGACTAATACTCAATACTTGGAGATGGTAAACAACTTGCTAGCTGATCCTGTGAGCTATAAGAAACTGAAAAGGGACCCAACAAAGAAATCAAAGCAGAGATTGATCAGGCAGTCAAAGATGCATTTGAACGCAATTGGGTGTCTGATAACGAATGCGAATTCCTGACTACAAGCCAGGGGCGCACTCCCACTATGCGCTACCCAAGGTTCATAAAAAACCAACCCACCCGGTAGACCAATAGTCTTGGGTTGTGGTACTATACCTGAACCACTCTTCATTGACACTTTTCTTACACCCCTAAGCGTTTAAACAAGTACTTACCTGCGGGATACAATGAATACAATTCAAATTTTTGAACATCTTAAGTTTGATCCTACTAAACCAATTTTAGTGACCATAGACATAACTTTATATATATACACGAACATCCCCCAGACACAAGCCCTAGATTGCATGCGGGAGTACCTGACTGAATCGGACTCGCAACAAAGGGTGCCAATAAATTTCATCATGGAATTGATGGAATTAGCACTCTGCAAAAACTACTTTGAGTTCAATGGAACCTTTCTTCTCCAGACCAAGGGCACTGCGATGGGAGCCGCCTTTGCGCCGAGCTTAGCCATTCTATTCATGGCTAAGTTCGAGATAGAACATATTCTTTGTGAGTCCAATCCTTTCTTCAAATCCATTTTGAACTGGAAGCGCTATATAGATGACATTTTTTGTGGGAAGGACTGGAAGCTGAACTACTAGCCTTCCTTACTTGGTTAAACCAGATAGACACCAACATCCAATATACTCTTGAACATTCGAATAACCATGTCATCTTTTTGGACCTTATCATGATGGAACACTTAAATGTTGTCTCCACTGCAAATCAAGTGCCAGGAATACATTACTGCACTATACCAGTGATCACCCTCGTCATCTCAGGGATAATCTTCCTTATGGGCAATACCTGCGCATAAGGAGAAACTGCACTGACATACAAGACTTCTATAAGAAAGCAGACGAGTTGGACACCAGATTGATTCATTTCTTAGGATAACCTCTCTTTCAATCGGTCACGCAAAACGCCGGAAGAATCACCTTCTGGCTCAAATGTAATTCCAACACAACCTTCGGAAGAAAACAAGGCCACACCCGTAGGATAACCTTGTCCTTATGGAAAACATTAAAGGGTGGCTTGGCGTAAAGTGCCTGGAAATAACTCTGCGTGAGGAGCCGCAACTAAAAAAACAGTTTTAATAGGACAACAGTCGCAACGGACAAGAATGTAAGGGCTCAAACAGAGCTCCCATTAGCTACTTTAAAACCAAATTCAAATCCCATCTCGGCACCTGGAAAGGCAACGGTGGAGACACATTAGTTAGCCCTTTTAGAAACTGAGAAATCGAAGGAATCTTAAAATAAGAACATTCCTCAGACAAGCGCTTAAATATGGACAGCGCCGCCAGGTAACCCTTAAATGGTACCCACTTGCAGGCTCTTGTAGGCTAAAGAAAGCAAAAAAGAGACAAAACCAAAGGAATGGAACATTGGAAAGGATCCACATTCTGTACCCTGCACCAGTCACAGAACTTTCTCCAACAGCAACGATACAGGGATTTCATTGCAGGCCTTCTGGCCGAAAGCAACACCTCCATCACGTCTTCGGGGAGGTCCCAATCCTTATACCTCAACCTTTCACATACCAAGCATGAAGGCTGAGAGCCTTGACCTCTGGATGGAGAACCCTACCCCTTCCTCCCGAGAGAGCAGATTGTCTCGGTAGGGAAGACGGTGTGGAGGGCAGATGGACATGTCTACAAGGTCCGGGTACCACGATCTCCTCGCCCATGCCGAAGCAATGAGGATCATTCGGGAACCGAACCTCCGCAACACTTGCGGAATGACAGGGACTGAAGGAAACGCGTACAGCAGTGGGAAGGACCACTCTACTACAAACGCATCCCCCAAGGCTCCTCTTGGGGGAAATTCCCGCGAGCAGAATCTCTCGCACTTCCGGTTGACACTGGTGGCGGAGAGATCCAGTTGTGGGGTTCCCCAAAGGGCGAACATCTCTAAAAGAACTTCCTGAACCAGCTCCCACTCGTGAGAGACCGTGCTCTGCCTGATCAGAGCGTCCGTGTTTGTCTCCAGCCAGATGAACTGCCGAGATAGAAATTTCCTGCTGGATGGCCCAGAACCAGAGCTGCATCGCCTCCCTGCACAACGGGAGTGACCCTGCCGCCCCTTTTTTGGTGAGGTAGGGGATGGCCACTGTATTGTCCGTCATAATCGGGACATTCTTCCCCCGCACAGACGGCAGAAAAGCTTTCAGGCTAGCCTGACAGCCCTCAGCTCTAACAGATTGATGTGGAGTCTGGACTCCGGAGACCAACATCCGCTGGCTGTCAACTCCTTGGCATGAGCGCCCCAACCTGTGAGGGTTGCGTCACTCACGATCACCACCTCTGGCCATGGTTGCCAAAATGGTGCTCCATCAGATTGCCTTCTTCGTCCCACCATAGAAGATCCTGAGCGACCGAGGTCGGAATCTGCATGGGATCAGACATCCTGCCGGAGAACTGCGACCACTGCACGGATCTCATCCGCAGCCTGGCCTCTGGCACCACCAAAATGCAGGATGCCATGAGGCCGAGCAACATCAAGAATTCGAACGCCAGGAGACTCTGGGCACGTTGAAATTTGTCCACCATCTGCAGAATGTGATGAGCCCTCACCTGTGGAGGCGAACACTGCCCCAGGGATGTGTCGAGCACTGCTCCGATGTATTGGAGCCGCTGGGTAGGTGTCAAATGTGACTACTTTAAATTGAGGGAGAAACCCAGCTTGTGAAGGGAGTAGCAGGTGACGCACAGATGATCCAGGGCTGGCTTCGGAGAGCGCCCCCTGATCAATTAATCGTCCAGGTAGGGGTACACGTGAATCCCATTTCCCGAGAAACACTACCACCACCACCAACTTGGTGAAGACCCTCGGGCCAGAGGTCAATCCAAACGGCAGGACCCGAAACTGAAAATGCAAGTAACCAACCGCGAACCTCAGGTACTTCCTGTGCTTGGGATGAATCAGCACATGAAAGTAAGCATCCTTGAGGTCTAGAGACACCAACCAATCCTGAAGTTGAAGGGCCTGGAGGACTTAAGTAACCATCTTGAACTTGTCCTCCTGATGAGCTTGTTCAACCAATGCACGTCCATGATGGGTCTCAATCCCCTGTCTTTTTCGGGATAAAAAAAATAAGGTAAATACCATCCCTTGTTCCTCTCCACTACAGGCACCAGTTCTATGGCACCTTTCTCTAGCAGGGATAGGATTTCCTGCACAAGGATCGTATCCGGACGTTTCAAAGCTTCCCCGGTGGATTGTCTTGAGGCATCTGAAGTAATGGCCCACCATTCTCCAAGAAGCTGCACAAGTCTGCCCCCAACCAGCGAACCATGGGACATGGCCTCATGACTCAGCAGCAGTGCCTGAGGGCAAAGAGGCAACTGCCCGAGCGGCTTTGGCACCCCGAGTACATTGCTTTCCAGCCCGGGTACTCCTACGGTGGCCCCTTTGACTGGCAGCTCCTCGCGATCTACCAAAGGAAGATTTGTACTGAAAGGAACCTCCCCTCCATTGCTGTCCACTAGGACGAAAAGGCGGAGATTGACATACTGCAGTGCTCAAAGACTTTGCTGCAGCTTTGGAGGTCTGCAACCTCCGAAGGCTCTCATCAGCCTTGCTGCCAAACAGATGAAACCCATCAAAGGGCATGTTCAGAAGACGAGATTGCACATCAGGAGCAAACCCAGACTTCCGCAACCATTGAAACCTGCGCATCACGGTGCTCGCAGCCATGGACTGGCTGACACGGTCTGCCGTGTCCAAACCTGACTGAAGGGATTCGCACATGGCATCCTTGCCGTCTTGCATGAGGGCTAGAAAACAATCCCTTTCTTCCCCTTCGGAAATATGCTCAGCCGCCAAAGAAGCACAGTTCCTCAGAGTGTGTAAATCTCGCTAAAGCACAAGTGGAGTTGGTCGATTTCAACGCCATGCCCCCAGCCGAAGATACCTTCTTCGCCCAACCATCAAAATATCAGGAGGGATGGTAGGATAAGCAACCTGCTTCGGGGTGGCCGTAGCCGCCTGCACCACCAAACTCTCCTGAGTAGGGTGCGTCAATAAGTAGCAGGGGTCACTACTGGATGGGTAGTATTTCTTCGGAAGCAACTTATTAACTGCAGGTAGACTCTGCGGAGCAGTCCAAGCCACCGCCCTCCTTTGCAAAGCCATGTGAAATGGCAACACCGGGTCAATGGGTGGACTTTGATCCAGGATTTCCAGCAAATCATACTGAGTAAAATCAACAGGTGGAGCATACCACCCCAAGTATTCTGTCACCCTTGACATGAGACACCGATAGGAGGAATCTGCATGAGCCCTAGGCTCAGGTCGGCCAAACTCCACCTCCGGAGAGGTGTCAAGGCCACTAGCGTCATGCAATCTGACTATGCCCAGACAAAAGGTCATCAGGGACATCAGGAGGCACAGGCAAGGCCATCTCATCAGACAGTTCCTCAACCTCTGAAATCTCCTGTAAAGGTTGGAAAAACTCCAATCTGGGAGGAGGAACAGAATAGGGCTCAAAAACAGGTCAGACTTACTGGTAGCCTTCCTCTGAGGTTCCACAGCCCTCAGGGGCAACTCTGTCAAATCCTCCACAAACGGCGTTGAGGGCGCCGAAGGAATCGGTGCCGACCAAGGCAACAAAGACTTCGAGGACGGAGCCCCGAGTGTCCCTCGACGAACACGGCGATGATGGCGTTGACGTCTTCTTGGAAGGCTTCACAGGTTCCGATGGTCTCGCTGAAGTCGAGGACCGGGACCTGGATCTGGCACGGCTATGGCTATCTCCCTTATCCGAGCGGGACCTCGACAGCTCCCGATCGCGCCAACCGCCCGAAGGCGTGCGAGTAGTGGACCAAGCCCGTTCCCCGGCGGCTCCTTTCGAAGGCGTTGCCGGAACTGTGCCTTGCGACTCGAAAATCGCTAACATCTGCTTGCAAAATGCATCCCATTCGGCCAGCGACAAAGACTTCGTGGGACAAGTCAACCGTCTGAGTCCTCCAACAGGGAAGGCGACTGGTGACCTTGCTTCCTAGAATGCCTCTACGAGGCAGTGGAATGGCGGGAACCACTCCTAGACCGAGACCCCCCTGGATATTCGCCGACGCAGAGAGTCACCCCTCTAGTCATCAGTGGAAAGCCCAGCGGACATCAATCTACAGGGCTTAGTCACCCTACCTACCTTCAATTTCCCCTTACGTTCCCGCAAGGCCTTAGAAGTCAAGGACTGACAATCCTCGCAGTCGTCGGTGGCGTGGCTTTCGCCGAGGCACCAGAGGCAGATGTCATACGGGTACATTTTTTAAAGCCAGACTTCGGGGTAGTCGAAGATGAAGACATCGTACATGAAGAAAGACTTGAGCGTGCAGAGATTCCGAAGCAAACACATTTGCGAAAAAACATGACTGCGGCTACGGGCGCCCTATATATAACATCCAGTGACGTCAACCCTCGACAGAGGCCCTTGAGGTACAACAGATCGACACAGGACGCCATCTGCCGAAATTCTTCCAAAGCAGCACAGCTGTGGACATTACCTGTCATAGATGTGGAATACGTCGGAGGACACAATCCCCTCGAAATAGTCCCCCATGGGTGCTGCACTGCAGCAGAGGATTCAGCCTGTGGTAGAAAAGCACAACGGTGGGAAAATTAAACCACTGCCACGAGCCATTTACAGTAGTGAGGGTACTCATTTTTTCCATGAGAATGTAGGATAAGGGGATACTAGGTAACCTCCCAGCAGTCCACATAAAATGGGGTGTGCTGACCTACAAAGAGAAAAAGTAAAGTCAATTTCACGTTACTATTCTTGAGAACAGTAGTTAACACAAGAAAAGGTAGTTAACTTATGATAAAAAAAGAAGGATTAAGCATCTCTCTGTGACACCGTCACAACACAAGAAGTAGATGCCCATGGAGTTTGACTCCAAAAACCGTAAAAACAATCCAAATCAAGTAAAAACACGAGTGAGAAAAAGGGCTCACAAGGTGTAAGGGCACAGAAATGAGAATTCGTCCTAACTTAGTAATGGGGAGTGCAATACTGCGACTTCAAAATCATAACCGAGTCCTGGTCTAGCTGGGAGGTTAGGACGTTTCTTGCATCTTAACACTCACTCATGTATGAGCACCTGTCAATAGTCCCTGCTCAGTTAATATTCTATTCTCCACAGACCAGTGTTGGGGAGAATATTCATTTTAGTGCTGAATTCCTCCCACCTTAGAGAACCCCAGCTCTTTAGCTGGACTTTTTAAATTTTAACCCTGGAGCGAGACCTTTTTCTCTCTTCATAGTTTTTGACCTGATTTGGATTATGTCGTTTCACTGTTTTTGGAGTTTGACGAAGTCCATAGGCTTTTATGGTGCACAGCACCTTCAGTGCAGTGATAGAAAAGATCTCACATAAGGTTTAAATAACGTTTATGTGAACTACCGTTCTCAAGAATAGTAAAGTGAAATTTGGCATTACTTACCTTTTCTCTTTGTAGGTCCAGCGCACACCATCTTATGTGGAGTGCTGAGGGTTACCTAGTAGCCCCTTATCCTACTCACTCATGTAACATTTTTATGTTACCTTGACTATTTTAAATGGCTGGTGGCAGTGGTTGAATTTTTCCTACCTATGCCTTTGGCGTGCTTCAGCCCTAAACACGTCTCTGGCTCAAGTGTGTCTGGAAGGGCAGGATGCGAGGGAGGTTCCAGAAACTCCCCTGTCCTTTCTCTCTAGGAATACCTGAATGCAACCAGTCCGGATTGGCTGGCATTTCAGGAAAGCCCCCCTCTATTGTGCGACAGCCTATGCTGTGCATGAATGGGAGAAACCTGCTTAAAAGCGGAGGGTTATGGGAATAGAGGCAGAGTTGACCACTAGGAGAAATAATCAACGAAGAAACCGTAAACAAAGCTTGCTGCATCCTCCTGGACCTTTCAATTTCCCGGTGAAGCCCTGCTGCTGTGCTGAAACTATTTTCTATTTGACAGAAGCTCTGGAAGGGAGGACTTCTTCCCTTGGGTTAGTGGGACAAACTAACCCCGAGACGAATTCCACTGGACCATCTTCCCTGACTGGCTGTACTTCGCTGACGCAAGAACCGAGTGCCAGGGGTTGAGAAATCCATAGTCGAGATCAACATCTGAAATCTGGCCAGATGCTCCAGGAGTCTCCTAAGGACCCTCCAGAAGCAGGATGACCAGAGCTTGAGTCCTCTCACCAGACTGCAGGACCCAAGGAGTGAAGGAAGCCCAACCGGTATCGGTGACGGTGCGTTTACTAAGTGCTGAAACCGTAAAGTGCTGCTTAACCGAAAAGAACCCCTAGCTGCATACAACCTCCCAACTGCCACTGCAGGAGCCCTCCAGACAGCCTCCCTCTTGTCCCCACGACGGTGGCTCAAGACCACTGGGTCTGCACCGCTGGAACAGGACAGAATCCAGCTGGACCACTCGTCTTCAAACCAGAGGTACTTTTTAGACTTGGGGTACTTACCGCATTGTCTTTTAGCTGTGCTTTTCTCTGTTGGGAATTGCAGTGGCTTAGAGGTGATTCCAGCTCTTTCACAGGCTCAGCAGCTTGTGACCCTACAAGTGATTTTCTAGCTCTCTAACTTTGTGCAAGACTTTGATTCCAAGAAGTGCCTCAGCTCCGTAGACTGTTTTCAAATGGACTTTGGCTGTCCTGGCTCCCTGCAGACTCTTCTAGCCGATTGATATGGTTTGTCCCTCATAGGTGGTTTTAGACTTATTGCTGGGAAAAAATGTCCTTCCCCAACCCTTTCCTTCCCCAAAACCTTCCTTTATGCAACCTTCGAATCTTAGAATTATAAGTAGTGGAAAATATAAATGCCATTACTGTCCTTGTGACTGAAGTCACCTCAGGGTGTAGGAATTGTTTAAGGAGCATATCCAAAGATTATCCACTAACTTGTTTTGATTAACAGTATTTTTAGAGTATATTTACTTACATGAATTGCTTTTTTAAACATTTATTTAAAACTGGATGTTAAACAAATAACTATTTATAACTGAAACCTTGAGTTTTACTTGGCTACTTGTATTTACGGATTTCATTTGTACAGCTCTACAGCTCACATTTACCCCTCTTGAGATAGGCCTGGGCTGCTTAGTCAGTCACACTACCAACTGTGTAGTACGGGCCTATACCAAAGGCTGGGTTACCCAATACTAGGCAGTGTTGTGTAGTCTCAGTGTTACTACATCAATTCTTACCCACAGTGACCATCTGCAGTGTGTCTTGAGCCCTCACTTCTGGCAGCGAGGCTTTTCCAAGGGATGCATCCCGACTGCTCCAATGAATTGGGAGTTTGAGATGGTATCACGTGGGACTTCTTGAAGTTGAGGGAGAAGCCCAATCTGAAGGGAGTGACTGGTTGAGCCGAGCTGTTCCAGGGCCTGTTCTAGGGAACTGGCCCCAATCAGCCAATCGCCCAGGTAGGGGTAGACGCGAATCCCCTCTCCGTAGACTCGCTGCCACCACCGCCATCAACGTGTTGAAAACCATAGGGGCGGAGGTCAGCCCAAATGGCAGAACTCAAAACTGATGAGAACCACCAACACCGAACCTCAGGTACTGTCTGTGCTTGTGATGGATTGGCACATGAAAGCAAGCATCCCTAAAGTCCAATGATATCATCCAGTCCTGAAGCTGGAGGGCCTGAAGTATCAGAGAAAAAGGTAACCATTTTCAACTTGTCCTTCCTGAGGAATTTGTTTAAGTAAGCACATAATGGGTCTGTCCTTTTTTGGAATTAGAAAGTATGGGGAGAACCAACACTACTTGTCCCTCTCCACTGCATGTGTTGGTTCTCTAGGCCCTCTCTAGCAGGGTCAAAATTTCCCGCATAAGGAGCAGATCTAGAATTTTTAAAGAGCTGTTCCCCGGTGTTCCCCGGTGGATGACTGAGGCTATTTTAGAAAGAGAAGGCAGTAAACCCTGGGAAACTGTTTCCAATGCCCATGTATCTGAAGTAATGCCTCACCATTCTTTCAGATGCAGTGAGAGTCTGCCTCCCACTTGGATCTTGTGAACTAAGACCGCAGAGGTTTTGAGGTGGCTGGAGCAGTGGCTGATGGTAAAGTAGCCGCTGCCTGGGGCAGTCGCAGTATCTACTCACCATCCACCACAGGGAAATCTTTTCTGACATCTGATTGGACAGTCCTCCCCCCCCCCCCCCCCTTCCAACTGAGAAGTAAAAGTGAAAGGACCTATCCCTCCAAGGTGGGACAGTTTTGTGGCTGTCTAATAGCAGCACCAAGGGATTTTGCTGCTGCTTTGGAGGTCTGCAGTTTCTCCAGGCTCTCGTCGGCCTGGTTACCAAATAAATGTGCGCCATCAAGGGCATGTTAAGTAGTCTGGATTGCACATATGGAGCAAAACCGGACTTCAACCAGGCAAATGTTCTGGTTCCTCATAAATCTAAGAAAGTGACTCAAAAAAATCCTTTTTTGGTTGCGTATACACTTTCTGTAATCCTCAATGGCGCCGATGGTGGCGCCAAAATGTTTGAAAATATCGACTTCTTGTGATGGTCCGTCAAGGACTTCTTCCTCGAAGATTTGTCATGGCTCGAGGGATCCTTTGACCACTCAGATTTTTCTTTGCCTCCCGGGCTTGAGGCGGCGCAGGTTTTGCCCTTATTCGTGTCAAATTTTTCAACCTGGGCATGACTTGCATAAGTCTTCGAGGGGGTCAAGGCTGCATTCTTGAATACTTGCATCATGTTAACACTGAACTTCTCCCACGCAGCAGAGAGGTTGATTTCAGGCATTTTATCCGTTCTGGGGAGGAACTCTACGACTAAGACAGCGACCTCTGGTGCCTTTCCTTTGAATGTCTCGAAGAGGACAAGTGGTGAGAACCACTGTGTGATCGATCTTTTTGTCCTTTCGAGGAGAAATATTTCTCGACTAGTCTGAAGACTAGTTTTGACAGGGTTGTCAAATGGGATTTTGACCTACCTGCCGCCAATTTTCCTCTCCGCTCTTTCAGGGCTTCCGCCGTCATCGATACGCAGGCCTTGCAGTCAAAGGTAGCTTGAAAGCAACAGAGGCACCACAGACCCACCCGATTGGGGTCCGTGAGGGACATCTTCGTCCCACAATCCTGGCACCACTTAAACCCTAATCTCAGAGTCGAAGACGTCAATGCCATTTTACAAGATGTTTAGTCTAAGATTTGAGGAACTGAAGCGCACTGTATCCAAAGTGACAGCTTTCATGGAAAAACTGAACTGAAGCCAAAGGTCGCTGTGCACTTTATACCATCGATGAAGTCGGCATCAATATGGAGTCCTCCGAGGGACATCAAGTCAACATCGACATGCAGCGCCCTCTGCTGGAAAAAATTTCCGAAGCAGCAGAAGCTCGATAAGGAGATAAGATGAGGCATATGTGGGAGGACACAATTCATTCGGAAGTAGAATTCCTAAATGACCACTTAATGGGAATTAGTCTCACAGGTAACAGTTATTTGGGCCAATTTTAATTGAAAGGCTTGAAATGCCATGCCACCAGCCCTAGGATGCAGGCCAAATGAAACTGGGCCATGGTGAAATACAAACAAAAACACTGGTTGAATACCACAGGGACCCAAAAGGTAAAAAGATTAACTGATCAATAAACTAGGGGAGGGAGCGGGGCAAGGCTCTCCAGAGCAAACCTCTAAGGGGATAGGACAATTGGGGAATGTGGGCTACACAGAGGGAGCAAAACAAATTTGTGAAATTAAGTCCAAATGCACACTTGAAATATTGAAAGTTGACAGAAGGCTTTTAGTTGACATGCACTCAGAAAAGATGTGTAGTTCTAGGCGGTGTAGATATAGGGGAGAATGTGGACACACCAACAACTGCCCTGGCCATGAGCCACAGTCACCTGAACTGGCTCCCGAGACAGCTTTTGAGATGGCGCTACTTGAGATGGCACGGTTCCGATTCATGATTTCTTCAAACTCTTCTTCACTCATGTCTGACCCATGGATCCCAGTTTCTTTGCTAAGGGGCGATAGGAAAGTGAAGGATTGTTAAAAGCACAAACGCGAACAGAAGGAAATAGAATCAGCAGGTTCAATTCTGTGTTGCCATATGCCACAGATTAGGAAAGTAACCATGGTAAAGGAATACATCACCAGCCTATGAAATCAATGGGTTTGTGAATTCAAATTGCAGTAACCATCAATTGCCAGCTTACTGGACCAATCATGACAATACACATCCATTTTGAGAAAGGGGTTCAAAAGGGAACTGGGTGCGCTACAAATACATTACATTTTATTTAAAGCAGATCTAGGTTTCTTACCTGCCCTGCATGTAGGGGTTGTTCATCTTCCCATATGGACTTGGGGGTCCCTTGTTGTAGGTGTTGGGAGGTGCATTGTTGTAGGGATTAGGGGGTGCATTGTCGTAGGGATTAGGGGGCCTATTGTTAAAGGGATTTGGTGGCCTGTTATTATAGGGGTTGGGAGGTCTGTTATTATAGGGGTTTGGGGGGCCCTTGTCAAATTGGTTGGGTGGTGGAGCCAGTGTTGTGTTTGGAGGGGGGAAGAAGGCTGGGTTGAGGTGCAGAGCAGGGGGTACTGGTCCTGGGGGTGGCCCAGTCATGTGAGGTGGAAGTCTCGGTGGAGGAGTCATCATCTGTTGATACTGAATACCTGGTGGGGGCATAGGAGCCCTGTAGCCTGGGGCCATAGGAGGCGGTGCATGAGGCGGCATTGGGGGAGGGAGTGACATAAGATTAGGCGGCATATTCATAACTGGTGCACGGGTGGGTTCCACAAAAGGGGGGCGGTTGAAGTACGGCATGGCACTAGGTTGCTTGGGTGTGGCTGTTGCATTCTCTATGGGCTGAGACGTGCCATCCATGGAATCTTTTGCTCTTGGAGGAATCCCTGGGGAAGAAACAAAGAGCTACTAAGCACAGTTTTTGTCAACAATCTTTAAAGATAAAAAACTTCAATGCATCTCTAATAACTGCCTCTCGCAACCCTGCCCGCCTACCCGTGGGAGTTATATGTACTCACGTTTCTTTGACATGCTCTCAAAAAATGACAGGTTCGGCTTGTTTGCAGCACGAACATCCAATGGGTCACCATGCACCTTACGATTGGCCAGGCCAGCTATTAGGCTGGAAGCAGAAGATTCAGAACCCACCACGATCTCAGCGTACCTAGCAGACAATTAATGGCATTACCTCACAATCCGCACATAGAAAAAGCCACTTTAGTACATTGCTTTTACCAGAAGTACCCCTTCCCCTCTTTAAATATAGCCAGCTGTTGGACAACCAGGTCATGTTGGTCTATGCAGATCAAACTTTGCATGCAGGAAGGCAGCGCTGGTGATACGACCGCTGCATTAAGCCAAGGTGTCAAACAGGAACATGTTCTGTCCAAAGCAAACCCAGCAGAGGTTTTTCTGTGCATGCTGTCAAATTCCCCCTGCCCATCTGTTATTTACTAGTGTCATGTTTCAATTTCTACTAACATCCCCAGTAACAGAAAAACATGCTGACCTGAAACAGCTGTACAATGTATTTATCTACACTGGATATCAAATAATGCGATCGATTAAGTAATAATTTCACACCATCAACAGAACTAGGGTGTTTTTGCAAGTTTGAACGATCCTCCAATTTCCAGGACAAACCGGACCTGACTTTAGCCTATAGTGGTAGAATCTCGATGGGGAAGCCCACACAACAGTCTTACAGCACAAAAACTCTTCTGCCAGTAAGTAACAGGTCAGGAACCCCTTTGTCAGTCACTTTTTTCAGCATCCCTTGATATCAAGACTCAGGACCTCGGCACACCAAGATACACCAGTCCAGGAATTCCACAATGCAGGAAATCCTAACAAGTAGATTTTGAAATGTGCAATTCACATATTGAGTGGTTGGACGTAAAAATAGTACTGGGACCCGAATCTGGAGCATACTCCCATTTGCCAAGACCAGAAACCTGGTTCCTAGAAATAAACACGATGCAATTTAAAAAATCAACTGTCAAGAAGAATCACACCAAGTAAATCGGTGCAAATGAAGTCCAGTTTTAGGACATTGCACCCACCACAATAAAGCGGATATGATTTGGCTACACTGGAGTAAAAAACATATTGCCTGAATGCTCTCTCTCATTCACGTAACGGATGCAAAAAAATAGCATTCATCTTAAAAGATGGTACACAGACCAGATCAACAGCTTTTCAGTCCATGAAAGCCTAAAATCATTTGAACCAAATTGTAAAACTAGCAGACTTATGAATTAAAAAGCTTACGTATTCATAATGTGTAGTGTGGGCATTGAAGAAACATCAGTTTAAGAATTTGAGGACATGTGACTTATCCAGAAGTGCCGAGAAAGGGAGAGCAAAATTCTGTGGCCATAAGGGTCACTGCCAGATTACAAGGAATGTAGTTCATTGTTCAACAGCATTAGGCTTTGTTTGTG
Source organism: Ambystoma mexicanum (assembly GCF_040938575.1). Classification (NCBI taxonomy): domain Eukaryota; kingdom Metazoa; phylum Chordata; class Amphibia; order Caudata; family Ambystomatidae; genus Ambystoma; species Ambystoma mexicanum. The sequence continues at coordinate 854,109,861 of NC_090934.1, forward strand.
CTATGCCCCACACCTTCCCCCGCATTTGCTTTGTTGATTTGCATCCTCGCCGTAATTTAGACCCTGTACATAAATGCAAACAAACGGTTACATTTTGAAAATAAAATCGTTCTATTATGCTTTTTAAAACGAAGTCCGGTCTTTCTATGTTCTGCAAGAAATAAACAGCCTGGAGGGAGTGTTTCAATTAAGGTCACCAACACGGTGGGTAAGGCTAGAGAAAAGGGCTGTTTTAAACAAATGTATGGCTGGTTACAAAGCTGGAAGGGTGTGGTGCAGGCGTTCCAAGGCATTTCTGAAAAATCGCTGGAATAAAAACAAAATTAAAAAAAAATATTAAAAGTCCTTTGAGCATTATTCTACATGTTCCAATTTTCCTAAAGGATCTAGACAAACGGCTAAGATAATTTGGAGCTACATTTTTCACAGCTAAAAACTAGACTTTAGACTATTACACTTAAAATATTGTGAACACTTCTTCATGGTTGCAGAAGGTGGTAATTGCTTTTAGACCTCACTTTTGAGGTTGTAATAATTTCGGTGATCCAACATTATCCCTCATCTCGCATTGCCATTATTTTCCAAAATACCAACACGCAGTGCACACACACGTCGGCTTAGCAAAAGAAACAAGGTAAACCGTGCACCTTTCGGTGTAGAGATGTGGATGATAAGAATTTGGATAACGAAGTAAGAGACAAGGATTCCCGACTTCACAACGGTTGTACAGGCGATCAACTGCTGGGTACCTGGAAGTCACCGTAAAATGGGCAATACAGACACTAGGTAGGCAATACAAATCAGTGATCAAAGCTTGGTGAAAGGAGGTTTTAGAGTAGTGAGACATCAAGTTGCCCGATGAGTAATCAAATCTTTAATGAAGCCAAAGCGTATGGTAGACGTATAACAGTAATGCAGCAAACAACGTGCATATACAAGAGATCTACATGTATACAGTGATTAGCACAAGTAGTTAAATCAGAGGCACGCTTGAACATGTGAACTATTATCAAACAGCAGAGTTAGTAACATAGCCAGAGATAGAAGAGCAGATCCAAGCATATGGATTAGTCCAGTATTATGCTGGCAGTGCTAGGATCCAAGCCCATGCCTAAAAACTAAGCTTCAGTTGTGAGGTATTGTACTACTTTCAGCAAGGTTTAAATACCGACAGGTGCTGTGTAGAAGCATGTGCAACATACAAAACATAGGAAACAAACTTATCCCAGGTCAATATTAGGGTAACCAGTCGCATGTACGCCCCAGGCGTGTATGCATGCAATGACTGCTTGGCATAACATGCTTGTGGCTGCATCTCCCTCACTGGTTGGAGCCATGCTGACTTGGTCTTCAATACCAAGTAAGCTCTAGCCCCTAATGGGCCAGCCATCATCTCTTCCACAACAGGGAAGAGAGGACAAAAGTTCAAGTCCCAAATGGGCAGCACCTGTGCACTATTCATGAAAGATGCACAGATTGTTGGCAAGAAAAGATTAAAGGTTAATGGCGTAGCAGTACGACATTAGCATTTCCGGATGCCAGTGACTGACTGCGGCCAAGTAAATGTTCAAAGAAATCCCCAGGACAAGACATGCATAACCATCATGGTTTTATTTCCTCCATCTACGCAGATGGTGAAATACCCGAAGTTCTGTTCAATCCAAACTTGAAGAAATGTCAAACACTGGGAGCATTTTTCAAGACTTCAGAAGTTGTTTAAAACAATGACCTGGGGTACATACATTAGCCCAATGAATGCTAGCAAGTTGCGACAAGAGCCTCGGCAGCAATGATTTTATGGACAAATTGGCTCAGACATCTACAGTACTTTTCAAGAACCTTTATTCGTAGAACTGAAAATACAAATTCAACAGGTTAATAGGGGACACCCCACATGAACGTAAAAAAAAACAAAAAAAAACGATTTGGAAGTAGGTTTAAGGTCTTCAGGTTATTCGCTGATCTTGCCCAGGAGCTTTGTGGACTTGCAGAACAGATCAGGGTAGCAGAATACGTCGCATTATACCCATTGGCACAAAAGAAACCCCAGGATGAGAATATTCAATTGATAAATGATTACAAATCTCAAAATATCCAACAGAAAAGTACTTTGCTGCGGCAAAGGTTTTTGGTACAGCCAATCAAAGTGTCATATCAATACCGAGCAAGATGTGTGTGCGCCATGCTGGTAAAATAAAACGTAGGTTGGTGAAACAGGTGAAGTACGGTTTAGTTTTTGTGTGGGTCAAACAGTCAAAACAATTTGCCCAACCATCTGTGGATAATGCTTTTCTTGGTGCACTAAGGGCTATTCCTAAACATTTTTTTTTTAAAGGATGCTGTGACGAGAACAAAGGCAATCTCCAACTCAGAACCAAGCAAACTAAAACTATGGTATGTTAAATATGTCAGAGGGCATTTAACTTCGTACAGAATGCCAGCCAAAGACAAGAGTTGCCCAACATTTCAGGACTCAACATCTGACTTTAAGGAAACTAGACATTTTGCTAAAATCTCAGATGCAGGATTATGGTTTAGTCAGTTAAACACATTTTTGTGGGGTAGTAATGTAAATATGTTCACTAACTTTCTTTTTGGAAAGTCAACTTAGAACTGTTATTTAAGACCATGCACATTGCAAACAGATTACCTTCATGGTGATTGCAGTAGTCCTTGCTCTACTTCCATCACAACTGGTTAGTAAGCCTGCACTGCAGGCAGGACAGGAAAACGCTTCCCCAAAAGAAGGTACAATCTAAGGCTTTACAACAGCTCTAGTCGCGCCTTGAAACACTTGTGTATAGTCACGTTATAAATGCCATATCATTTGTGCGCACCTCCCTCACACTCCTGGCACCCTCACCCATACGCCACTTACCACAAATTTGTTTTTTCGCCACGTAGGTTGGAGTCTGTATACGCGCAGTGGTAGGCTGCTGGGTGGGGCATTGCAAAGGAGGGAGAGCAAGGACTGAGTAGAAAAATCACCATGAAGGTTTTTCATACTCTGGCATCCTGCTTTCCCCTCAACTGGTTGGGACCAGACTCTGCAGATCCATTAATATGGGCGGGAGACAGCACATTCCCAGACAGGGTTCAAGCAGAACTGAGAACTGTTGCCCAGTACTTGCTGGCAATAGGAGGAGACACCCAAAGAATAATACCTTACGAAGGCATGACAAGCAGCCCTAGAGATGTCTGCAATGGGGACAGGTTTCTGGAAGGTCACTGATGCTGCCTTAGATCTGATCAAATGAGCATGTAGCCTTTCAGGAACATGGAGACCAGCAAGTTTGTAAGCCTTTGAAATACAAGAAATGATTCACCTAATGATTGCACAGAAAGAACATAAAAAGTTGGATTTCCTGAAAGATTTAGTTCTTTGCAGACAGAAGTTCAAATGTCTTGCTACATCGAGATTGTGCAAAGTCTTCGCTGCTGAGGAAGTGAGAGGGCTAGGGTGGAAGACTTGTGAAACAGTTTGTTTGAATGAACACCACACAACTGCATAGCCAAGAGGACAACCGGAAGACCAAGGATCTTCCAAAGAAAGCCTGAAGCTTGCTTACCCTCCTTGCAGACGTAATGGCTACCAAAAATCCAGTTTTCCACATTAGGTCAGTCACAGGATATGCACATTGGCATCAAGAACCACATCAAGGGTCCCATTGGGAGGGAGTTCAAATGGTTGGGGGGCCCTGCAAGGGTGCCGGGGTCTTGAGTATCTCAAAGTGCTGCTTAATTTCATTCTTCAAAGAAAAAGGTCTCGCAAGAATAATTAATGTAGGTGGCTATGGCAGACAATCATTACAGGATTGAATGCCAGAAGTCTCATAAAAGACAAAACATTGTCCAACAATGTTAGTATAGTAGATCTCTTTGGACAGAGAGTAAGAGAACTTGGGCCATTTGCTCCCATATTGCCCTCTTGTGGGGTCCTCCCTTGTTCCGCATGACCAAGATGTTCGCATCACAGATCCCAGCATTGATGTAAAGGAACCAGACACTCAAGACATCGTAGGCAAGGATCAAGAACCGCCCCTCCCTGCTGTCCTGGCGAGAATATGAAATACTCCCCTCATGGACAGGAGGTCACCTGAGAACCAAGTCAGTCGAGACCAGTAGGGAGCACCCAAGATTAGGGGGGTGAATTAGAGGAAAGGGAGAAAATGTGAAAAGAAACCTTCCCAACCAATCCAGGTTGAAGGCCCTATCACAAATCAGTCCATCTAAAGAAGTCCCAATTCGGAAAACATTTGATATCAGCAGAAGGGTTTTTGCACATTTTATAGATTTAAAAATAAACCAGCTGGGCTTCCGTTTATGCATGGCCTGAAACTGCCTGCTCAATGGGTCCTAATGCACATTCTTCTCCCTCAAGATTATGTACAACAGGATGAATATGGTCCAGAATACATCACTCCCAAAGCTTCCAGGCTAGGAGGCCCAAAGCAAGATTTCACCCCTTCCTGTATTCAGGACAAAACATTATCGTGGTGTTGAGGGGAGTGGAACTCTGGCAGGTGGGGAGCGGTCTCTGAATTCAAAGTAGTTTAAGACCACGCTCCTGAAAGCTCCACAAAAAGTGAGTTTGACAGTGACCAACCCAACCAGGGGAGGAAGTCGGAATTGAGACAGTAAACTGGAGATCCTCCAAGGTTCTCGTCCAAAGTCAAGCACTCAAGAGCTCTCGATTTCCTGTGATCTGAATGTTCATGGGCTGCAGGTCTCAGTTTGCAAATAAATGCAACTGCAAGCGTCTCATTCTGGGTCTGGCCAGATGTAAGACTAGAAGGCACGTCTAGAATGCACGGACCATCAGTCACAGAAGCCTCTGGAATCACCAAGCAGATATTTGAGCCCTAATGTCGAAAAAGCAGATTATCTGTTTCAGAGTCATAAGTATGATGGTAGTGGTGGGGTAAGGGTGTGGGGGGCGGACGGACCTACCTCAAGGTGTCCCGACTGCCCATCGGAGCAAGACTCTGAGCTGGAAGGATGACAATTTTAGGTTGAAGGAAACCCCACATTGTGGTGTTACACACAAATGAGACCACTCAGATTGACCTCCATAGAGGGGAGCCATGATCAACCAATTGTCCAGGTGGGGCAAATGATTTTCTTCAGGTGCCAAAGAACTTGCCAAAACGAAAGCACTTTAGTGAACACCCTGGGAGCAGAATTCAAACCTAATGGCAGGCGCACCTGCATTGGTAATGCAGACCATCCTGAGTGATTAAGAAGAAACTCGTTACCTCGGGTTCAATCTTCCACTTGCAGGGCCCCCAAAATCTGTGCCAGACTAGTCATGTGAAACGTCTCCAAGGTGGGGAGGGGGTAACTGGTTGAACTCTGATTGGGCATAGAATTCGTCTGCTTCAACCAGTATTCTTAAACAGACAATATAAATATGGCCTTGGTCACTATAGCAAACTATTTGTGAGGTTGAGACGAGCCAAGGAATCTGGAATAATGCTCAACCAGACTTTAAAAAAAAAAAGAAGAACATTTAAAAAAATGAAATTCCACGTCCAACTGCATAGGCAGAAAAACAGGAACAGAGGTGTCAGTTGCTGTCGGGCAGTAGGGAGCGGGCCAGACCGAGGTTTGCTTGCACCACCCCATTAAAAAACCTTAAAGCGATAGTACTTTTGTGGGAGGAGCCGTTTCCTGTCCAGCTTGCGGTGCAGGCTATACCAACCAGTTGTAAAGGATGTAGAGCAGGACACTGGAGTAACACCTATATACGATAGCACCAATATTGTATTCATAACACTGGTCTGCCTAGAGAGGACTTCAAGGCTGCTGCTCAGACATCTGGGGCAATGCTATATCACTGCATTTCAACTGCCTTTCAGACAAGTCCTTTAAAACAAACACTTCGGATGGCAGCTAGACAAAGGTTAGTTTCGGAGGCTGAGGAAAAGCAGTTGTGGCTTACTTCGAGCACAGGTATTTGAAGAGCTGGAAGTGCTCAGAAAGTATTACATCCGTAAAAAATTGTACTAAAACTTGGATACCAGTAGACTGGGCCCCAACAGCATATGTGTAAGGAGACTGGATTGCGATTGCTGCAATACTCCTGGAATTAAAGGACAGCATTCTTAACCTCACAGGAGCAGCGACTGCACCCCTAACACCTAGGGGGTCAAGAGAGTAGTCAACAGAAATGAGGCAGGACCTCAACAAATACAACCTCCTCCCATAGGTCCCAAGGTTGGTCACTAAAACTCCCCCCACCCCACATAAAAATGTTAATGTCATGCTAAATCAGCAACACAGTGTCAGTCCCTGTGCAGCACTGCGGTGGGTCTGCCTCTGTGGGGGCACTACAGTACACTAGCTCGGCTGAACACTAGATTAACATTAGACTCGCAAGAGCACTACAGTAAGTCAGCCCACTGGAGCCATGTCAAGTCAGCCCCACCAGAGCACTACAGTATGTCTCACCCTTTTGATTGGCCATTTGCTCTGTTCTCTGCAAACTTCAGCTCTATGAGGTCACGCACTCCCACAGAGCGAATAACTGTTTCCAGCTGCTGGTCCGTCGTCCACTGAGGGCAAAGAAAATCGTCACAATTATTTCCTTCAGGATGTAATCAAAGTCTACTCTCTGCCGTGTGTTTGGGACAAAGGCCAACTTGCATTTCCATTCAAATGAATTTCTGTACTTTAAAGTGCAGAGTTATGTGATAATAAATTGACAGTTTCAAATTGTGAACAGTAAGCCTTGGTTTCAATTGTATTCATCTTCCTTCTAGCTACAAACTAGTATTTTGCATGACCACTGGGCTCGGTTTGAGATTTAAGTGGTGCAAAAAAAGTGAAGGTGTAATATTTCAGTGACTATCAATTCCAGGATTACCATACTAAGCAGGGAAAATGGATTTCACCCCAAGAAAGGAGTTTACACGATCAGTATTCAATGTATAACTGGCGCACATTCGCCATGATGCACGTTAGTGCTGTCAAAATCACTGCCACTTCCTTCAATATGCAGTGCAGAGATATTACAATATCAAAAGTGTACACAGGTGAAACAAGAATATACAATGCAATTAAGTTACATATAAAAGCGTTTTATTATTCACATCTATATCAACAGAGCATGTTAGGCATTGTAGCAATTGGAGGAAAAAACCTCAACCACCCATGAAAATAAAGCTCAAATAGCAATCACAAGCATAGCTCACAAGCGTACTCAGGCGAGAGCAATATTACAATACAAATTACATTTCAATACATTTCTATATGCGTCCATTTCAAAAGTGAGCATTTTTTGTAATGTAGCAACTGCAATAAAACAGTCATCCTTCACCGAGAATAGTTTACTGAGCAATTATAATCACCACAAGTTAAAACAGGTGAACATCAATATACAAACATTACATTTAAATACCTTTTTAGTCAGGTCCATTGCAACAGCGTGCATGTTTTGTAATGTAGCAGTTAGGAAAAAAACACTGTCACCCTCCCTTGAAAATATACCTCACTGAGCAAGCAAGTACAAACATCACAAGTGTAGACTGAGGAGAAAATCAATTTACAATACAGTGAAACGACATTTGAATAGCTTTTCATTTTACGTTCATTTCAAAAATAAGCATGTTCCACATTGTAGCAAACAGTTAATCCTCTAGATCTTGGACCTCATGAAATGGAGTAAACCGAAAAAGGGGCGAGTTGAGCACAGATTTCCTTGCCTGTGCCAAGTAGACAGTCACACCACCATGTGTCCACCGGGCACGCCCTAGGTCAATGCTCCTTGAGATGCAGAACAGCTGCAATCCACTTTGGTGCACTTATTGCAGTCACCAGCGAATCAGATTGTTGTAAAGGATTAGTTGTCCAGAAACATTTCTAATGGAAAACAATAGGCGGGGGTGTGTGGGGGGGGGGGGGGGGCAAAACACTGAGAACGCTAGTAGTGGATGCTTAAGCATTTGTATCATGTACCAGTCACTGCCTTAAAAAAACAGTTTCTGAAAACCATTATCTGGGTTGAACATCAGCTGTCCAGGCATTGTGAAGCTGTAGTGAAAGTCACTTAGTACCTTTATGGCAGCAGCAACCTCCACATGCTTTGTAGAGTATAGCACAATTGGATTAAGGGAACATGCACTCCACAGCATTCATTACTATGTGAATCCTTGTATATCGCACTGGTTTGCATGTGGAAGAATACAAAAGCGCATGAAGTGCAGTTCGTCCAGTCTATCCTTCAGCCTACCACCATACCTCCAACATCAGATGGCAATCGGTGGCTGTTCAAGCAATCAGCCAATTTTTTTATAAAAAAAACAAACATGTCAATGCCAACCACGAACTCAGGTTAGCGCACGCAGAAACGCCGATGTAAGAATTTGTTTAAACAAACATTTTGGTTGATAAATGCCATGACACTCCTTCCTACCTTTTATATTCGTAAAATACGAAACCCACTGTTTGCTTCCAACAATAGGTCAGTGCAAAGAACCTCAACTACATATACAACCTCTCCCTTCCTCCATTGCGGGCTGCGGTAAACTAGTTCAATTGCTGCTGAAAAAAGTACAAAAAGTGTCACCCTGACTGATTAACAGTCTGGGGCAATGCAAGCCCTGATGACGATAACTTTACCAATAAAAACGCATCTAACACAAGAGTAGATACCTTTCCTGAACCAAGCATTTCTCCCATTGGCGTTTAAGAAAAACTTGAAAAATACTGTAACATCTTGAAAAGCATCCAGAGAATATTTGCAGGCTATAACCATAGCGGTACGGCTCATAACCCCACTGAAGAACCATTAGCATTAAAATAGTGCCTTATACAGCAAGGAGGTCCACACTAGTTTCTTAACCTTAGTAAAGATTAAACTGGAGCTCAACTTTTGCAATTGCCATAAACCACTGGCCGAATGAGAATGGACTCTTGGTAAGTAAGAAATGGTTTGCTGCATGCATGTCTACATTGAAGGGGCAAGAGACCGACTGGCTTGCAACCTGAATTTTAGCCATGGATTTAAAGGTCTGAAACCCATCCACCCGTCACGCTTAGCAGATTTTGGGCAGTTTAAGAATGTCGTGGCCAAATCGGTATCCGAGATGCCTACATCACTGGAGCATCTGATTACACCAGTATTCTGAGCTTGCTCCATATTGAAAATACTCAGCTCAAACCTCTCCAACTAAGCAAAGTATCCCCAAACATGCCAGTTTCCCTCTCCTTTGATCATGCCCAAATCCCACTGAAACTTGTGGTCCATGCCAATTCTGACACCATAAAGAATCACTGCAGATCTAAGACAATTGGATAACTATGGTATGTACATGCTTCACAATTCCATCTAGTGGACTCCTTACTCAATGCTTCCCTTAAAAATCAAATTAAAATAAAGCAGAATGGTTTTAGTGCAAAACAACCTGAACCACACAATTTGACAGTCATAGTTTCTAAAGACACTCCAACTCTGGCACCATAATCAATAAAGAACAGCCACCATAATGCAGTAATGAGGCAAAAAGACTGCCATGGGTGAGACATGGATTTCGGCTGTGCCTCAGCCTGATTCAAGACCTGTGCCCAGACTCCCTTCCCTGGTTGGTCACTGGACATGGCCTTCAGTCATAGTCAGTGACCCTGGAACCGAAATCATAGTCAAAGTCCAGCAACTACTCTCCTAAGCCAGATAAAATGGCAAATGGGCCTGAACGTGGCCACATTGATCCCCAATAGTAGTATGCGGGCCACTAGGGGCCAGCAGACCATTCTGTGATCCACGGACCACTGCTGCTGAACAGCAGTTTTTTGGGGGAGGGGGTGGGCGTACAGAACATATCACTCTCTGCCACATCTGCACTCAATAGGATCGGTGCAATGGCAAGCGAGACTAAATATGCCCCTTTAAAATGTTTGAGGGGTAGGGTCTGGCCTGAACATGCAAAAAAAAAGTCATCACAACAGCAGCCTTCAAAAAAATATTTTAGTACTGGCTTTCAAACAGACTGGTTGCTCCATACTCTGTCCCTTGTCACAGATCCCCTGAGGAGAGACCATGAACTGGACTGCAGCAGTCAATAAGGTCACCAAGTGACAATGTGCGTCCTTGGATTTTATCAGGCAAACCACAAGGTTGCCAATCAACATTGAAGTTTGGCTACTTTGGGACATTGCTAAAATAAAACTGCAAGACAGATTGCACCAAATATGCAAATATGCTTTCGGACAAAGTCCCTGCGCAGGTTTGAAGCAAATCCCCTGCTCGGGTTGTATGAAAGCAAAACTAGCATCAATAGGCACATTTACATGTTGGGTGCTCACTATAACTTTGCCCGGCAAAATTACAAAGCCACAAGAAACATTTGCAATTCAGCCAAGCCTATCCTTTTTGTTAAAGTTACCAGCAGGTATGAACGTTGTTAGAATCCACCTACAAAGTGCTCGTTTTAAGAGACTCCAGCGTAACTATAACTACAGTCTTCATGCCGATTCTCCAGTAGACCTAAAAAAAAGCTTGTTGGTTTTGCTCCAGATACATCTATGGACCCCTGCAACCATTGCTATTGTTCGAATTCTGACCTGCCTTTTTGAAGGCAAGTAAAGCCGCCTTGCTTTACTCATCTTGCTCATCCTTTTTGGGGTCACTGATTGTTCCAATGGTTATCAGTTCAAAAGGATCCCGTCTCCATGGAATGCCTGTTTTTTACACTGCACACCTTGAAGTGAGCTATGATTATGCATTTGTAACGGCAAGGAACATGTCCAAGACAAACTGGTGGCAGCAGATATTTTTCTACCATGGCTTTTATTTATCTTGCATAAACATCGCATTTTACCGCATAATACAATTTCAAGTACCATGTACTTAAGTGGCAGAGCTCCATGTTTTCGGCCGGTCCTTTGGCCATCTTGTCCTATGGCCTTCTCCCTGCCCTCCAGGAGCAGAATATACCAGAAGCAAAGCCCGTTACTGGGCAAACGGGCTGCATGTTCTTGGGGACTGCCTGGTCCCAGTCCACATCTTGGCCAAAGTGCGTCTTCTGCATGATTGGACAGCCCATGCCAGTTTGAACGGCGCCATTGGAAGGATCAGGGGCAAGCACAGCCTGAAAGAACTACTTCTGAAACCAGTCGCTGGGGCCAACACTTTTTTAAAAAAAATAAAACTTGAACAAATACAAACGATCAAACCTTTGCAACTAAAAAGGTCAACTATTACTCTGTCCAAATCATAACCTGTCCCCTTCTTCCCCTCCACCCTTTCCCTCCCCACCTCTCCTCCCATCCGCCCATTCCCAGAAACCGACATTCCCCAACTTCATGCCTCCTCATTCACATTTATCCCTGGGTCCCAACCACCTGCCACAAGAGCCTATCCTGTTTCCAACTATTTCTCCCAATTTGTTATCAACTTCTGGGGGCACACCCGCCCCCCCCACCCCCCTCCCCCATCTCTGTATACCCTTTTCTCAAGCTCAGCACAAAAGTCCAACTTGCAACTCTCCGACCGACCCTCGGCTTGAGACATGAACCATCCCCTAGTTGATGCTGTTCATAACAAAGAGGGGCCATTGAAGTAAAAGCTTTTTTTCTCTGCCCGAAGGTCGCCTTTCACCACCTGAGCACAGTGAACTCTGCGGCTGCCTGCCTTCTTGCCCTGGGGTCACAAGATTCGTGGTGGTTTCACTTAGTCATGCTTGGGTCATCCAGCTGCCAAGCAATAGGGAGAGTTGCCAGAGCACAGAAATGCCACCAGACCAAATCCTGTTGCCAAGTCAGTTTTGGCAATCAGCCCAGACCAATACATCCATAGGGATATCTAGGTCCTTACTTCTTCAGCATTCACTTTGCCATACATGGTCACATTTACCTCTTCATACCTATACTTCAGTCTTTCAATTCTTCTAACATTCACTTCGTCATTGCGGAGGGGAGGGGGGGTGGGTGGGGAGAATCCTCTTCAACCTCCTTTTCCAACCCATATTCCCCCCCACACAACTCCTACTTGACCCAGCCCTAACTGCACAGCTAAACTCACCATATCCATCGCCACCTTTACAATATGGAAAATGCAGACCAAGTAAAGATAAGCAGAAGTAAATGTCAGAAAGTGAAGGCTGTAGAGAGAAGTGTAAAAATTGTTTTTGGCAAGTAAAGATGGGATACTGGTGAGGTAACATGGGAATTCGTGCAGAGCATCTGGAGAGCCAAAGGTTGCAGACACTTGCTCTAGATCATCAGTATTCAAACTGTAGGGCGCACCCCGTGTGGGGGGCTGCAGCCTCACCCCTGAGGGAGCAGACCCACAGCCTTACTTTTTTTTTTTTTTTAAAAGGATAAAAACCGAATCGTGCTGTTGCTTCATCAACCAGCAGCAGCACAATCCAATAGGACCCCGCCACACATGCTTATTACGGCGGGGCCGGACCTTTGTAGTAGGGTCTCAGGCTCCCATTAGGAGCCTGTTCACGAAAAAAGTTAGCTTACTTTGCCGCCACAACCCGCCCCTACCATTTGAATTCAGAGCACGAAATCGCCAATGATGGCTCATTAGTGACAATGGTTTCATGCCCTGCTTTCAGATGGGGGTGATGGTAGGGTGGGCGAACCAATCAGCTTCTCTGACACTTGCATTTTGCAAGACGTCCCAAGCAGTGCTGCTGGCTCAATCTGGTTGATTGACAGCCAATGAGGAAGTAAGGCGCCAATTCTTACAGCAATAAGTAATGGTGTCCTGCAGCTTGCCGACTCCAGTGCTACCGCTTCCTGCTCGAGCGCGTGTTCCCCGACTCCAGACTTCTGGCCCGAGGGTCCTACATCTATTTTTCCAAAGGTAAGTGAGAAGGAAAAACAAGGCATGGGGCCTCTGTTCTAGTTGATGCAAGAGGCCCCACGGGGAGGGGGGGGGGGGCGGGAAAGGGAGAGCTGAGGCAGCAACTGACCTCATGTTGCCAGTCAGAACTCGTACCGTGGCAGTGGCTGTGCACTTTGAGGGCAAGCCCTGCTGTAGGATGTGGGGGCTCTGTTCCATCAACCTGAACAGAGGCCCCACTGTCCTCGTTTCTCCTGGAGCATCAGTGGCTGTCCAGTGAAATGAGCTCCATGGAGCTCAGTTCAGGCTGGTAGAACAGAGCGCATACGTTTATAGAAGTAGCCAGGGCATTTCAACCTTTTGAAACTGAGGGGCCTTCAGTCTCAGTGGTTAGGAGGCAGAAACTGCCCTATGTGGCCAGTCAGCATTCCTTTAACAGCAAAATATTTTTCTCCATTTTTGTTCTGGGGCTTAAAATGTGCGCTTTGCAATGCTCACATTGCAATCTATGTTTCCAGGAGCCCTTCCGTCATCAGCTCCCACCCGATATAGTACAGTATTATCACTTCATTGCCTTCCAACTCTGGTTCCACCACATCAGCCATTTTCTGAGATAGTAATTTAGTGGTCAAGATCCCCGCTGGCTTGCAGTCTCGTGATAAACCGCTATTAACCTTACCTTTGTCGCCATTGTAATGTATGCACCCCACGGGGGGCCTCAGACTTTCACTCAGCAGGGAAGAAATGAGGACCATGGGGCAGGGGGAGGTTATGCTCAAGCTGATGGAACAGAGCCCCCATTGTTCTCATTTCTACTGCAGTGGCTGTGCACTTTCCAATGCACACAGGTACAACCTTAGTTGTAAGAGAAATGATGGCTGTAGCTGATGATCTCAAGTTGATGTAACAGAGGGCCCACTTCTTCCACAGCAGCTGAGCCTGCTTGCCAGTGCCTGATAATCCAAAATTCAGGGAAAAAAAATGCAAAATCTAGGAAGTAAGCCACATATTTAGACCTTGGATTTACATTGTGGTCGGAGGTGGCAACAAGGCCTCAGTGTGTGGAGCAACCTTAGCCAATGAGCGCCTGAAACCAACCAAATTAAGACGTCACTTGGAAACAAAACATGGGAATCTCATTGGCAAGAGCAGAGACTTCTTTGCTCGCAAGTTACAAGTAATCAGTTAGCAGAAAAGTGATGCACAAAATATTGCATCTACTTCAGCCAGCGCACTGAAAGCATCTTAAGACATTTCCTACCTCCTTGCAAAAATAAAAAAGCTTTCACCGATGCTGAGAAGGTCCTTCTACCAGCAGCCATGGCAATGTCCAGGCGATTCGGTGCTGCAAGTATAGCGGACAAGCTAAAAAGGATTCCTGTCAGTGGTTTACTTTTTCCTATCATTGTGTTTCTACCACAGGCTGCAATTGCAGCTGCAGTATAGGACCCAGGGCTGACCATTGAGTCAAAATGGCCCAGTCTTCTTTTTTCACTATTTTCTGTTTGTAAGGTCTGTCTTGGGCTTTACTCTGCGCGCCAAGCCAGGTTTGAGCCCTTTGTTTTGCCTTTGGCGGGCTCCAGTAATGAAACCCGCCTCTGGCTCCAGTGTGTCTGGAAGGGCAGGAAGTGAGGGAGGTACCCGAAACTGTCTTTGTCTCTAGGGAACATGAATGCACCCAGTCCTGATTGGCTGTACTTGCAGGACAGCCACCCGGCTGTTTCGAGTGACAGCTAGGCTGTGCATGAACAGGAGAAACCTGTTTAAAAAGGTGAGGGTTTTGGGACTCAAGATAGTCAACCACTGGGAAGAACAACCTGACAAAGAAAGAAACCGTGAAAGAAGCTTACTGCAGCCTCCTGGAACTTTGAATTGCCCGGCGAAGCCCTGCTGCTGTGCTGAAACTCCTTTTTCTGATCGTCAAGAGAAGCTCCGGAAGGAACTAATTCTTCCCTTGGTTTAGTGGGACCAACTAACCAGAGACCATCTCCACTGGAAGACCTGCCAGGACTGGCTGTACTTCTTTGCTGGAACCAAGTGCCAGGGGTCGAGAAACATATACTCTAGTACAACGGTTGTGATCCAGCCAACAGGTCCAGGAGTCTTCCCCAGGACCATCCAGAAGAGGGACAACCAGATCTCGAGTCCCCTCACCAGAGTGCAGGAAGCCCAACCAGTATCCAAGATCCGCGGTGGTGCCGTTTATCAAGTGCTGCTGATTCAAAAAGACACCTAGCTGTCGGAGACTTAGGAATTGCTGCGCAGGAGTCCTCCAGACATCCTACCTCACTCTGGACCACTTTATCTATCTAGAGGTACTGGTCTGACTTGTGGTACTTAACTCATTGTCTGTAGCTCTGCTCTTCTCAGCTGAGCCTTGCAGTAGCTGCTTTGCTATAGTCGATTTCAGCTCTAACCTCCACAAGCCTAACAGATTGTGACCCTACAGTGATTTAAAAAAAAAAACTAATTTTGTGCAAGACTTACTATGTAAGAAGTGCCTCAGCTCCATAGACTTTGTTCCAATTGACTTTGGCTGTCCTGGGTCCCTGCAGACTAGTCCATTTGACGTGGATACTTACTGTACCTCATAGGTGATGCATTGGTTTTAAAATAATATTGCTGGCGAAGATTTTTATCTAGACTCCCTTGGGAGATTTAAAGTGCTCACATGCTCTGAGAATTTGTTTAACATTTTTCCTTCCTTTAACCTTTCCTTTCTACAAACCTGAGAGTACACGTGATATATAAATGCCATTACTGTCCTAGTTAGTGAAGTCACCCGAGGATGTACGACGTGTGCATTAAGCATCTCTACTTGCTCTGTGTTGATTCTGGTAAAATATATTTGATTGCTACATATATTGCCCTTTTTAAAGAATACTGATAATTATTTAACAATTGTTTTTAAATAACAAACAGCTTGAGTAGAAGTGTTACTTGGCTACTTGTATTGGCAGATTTCATTGCTACAGCTCATATGTACCCTTCCTGAGATAAGCCTGGCGGCTTCGTCACATTATCAACTTGTGTAGTACAGGCCTATACCAATAGGTGGGTTACCAATACCAAGAGAACCTGGGTTGTATAGTCTCCCGCAGGGTACATCAATTCTTGCCTAACATGCATTCAAATACACATTTTTACCCTGGGATAATAAGGCTTTAGAAGGAACAAGTTACTTACCTGTAACTATTGTTCTCCAGCATGGGTCTGGCAGGGATTCACATGCTCATGAATATTCTGTCATCCGGACGGGAATCCTCTATAAAAGAAACAGTTTCACACAGTCTTTCTCCCAACAACCAATCACTGGGCTCTGTCATACTGCCCCAGCCAATGACTGCCCTCCAACTAAGCCCCTCGTCTGGCAGCCATCTTCAGATTTGGTAGCACGTAAAGTGGCAGTAGGACCAAGTAGGACCAAGAGAAGAGCTGCAGAGAGGCAGGGGGAGGGTTTGCATGCGAGTTCGGGCACAGAGTTCAGTCGGCAGCAGTCTGGTTGGAGAGAGGAGCTGCAGCTACTGGTTACTCAGTCGAATTTGCTTTCTTTTGGGCAAGTGTTCCTTTAAGGAAAACATCTACTCCCTTTAAAAACTCCAGTCGCGCGCGGAGTTCGGGCGCAGAGTTCAGTCTGCAGCAGTCCGCAGAGATAAGCCCAATACATGGCCGAATTCGGTCAACAGACACGCTCCAAGCTAAAACAATCCTCGCAACTGCGAGACTGTACTGTAAACCAAAAGATGTCACACTATCATGAAGATGAGGCAGATCTAACGGACACTGGATGGCTAGGACTGGTCAATGGGGGTACACGAAGAGCATGAGGATGTGAGATTAAGTTCTCAAAAGCCTCCAAGCTCACAAAGTACTGCACCCCGACCTGTACCCTCACACACCCTCAAACACCTACAAACTCACAACCTAAATCCCTAGCGCAAATTGTGACGGAGTGTTTGCATGCCTCAAATCGACACGCAATAGCTACAAACGTGGCAACAAAAGCGGCAAAGGAAATCTAAGTGGCATTAGCTTCTAATGTCGACGATCATGACGACGCCATATCGGCCAACGCCGCCGAAAGCACCCCGCAGGCTGAGGCGGAGGCCTCGACCAGCGTGGCTGCTGAGGTAGCCGAGGCTGGCGGCGACTTCACCATGAAGAGAAACGGCAACAAGACGACGTATGTCGGCAAAAACACAGATGCAAGTTTAAATGTGATCAAAGTTAAAATAACTGCCTTTCAGTCTCCATTCGACGTAAATGACATTGAACTGCTGGAGATGGAAGTGCCCACAAATCACACTGATACAAGACTCCTAAATTTTACTTCAGAGAAAACAAACGCAGCCAGCATAAACTTTGCAAATACCGCAAATAGCGCAGTCACAGAGCCCTCTGGCATGGGGAAACAGTCGAAAATGGTGACACAAATAACCGCAAATAAAACAAACACTGTGCTTCCGTTGAGAGGACCGAAAGGAATACCGGTGAATGCCACTATCAATGCACAGAGTAAGATATTCAAACCTATGCCACAGCCACACCCAAAAATGTTAACAGTGCAGACAAGCGAACTAAGCACACATCCTTATGGGTTGGATCTTGCTGGGTGTGAAGCGCGGCTCAGAGCGTCTCAAAGCAGAATTTGAAACAATAAAGGACCGTCTGTCCGAGAGCTTTACAATCACCAAAAAAAAAAAAAAAAACACAACAGGCCTGACACATGAAGTCGCAGATGGAAGATAGACGCTGCTCGAAGCACAATCACACTTAACCATAGTAGCGCAATATGAAGACCTATCTCAAAGCGAGGATTTGGGGGATTGGCCCGACATCCCGGACTGGGCGCAAAGAATACAATAGTGAACAATCGTGACAATGGGCCCCTCCAAAACACAAGATAAAATATTAACGGCAAGTCCCCCGTTCTCAGTGCTGTACCCCGAAGACAGCATGATTTGAACGGTCGCAAGGTATTGTGGGTCGTGGAGTTCAAGGCGACCATGAACCGATTAACACGAGCAATGAAAATGACTCCACGCATGTCCTCAAGGAGGCTTCTTCTGCCATGAAATCCAACTTGTCGGCAGCCGCTGCCATACAGATCCACAATGTATTAGCGGCGACATCGCTGGCGCTAATCCCCTTCACTAAACTCTATGAAAACTTACATGAAGCGGTACAAAACAACGGGGGAATGTTGGCCCAACTGAATGAAAAGTTAATGGAAAGCCTGAACACAATGTTACAAGGACACCTAGATAAGGAAGCCGCAACTTCAGCGTGGCACAACAGATTGAATGAAATAGCTGGGAAAGATATTTTGGAAAAACGATGGATGCCATGATTGAATGCATGAACCAAGTGACCAAAATCACGAGTAATAAACCAACAACGGTCTCTGAATTGAGCTGCAGCAACCCCAACGCGATAAAACAGGCAAATTTGCCAATTGGAGCTAATATGCTGAATTTACAGAACAATGGTGGCCAACACGTTGGTTCACTACAAGGCTCAAGGATTACAACTCCTGAGGAAACCACTACACCTGCAGTCAAGATCCCAAATAAGGCACCTGCCACCAAGAGTGGGTGTCCTCACCCGACAGAGGCTAGCCAAGTCAGTAACAGCGAGCGTGTAGTTACACTGACAGTGACCACTGATGAGCTCGAAAACGAGTTAAATAAAGAGCCTTCCGAAAAGGCTCCTATACAACAATCCCCTGTCATCGCACATTGCTCAACATCAAAAATGTCATTCGGAATATTTACTGGAGCAGCGAAAACCCTGAAGACTGCGAACGTAAAGCAGAAATTGCAAGAGGCAGGCTCTGGCCCAACCAAAACGAAAAGAGAAAAAGAAAAACTGTGCCGAACAAACAGACCAGTAACTCAAGGAAGTTCATAAGAAATCTAACTACACGGCCAAACCTAGCCTATTTGAACGAGAAAAAAATGGGGAGATTAAGATATGCGGAAGAGACAAAAGTCATAGAATCTATAACGACGACTTTGCTTAAATCGAATCCTAAAAAACAAGAAGACTGGACTCGGATGTACAGTCCATTCATTCAGTGACATCTTCTGAAGATTTATGCAACCTATCTACCTACTCCGAACACTACGAGGATGAAAACAGCCTAGATGGACACGTGGCGAGTCCATCCTGCCTCAATGCTTTGGATAAGCAAGCCAGAAAGGCCGCGACGCAAACCTCAAATCCCTGGATTGCAAAAACCCAAAATGGCATAAACTCTGATGGCGACGGTGCAAGGAAGGAGAGACGGACATTCTGGAATTGGACACGAAAAGGACATACCGCTAGCCTCACAAAGAGGAGCGAAAGAAAGTCAACGAGTCATGGATCAAGAATCGAAACTAATAATGCCAGTGAAATTGAATCCCAAATTAACGGCAGCTCAGAGACAGAAGGAGCAAAGTCAAGTTGAACAAAAAAGTCAGGGTGGACCTCAAGCCCTTGTCTTCGAAAATTCTCATCGTGAATGTATTTGAAGATGTGAATGACGTCAACCTAAACAGAGGAAACTTCATTCGACTTCTACACTCAGTACCAACTCTAAGAACTGTGTCCTCTCGCGACATCTCAATTGTCGAATATATCTCAGAAGCACATGCGGACAGAGTTTACCTGCACATAAAGTAAGTCTCAGGCTGTACGCAAGATCATATTGTCTGCAAAAGTAGAACTGCTGGGCTTTGAGGTGTCGGAAGTGTCGCATGAAACATACTCAAACCAACCCAAAAACAGCAAAAATTGCCAGAACGAGTTTTATCCACGAGCATCGCAGAGATGAGTTAAAACACCTGATTACAGCACCAATTTCACAACAATCAGCTGGCAAAGGGAAGACTGGGAGGAGTAACCATTAGCTAATCCAGAGCCCTGAAGGAAAACCTTCGACATGGATATCCTGGAATACACGAGGATTTCACCACCTATAGGACGACTTTCCTGTAGATCTGAGTAACAATTTTGCAATATGTCTCCAGGAAACGTGGATGAGGAGTACTCCGGTGAAAGACGGCTACGTGACTTTGTTAAATTCTGCAGGAAATAAATTCACAAGGCCGTCCATTCTCAGGACTTATAACGATGATAAAAATTGGAACAAACTGGGAAGTGCTCGAATATGAAAATCCAAATATCTTTGTGCAAAGCACGCTGCTGCAACATAACACTACAAAAACTTCCAAACTGCAGCACCTACTGCTAATCAACGTGTATTGGAACCCAGCTCAGAAAATCCCAGAAAAATGTGTGTCATCCGTAATGGCGATCATAGATAAACACCAACAAACTTATCGTGACCTTCTCATAATTGTATGCGGTGACATGAATACAACTTGGTTTAACACAAATGGAGATCGAATCAAAGAGACCAGGAAGGAAAGGCAAATTCATCATTCAAGAAGTGCTAAAAGGAAAAATCAAAATGGAGGCACGTGATTGCGACATGGCAAATGGTCAGGTAGAGGGCGACATACCGCCCAATAACACCTGGCATAACATGGGCCACAAGAAAATCTTGGATTACATCTGGCTATCAAAATAAATGTTGGCACAAAATCGTGAGCCTGAGAATAATCGAGACAACAAGCAGCGACCATGATGTCTTAGTTTTGGACATGGCCTTGCCCTTAAAATCAGATCTCGAGTATGGCCCAGAACTTACGGGCAAAATAGGCTCAGAATAAATAACAAATAACTGTTGACCGACACATTCCAAAAGCTGGCCAAGTCCGACGGAGCAGCGCTAAACTATCTTGCTCTTTTACCCCGTCAAAAAGAAAGATCCTTACAATCAACTAAAAGCCATACTCGAGTGGAGTACTAAAGTAAAAGAAGGAAAAAAGAAGGCGTATAAAGAAATATGCCAATTGAGAATACAAGGGCAGCTGGATGCCCTTGCAAGGATAAAAAAAACAGAAGCAAAAATACCACAATTGGGTTAAAGCCTTTGCCTTTTTGCGCGATCAAGAATGAGGTGAAGTTATGCTGAGTCTAATAAAATCAAACAATTGCAGAGAGATTTGGCACACCCTGAATAATTGCACAAGAAATCAAGCGGACACGATGGCTAGTGGGGTGGCTGAAAGTGACTGGAAAAATTATTACAACAAAGTGTTCTCAAAAGACATTGTCACAACGGTTCCCGCACAAGAGGAAGCGGTAGTTGGAGGGGACTCTAATGAGAATGCCGAAGACATAAGCGCCGTAATCACAAAGCTGAAAAATCACGTGCGGCTGGGGCGGACGGCATTACCAATATTATGTTGAAATCAAACAAACAGGAATGGCCGAAATTCATCGCAAAACTATTCGCAAGAATTGCAGAGTATAGGAAAATACCGCACTCATGGACAACGGCCATAATCGTCAAAATCTTTAAGAAGGGCAATCGGGCCGATCCAGCGAACTATCGCCCGATTGCCCTACTTGATACAAACGGCAAGATATTTGCAAACTTCCTACAGCAGAAATTAACTGTGGGCAACTATGAAGAGAATCACTGACTGCCGTCAAACTGGTTTTACAAAGGGCGTAGGGACTGAAATCAACTCGACACTGGTAAACATGCTAAAATTGGATGCCCTAGAAAAAAGGGCACAGCTATTCATAGCTTTTATTGATATGCACCAAGCATGTGATACAATCAACCGTGAAAAGCTACGACAGAAACTAAACAATTGGGAATGTCCGGAAAACCTCTTACAACCAATAAAAGCCCTACATACAATGACATCAATTCAAATAAGATTAAATGAAAAAGGACAACTATCAGAAGCTGTGACGACACAAAAGGGAGTGAAACAGGGCTGTCCGATTGCTGCCTGTCTGTTCAAACTGTTTACTCAGTGCCGCAGGTACGTCGGCAGTGATGTGAAATGTTTTCTTCCCGATAAATGGACACCACATCAATTGCATAACTTATGCTGACGATCTAGTCTTGGTTGACATGACCCAGATAGGGCTCCAACGATTACTAACAAAGCTTCAGCAGTACATGATCCACAACAAGCTAAAAATAAATGTCACCAAAACAAAAATCATGCAAATTGGATCAGTAAAAGGGGCAAAAAATAAAAACTTCGCTGGAAGATTGAAGATACACCCATCGATGAAATTGTTGAAATCAGATACCTGGGGGTCATGGTCAACAAATCAATACGGGAATGAGCTGGATACACGATATTGTACAACGTATAAAAACTTTGGCTATACAAGGTGCACAAATCCACAGCCTATATGGCAAATTCTCATTCACTCCAGTACGGATGTTCTATTTGCAAAAGGTAATACCTGCCATCACCTTCGGCTCGGAAGCAGGGTGGAATTCGGACCACAGAATCTGGGCAAAACTGGAAGGGTTATTTTGGAAGCGAGTGTTAAAATTGCCAATATATATACCGATTATCGTCATCAGACCCGAGCTGGCATTAGACAAACTGTATATAAATGTGATCTGGAAGTCGCTAGCACTTCTAAGAAAGATCACCATTCCAAATCCAGAACCGGCGTACAAAATATTCGCCCCAAACAATAGACAACCTTATGCGGGATTACTCCTGAAATGGGTCCAAGATTTAGATCATGCAAGCTGCCGACGTAAACAGAGGTTGATGGCGCAACCGCAAATTGCAAAACGAAAACAGCAAGAATGGGCATGGATACAAAACCTAGCAAAGTTTGAAGGACTACCAACTGCTCCAAAACTCGGACCCAAGATATCTAGCGCAATTTCCGTCACAGTATCATCGTGACAGATTCCTTTGCCTGCAACTAAATGCCATCAAAACTAAAGAAATGTTAATGAGACATGAGCAGGCCACCAAGGACAATCTATGTAGACACTGTGGGATCGAAAATCGATAGGACACTTCATAACAGACTGTCCGATGCTTAAAGACTTGAGAACTCTCCATCTGGGAAAGTTTGCGCCCATAAACATGAATATGGATGATTGGTGGTTCTGAATATTAAGTGGGAGTTCTGTGCACTTGTCATGTACAGTCATAAACTTCATAGATACAATTATGTGCTGAACAAAGTGGAAAGTTGACCATAAAAGAGCAGGAAATTATTAGCCTTATAAATGTCATAGGTGAAATATAGAAAGAGAATTGGAAAAATGAGATGTTTTTGTAATAAACTATATGTTACGAATAAAAATATAAAATAAAAAAAAGAACCATGCTGGAGAACAACAGTCACAGGTAAGTAACTTGATCCTTCTCCAGCATGGGGTCTGGCATGGATTCACATGCTCATGAATAGATAGCAGTACACACATGCACAATCACGGGAGATGTCAAGACTCAACATAAGCATCTCTTACCTCATCACCAGGATCACCTATAAGTCAACAGGTTGCGCAGCACTGCTTGGCCGACTCTGGACTCCTCCCTGGAATCCCTGTCGACGCAGTAGAATCTCGTGAAGGTGTGTGTCAACCTTCACGTAGCAGCCCTGCAGATGTCCAGCAGGGACACACCAGATAGGAGCACCGCAGTTGCAGCGATCGCTCTGGTCGAATGGGCTCCGACGGCCAGGCAACGGTCAGTTAGCCAACCGGTGACAATGGGTGATGCAGCCAGAGAGCCAACTGGAAACGGAAGCCTCAGAGAGGGCCTTCCCAAGGTTCATAGGACCAAAGTTCACAAAGTTGCGAACTCTACCGGCAACTCTTTGTGCGGTGCACATAGAACTTCAGCACTCTAGCCACATCCAGCGAGTGCAAAGTCCTCTGAGCCGGCGACGAAGGCGTCGGAAAAAACACATTCAACGCCAAGGGCTTGTTTAGATGAGTCTGATGGCACCTTGGACATGAAGGAGGGGTGAGTCCTGAGCACCTACCTTGTGTCGTGAAAAGTTAAATAAGGCGGCTTACAGGACAGGGCCTGGATCTCACCCACCTGTCGTGCAGAGGTGATGGCCATGCGGAATGCTGTCTTCCGCAACAAGAACTTCAGCAGAACTGTCTGGATAGGTTCGAATCGAGGGCCCATGAGCCTAGTCAGTACAACATTGAGTTCCCATGCCCGGGCCGGAGCCTTCACCGGCGGGAGCGAACAAAACAGTCCTTTGACAAACTCCTTAACCAGACGGTGTGACCATAGCGATGATCGTTCTGGAGATCTGGTGAAGCAGGAGATAGCCGCTATATAAACTTCGATGGAGGCATGGGCCAGTCCTGCTTTAGCCAACAACGGCAAATACGGTAGCACCCGCGGAGCCGTGATTCGTAGAGGGTCGATCTCTGTACGGCACCAAATGGTGAACCTCTTCCATTTATGTCCGTAGCATTTAAGAGTGCCCGCTGGGAGATCGTAACCCCCGGACTCTAATGCTGTAGGACCCAGGCCTTCAGGTTCAACAATCCTGAGTCGTGGTGCAGAATTGCGCCACCTTCCCTGGCGAGAAGATCTTCAACCACCGGAAGCTTGACTGGAGGGGACGATGACATGTTGAGAAGGTCCAGGTACCAGATCTGCCTCATCCTGCACCGGGACAGTGAGTTGATTGACTAGTCGAAGAAGCAACGGCGGGAACGCATACAGAAAAAAGCCGCCCCAGGGGAATGAGAATGCGTCCCCCATTCTCCCCGGGTGGGGAAACCGGCTGGTGGATCTCCAGTACTTGGTGTTAGTCGCTGTCGCAAATGGATTGATCTGGGGATTGCCCCATCTGCGGAACAGGTGATTCACTTGGTCCTGCCTAAGTTCCCACTCGTGGTAAGAGGACAGCTCCCTGCCGAGGGAGTCGGCAACAGTGTTCTTCACTCCTGCCAGACGAAACGGGATGAGCAACATGCCCTGGCCAACGGCCCAGTGCCATAGGTCCTGCGCTTGGAGAGCGCCGGGGATCTGGTGCCCCCAAGCTCCCCGATGTAAAACATTGTGGTGTGTTGTCCGTGAAGACCTGCAGCACTTTGCCCTTGAGGGACGAAAGGAAAGATTTGAAGGCCCAAAGCACAGCCCGCAGCGCCAACACGATGTGCAACGATTTCTCCTCAGGTAGCCACAGGCCTCTAGCGTGAAGACTTCCTGTGAGAGCTCCCCATCCTTCCAGGGAGGCATCCGTCGCGTCAGTCTCTTGGTGCAGTGGGATCTGGAAATCCCTGCCTCCGGACAGATGTGCACAAACTCCCAACACCGTATTGCTTGACGGAAGCACTCGAGTGATCTTGTCCTGGAAGCTTCCCGACACTTTTATTTAACGGGCGTTGAGAAACTCCTGTAGTGGACGCATCCATAGCCTGCATAGCCGGATGAGGTAGATGCATGACATACCGAGCAGCGACTTGATGGACCTCACTGTGGCGACCTTCAGAGCCAACAGCTGTAGTATCTTGCCCAAGATGGCCACTAACCTCTCCTCTGGAGAAGTCAGGCACGACACAAGTTGGGATCCCAGAAACAGCGCATCCAACGATGGACTCAAGCAGGACTTGGCATAGTTCAGAGAACCCCAGATCAGTCAGTAGTACTAACGGTACTCGCCGTTTGGTAGACAGCGATGTCCAGATAAGGGTAGAAGTGGATCCCCCGCAGTCGCAGCTGTGTCGCCACTGGCACCAGGCACTTGGTGAAAACCCTTGGTGCCGACTTCCATCTGAAGGGCCTTGAATTGGTAGTGCTTCCCTTGAACCATGAAGAGCAGAAACTTGCGGTGCCTCTTGTGGATGGGCATGTGAAAGTACGCATCCTCCAAGTCCGACAACAGGAAGTCCCCTCTTCCAGCTGTCCGAGCACGTGCTGAAGCGTGACCAACCTGGAATTTCTGGGACTTGAATTATTTGTTTTGTATGTTAGTACATGTTGACTATCTTTAATGTAAATAGAAATAACTTGAATGTGAAGAATGCATACGATCTAGTTATGTCCATATTTGGGTGTTTTATTTTATTGCTGTAATGTTTTAAATGAATCTCTTTACTTTTTTTATTTGCTTATTATTTTTATGTGTAATGTTGAAAGGTTAGATTAAACTCTGACCAAAACAATTTTTTTTTTTTAAATTATTTGTTTAGTCGCCGGAGATAGAGGATGGGCCTCCAGCCTTCGGTCTTCGGTCTTTTTCATGAAGTACCACCTTGAGTACACTCAGAGCCCCGGACCCTCTTTGGGACCACCTCTATCGCGCCTTTTGTTAACATCACCTGCACCTCCATCAACAGCCGAGGGACGTGGTTTTCCTGCCGGGCCACTGGTGGTATTCAGGGACACGTCTGTTGAAATTACAGGGTGTGTCCGTGGGACAGAGCGTCCAGCACCCACAGGTCAGTGGAGATGGTCTTCACACGCTGAAGAAGTTCTTCAGCCGGCCTCCCAAGAGGGTGCACGGGTGGGGGCCCGACGCCACAGTCTGTTCAATCTTGCATGGACGTCAAAGGGCTGCCTTGGGGAACCTGGCAACTGTGTCCTCCGAAGGCCTTTCCTGGGCCAAAGAGCGGGAGGGTTGGCGGAACTAGAAGCCCACGCCAAAACCTTTGGAGGAGCCTTGGGACTTGCGGCCTGAGGGCCGAAAGGAAGGCCTCCATTGTTTAAGAGGGCCCAAGGCCCGCGCCATCTCCGTCTTGATGGCTTGTAGTCATCTACAGCCTTCCAACAAATTGTCCATGTCGAAGGGCATGTCCAACACCTTCGACTGAACGTCCTGACGAAAGTTGGTGGCCTTGAGCCAGCTTTGACGAAGGCAAACGCCATTGTCCATTTGGCGGAATCCTGCGTTTGCAAAGTCTGTGGCCACCATGATCGCGTGGTCCGATGCCACTGCCTTCAAGCAG
This sequence comes from Ambystoma mexicanum, assembly GCF_040938575.1. Lineage (NCBI taxonomy): Eukaryota > Metazoa > Chordata > Amphibia > Caudata > Ambystomatidae > Ambystoma > Ambystoma mexicanum. The sequence goes on from NC_090934.1 coordinate 854,136,464, forward strand.
AATTTCCAGCGCTTCCGACCTCTTGGCGTCGGGGAGGAAGTCCAGGATGGGACGATCTTGAACAGCTCCAGATCGTAGTGTGCTACGAGGGCGTTGGCCTTGATGGTCGTCGCTGCAGAATAAATTACACCAGTCTGGAGACGGTTGAGCCTGCAAGCACTTGGGCGCAGAGTCCGGCACCCTGTACTTCTCAAGGCGACCCCTCTTCACCAGGGCCGTAGAAGGGTTTTTCCATGAGAGACTAGCCTTTGTCGCAGATGCCATCCAGGAGCGTGACCGAGAGGATTGTCCTCTACGTCTCGCGGTGCCGATATAAGAAGACCCCCCTCTTCTGGAGATGAAGATGGGAGGTCCCCAAACCCGCCGCCCGTACCAGTCGACGTGTCCAGTTTCATTGGAGGGGGGGGGGGGAGGGGGGAATGTCGCAGCCAGCACAATAGGCATCGTTGTCCATCTACCAGACCAGCGTATGCTGGCTGGGAGCCCAGGCCCTCGTTGGATTGCTGCTCTAGACTGTCGTTGGCACGCTCGTCGTAGGGCCTGGTTCCCATGTTTTCCTCCTCCAGGATGGCTTGCAGACTGGTGAGCTCCTCAGAGAAGATATCTGTACCCTGGGGGCCAGTGCACCCCCCCACTACTCCCTTCTTTGCCTCCAGAGGGGAAGGCCTCTGGGAGATTACCAGCATCTTCTCCAGCGTTCTTTATGGGCCGGCACGCAGTCTCCCTCCTGGGAGTAAGGGACACCCTAGTTTTCAGGGTTGCGTCCTGCGAAGCCGACAGCGGCCTTCGCAAGCCATGCCACCAACCCTCAATGGAAGGATGGGCCTTCGCCGGGTGTACCTGGGCCTTCACGGTCAGAGACAGAACCTTGTCCTGTTTGGCCTTCTCCTTAGGGAGAGGGTCTGAGCCCTGATACCCCCTTGGCCTTCAACTGCAGGACAGACTTGGGCTTCTCCTCGAGTTTGCCCGGATGATCTGACTTTCTCTTGGCCGATCCAGAGCATGGACTGGTGACGAGGCTGGAGACGATCGCGTCCTGGCCGCCGAGGAGCCTGTCGCAACGGCGCTCCCTGAGGCAGTGGACTCGCAGTGCTTCGCCTTTTGTTGGGCCCCCACAGGAGAGGTGCCCTCAAAGGTCTTAGAAGCTTACTCAGACTTCTTGGAGCTGGGAGAGGCATGCTGCTGGGACCCACCCAGAGCAGGGGTCTTGGCCTGTGCCGATCCTTAATCTTGCGAGGGGGGCCTTCGTCCTTGCGCGTGGGGTAGAGGCAGTAAATACACCCAGCATGCGTGTCCGAGACATTCCGCGAGACACAGCCGGAGCAATCCTGAACAGGGGAGTCGAACCCTTCTCTGACATGGTCCATGCAGCATAGGCCAAGAATCTTCTGGAACCCTCCACGAAGAAACTATGAAATTCGCCCTTGAGGGGGCGTTGAAGAAACCGAAAAACGGGTCCCAGTTAATCAGAAGGTTGATTGATGGAGCACAAGGCTCGATTGACCGAAAAATAGAGTAGAACTCTTCCAAAAAGCACAAACACGCAGTAAAAGCTCGAGTGCTAAACACAAGGACTTCCAACACTTGAACCTGTGGCAAAAATCTGAAGATGGCTGCCAGGAGGAGGGGCTTAGGAAGAGAGCAGTCATTGGCTGGGGCTGTATGACCCAGAGCTCAGTGATTGGTTGTTAGGAGAAAGTTCAGAAATAAAACTGAGGCTTCCCAGCCGGACAACTGGGAATATTCAGGAGCATGTGAATCCATGCAAGGCCCCGTGCTGGAGCAATAGTAGACTAGTCTGTCATTAGCCTTCGGCTTCTTAGACAAAGACTTCGGAGAAGAGACTCCAATGGAATGGCTAGGACAGGTTTATCCAGGGCGAGGTTATTTTTTTGACATCATAAAGGTTGAGCGATTAGTGAAGTGGATAAATCAGTGGATAATGTGCACCTCCAAAACTTAATAAAACTGGCTCCTGTGCCACCATGAGTCTTGGGACCTTGCTAGGATGGGTTTCAGAACCAACCCTAAAGGATGGTACGGAGCATAGACTTAAAAGCAAGGGAAACTGTTTCACCATGCCAGTTAAAAATAAGGTCCCCATCACTAGCTAGCTAGCTGCGCACAATTATACATCACCTCGCACACCTCAAAAACCGTTACAACGCAGCTATTCCCGCGTTAAATTCGTCCCAGCTGCACACAATCTCATACAAGCAGCACTTCGGTAGACTGCAGTTACCCCCCCAAGGCAATTCGGCCTACCTGCATACACACACTACTGATCTTGCACAACCTTCACCCTACTACCAGCATTAGAACGCAACTACCCATCAAAATAAATTTGGCCTAGCTGCAAACATACAGAGTGCACACACCATTTACTACTCTACTTTCTCCACTGACCTGGACTAGTCCCCGAGGGCGTTCAACCCACAGCACGTTGAGATCACACCAGTGGTGAAAGGCGCCATACAAATGGAGCCTTCCCCGATAGCGTAGGTAGGCCTAGTCACAAGTAACAAATACCAGTTAAATACTTGTTGGAGAGTTGGGAGTCTGTCAAGTGAAGAAAGTCTTGGCAAAGGGTAGGTTAACTATTGCAGCTAGAAGCTACAAAGGATCCAGTGGTGCAGCATCGTTATCCGTGGTGAGCTTGTATTATTTTGGGGCACGTTACATCTGTGTGAGCTCCAGGCTCTTGATGCTAAATATTTCAGGCTTTTGTTTTAATTGCTGCTCTTGCCACTCCACGGCTTGCCTAGAGCCCCTCCCTCCACCAAACCACCTTCCCGATTCTCCCCCTCCACCAAGCCCTCTTCCCGATTCATCCTACCCCCTCCCTTCCTGCCCAGTCTCCCGATTGTACCTTCTTCCCATGTAGTTTGACCTCTCTGGGCAGCCCCTTTCTGGCAATAGACCCAGAGGCTAAGGACAGCTCCCCAGAAGCACCTCCAGATGGTGTCTGCCAGTGTCAGCCGGAGAAGCAAGAAGCCTGCATCCGTCAACCAGCTGAGACTGATAAAGTGCGGTGGGTTAGGGGGTGCAGCAATCACTGCACCCCACCAAACACCCCTCCAATTACTACACTGTTCATATTGCACCACCCATAGCATCTCAGTAAACTATTGCTTGGCCATCTCTAGAAAAGTTTGCTTCGATCTTTTACATTGCTGCTTGTGTTGAAACTAGGTCTCCTCTCTAGTCGAATCTGGGTGTTTTTACAGTGCACCGCCGCCCCGTCCTTTTACACTGCGCCTGGGTTCCCATGGTGGCATGAAGATGTCCTCGCTCTCACCGAGACATGGTTCACAGCCAGCTCAGTCACAAGCTTTTCTAAACTCCTCACTGATGGCTACAAGATCCTCTCCAGAACCAACCGATCCAGAGGTGGAGTAGCTCTGACCTTTCTGGAGTGGGTCCCTGCTTCAGTCATTTCTACGCAGCCCTATTCCTCCTTTGAATGCCTATTCTGCAGGCTCTCAGACTGTGGCCACCATCTACAGGCCACCTGGCCAGGTTGCCCTCTTCCTCTAGGAGTGGGCTGACCTCTCCCTCAACTTCACCTCCTCCGAGACCACAACATCCACCTGGAGGCTTCAAATCCCTCGGTTCTCGGTCATTCGGCTCATGAAGCGTATATCAGTGAATGCCTTTACCTTTACTTTCTCTGCTCCTCCTACTCCTGCGGCTGACTCACACTCTGACCGCCCTCTCTAATCTGCATCTTTCGATCTCCAACACTGGACGTCCTTGCCGCCATCATGAGAATCTGTCTGAAACGTACCTCCAATTGCAACTTTTGGCAGGACTCAGACCTCGCCACCGTGAAACACAAGTGCAGGGTGGCTGAGGAAGTGCAAGGCTTTGTGCGCATTCTCTGACAAACTGGCTTGCGGCCTGCTTCAAAGGCAATACAGACTGTCCTGTCCAAGAAGAGTCTACATCCAATCGAGCCTCGGTGGCCTCAAAGACGCTGAGCTCTTTAAAGTCTGCAAGGAGCTGGCCAATCCTTCTGCATTCTCCACCTCTCATGTCGCCTCCCAGGCTCTCTGTATGGCTCTGGCTTCTCACTTCACCATTACAAATCAGGACAACCGTTCTCGCCTACCTTTTCTAGAAAGTCAGATCTAGAAAGTGTTGTCCAAACAAATGCTGCCCGGCTCCTCCAGAACCATCAAGGGCCACATTGATCGCTCAGCCTAGGGCGATTTCTGCAACCACTCTTACCACTGGGTCTTTCCCGCTCTCCTCAAGCACTCCCTTGTGCACCCCCTCCTTAAAATGCCTTCTGCTGATCCTACCCGTCTGGCAAACTATTGCCAGATCGGTCACTCCTTTTCTGGGCAAACTCCAGGAAAAGCTGGCCATCTCCTAGCTTACTCTCCCACAATGGATCTGTTGGTCGTCTCCATGAAGATCTCTCTAATCTGGACTCCAGCATTCCTTCGGGCCTCATCCTCCTTGACCTTTCCTCTACTTTTGACAGTGAATCCTGATCAAACAATTGTGAAAACCTGGGCCACACAATCAGGGCCTAGAGTGGTTGACGACCTTCCTCCTGGATCGACCCTCCGGTCCAAATTCGGTCCTTTCTCTCCACCACCTCGCTCCACATGTGGTGTTCCCCAGGGCTCCATCCTCTCACCCTGGCCCACCTGATCTCAACCTTCTCCTCCAACTTTTAGTGCTATGCGAATGACCCTACACTCTTTTCAGGCTCCTCTCGCTCAATCCGGTCTATCCACTATTCAGGATTGGTGCAAACCCAATGATCTCTGCCTTATGCCAGTAAGAGATCTCGCCACTCTGCAGGTGCCTCGCTCTGGAATGGCCTCCCTGCCCCTTTCAAACTTGAGCCGGACCACCTGAAGTTCCAGAAGCAGCTAAAGACCTTCCTTTTCTCTGCTTTCTCCGTCACCCTCCCCTGCTGACCTACCTGTCTGCTGGGCCAACTGGTTGCTTGGCTACCCGCCGAGTCTCACCGGGTACCAGGCTCCTCCATGATCAATCCCCCTGCACCGACTCCGGGCCTACTGTGCACTTCAGGGATGTAACCCCCCTACAGTCCCCGGTCTCCTTGCACTACCAAGAGCAATGCTGCCCTGACTGCACTTCCCCCGGCACTCCGCCCCATCCCCTTGCACTTTTGCGCCATTGCACGATCTGAATGACAAAAGGCCAAGTAAGATTGTCTTGTCCTCCATCAGTCTTCCCTCCCTTGTCTTGTTAAGCCTAGAAACACTTGTATTATTAATGACATATGTAGTGAAGAAACAAAAAAGGTAAGTTTAAAAAATTCAGGGTTCCTACCAATCACACGACTCTAGGTAGAATCCCGGAAGGCCAAGTGGAGGTAACTCTGGGGATTTTTACACAAACCTCTGTTGACGGCTGTGTAGTCATCTAACCTAATGGTGGAACACCGAGTATCCCAAAAGGAAAGATCAGACGCTACAATGGTAATTGTAGCAGATAAGCCAGGCTTAACTTTAGGATGGATTCATGTTGGCAGAGAGGCACAATTAGTCCCAACAGACACCACACAAGGACACCCTCAAACTGGTACACTGTAAAAATATACATTTTAATCTTTAACATAAAATGTAGACCCCATACCTGTGGTAGGCACCATAAATACTATAGAGCAACCCCTAGAAAATATTACAGTAATGATCAGGTTCAGGATCCAAAAAGGTACCCACAGAACTTCCCATTACCTTCTACATGAAGTAATACACTTCATAGGCATAGAACAGAACTTGGCTGTTGAACACAGGACAACACAATGTTTAACAGCCAGGAGGGCTACAAACATCCATGATACATACCGCCCCTAGACGCAGGAGGACATAATTCACTCCAAGAACGGAAACAGTAGCAGTGATAAAATGCATATTCTACTCCTGTAATGTACAGATAAAACAGTACCAGTGATACAATGTATATTCTACTCCTATAATGTACAGATTTAAAAGCCCACAGTACACCAGGGGGAAGTCTCTAAAGATCCAGTGATTGGCAAGTAGCTCCATTTTAGGGAGACCCTGGAAAAATGTCACTATCCACTCAAATACCTTGCAGTGTAACTGGTAAATTCTAGTGTTGCGAACAATGCCCCATGGGAAACAGCAAGGTAAATATTTTTTTCCATAGGTAGCAAGAAGAAAGCAATCATCCCATGGGGACACCAATGGAGACCTCAAAAGGGATCCATTGGAGGGTTCAAGACAGCAACTCCAGAAGCAGACTGCAGGATTCACACCCCTGAAGTTATCCAATGAAGATATGCAGTAAAATGGGACATGCAGAACCCAACAACCAGATACAGCGGAGGAGTAGTATCGGGAATACCAACCCAGAAGTACTTACAGTGACTGCCTATAGAAATTAGGTTATCACAAGCAGAAATCAGGAAATAAGCAGCAGCTTTTTAATGGGTGAAATGAAGAATTTGTTCCCCAAGGATTGGCACCCCGAGCCAACGATGACCCCAACAGCCTAAAAGCCTTCAGTGGAGTGGGACCCCCACCATCCCGAAGTGGACATTTTGGAGATGGCTACAGTAAGACTAATGAATCTTCACGTGGTCAGCACACCAAACATTCAGGACAGCAGCGATAGTAACAAGAGACGACCAAGACAAGCGGGTCTGGAGAGTCCCAACACCTTCCCAAGTGGTGGCACCTTCCAACTGTAGTCAAATGCAGTAAAACAGACCGGAAAACAGCCCTTGGATGGAGGGCCTAGCACCAGCAGATGAGCAAGAACAAAAGCAGGATGAGGTAATCTCATGATGGGAACATCAAAACCAAGGATCCAAACCGGAGCTATACTCCGGCCACTGCATTCAACCAGTATGCCCAGAAGAGGGACAAAAATGCAGCACCTGCAGAAAGGTCAAAAATACTCAAGCCCGTCAGTAGACTTGATGATCCTCCAAAAAACTAGACCGCTCAGAACTCAGGAACAGGGATTCCCCTATACATTCCTACACTCTAGGGCTGGCGCCTGAAAGCCCACCTATCCCTTTATGGCGACTGATTAGTAGCTCAATGGCCACCATAAAAGCAAATTGGGCTACTAGTAATATAGAAATCTGCTTTAACACTGGCCGCTGCCTTTGACAAACTAGATGAATTTTGGGCTAAATTTCCTATTTATCCGACGGGGTGTTTTAAACTTGTAAAGAGGATTATGCTAGAAAAACTACTGTATGTAGTTCAAGTGATGCCTATGGTACTGGCAGCCTGCTTTCGTGCTCTTTATGGGAGTATGTCAAGAATACTGTGGAAAGGAGGTGTCCAGTACTTTGCAATTGCAGGCTGGTAAGGGGGAGGATGGGGCACCAGACTTCAGATCCTACTACTAGGTATCTGTGCTGCAGCATAGTGGATTGTTTTGTTCTCCTGCTTGGATTATGGCTAAATCTGCACCCATCAAGGTGATCGAATTGCTGGGGGGTCTCCTGACTTGCAGCAGACTTCAGCGGAAGGGGGGGGCAATATCAAGGGGGTCTAGTTGGGGACATCCATTAGGAGGCAAGGCCTTAACAGTTGTGGAATTTAAGGCGGCTCAGCCCAATTTTGGGGAATTTGCAATTCATGGCAGGAGCGAGTTCGCCATGGAGTGTTTCCCAGAAAGACCCCATACTCACTGGGTGAACATAATGGTCCGGCAGGCGGAGGTAATTCTCCAATCTGCATGCAGCAGATATGGCATAATTGGAGGGTAACGCGGGAAATGGATATAGGGGAGCAACTCAGATGGTGAATAGGGTAGGGCTTGCTTGCATGCAAAGCACGTCTCTAGGAACGCGGCTAGTCAATGGTTATAGTACAAGATTGTGAGGCAGGCTTAGATGACTAGCCAAAATGGCACCAGGATGGATCCATTTTCCTGAAGATGTCGGGGGGTGACGTCGGCGTTTCTTCACATGTGGCAAGGATGCGATTGGCTAAAGGTGTTCTGGGAAGTGGTCTGCAAAGAGGTTTGATATGGTTAATATTCAGATCCAGCACACAGTGCAGCACTGTCTAGTGTGACTGGGCCCGGTAGGAAGGCGATGTTATGGAGAAATTTCATTTCTGTGCCAATTTCCTTTAACCGTGGAGACCCCCAGCTCTTGCTGGATTCCGGGCTTTACATTTTTTACTCTTGAGTGAGTGGGACCTTTTTCTCACTCAAGTGAGTTCCTGACTAGAACTTTCTATGCTCCTTACTGTTTTATGGGGTTTGTTCAACTCCAGGCATCTACTTTTGCATTGTGACACACAACACCTTTTGTGCAGTGCCGCTGAGAAGTCCTTTGGGCTTCTCTTACTGTTAAAATAAATTGTTTTTGGGTGAACTACTATTCCCAAGGATAGTAAAATTACCACAGTCTTACTTACCTTTACTTTATGGGTCCCGCACACCACCCTATGTGGAGTGCTGGGGGGGGGGGGTTTTGGGGGGGGGTACATAGTAAATCCTTTAACCCATTCCTCATGTAACATTTTGTCACACTAACTCACTTGAATGGCTGGTGGCAGTGGTTTCTTTTTTACTGTCTAGTGAGGTATCTACAGGCTGATACCTCGGCTGCAGTGCTGCACCCAAGGATGACCATTTCCCCCCCCCCCCCCACACGTCTCTTCTGGTCTTTTACTCTTTTGTATCCTTTGTTTGGCTTCAGCCCTTAAGCCTGTCCATGCTCCAGCGTGTCTGGAAATGCAGGAAGTGAGGGAGGGTCCCGAGACTTCCCTATGTCTCTAGGGGTGCCAAAGTGAAACCAGTTGCAATTGCTGGCGCACTGTCCTCGAGGACAGCCACCCTGCTGTGTGATTGACGGCCAACGAATCTTAACTTGCATAAAAAGTGAGGTTTTTTGGACTAAGTAGAGTCGACTACTGGAGGACAACATCTGAAGCAGAAGACAAGAGAAGACGCCAGCAGCACCTGCACCCTCCTGGACCGTAAAGTGCCCAGTGAAGCCCTGCAGCTTTGCGAACCCCATTTGCAAACTAACAGGGAAGACCGGTAAAAGAAGACTTCCTCCCTTAGGCTGGTGGGACCAACTAGCTCCAAGACAAACTTTTGGTGTGCCTTTCCAAGGCTGCAGTAGCACAAAACCCGGGGTACCTATGCCACCTGTGAGTGCATTGTCTTTCCTAGTCTGAATCCGGCCAGATCTTCCTGGACATACAGAGGACCCTACAGAAGCTAGAGATTTGCATCCAGAGTACCCTCACCAGAGTCCAGGATTGAGGAATCGAGGATATCCTAACTAGAGCTTTTCGTTCTTCTTTGGCACGGAGAAAAAGGCAACAAAACCACAAAGCCATCAGAAATAGATTGCTGCAGAGTCCCTCTCGAGTGCTGCCGCAGGAGCCCGCCAGACATCCTCCCTTTCGTCACAACAACCAAGGAGCAGGAACAAGGGTCTATTGCATTGCAAAGGCAACCAGCTTAAGGTACTGCTGGGTTTGGGGTATTTTATCCTTTTGCCATTTGGCGTGCTTCATATCTTTGGGAGTGCAATTTAACCCTAAGTGACCTCAACTTAGATGCATTGGCTTTACATCTTGTGCTGTCTAAAGGTGACTCTTCAGTTGCTGCGATTTCCTTTTCTGACTTTTTAAGAACATTTATGTAAGAAGAGCATCAAAACTTTGACCTCCATGGAACTCCCTAAAGGCCTTCATCTGAATTTACTGGCTTTGGCAGTGCTTGTTCCCTTACATGCTTTAAATGTTGAACAGTTTAATGCTGGGATAATAGCCTGCCTGCATCCCTTTCTGAGAATCCAACTGTTCTTATAACCCATCAGTCTGCTCTGATCTAACCCCAACCGTTACTTCCTTGAAAACTCAATATTGCAAAGGTGATACTATATAAATGCTATACTAACCTCAAATGCAGTCACCTCCTGGCGCTGGAACATGTGTGACATGAATGAATTACTCACCTGCTTTATTATTCACTTTTTTAATTGAATCCTACTTGGGATTAAGGTTACAACCAATTACTGCTTTTTAAACTACGCTTTAAATCTATTTGCGTATGAATCAATTATATAAGGAACAAGTTACTTACCTGTAACTATTTTGGCATGGATTCACAAGCTCCTGAATATTCATAGTCGGGCTGGGAATCCTTGATCAAAGAAAAACGGTTCACAACCATTTCTCCTCTAAACCAGTCACTGAGCTCTGGGTCATACTGCCCGCAGCCAATGACTACACTCTCCATAAGCCTCCTCTGGAAGCCATCTTCAGATTGGTAAGCACGTAAAGTGGCAGTATAACCAACAAGAGCCGCAGAGGGCACGGCGGGAGGATATGCATTTGAATCCATGCCAGAACCATGCTGGACAATAGTTACAGGTAAGTAACCTGTTCCTTCTCCAGCATGGAGTCTGGCATGGATTCACATGCCCATGAATAAAGAATACATAGCAGTACAACATTACACAAGCACTGGAGGTGGCAAAGCTCAACAGAAGCAATTACTCTTACCTCCGGAACAGGCTCACCTTCAAGCGAACAGGTTGGCCAACCCTGGACTCCTCTCTGCAATACCGGTCGATGCATCTTGTGACGGTGTGCGTGGACCTCCACGCAGCAGCCATGCAGACGTCCAGCAGGGGCACACCAGACAGCAAAGCAGTCGTCGCAGTGATCGATCTGGTCGAATGGGCTCTCGGGACGGCAGAGCAGGTGGTGGTTTGCCAACTGATGCACCCAGAGAGCCACCTGGAGATGGAAGCCTTGGACAAGGCTTTCCCATGGTTCACAGGACCAAGTTCACGAATAGTTGAGACTTCTTCCGGAAACTGTGCATGCCACAGAACTTCAGAGCACAAGCCACATCCAGCGAGTGCAAAGTCATTTCAGCCGGCGACTAAGGTTTCGGAAAGAACAGAGGTAACACCAAAGGCTCATTGAGGTGTTAATTTCGATGGAACCTTTAGCATGAAGCAGGGGTGCGTACACACCACCACTCGTGTCATGAAGTCAGATAAGACTTTGCAGGATAGGGCCTAGATCTCACCTACCCTCCTGGCAGAGGTGATGGCAATGAGGAAAGCAGTTTTCCATGAGGGGAACAAGAGGGGCCTGATGCATAGGCTCTAAGGCCTCACCCACCCCCATGAGCTTTGTCAGTACCACGTTGAGTTTCCACACCAGGGCAGGCGCCTTCATGCACCTTGCTAGAGACGTGGCCAGCCCCGCCAAGGACAAGTACGGAGGAATCGGAGGGTCGTGACCTTCAGGATTGATCTTCTGCGTCCGGCACCACGTTGCGAAATGCTTCGACTTGTGCCCATAGCACTGACGAGTGGACGACACTATGGCCCTGGCAAGGATCTCGCTGCAGTACGACGGCAACTTATACGCTCTGAACTCAAGGCTGCAGGAGCCAAGACCTCAGGTTCAGCGACTCTGGGTCCTGATGCAGGTTTGCGCCGCCTCCTCTGGTGAGCAGATCCGAGACCACTGGCAGCTTGACCGGAGATGTTGACAGGCTGAGAAGATCAGGGTACCAAATCTGCCTCAGCCACGCTGGGGTGACGAGATCATCCTGCATCGACACAGAGTTGCTGACTCGCAACAGGAGAGACAACGGAGGGAACGCGTACACGAACAGGCCTTCCCACGGGAAGGAAAACGCGCCGTGCATGCTCCTCGGCCGGTGGAACCTGCTGGTGAATCTGGCATTTGGAATTCGCCGCCGCTGCAAACGGATCTCTGGGGGTCCATCCCACTTGAGGAAGAGGCGGGCCACTTGGTTCTGTCGAAGTTTCCACTTGTGGCAGGAGCGCAGCTCTCTGCTGAGGGAGTCAACAATGGTGTTCTTGACTCCCGCCAGGTGAAAAGGGATGAAGAACATCTTTTGGACGAAGGTCCAGTGCGACAAGTCCTGCGTCTCTCTGGAGAGCGCTGGGGATCTAGTGCCCCCTTGCTTCCTGATGCAGATCATCATGGTGGTGGTGTCCATGAAGACCCTCACTACTTTGCCCTTGAGGTACAGAAGGAACGACTTGCGGGCCCACAACACTGGCTGCAGCTCCAGGACACTGATGTGACAATCCCACTTCTCTGGCAGCCCCAGGCCTCTGGCGTGGACACATCTTGTGTGGGCTCCTCTGCCCTCCAAGGAAGCGTCAGTGGTGACCATCTCCTGGTATTGGGGTGCCCTGAAATCCTGTGCCCTGATGTTTGATCATATGCCCCACTACCTCCTCGCTCAACGGAATTCCTCGTCAGTGTAATCCTGTCTGCAAAGCTTCCCGGACACATGGATCCATAACCTGCAGTCGGATCAGCTAGATGCACGGCATGCCAAGCAGCTACTTTATGGTCCGCACTGTGGCGGTCTTCACCAGGGCTGCTATCCTCTCTTCCGAGGGAGCAGGCAGGAGACTTGAGTCTGGCCCCCAGGAACAGCATGTTCTGCAGTGGTATCAAGAAGTACTTTGGATAGTTGACAGAACCCCAGATCTGTCAGAAGCTGGAGGGTCCTCTGTTCGACAGCTACTTCCCTTGACTTGGCCCGGATGAGCCAGTCGTCGAGGTACGGGTATACATGTATCCCCGGTAGACGCAGATGGGCTACCACTGGTGCCCAGCACTTTGTAAACACCCTGGGCATCGACTTCAGTCGGAAGGGGAGGTCCTTGAATTGGTAGTGCCTTCCCTGTACTACGAAGCGCAGGAACTGCCAATGCTTCTCGTGAATGGGGACGTGAAGTATGGGTCCTCCAGCGACGTAGTCTGCTTCCTACAGTTGGCTGAGCATGTGCTGCAATGTAACCATCCTGAATTATTGGGACTTCAGATATTTGTTGAGCCACCGTAGGTCTAGCGTGGGCCTCCAGCCCCCGGTCGTCTTTACCAAGACGTATCTGGAGAAGAAGCCAGAGCCCCAGAGTTGCTTTGGAACAAGTTCTAGCGCCTCTTTTCTTAACATGGTCCGTGCTGCTCCTGCTGGGCCACCGGCAGTACCTGGACACTTCTGCTGGTGTGTCCGTGGCCAAGAGCATCCAGCACCCATTTGTCAGTGAAGATTATTTTGCCCTTGCTGACTAAGCCCACCAGCCGGCCTGTTCAAACTTGTTTCGGGGCTTGCGTGCTGCCTTGGGAGAGACTACAGCCACCTCCACCGAAAGCCTTGGAACAGCCTCTGTAGGCCTCCTGGGTCGTGGACCGGGAGGGTTGACAGTATGGAGAGGACCCTCTGCCGATCATCCAGACTCCCTGCCGAAGGCACGAAAGGACAGGCGGTGTTGAAGAGTGCCCAAGGCACAGGACATCTCAGTGTCAGTCTTAATGGCCTGCAACAACTCATCAACAGCCTTCCCAAAGAGGTAGTCCCCGAAGGGCATGTCTGGTACCCCCGTCTGGACCTCCTGACGGAAGTTGGTGACCATCAGCCAGCCACGACGACTGAGGCAGACACTGTTCCCTATCTGCCGGAACCCAGTTTTCCTGACTTCCAGGGCCACTGTGATGGCATGGTCCGATGCCACCTCCCCCTCCTGGAGGAAAAGTGCCTCAACCAGATCGTTGGGTAGGAACTCCAACAGTGGGGCCATTTTATACCACAGCTCTGTCATACCTGACCAGGACTGCAAGGGTGTTGGCCACCTTGACTGTTGGCGCTGGCGAGTACATTACTTTTCTTCTGATGGGATCTAACTGCTTCCCCTCGCTATCCGGAGGGATGGAGGACAAAGACGAGGGGGTTATACTACTTCTTTCTCGCTGCCACCAAGTCCGGAGAAGGTTGTGAATATAGTGACTGGACTCTGGCATCCGGTAATTACCGACCGCTCTTGGCCGGGGCCATGTTTTTCATCAAAGCCAGGCCTTCCTCCCAAACGTCGTCCAGGAGAGGCACTACCAAGATGGTCTTCCTCTTGGCCTCGCGCTTTACAATGAGGCAAGACTTCTTTAAGCACTGTAGCTCTGAGAAAGTTTTTCATGAAAATATAATCACTTACAGGCATGGCAAGCCACTAAATGAAAATAGCAATATAAGGGCACACATTATTTAGCTGAATATATTAGTAAAAATTGTTAAAGGGTAGTTAGCTTTGCTTAAAGCACAGTGAATGCAGCCTGTGCTAAAAATAGACTACATGCATTGCGTGGGGCCCGGCTAGCTCTAGCAGTAAGCAGAAGATAACTCAGCAGCTGTTCCTGTCCATCACAAGCCAATGGAGACTAAAAAAGATTCAGCACGATAAACAGTACTATGGGAAAACAGTTTTTTTTTGTAGAAATTACTGGACCAGATCAAATATAATTGTGGAGTTAAGTGTTGAGAGAATGGCGGGAAGATGCGTTTATGAATGTTTGTTTATAACATAGCAAATTATGCTAAACAAGAGCGACAATGTATTCCTGCAGAGGCAGCATTATGTTAAAGTAGTCTGTCCCAAACTGAACCCAGCCAAGCCAGAAGGAAGAACTGCAGCATCACTTGAAAGGCAAGGAGGACAATTTTGGATGCGCTCTGCCGGTATCCAGTAAAAAAAGTCAAGTATTTAAGCCCCAGGCCCAGCACCAGTCTTTAGGACCTGGGAGCGGTTGAGGGACAGAACACCACGCTCTGGGGCAGAGTTCTTTGCCAATCCTCACTTCAGTACAGATTAAATTTGTTATCTTTAGCAAGATAGACTCATGGCCTTTATTCCCTAGAGGGGTGCATTTACTGGTGTGTATGTGATCAGGGTGTAACACCAAAATATTTAAGGGGTGCTCCTGTAAGTTGGGGGTTCACTTTCACTTGTCTTGGGCTCCCACAGATGGAGCATTCCATTTCCCTGTGATCCAGATGGAGACGGATGCACTGGAGGCGTTTGCCCTCCACAAACACATTCCTCAGGCTGCAGATGGAGCAGAGCTTGAAAGGGGAACTACCTTCTTCTCTTCCGACATGGTTCGGAGTAGGCCTGATGGAATCTTCAATCAAACTTCAACAGATTCTTGCCCTTGAGGGGCAATGATAGTCACAAACGGGTCTCCGCTTGTCGGCCGATGTAGAGAAAGAGCACATTGGCTCCGTTTGATAAAAATCAAACTTTACTGAAAAAGAGTGAAAATCATAGATCAGCTCACAGAGCAAAACACAGGGACTCCAAACACTTGAATGTGTTGTACACCTGAATGGCTGCCTGGTGTGTTGGTGTGGACAGAAATTGAGGGTTGGGTTAGTGGGGCCTGTATCCCGATTCAGGTACTTCTGGTTTTGTTTGAGCTGTGTCCCTGTGGGTGGGGTTGTTGCTTGTTCCTTATAGGCTGTCTCGCTTTGGTGGTACTGCGCGGCTCCAGCTGCATCATAGCGAGTATCGTATGGAGTGATAGGTGTGGCAACCTTTTCTTCGGGTGTGGAACTGGGTTGGTACTATCCATTCTCTTGTTATCTAGAGACATACGGGTCAGAGATGCCTAAGGGAGCAGGGTGATAGGTTCCTACTTGGGAGCATTGGGGTTGTGGGGGACCACCCCAAAGCATGATGAGTTACAAGGGCGGTCCCAGAGAAGGAGGCACACTGCAGGGGTTTCCCGCAAGCTAAACCACTGTCTGCTTCAGCCAGGATGGGGTCACCCAGGCACCGATACCACTAGGGACGGTTGGGACTCAACTGAAGCAGTGGCCTTGAGTTCGATCCATTGTCTAAATGGGAGTGACTGAACTGGCAGTCGGATACCAGGGCGGGCCGTTCTCGCAAGAGCAGAAGTGAGATGGCTCTCAGGTTTTTTGGACATGGCACTTTGTAAAGCGGGATATGCCGGAGCAACACGGAAAGAACTGTTTTGGCCCAGGCATACTTAAGACCTGAGCAGGGCTGCCATTGAGCCGCCTTGATAGGAGGACTAATAATGCCGACCATAGGTTTCCAATAAAGTGTAAAATGTTTCCAACTTTCAGAAGGTCTCGGTCTCAGATCATTGGGTGAACAAAGTATGAGATTATGCATTACCGTTGCTATGTAGGGGCTCTGGTAGGGGTTAGCCCTGCTAAGAAGGTGCACCAACCCACGCAAGGGGTGCTAGAAAAGCAGCTCACAGTGGGCCGCCCCTCCGTGGACTCGCCTCCTCTGAGGGGGGTGTAGTGCACGTTTCCCCGGACGGTCCAGCGGGAAACGGCTGGTTCCTTGGGGGTGCATAAGGAGCCTGGGCTGAGAGAGCTCTGTCTCTATTCAAGCCCAGGCAGCAGCAACCAGCCTCTCACCCAAGTTGTAGGAATACATTGTGAGGCATTGGTGCACTCTCTTTCACAAAGTCAGATAGTGCATGAAAATGACTCGATTAACAAGCTGTTAGCTTGTGTAAGGGGAGTTGAAAAACTGTCAAGTGAGAAAGCACAATTTATGGCAAAAAAGGTAACCAAGCCCCCACAGTACCTCTGGTTTGAAGAAAATGGTCCAGCTGGATTCTGCCTTGCTACAGCCAAGCAGAACCTTGTTCCTGGGCCTCAGTCGTGGGGACAAGAGGGAGGAAGTCTGGCGAGCTCCTGCAGCAGTACTCAGGAGTGGACTTCTGTCAGCTATGGATTTTCTTAGATTCAGCAGTTCCTCTTAGTTGCAGCAATCTCAAACAGCACTGACGCAGAATGAATATCAACGGTTGGACTTTCTTTGCTCCCTCTGTCCTGGACTCTGGTGCGGGGATTCTGGACCAGGATTTCCTGCTTCTGGAGTGTGCTTAGGAGGCTCAGCGGAAGACGTTGCACTCAATAATGGACCCTCAACCCCCGGCATTGGGCTTCTGCAGCACTGGAAAGGCACAGCAAGTGGGGCGGGGAGGAATTGTGCCAGTTAAGTTTGTCTCATGGATAGTTGGTCCGACCAGACCTAAGGGAGAAGTTGTTCTGTCTGGAGCTTCTCTGGCGATGCGAAAAAGGTCAGCACAGCAGCAGCGCTTCAACGGGCACTTCGAGGTCATGAAGGTTGCAGCAGGCTGCTCTTCACAATTTCTTCTTCGGACATTTCTTCCAGTGGTCAACTGCCTGTAGTCCCAAGAACCTCGCCTTTTAAGCTCTCTCATTCATTCACAGCCCTAGGCTGCCAATCACCTAGCAGGGTGGCTGTTCTTCCCGGACAGCCAGCTGGCCAATCGGGACTGGTTTCGTCTACCAATCCCGACACTATTGAAAGCCAGGGGGAAGGTATGCTTGGCCAAAACTCCACCAATCACAGCCAGGAAAGGCAGAGGTAGGGTGCATGCTTTGCCCACGTACAACCGTGTAGTGGGAGCTGCAGCTCCCCCGCCCCACCACCACCTGCCCTCCTTCCTTCACTCTAATTCAACTACATTTGCAGGGCCCATTTAAGACATTGGTACCAATGCAGGGTTCAGGGGCCACAGGTGAAGCAATAGCATTTGGAATTAAGTTTGGCTAGGCAGCAGTCCCATGCTCCGAGATTTGCAGCTGGACGACTGAGGCACCTTGAGACAATGACCACTACGGATCTCACGTCAAGTGGGCCACAAGCAGCAGAGAACACCCCGATCAGGGGCAGCAGATGGCTTTTGTGGCGGCAACAAAGACTGCTACAGAAATTACTGTGTGATGGAGAGCAGCTGCAAGACCTGTCTTGGCCCACTAGATGGCCCTTGCCATGTTCCAACCAAAACTCGAAAAAGGACAGACGCGCAATACATGCCCTGGATGAAGCAGATTAGCACACAGGATTTTTCTGGAAGGCTTCTCAGGACAGGATCTCAGTGCAAGAATCCAGAATGGTTGGTCCCACCAGCCCAAGAGTCGAAGGTCTCCAGGAGATATGTCCAGACACAGCTTCACCAGAAGATCTTAAACCGTCCGAGTCTTTGATGCCTACAACTTTTGAAATAGGGTCTTGGCTATGTAGACAATATGAAGAGCGGCTGCAGGATTCCTTTTATCCCAAATTCAAGTCAGAATTGCCCAACAATGTTAAGGATCTGCACCATTCAAACTGGCAAAGGCTGTTGAATCATTGGCAGCCCTCTTGCCCAAACACTTCCACTTTGCCTGGGAATGGGCTTAACTTGCATTGCATTTCCTGAGCAGGCAAGCAGTCCAAGAATAGGGCGAAAAACATGCCACGCCATCATTTTGAGTGCATGGTACCTGGAGTGAGAGACTTTCTCACCCATGTATTTTTGCTCCAATTTGGACTCAGTTTCTCTGATTTTGGAGTTCGACAAACTCCATAGGCATCCAAATTAACTAAGGGGGTCCTGGGAGTCCCTCTGCCAGACATTAGTCCTGGTTACGAGACTTACCCAGTGTCTTTAGCTCACCATCTTTCACAGAGACATGGACCCCTTGCTCACTCTTCTTAGAGAGGCACAGCTCCTCCCTACTAATGAGGTCCGACCAGACCGAAACACGTGTCTGAGGATGCTGTTGGTACCCTTGTTCAGAGGAGAATTGCCTAGCATTTCGGTGCTGGACTGCCCCAGGGATATTTCTTCTCAGTGAAAGATAGCGAGCTAAAGACTCTGGGTAAGTCTCTCGTAACCAGGACTAATGTCTGGCAGAGGGACTCCCAGGACCCCCCCCTTCTTAATTTGCAAATCCATAGGCATATCCCTTTTGTATTGTGACAGCTTCAGTGCAGCGTCACAGAGAAGTCATTTGGATTTCTCATAAGGTTTAAATACATTCTTTTAGGTAAACTACTGTTCCAAGAGTAGTAAAGTGAAATTGACTTTACTTGCCTGTTTTTCCTATATAGGTCCAGTACAACCCTCCCCCCCCCCCCCCATCTTATGTGGAAGCACTAAGGGGTTAATTAGTAGCCCTTTTTCCTACTTACTCATGTAACATTTTTTATGTTACCCTCACTACATTTAATGGCATGTTGGCAGTGGTTTAATTTTCCTACCATTGTGCGTTTTTACCACATGCTGAATCCTCCGCTACAGCAATGCACCGATGGGTGCCTATTTTGTCAAAATGGCCCGGTCTGCTTTTGCCATCTCTTGCTTGTTAGGTCATTCTTGGGTTTTACTCTGCGCGCCAAACCAAGTTTAACCCTTTTGTTAATTTTGTTTTTGGCGGGATTAAATGTTGAAACCTGCATCTGGCTCCAGTGTGCCTGGCAGGGCAGGAAGCAAGGGAGGTGCCCGAAACTGCCTGTCCTTAGTGTCCTTGGTTACCTGAATGCACCCAGTGCCGATTGGCTGGCTGTCCATTGAGGACAGCAACCCTGCTGTGTATTTGTATTTTATTAGTATAGCGTGCCAAGCCCTTAGGCATCTGAACGCATTTCTTACAGTTGCATAGCACAGTTAATTTACAGTTAGTGACATAAGGCAAATATTTACACGAGAATGTAGTTAAGAGGTATACAGTAAGCTTCACAAGTTACAAGTAGGACTGCAATTAAAGTAGGGCATGGTGTACAACAGAACACCATCAAAATTTGCAAGTGGGAGAGTGTACAGGTTTAGATCACGGGTAGTTGGAGGTAGTAGATGGTGGTAGCTTTAGGGCACTTATTTATGATTCATTCAGTGTGAGCCAAGTTTTTACATTGTTTCTGAATATGTAGAAGGAAGGTTCGGCTCTGATGGTTGCAGGAAGGGAGTACCACATTTTGGCTAATAAGACCGGGAAGCTGCTACCTCCTGCCTTCTGGAGCTTAAAGCTTGGGATAAGGCAGTTGGAATATGAGGACCTAGCAGGTCGATCTGAGGATTTACGTTATGAATTTGTCATAGGTACTTGGGTGCTAGATTGTTTAGGCATTTGAAGGCGAGTGACAGTTGCGAGTCCGATTCTTTGGTCAACTGAAAGCCAATGAACGATACGGCTCATCTCCGAGATGTGATCTTGGGTGGTTAGTCGCTGATCTAAGCGCGTTATTCTGGAAAGTTTGTAACCAAGTTGTGTTGGTTAGTGCCTAGATAGAGGGTGTCACAAAAGTCTACCTTAGATAGGACTAAGGCCCTAGCTAAGATAAGGCAGTTGCCTGCAGACAGAAATGGCCTGCAGGCGTTGATTAGCTAGCACGTGTATGCAGCGGTAGATGCGGTCGCATTAATTTGTCTTGTCAGTTAGAAAAGCCTAAGGTTTTTACGTCTTTGGAGACCTTGATATTATTGCAGTCTATACTGAATGCATTGATTTGTTTGTCCTGTCGAGTCTGGCTTGGGTTCCTACGAGGAGCCACTCTGTCTTGTCATTGAGGCATAGTCCATGTTTAGCCATTTAGCCATCCAGGCTTAAATGAGGCATTTGGAGTCTGTTGTAGTCGCCAGAAATCGGTATATGGATTTGGTCCACGTAATTTGTGTAGGAGACACCCAAATGGTCTAAGTCGTCAAAGAGGGGCTTGGTGAAAATGTTGTAGAGCATTGGGGGGGGTACTCCACAGGTGACGGACTGGTATAGTGGACCCGGTGGGAGCAAATACTCTAGTGGTTCTATTGTTTAAGAAAAACTGAATCCAGGTGGTGGAATGGGCTGCAGATGAAAGGTGGTTGCATAGGACTTTGTGGTCCACCAAGTCAAAGGCCGCTGATAGATCTGGTAACAAGAGGAGTGCTAAGTTAACTTTGTCTTTTATGATCTCCATTTGTGTTACTAGGTATAACAGGGCTGTATCTGGGTCGGAAACCTGATTGCCAGAGGCAGAGTAAATTTTTGCTTTCCAGGCGATGTTGAATCTGTAGGTAAGCAGCCCTTTCCAGAATTTTAAGGAGGAAGGTCACAGGGATGATAGGTCTATAATTCATCGGGATGTTAGGGACGAGGGAAGGCTTCCTGTTGGACATCCTCAGTGGCGGCAAGAGGGGAGAACTGGAACAGGTCATCTTCATCAGGTAAGTTACGAGAGGGGAGTTTTTTGGCATGGGGTTGGGGGGGGGGGGGGGGGTGGGGGGGGGATAGTATCGGTGTCCAGATTCGTTTTTTTAGTCTCCATTTCAGATTGTAGGAGCTCAATTTTGACAGAAAGCTTTCTGAATATTAGTGCACCATGTGAAGTCTTTAGAGCAGGTTACAGGTGGGGTTGTAGGGGATTAAAGATCTGAGGATGCTGAATAGTTCTCTAGTAATGGATTTAGCTTTAGTGATCCGGTCACTGTAGGAGTCACTTTTGGCTTGATGATTGCGGTTTTAAAGTTGGAGAAGGCCATTAGGAAGTATTTTTGTTAGAGGGGAGGCTTTTCCATAAGGCTTCTGCAGCCCTTTTGTCCTTAAGCAAAGTTCTGAGGTGTGGAGTGCAGCAAAAAATGTGAGCGCTGTTTGGCTTTCTGCATTTTTAACAGAGCGATCTTAAGTATAGTGATGTTGTAGACGTCCATTAGAGAGGTTGGGTAAATATTTGAGGTGGAGGAGTTACTGAGGGGTTGAAGAAGCAGGAGTAACTTTTGGGCAGTTATGTTGCCTATGTTTCTAGAGAGTCTAGGATGTGCCACAGGCCTATCTAGGATGGGGTGGGTGCCGTCCTGCAGGGTGAAGAGTATAGTGCGATGGTCAGACCAAGCACATGGGTGGTTGGAAAGGATGTTAATGTCGGTGATCCAATTTAAGAGTCTGCCTTTATTGTGGGTAGGTTTGGAGATGCAGCAAGTAAAGCCCAACTCTGATGGTTGATGCGTTGGCATCTTTAGGGTCGTGTAGACCTAGGTTGAGGTCTCCCAAACATATTACTTGAGATCATGACTTTTAGGAGGCTGTGAGGAGTAGGATTGTATCTTCTTCAAAGGAGGATAGGGGACCTGGTGGCCAATACATAAGTTGAGTGGTAATGGTTTGTGTAGGTGACAAATATCTTGATAGAAAGGAGTTCTTCAGAGGGGACAGTAAGGTTAGGGATGGGTCTCAGTCGTAACACTGCTTTAGCGATAAAGGCGGCACCTATGCCTTTTGCGGATGTCCTATCTTGCCTGATAATGGGATCATTGTCCGGAATGGCAAGTGAGAGCAAAGGGCCAGAAGTAGTCTGGAGCCAGGTCTCTGTAATGACTAGGATGTCCAAGTTATTTGAGGTTATGAGGTCACAGATGTCAAGGGCATGGGCTGTTAGGGATCTGGCATTGACAAGTCCTCCTTTAAAGGAGGTTGTGCCCTTATGAGCCGATTTAGTGGTCAGGGTATTGTTACATGGTGAAGCAGTCTTGTGCGAGTGACAGCTAGGCTGTGCATGAATGGGATAAACCTGCATAAAAGGTGAGGTCTCTAACAGAAGGCAGAGTCAACGACTGGAAGAAACAGCTGATGAAAAGCGAAAGAACAAGTTACTTACCTGTAACTGTTCTCCAGCATGGATTGACATGCTCATGAATAAATGCATAGCAGTACACATGCAACCACGGGAGGATGGCAAAGCTCAACAGAAGCAAAGCTCAACAGAAGCAATCTTACCTCCTCACCATGCTCACCTTCAAGAGAACAGGTTGCGCAGCAATGCTTCGCCAAACCTGAACTCCTCCCTGGAATCCCCGTCGACGCAGTAAAATCTCATGAAGGTGAGTGGACCTCCACGTAGCAGCCCTGCAGATGTCCAGCAGGGGCACACCAGAGAAGAATGCCGTCATAGCAGCCATCGCCCTGGTAGAATGGGCTCTCAGACGGCCAGGCAACAGTCTGCATGCCAACTGGTGACAATGGGTGCTGCAGCCAGAGAGCCACCTGGAAATGGAAGCCTCCCCATGGTTCACAGGCCCAAAGTTCACAAAAAGCAGAGTATTTTTCCAGAAACACCATGTGCGGGCCACATAAAACTTCAGCACTCGAGCCACATCTAGCAAGTGCAAAGTCCTCTCAGCCAGCAATGAAGGCATCAGAAAACACGCAACACTAAGGGTTCGTTGAGGTGAAAGTCAGACAGAACCTTGGGCATGAAGGAGGGGTGCGTCCGCAGCACCACCCTGGTCTCGTGGAACATCAAGTAAGGCAGTTTATAGGATAGGGTCTGGATCTCACCACACGTCTTGCAGAGGTGATGGCCACGAGGAAAGCGGTCTTCCACGAAAGAAACTTCAGCTGAGCTATATGCGTAGGTTCGAATGGAGCCCCCGTGAGCCTAGTCAGTACTACATTTTCCCATGCCGGGGCCAGAGCCTTCACCGGCAGGAACGAGCAAACAGTCCCTTAATGAATTCCTTGACCAAACTGTCAGACCACAAGGAAGGTTATCCTGGGGATCTGGTGTAGCGGGAGATAGCCACCAGATGAACTTTGAGGCATGCGCCAGTCCCGATTTAGCCAATGACAGCAGATATGACAGTACTTGAGGGGCCGTTACAGAGGGTCGAATTCTGCGAACGGCACCAAATCATTTAGACGCCGCCCTGGCGAGCACCTCCTTGCAGTCCGCTGGAAGATCCAACACCTGAACTCTAATGCTGCAGGAGCCAGGCCTTGAGGTCCAGCAATCCTGAGTCGTGGTGCAGTATTGCGCATCCTTCCCTAACGAGAAGATCCACAACCACTGGAAGCTTGACTGGAGGGGACGGATATGCTGAAAAGGTCCGGATACCAGCTCTGCCTCAGCCACGCCGGTGCCACAAGGATCATCCTGCACCGGTACCGTCTGAGTTGATTGATGACTCGAAGCAACGGAGGGAACGCATACCGAAACAGGCCGTCCCAGGGGAATGAGAATGCGTCCCCCAAGCTCCCCGGGTGAGGAAACCTGCTGGCGAACCTCTGGCACTTGGTGTTCGTCGCTGTCGCAAACAGATCGATCTGGGGAGTGCCCCAGTTATACTAGTCGTCCAATTAGTCCTGCTGAAGCTCCCTCTTGTGGCGAGAGCATAGCTCCCTGCCGGGTGAGTCAGCAACAGTGTTCTGTACATCTGCCAGGTGGACTGGACTATCACTTGGGCGACAGCACTGTGCCACAAGTCCTGCGCCTCCCTGGAGAGTGCTGGAGATCTGGTGACCCCGTTTCCAGATGTAAATTGTGGTGTTATTGTCCATGAAGACCCTCACCACTTTGCCCTTGAGGGACGGCAGAAAGGACTTGAGGGCCCAAAACACTGCACCTAGTTACAGTACGTTTTTGTGAAGACATGAAGACGTCCGGTGTGGGCCCTCCCACCCTTCCAGAGACGCATCTGTTGTGACCGTCTCCTGGTACGGGGCTCCGGAAAACCGTGCCTCTGGTGATAGTGTACAACTTAACATCTGATTGCTCGTTGGAACTCATCGAGCGCTATCTGGTCCTGGAAGCTTCCGGTCACCTGGACCCAACTTGTGTCGAGGAACTCCTGCAGTGGCCGCATCTGCAACCTGTAGAGCCGAAACAGGTATATGCACGACATCATGCTGAGCAGAGACTTGATGGTCCTCACTGTGGCGATCTTCAGGGCCAACAGCTGTTGCACCTTGCCCAAAATGGCCAATATCCTTTCCTCAGATGGTGACGCCAGGCATGACACTTGAGGTTGGATCCCAGGAACAGAGCGTCCTGCGATGGAGTTAAGCAGTATTTTGGATAATTCACGAGAACCCCAGATCCGTCAGTAGACGAACAGTCCTCTCTGCGTGTTCGACAGCGATGTCCCTCGACTTGGCCCGGATGAGTCAGTCGTCCGGGTAGGGGTAAACGTGGATCCCTTGCAGTCAGATGGGCCGCCACCGGCGACAAGCACCTTGAACTGAATGCTTTCTCTGAACGAAGCGCATGAATTTGCAGTGTCCTTTATTTATGGTGACATGGAAGTCTGTCCTCTAGATCCAACTACAGTTTCCGTGCTCTAGCTGGCCAAGCATGTGCTGTAAGGTGAATATCCGGCACTTCTGGGACCTTATGTACTTTTTCAGCCGTCGGGAGGTCGAGAATGGCCCGAACCTCCAGCCACCAGTGGTATTAGCGGACATTTCGATGAAACTCCAAGGTGCGTCCGTCTGTCGGTGGAGCGAGACTGCCACACGCCACCTCCCACCGGTTCAATCCTGCTTGGAAGTCGACGGCCTGCCTTGCGGTCCCTGACGAGGACTGTCTGTCCCCGGGGGCCTTGGAGCGACCCCTGTTGGCTTCCTGGGTGAAGGAATGGGAGGGCTGGCAGTAAGAGGACGAGCCTTTGCCGAAGCCCTTCGAAGAGCAGATAGACTTCCCTCCTGAGGAATGAAATGACGGTCGTTCAGTGCCTATGGCACGTGCAGTCTCAGTCTTGATGGCCTGGAGAGATTCATGTACATCCTTCCCCAACAGGTTGTCCCTGTCAAAGTGCATGTCCAACCCCCTTGTCTGGACCTCCGGTCTAAAGTTGGTGGCCTTGAGCCAGTCACGACAGTGAAGTCAGACTCCATTTCCCATATGGCAGAAACCTGTGTCCGTGATGTCCAGGGCCACTGTAATGGCGTGGTCCGACACCACCTCGCCTTCTTGAAGGTTCAACAAAGCCTCGGCCTGCTTGTCATCTAGGAGGAAGTCCAGTAGCGTGCCAACTTAAACCACAGCTCCCGGTCATATCTGGCTGCGAGGGCATTGGCAGGCTTGACAGTCATCGCCAAGTAAATAACCTTTCTATTCATCGCATCCAACGCCTTTCCCTAGTTGTCCTGAGTGGTGGAGGAAGAGGACGCAGAGCCTGACTATTTCTTCCTGACGGCCACATAGTCCGGCAGCAGTTGAGACTGTAAGCACTTGGGTGCAGAGTCCAGCACCCTTTCCAGGTGGGATCCCTTTGCTGGGGCTGTAGAGGGGTTCTTAATCAAAGCCAGCCCGTCGTCCCAAACACCATCCAGGAGTGGGACCGAAAGGATGGTCTTCCTCGTCGCTTCCCGGCACTGTTCTAAGAAGCCATTCTTTTCATCCGGTGTGAGCTGGACCAGCTCTGATGCATGGAAAGACACCACCTCGTCTGGCGGAGAGGCTCTGGGCATAGGTGACGGGAGGTCCCCCTATCCCACCATCATCCATGCCTGTTGTTGCTGTGTCCGACTGTCTCCTTCGGGGGAGAGAGGGGCGATGGGATGCCCAGTGAAAGGTCTAGGCAGTATCGGGGGGGGTGTAAAAGCGCTAGGTTCAGGGTCCTCGCCGTCCTGAGGTCCCTCATCGTCATCTCCATAGATGGTAATCCTGTCTCCTTCGCCATCGTCGCCCCCATCGTGGGGCAGGTCCCCGGAGTTTCCCTCGTCCTCACCGCCATCCTAGACGGTGTGGACGGAAATTATCTCATCCTTATCACCCAAAGAAATGTTTGTACCCTGAAGGCATTAAACACCACCCCCCCCCCCCTTCTTCAGGGCAAGAGGGGTCGGTCTCTGGCTGAGGTCCGGCGTCCTCTTCCGGGATCTTTTCAACTGGTATGCTCGAAGCCTCCCTCCTGGGAGGCTTCGACACCCAGGTTGTCAGGGCACCCTGCGGGTCCGCCCCTGCAGCCTTCGAAAGTGATGCCGCCGCCACCACCACCACCTCGAGGGGGGCTGACGTTTTCACCTGCTGCATCTGGGCTGTCACTGAAAGGCTGGATCCCTTGTCCTGCTTGGCCTTCTCTTTCGGGGCCTTGTAAGAACCCTGGTCTACCTTGGCCTTCTCCGTTGCGGGTGAGTCGGGCAGCGCACCCTGCCTGGCCTTCTCCAGATTCTCTCAGCTTCCCTGGGGTAGCAGACTTCCTCTTGGAAGACTATCCAGAGTGATGGCTGGAGATGGATGACGATTACAGCCTGACCATGACCCTGACTCACTGGGCTTGGCCTTGTGCTGCGCCCCCACGGGTGGGGCACCCTCAAAGGACTTAGAAGAACTCAAGTTTTCTGGATCCAGATGCATGCCCCTGGGTGCCACCCAGGGCAGATGCCTTGGACTGCAACCACGACTCAACTGTTGGCGTCGATCATTCAACGTGCGCTTCGTGAAGCCACAGCAAATCACACAATCTTCCTCCTTGTGCGTCGGGTGCAGGCAGTACAGGCGTTGGGATTGTTTGTCGCCCACGAACACATTCTGAAAACTGCAAATCTTGAAGCAGGAAGCAGAGTCCTCATCGGACATGATCCACGCGGTGTAGGCCTGAAGAATCTTCTGGAAGCCTGAATACTCGACAAAAACAGCCCTTGAGGGGTGCTGAAAAATCCCCAAAAAAATGGGTCCCTGTCGAAAGGATGATCGATGGAGCACACTGGTTCGAGTGACCCAAAAATAGAGCTCAACTCAAAAGCTGAAACACAGCAACCGCTTCAAAGAGCGAGGCACAAGGACTACAACACTTGAACGTGCGGTAGAAATCTGAAGATGGCAGCTAGGAGAGGGGCCTATGTAGCTATGTAGAGGGCAGTCATGGCGGGGGGCGGTTTCAGCAGTATGAGCTAAGTGATTGGTTTATAGGCGAAAGACAGTTTAGAAACTAAACGGTAGCTGAAACCGCAAAGTGCCACTGATTTGGAAAGAGCCTGTAGCTGCAGACCTTCAAACTGCAGTGCACGAGTCCTCTTGTCCCCACGACGGAGGCCAAGGAACCCAGGACCTGCAGGACTGCAACCTGAACAGAAGCAAGATGGATCTTCTTCCAACCTAAGGTACTGTCTTGACTAAAGGGGTACTTAGCTTTTTTGTCTGTAGCTTGCTTGTTCTCACTGGAGACTTGTGTTAAGATGGATTTCTGAACTCTGACCTGGTGGGCAGCGGTTCAGGCGGCCAGCCTAGTTTCTTGGAACAGGATAACCTTCTGGACAAGACAGACCAATCAAGGTAGCATTGGCGGCAGTCAAGACTAGGTCTCAGGAGGGGCGAGGGTGACTGAAAGACCTCAATAAGCACGCACACACAGCAAAGGACACTACAAATCATCCCCAGTCAGAGGTGGGGGGGTGAGATATATAAAAATAAACGTACATTTATTCAAGGCCTTTGAGTTTCACAGTAATTATCAACAGTAATACTGTTAAACCAATACAACACATTATACACACACAACACCAAATGGCCTAAAGGGTTAATGTACAGAATGGGTCCACAACCTAAAAGGAAAGAGCAAGCAGTGCAAATATACTTTAGGCAGTTCTGCAACAATCAAATCATAACTGAGGGGCAGTCCAGTCCCTACAAAGCGTGGAGCCTAGTGCTCAAAATGTACTTTCAAAAGCTGGTGCACAAGATAGTGCAGCAGGGCAGAAAACAGGGTCTCTTGTAGCAGCTCATGAAAGTGGGAGAGGTGATGCAGAACAAGTTCCCACTATTCGTGGAGGGTCTCCCCAAGAGGGCAGAACAGGTTCCAGGAGTTGGGAATGGGTCAGTAGCAAGGGCTACCTGTGGAAAGTAGAGTGGCCCTCAGGGGACACTCGTGTAAAAATTGATGGATGCGCTAGGAGCCACCGGTAAGGGTTACAAGTACTCACCGACCCCCAGCGCACTCCAGACCAAAGTTTGCCAGTCGAGTCTACTTCGGTTGCAAGTTCAAATGCAGCAGCTGTGAAGCTCTGCAGCGAAGTTACAGTGATGATTCCCAAATGGCAATTTTTCCGCTCCTAGTGGATGGAGCGCGTGTATTCTGGTTCAGGCCCTTTACTCCAGACCTGGGAATGCCATGTGTATGAAATTCAGTGCGAGAGTGCCGTGAACACAGAGCTTGCGACTTACCAAGCTTCAAGGGTCTCCTCAAAACAGTGTCAGTGCAAAGGTCCTGCGTAAACTGCTCAGCCCAGGGACACTTCCGAAGAGTCTTACTTGCAGGGTTTGACGAAGGTGTCGGGAATAGTTGGTCCCACTATTCCAATTGGTCGAAGCGTCTTCACAGATGGTTTGCATGGCAAGAAAGGGTTAAAGATCAGCAAAAAGGTAAGCTGCCACCAGCCCTATCCAAGGCACATCTGGGAGCCTAGGTCCTTTGAAAACGAAAGGAAGACCCAAGTGCATTGTACGGTAGGTACACCCTGCACTTGTAACATGTTGCAGAAGAGTTGCAACAATGTAAAGACACAGGGAAACAAAATCTCCCAGTACTGACTTGTCTTTTAAGGGCATGTCAGATTCCCCATAAAAAAGTGAGCGAAAGACCAGTTGAGTGCAGCTGAAGGCTGTGCTTCACTGGCACAAGTCAGACTATGGTGTTAAACAGCAGGAAGAGTTGGCGGGGGTACACAACTGGAGGGAAAATGACACATAAATGGAAATTTTTCCTAACAACTTGCAGTAGCTGCTTGCAGCTTTGCCCTTCACAAACCTAAACAGCTTGTTGCCCAACAGTGATTATTTTTCTACAAACTCTCTAATAACATTGTGCAAGAATTGTGTGCCACCGGAAGAAGTGCCTCAGCTCCCTAGACATTGTGCAAAGTGACGTTGGCTGTCCTGGCTCTGACCCATTGACTGGTTTTAACTGTCCCTCATAGGTGGTACCCAAGTTTAACTTGAATTGCTGGGAAAGGTCTGACCTAGACTTCATTGGGAAAATTGGCAAGTATTCCCATGCTGCGAGAACCGGTTAACCTTTTGCCCCCCCTAACCTTTAGCACAACCTCAGTATTGCATCG
The DNA here is from genome assembly GCF_040938575.1 of Ambystoma mexicanum. Lineage (NCBI taxonomy): Eukaryota > Metazoa > Chordata > Amphibia > Caudata > Ambystomatidae > Ambystoma > Ambystoma mexicanum. Next base: position 854,165,879 of record NC_090934.1, read on the forward strand.
AGTGTAAACAGCGATATATAAATGTCCACAGTGTCCTAGAAATTGAAGTCCCCTCAGGGTGTAGAAGTGGGACATCCCAAAAGGGTATCTACTTGCTCATCTTAAAACTATTTTTGTTGCATACTGCCCTTTCTAATCAAGGCTCATTTAAAAGTGAGTGGTAAATTATTTTACCTGAAAACCTCGAGTATAAGCGTTATTTAAACACTTGTAATTCTGAATCTCAGTGTTACATCTCTACAGCTCACATGTACCCCTCGAGAGAAGTCTAGCTGCTCAGTCACTCTACCAATGTGTGTAGTACAGACCTATACCAATAGGTGGGTTACCCATTACCAAGAGGACAAGGCTGGTGTAGTCTCCCACAGGGTTACTACATACAATCTTGCCTAACAGCAGTGTTGCTGGAAACCAATTGGGTTCTCCGCTGATATTCTTGGACCATTAAAAACTACTGTTCTTGGACCATTAAAAACTACTGTTCTTAGGGATAGAGGGACACTTTGTATCCTTCCTAAACTAACTTCTGAGAGATTATCACACACCAACTTATGTAGTGTGCCAAGGGGCTACCTAGTATCCCTTACCTCGGCTCCTGTGACCTTTGGGTCACAGTGACAACCCAATGTTATGGCAATGGACGTGCTCTACCGCAGACTGCATCCAGACACTTGTGCACAAAAGGGTCACCTATGTTTCAACATATATGACCCTTTGTCTTCATTTTTTTGCCATTACTTGTGTGGCTGTCCTTTGATCGCCCATTCTGGGGGAGGGGAGGGTCTGAATGAGTTGCTTTCGGCAGGAACTCTTGGACTCTTGGGTGTCCCCGCCTAGGCTCCAGTGTGTCTGAGGACTGAAAGCAAGGGAGGAGCTTAACACTCCCCTGTCCTTTGAGAGTGCCTGACTGGAAAACAGTTCCCAATGGGGGCTGGCTTGCACCCATCCCTTTCTGTAAACTGCTGGGAGTTTGCAGAGGAGTGAATGGGAAAACCGAATAAAAGCTGAGATCCAGAGGCTGAAGGCAAGTTGGCCACTGGACAGACGATTCAAAGCTTAAGACGACCGGAGACACCTGCAGAACATTTCAGTAACGTGAAGTGACCACTGCTGTCCTGACCCAGTTTGGTTATCGACAGGATCTCTGAAGATTACGACTCCTTCCCTTTGGCTGGTGGCACCAACCAGCCCCAAGATGAACTGCAGATTGAGCCAACCCCTGAGGTGCGATGACCTTCCAGGGCTGCATACCGCGAATACCAGGGAACCTATGCCCATTTTGCAGTGCAACGGCTTTGCGTGGACAAAAACCTACCCAGAGCTTTAGTTCTCTCCAGAGGCACCATAACACTCATCCAAGTCCCCTCACCAGAGTGCAGGTGTACAGAACCGAGGAAGACCAATCAGCCTATAACCATCCTTTGTTGGAGCTGATAAAAAGGCACCAAAACCGCATATCGACACGGGAGACCAAAGAAATCCTTGCTGAAGGTCTTCTCTTGCGACTGCTGCTGTGACATCCCATTCAGAGTCCTTCCTTTCATGACAATGCCGAGAAATCAGACTGCTGCTGCTCCACAGGAAGCATACAGCTGCATTTTCAACCAACCTAAAGGTACTGTGGCCTTAAAGGTAGAACTTAATCCGAATAGCAGCTCCAGTGTGACTGGAGTGTTTACAGGGTGTCCCACCCTCATCTCTGGCCAAGGCTTAACAGATTGCAGAGGACTCCCTAAAGGAGCACAATGTCCCTTTAACTTGTTTTTATCTACTAAAGTATTATTTAAGTGACCAAGGAACTTTGCAGTTTCTGCTGCATAAGACTTTTGCTACACTCCATCACTGACTTTGATGAACACTAACATAGTTAGGAATTGAACTGCCAAAGCATTAGAAGCCTTGAAAAGTGTTGCTAAGAAGTAATTACTGCTAAAGTGTTGAACACGCCTCTTCCTCTTTACTAAATGAATTAAACTAATTTCTCTAACAAATGCAAGTGTGCGTCACTAAGAGTATAAGGTAGAACTGTAGTTAGAATTTTCTGCAACAATTGTAAGCGCAAGCAACTACTACTGAAGCAGTCGCCCATGAAAAGCATTGTGAATAATTCCTGTGTGTTGGTTAGTCTAAAGTCTTTACCTACCCTTGCCTTGTGTATTTAAGAATACATGTATATATTTTTATATAACTTTTAGTGTAGGAGTTTTTTTGGACTATTTTATTGACTGGGTTCATTGCACTTGCCCACAGCTCACATCCTCATAAAATGAGCCTGGCTGCTCTGCCATTCTACCAAATCCTTTGGTTAGTACAGACTTCTACTGAGTTTGGGACCTGTATACCAAGGAACAGTTTTATAGAGTCTCACCTCCAAGTGGACTTTAGGAAAACTCCCCTAACAGTATATATGTTTTTTTCTTTAGTAATCATCAGATTTACACATGAGTTAAGGAAGGATATAGTATTATTGTGCATTCCATCTAATTGCATCTCTTTACAGGGTTTAAAATTGACGCGAACTGGGAGCCATTTGGCTCCTGCTTGTAGCCTAGAAGAGCCCGGGTAGCTGGAAGCCAAGAGCTACCAGGAGCTACTTCTGGCTCGCGCAGGTCAACTGAACCCGAATGACACTTATGCAAATGTAACGGTCTGATTTTGTGTTTTTAGATCCAGTTTATTCAATCTTCATTTCGAGCCCTGCTTTGTAGGTCTCACTAACAGTACACCCCGCCCCTTATCACCTTACTAATTCTAAGCCTTACTGTTCTGATACAAGTGTTAATGAACCCACAGGCATGGTTCTGAAAATCCACAGGCATTCACAAAGTTACAAGGCAATCAGGATAAATGTTTCTCCAAAAGCAATAATTGGGATTTCTTTAATCAATTAAAAGATTAAAGCTACATTCATAGGAAGAATGTGAATGTACTGTAGTTAAAACTACTGTAACAGTAGCGACTACTATGATGTCCTTAAGTCTTCCCTGTATATATGCTGTGCCCAACGTTCAAGTGAAGCAGAAAAACTAGACAGTTTCCACTACCTTAACAGGGTCAGAATATTGAAGTATCTAGAATCAAAGGAAGGTCAATTGGGAACCCTGGCACCAAAAATTGGAACTCTAGGATTAACTGTACACTTTTTCATTCAGGTTTCCCCAGACACTCTCAGAAGATTCGATCACCCTTGCTGTGCGATTATGCCAGTAACAATGGAAGAGCGCAGGTTCTCTAGTAACAACCATGGCGCTCAGACCCCTGCACGCCAAAGTGTACAAAATCGGGCATGAAGGGGAAATATGTACTGTGCACATCAACAAAGCTCTGAAAAAATACACAGAATGAAAGGGTAATTTTACATGGAACCACTGCTCATACTCACCCAGGCAAAGTTGCCAACGTAGACAGATATACGGGGTTTCCGCATAGTGTAGTTTGAGCCCACTGACTGGTTGTTGGATGGGGCTTTTGAATGGTCACCTGCTGAGGCAGGTCTTGAGGAAGATGTAGAAATAGGTGCTGGGGACTGAGAAACTCTGCGTAATGCCTGCTGCTCATCAGGTGGGGCTACTGTTGCTGCCAGAACATCATCATAGAGGTCCACCTGCTCAGCAGCAAACTCTGAATCCTTAAAAAAGAAAGAAAAGAATAAGGTCAGACGCAGTCTGTAAAACAGTGCAAGAAAACGTACTGGACGTCAATCACACAAGTGAATAAAAAGCACATATGTTGAATCAGCAATGCTGAAAGAACGGGTAGACAAAAGAGGGAGTGCAAATACAACAGTGTCAGAATTAACAGTGTGAGCTTCTAGAAGAAGGAAAGGTGATGGACAGAGGGAACCGATGGCCTCAAGCTTCTTAAAATATAAATGTATGTCGGAGTCCACGAAAAATTATCCAAGTAGTGACCGCAGCAAAGTATTGCATGTACCCCTGACCAAAGACGCACCGTTTAATTTGATTAACAGGTTGCTGCACTGTGAAAATAGTTGTTTTTTTCCAGGACTGGGGGATCTGGCAGGGGTTGAACTAAGGATTTTATGAGCATGAGATGGCGCTCAGGAATCACTCAGCAAGCAGGAGCTACCCCTAGGGGACTAGGAGCTACCACAAATTGAGACAACACACCCAATTCCCAGACTAGTCGTTTGTTCATTTTACATGGAAAAAAATAAATAAAATAGTGTCTCCTACGTGCTCCTTTTATTCACATTCCAAAACACAAATTCATGTCAGAAAGGGGTGTTTGGGATTGGGGGGGGGGGGGGGGGCATGCTGTGGCGCAGTCGAGTAATGGCTGCTCGACTGAAACTCAAGCCACTTCAGCTGATTTGTCCTAGATTTGGCCGTTCGGAGTATGCAAAGCCTGAAATAAACTGGCACGTGGCAGTGTATGACCTGCTGAACACAGCGTTGTAACTTTCTTCCTCCGAGATTGCGGGACGGAGATCCATGCGCTTTGAGGCTGCATCATCCATGGAGTGAGCCGGCAACCTGTGCCGCAGACAGCAACGGCTGTGGTTTCCCATTGCGGGGAGGATGCTGATCCAGCTTTCCTTTGGCCCACACGTTCTGCAGTCGAGGTGTCACCCGGCCTGAGATGCTGCAACCACAGCAGCGAGAGACTGGGAGGCTGCTGCACTAATTATCAACACCCAGGCTTGGGGTGCAGGGTCTTGTTGGTGGTGCAATCTGCTGTGTTGCTGCTGGGGGGCTGGGTGCCCTGGGACAGGTGGAGAGCCCCTGGTGCAGCGTGGCATTGCATACCTGGTTGGGTGCATGGGGCAGGTGCTCCTCATTGCGTGGTTCCATCTGGCATATGGTTCCCAGAGAGTGGTCACATGTACAAGGACCTGTTGGAGTGATTAGAGCCGGCTGTGGTCTGGAGACCCATTTTGAAAATATAGTGTGCACTTTGGTTGGTGAAGAGTCCGGGAGGCGACATACAGTGTGGACACCCGATTCGGGTGCTGGGCCGATTTCTGTGGTCTGGTGGTTCATGCATGGCAACTGGAATTGCAACACTTCGCCATGACAAAGGGTGCAGGAGGTGGGAGGAAGACTGGCAGTATGGGAAAATTCACCAGATCCACCCCTAAGCATTGTGGGGATGGGCCACAGCAGCCTGAGGGCTCGCCAGTATTGTCTGCTGTACAGGACCCAGTAAATTTGCAGCAGGTGCTTGATGCAACACAAGGCTTTGCTGCAGTCCATGAGAAGCCGGACAGCATTACAATAAATGTGAGCACAATACAGGCAAAGCACACCCAGGAGGTCCAGCGTATAAATGAGGCAGAGGACCGAATTGGCACTATGGAAGACAGTGTGAGCGGCCTGCAAACAACGGTTGAGACACTCGGGAAATAAATGAAATGCGTGAAGTTCAAATGCAATGACCTGGAATAAAGTTCACGGAGTAATAAGGTCTGTATTGTGGGAGTTCGAGGAGGCACTAAAGGGCAACATGGAGCAGGCAATGGAGACGCTGCCCTGTCAGTTACTGGGGAATCAGACACTGTCCCCCATGTTTGCAGTTGAACTTGCACATAGAGTGCTTACTCAGAAACCAAAGCCAGGGGACTTTCCTCGACCTATTATTGCAAATATCTTGAGCTACAGTAACCTGCTGCCTCAGATAGCCCGTGAACCGGCCACTGTACCTGGCTGCACTGACAACTGAGTAATTGTACTGTTTAATGTGCGATTTGTCTGGCTTCTTATTAAACGGTAACCAACAGCTGCCTTGACTGGAGACACAGCTTGCCCAGTTGCTGATGCAATTTTTCTTGTGGTTGGCAGGGGCGGGGGGGGGGGGGGGGGGGGGGGGGTTCGACACTGCTAGATGTGGGTGGGCAGGGGAGGAGTGGGTGGTTTTGGGGAATCGCCTAAAACAACTTTGTAAAGCAGGTTGGATTACAAGTGCCTTGGCAGAGGTGCGTAATATGGAACGGATTGCGTTTTCTAGGTTGTATGTGACTGAAGGGGTACATTGAAGTATGATGGCGGTTAATGTGATGAGCCGGAATATCCGGGGCATGGGTAATTGTTCTACGATGAGTGGCATTATGACGTATGTTATAGGCACAAGATCAATGTCCGCTTCCTCCAGGAAACTCATGCCACAGCTGGAGTCAGTGGGAATATAGCGGCATTGTGAGGGGGGGGGGGGACAGGTACTTTCACCTAGTCAACCCAGTCCTGGGGGGTTATAACTCATTCATAATTACTTAAATTTAATGGAAGAGGTTCACATATTGACTGATGGCCAGTATGTGAATGTACATGGCGCCTTTGAAGACACGGAATAACTCCTAGTTAACACATACTGGCCTAACAGATTCCCCTGACTTCTATACCAACATTGCAAGTATTATATCTGCATATCCAATGATACCTATCCTGTGGGGAGGAGATCTGAATCTCATCCTAGACCAGAGAATGGATACGACCGGTACGCCCACCCGCATCAAGAGCTGCACGTAGCCTGCTGTGCCAGAAAATTGTGTTTCTATCCGGGATATATGGCGCTTACTGCACCCGCAAGCACGCAACTACACTTTATTCCTCAGTACATGATATGACTTTGCATATTGATTTCTTCCTGCTCTCACAATCACTTGTAGGGAAAATAGTATCTGCAGATATTGTCCTGCATACTTTGTCAGCCAATTCTCCCATAGTGGTGTACCTGGCAGGTAGGAAGGCTGCCCGGTGCAGGGTGTGGAGATTCAAATCAGAAGCGCTACAGGATATAGTTTTTAAGGCAGACATTGAAACGGATATAAAGACATTCCTCTCCAATAGTCCAGACCCACATACGACATCTGGAAAGCATTTAAGGTGTCTATTAGAAGAATGGCAATCTGTAGACTATTCAGCGCAACTTACAAACCTGCGAGGATAAGCTCAATGCATTAGAGAAGGTGCACACTGCTGCGCCTACACCAAGGCTGCTGGCGCGTATTCGCACCACCTTGTAACAATTCCGAGACCATGCAGAGGGAAACTAGGTATTTTTCACAGCCAAAAGCCACTAGGAAATCTGGAGAAGGGGACTAGCCAGGGAGGACACTGGCCCGAAAAGTGCACAGCGAGAGGAGACCCATCCCAATTGATTGTGTCCTGGACACGCGGGGGGCGGGGAGAATAGGAAATGGACCGATCAGGACATCCCTGGAATGTTTTCAAAGCTTTTGAGCCATTATATGGGGCGAATCAGCAGTATGAGGAGCGGGCTCACTCCCTGCTCAAAGATATCCCTCTGTCCGAAAGTGCCATTGATCAAATAAATACGCCACTTAGTCGAGGAAATAATGGCCGTTAGAGACCTTACGAAGTGCAAGGCGCCAGATTGGCTGACGAGTTTTATGTAGAGTATGACACGGTATTGGCCCTTGGTCTCTTAAAAGCAGGGACTATCTGAAGAACTCTTCTCCCAGAGTCACTACGGGAAGCCACAATAACAGTGTTGCTCAAACCAGATAAACCTAGCAATGACTGTGGGTCATCCTAGTCACTCATGAATGTTGATCTTAAGATCTATGCGAAGGCACTGGCGAACCGCTTGCTCTCACTGATGCCGTACCTGGACCATGCATAACAGGCAACCTTCATTCCCAGTAGATCAACAAGCCTTAATATCCATCATCTGTTTAACGTTCTGGCAAGGCTGGCTCCGGAGGTCGCTGCAGCAGTGATGCTAGATGCGCAGAAGGTGTTTGAAATAGCGCCATGGGGTTATCCATTTACCATATTGGGGAAGATGGGGATTGGTTACAACATGGGGCAGATTTTGTTAGAGAACGCCACAGATGGCGAGGGATACGGTTGAAGGCGCCGCCCCACCACCCCCACGAGATCTAATTGTACACAGTTGACAATTACTTTATGTCAGAGATCCGCAAGTTAATCTAGGCCCGACTATTACATGCATCGGTAAGTACTCAGGCTCTGTAGTAAATTGCATGAAGTCCGAGATTTTTCATCTGACAGCCGCCACAAGGAAACTCCCTTCTGCGATATCTATGGGTTAATGTATCAATAGAAAATGGCATGCTCCTCCGGGACAACTATGCTGCCCAGGCGCGATTGTGGATAAGCGAGTTACACTATGAAAACTGGCTCCCATTTCATTAGCGGCTAGATTGGACCTTGTCTAAACAATATTGTTGCCCAAACTCCTGTATATTTTTGCCAATGTTACCCTTTGGCCAGGTAAATCTTTCTTCGAGAGGATTCACGGATCTATGATAGGGGGTGATTCTGCAGCACCGCATTTTGAAATGTACTCGCTTGCAGCCCAAGCACAGTTCGCCACACATTGGTATGGAATGGGCACGCCCCACCACATGTTAAACTGGAGAGGTTAGCGGCAGGCAAATCGGACACTGGGACATGAATACTCGACATGAAGTATACAGATTAGTGCCCATATGATCCAGTTCTTAGCAGTGACCATGGCAGCGATTTATGCAAAAATGGGACTGGCACATCCATAAGTTGCTTCCATTGTGGCAGTTCCAGGACCTTGCCACTACATGGGATACATCACTTACTACATACTGGGAGCGGTTGGGGTATAGGGCTTTGAGTGACCTGCTCCTGGAAGGGAAGTTTCTCACACAGCAAACGTGGAGGCAGAACACAGGGGTACAGGTCTGGAACAATATTATGTGAGGGCTACCACGTTGAACCCCCTCGAAGGATGACCTCATGTAGATCAACTCTTGGGGGTGGGTGAAGGCTACTTTCTGGCCATTGTATAAAATAATTAGCAAAATATAGTTATTCAACCCCAGGGTTAGGCTCCAATGTGCTGAAGCTATGGACCCGTCCGATGACCAATGGAAGCGGATGTACTCGCTCACTGAAACAGTGTCCCTGAATTCAAGATGCAAGCTAGTGCAATACAAGATTCTAAACAGATCGGTGGTGTTTTAGTGAGTGCCATTGAGAGGGTGTTCGGAGGACACCTAAAGGGCCCCACGGGGATCAGGCCCAAGCAGACACTGGCCCTGGAGTGGTCACCTGGGTATTTTGTACAATTGTTTTAAACGTGATCCGCTTTCTCCTTTAAAAGGATTCTGTACTCTGTAGCTGCCAAGCATACATTCTTTTTTTTTTTTAAATCAATAAAAAGGTGTTTAAATGGCACCAGCTAGGCTGGAGAAGTAGCTCCAAATATCCATTTGTATGAAGCTAACCATGTGCTTCTAGTCTACAAGCAGGAGCTAAAATAGTACCAGCTCCTGGCAATTTTCGAACCATGTATGGGGACTGCTGGTGGGAGAGGAACTTTCGACATAAATATGGAACAGCTTAGTGGAAAGTGCAAAATGTCACTGAAGATCCCTGAAAGTACTCAATGCCTTACATATAAACAAACACGTTTTCTCTCATAGTATAGAATCAAACAGACATTTCTATATCTTAAACTCTCATGTAGCATGAACTTATCACTTATGTAGACAATGAGGTGGACCACAAACCCCTTAAGCAGGCAAAAGTCCTGTCCTTGGAGAATTACACACACTTATGTATTGTGCTTTGAGAAACAAGTGCTTACAATTAATACATACTCAAAGTCCCCGTGCATACCTGAATAAACTCCTCCTCTGCATAAATATCGATTAAATCCAATCCGTCAGCCATGCTGCTGGGAACGAGACACGAAACAAACCCTGGTGAATGTTTCCACACCTGGAAGAGATTATATGAGAGCAATTTAACTGGTTGGGATTCACTTCAATTTTTAAATTGTGGTCGCATGAATGAGGTGTGGCATTCAACAGTGGTCTCTGCAACCACAAGCCTTCAATCATAGCTCAATTCCATTTAAATGTGCATTTATTTAATCCAATTAGACTGATGACACAGAACAGCTTTAAGCCCCCAGCAGCTGCTAACTGGGAACAAGGAATAACAAATCTAACTTGCCATCACAAATCTAAGTTGCGTGCGAGATGGAATCTTTGTGTCCATATTACCCATTAAGCCTTCAATGAATTGTACATGTGTCCGACTGCCACTTTTTACACATGCCCAAAACAAGTTTTCACTTGGGTCTTTATGGCAGCAGTTAGCTTGGTGAGTGAAGAGTAGCTGCCAGTACCAGGCTATTCTTGACTCCCAGCAATTTCGAAGCTTGAAGAGCATCCTCAGTAGAGTTCAGGCTTGACCAATGAACAAATTCCAACCCCAAGCAGTTCTATATGGAAACGATTACTGCCTTGCAAGACATCAATCCTGGATTTCGTTTAAAACAAAAGGGGGGGGGGGGAATAAATAAAAAAACACCCTACAAAATACTAACTGCTAAATTTAGTCCTCCAATTATCAGCCAAGTTAAATGCATCTCAATATGCAAGGGAGGAGGGGATGTGAAGGAAAGAAGGAAGAATAGAAAAACATTGGAATAAACATAAAGAGCTGGAAAGAGATGAAGTGGCAACGTGAGGAGAACCATCTCCGGTTCCGGAAGCACCTCAAGACCTTCCTCTTCGCCTCTGCCCCTCCTCTACCCCGCCGATCTGTTTGCTCTTTCGGCATCATGTTCCTGGCCACCATTTGCCCTTCGGGCCCAGGTACCCCATCCCTCGCACTGGGATCTGTATCTGTACCCAAACAGTTCCCCCACCTTTCTTCTGCACTTATTCAGATACACCCAGACAAACTACGCACTTGCCTCTGCATGTATTTATATAATTTATTGCATTTATTTATTTACAGCACTTATTTGTTCTCTGTGTGCCGCACTTTACACTCCTCCCCCTTCCTTGCACTTTTCCCCCACCTTTTCCCTGCACGTTCTTAATGTCATTTGGCCTAGTAAGATTGTTATTCTCCCTTGTTCCCCTACCTTTGCTTGGTCACGCTCTGAAACACTTGTGTATAGAGCACGATATAAAATATATCATAATACAGACCAAGATGAATTGTAAGAAAAGAGCCCGGGGCAGAACAAAGGGCAAGGAAGAGACATCCATCTATAAGGAGCAAGAAGCGAGTGCTATTGGGCGAATCTGGGGTTTGTTGGATGTGGTAGTCCCCACCCCTTACTTTTTTTCTGGCCTTCAGGCAGTCCGCTTTCTATTTCTTCAATACGGCTTCCACATTGTGGAAACCATTTTACTGGCGTCCTTTTTGACCCACATTTCCATTCACAAAAAGGTCATTCTATTTGCCTAAAACACCTGGGGAGTCCCTCTATTCATATCGGAAGAAGCGACCATATTTTGTCACCGGGTGCCTGTATCTGGTTCAGGCTTCCAGAAGCATGTCTGGAAATATGTGAATTCCCTTCATTTGTGTTGTATGCTTGCAAAGACATTAGCTAACCACAACTGCTTGAATGCGCTTGGAAACTCTTCCTCTCCAGATGACAGCAAGGAACCAACAGGGATCCTTCCCCTCTGATCCAGTTGTGCCCACTGGCTCACCTCTTCTGATTGGAGGATGTCTCCATGAAGCCCCCCGATCCTGCCTGCATCACCGGACCAAGAAGACCCTGCAAAACCTGGACCTGTGATTAAAGTACATCAAGCAAGAAACCAGCCTCCAACTCCCACACCTGGGAAGCACATGGGACTTCTGCTGCCCTTTGTACTTCAATGGCATTCACCAGCACACCCACCTGTCTTCAGTGGCTAGCCCCTGTCCGCCAACTCCCCATCCGGCACATCTAAAACAATAGGGTCTGCCCTCAGGACGACCCAAACCCCAGAAGCCAAACAATGAGTAAGTCTTGGGTTTCACAAAGAAACCCTGCATCATTGACAGCGCAGACCACAGCCTTTTGGCCTTTTTACTCCCCCTGGCTCGACCCAAGTCTTGGGGTCGCCCATGCACTGGTGTGTCATTGCTTGAACCTTGAAAGCTATAAAAGGAACACCACAGTATGTTTTTAGAATTAAATGCACTGACGGCAGTAAATGCAAGCTTACTCTAGCCAAAGAGTAGTGTTTGATTGCCACTAGAGCATTGAATCAAACTCACATTAAACACTTAAAAAAACTTTTAAAAAGAGCATACGAACTATGGAACACATTTAGTTGCTCATTTTCATGTCAAAATAACTTGCAACTTTTTTTTCCCGGTGTAACCAAATTACACCTCTAAAAACTACACCCTTCATTTAACTATTAGATGAAAGGTGTCTTCCCCATGTTAGGGAGAATTCTCACTTCTGTGCCAATTTCCTTCAACTTTTGAGACCCCCAAGCTCTGTTGCTGGACTTTAGGCCTTTATGGAGTGAGACCCTTTTCTCAGTCTCTTGTATTTTGACCCGATTTGGATTATAGGTTTCCTCCGTTTTTGGAGTCTGACAAACTCCATGGGCATCTACTTTTTGTATGGGGACACAAAGCCCCTTCAGTGAAGTGTCAGAAATCCTTTAGATTTCTCATTAGGTTTAAATAACTTTCCTTTTGTGAACTACCGTTCCCAAGAGTAGTGCAGTGAAATTGACTTCGTTTTGACTAGTCTTATGTGGAGTGCTGGGGGCGTTACCTAGTAGTCCCTTATCCTACATTCTCATGTAACTTTTTTTTTTATACGTTACCCTCACTACTTTAAATGGCTGGTTGCAGTGGTTTAATGTTCCTACCATTGTGCTTTTCTACCGCAGGTTGAATCCTCAACTTTAGTATAGCACACATGGGCGTCCATTTTTTGTCAAAATGGGCCCGGTTGTCTTTGTGAGGTTGCTGGGGAGAATTCTCAGAAATGTGCCGATTCCCCTCTACCTCAGAGAACCCCAGTACTTGTTGCTGGACTCAAGGACTTAATTTTTAAGCTGGAGGGAGTGAGACCTTTCCCCCCCCCACCCTCATGTATTTTTCTGTGATTTAAACTCTGTTTCTTTTGGCTTTGGAGTCCGACAACTCCATCAGGCCTCATCTTTTTACATTGTGGCACACAGCACTTTAGTGCAGTGCCACAGGGAAGTTTCCAGATTTCCCAAAGGTTTAAATACCTTCTCTTGGTAAAACTACTGTTTCCAAGAGCAGTAAAGTGAAATGACTTTACTTACATTTGTAACTTTCTGGACCCAGCACACTTTTACAATAGGGTGCTGGAGGGGTTACTTAATATCCCCTTTATCTAGTTTCTCGTGTAATGTTTCTAGGTTACCTTTCCTACAATTAATGGCTGGTGGCAGGGGTTTACTTTTAACTGCCGGTGTGTTTTTACAGAGGGTTGCGTTTGCAGCTGCAGCAAGGCACCCATGGCTGCCCATTTTGTAAAAATGTCCCGGTCTTTTTACACCATTTCTTGCTGGAAAGGTCCTTCTTGCGATTTACTCTGCGCACCAAACCAGGTTTTGTCCCTTTGTTCGCTTTGTCTTGCAGGATTCACTAGTGAAGCGCGTCTCTGGCTCCAGTAGGTCTGGCAGGGGCAGGAAGTGAGGGAGGTGCCCGATGTGCTTAATCCCCTTGGTTACAGGAATGCACCCAAAGGTGATTGGCGGGCTGGCTGTCCTTGCAGGACAGCCACCCTGCTGCGCGAGTGACAGCTAAGCTGTGACCGAAAGGGAGAAACCTGTATAAAAAAGGTAAGGCTTTTTGGCTTAGTAGGCAGAGTCGACCACTGGACGAAGGAATCCAAAGAACTTGGAAGAGATGCCTGCTGCAACTCCTGGACCGTTGGTTTGCCCGGTGAAGCCCTGCTGCTGGTCTGAAGCTCCAAATTCAGCTCGACTAGAGAAGCCCTGCCAGGACGACTTCTCCCCTTGGGTTGGTGGGACCAATCAACCCCAAAGTGAACTCGTTTGGACAGCCTCTCTGAGCTGGCTGTACTTCCAAGTCAGACCCGAGCTCCAGGAAGATCCTCTGGACTCCCAGGAAGCAGCACTGACCAAGCCTAAGCCACCTCAGAGTGCTGGACCCCAGATGCAAGGAAGGTCCAGAGTGGTAGCCGAGAACCGCAGTGGTGCCGTTTGCTATAGACGCAAGGAGCTGAAACCACGAAGTGGCGCTGAAGTGAAGTTTGCCCATTGCTGCTGCTGACTGTCCCATTGTAGTGCAGGGGTCCTCCAGGAATCCTCCCTTTTCTCCCCATGACTGAGGACCAGGAACAATAGGATCTGCAGTGCTACCCAGGAACAGAAGCCAGCTGGAACCATTTCTTTTAACCAAAGGTTCTGTAAAACCTAAGAAGACTTACCTCTTGTGTAGCCTTACTTGATCTCAGTTGAGACTTGTGTTGGTTGCCTTGTAGAGTTGTTGCATCTTTACCCCTCACAAGCCTCCCAGCTTGTGGCCCTACATGGATTCTACTTTTTCTACAAAGACATTAAAACATTGTGCAAGACTTACCTACCTGCAAGAAGTGCTTCAACTCACTCAACATTGGCTGGGCTGGCTCCCTGAAAGACTCTTCTTCCCTCTGACTGAGTTTTACCTTTCCACTAGGAAAGGTAAAATGTACTCTGCATTGGGGGGTTAAAAAGTACTTACCCACTTCAGAAAATGTGTAACCTGTGTTTTATCCACAAACCCTTTTCTTTGACAAACAGTATTCTAAACGTACCAGTGATATACTACTGTCCACGGTGACCTAGCTATTTAAGTCACCTGAGGAGATAGGATGTCTGTGTGCCATCCCAAATGGGTACTTACTGATTTAGAGTAACTAAGTATTTTGTGTTATTATATTGCTCCCTTCTAAAGAAGGCTTATTAAACTGACGGCTAAATTAATAATTATTTAATCAAGAAACCTTGAATGCACTTGTCACTGGAGATCGCTGTGTAAGAACACTACTGCGCACATTGACCCCTCATGAGATAAGCCTGGCTGCTCAGCCACACCATCAACCTATGTAGTACAGACTTATACCAAAGGTTGGGTTGCTATTGCCAGGAGGTCAAGGTCGTTAGTCTCACAGAGGGTACTACATACAATCTTGCCTAACAGAAGTCTTTCTTGGGTTTTACTCTGTGTGTCGAGGCAGAGTTGAGCCCTTTGTTAGTTTTGCTTTGGCGGGCTTCAGCCCTGAAGCCAGCCTCTGGCTCCAGTGAATCTGGAAAGGCAGGATGGAGGTTCTTGAAACTCACCTGTCCTTTGTCTCTAAGAATGCCTGAATTCAACCAGTCCCGATTGGCTGCTGGTTCTCCTTTCAGGACAACCAGGCTGCTGTGTGATTGACAGCCTAGGCTGTGCATTAATGGGAGAAACCTGCTTAAAACAGTGAGGGTTTTGGGACTAGAGGCAGAGTCGACCACTGGGAGAAAGACCAGACTAAGAAACCATGAACATCGCTTCCAGCATCCTCCTGGACCTTTGAATTGCCTGGTGTGCTGCAGTACTGAAACTCCCTTTTCTGATTGACAAGTGAAGCTCCAGAAGGGACGGCTTATTCCCGTGTTAGTAGGACCAACTAACCCCAAGACGAACTTCACTGGACCACCTCCCTGATTGTTCTTGCAGCAGCGAAGAAGTACAGCCAGAGTGCCAGGGGTCGAAAAATCCATAGTCGAGTGCAAAGTCTGATCTGGCCAGAAGCTCCAGGAGTCTCCCAAGGACCCTCGAGAAGCAGGACTACCCGAGCTCGAGTTCCCTCACCAGAAGGCAGGACCCAAAGAGCGAAGGAAGCCCAACCAGTACCCAAGGTCCACGGTGGTGCAATTTACTGAGTGCAAAAACTGCAAAGTGCAGCTGAACCAATAAGAGCCTGTAGCTGCCAACAACATTCAAATTGCCGCTGCAGGATCCCCCCCAGACATCATCCTGCTTGTCCCCACGACAGGCTCAGGAACCCAGGATCTGCACTGCTGCAACAAGACCGAATCCAGTTGGACCACTACTTACCTCAGTGTCTTTTGAGCTGTGCGTTTCTCAGTTGAGACTTGCAGTGACTCAGCCGCACATTTTTCCAAGGAGGCCATATCTTGGATTGAATCCTTCCTCAGTGATAGGACCATGAGGGTGTTCTCCCCTTTGGCAGCGGCGGACCCAATCCCCATCCGTTGTGGAGTCCCTCAGGGCTCATGTGTCTCCCCGACTCTCTACAACATATTCACTAAGCCCCTTTTTGATGTTCTGGACCATCTTGGCATCACCTACACCAACTATGCAGATGACACCCAGATTCTCCTCCCACTTTCCGGGGACTACAACAAGGATTTGGCCTTGGTGAATAGGGTGTATATCATCGTCCAGGCATGGATGGCAACCCACGGTCTATGTCTGAACGATGACAAAACAGAGTTGCTCATCCTAGGGACACATTCTAACATACAGAAACTCAGTCAGGACTATACCTCATTTGAAATTGACGGGAACATCATCAAGGTTTCCAAAGATGTGAAGACACTTGGCTTCTATCTGGATGCCACCCTCTCTTTTGACAAGCAGGTGAAGTCATTGGCATCTGCCACCGCCTACACATGCAAGCTCATTAGAGCAGGCAAGCACTTTCTCTCCAATAACAACTGCCTTATCCTAGCGAGAGCATTAATCCTTTCGAGGCTTGATTATTGTAATGCCCTCTACATTGGAGCAAATAAATCCATTACCCACCGACTGCAAATTCTTCAAAACAATGCCCTACGAGCCGCCCTTGGTGTACCCAAAAGATCACATATTTCAAACATCAGGCGTCAAAACAACTGGTTTTCCTCCCAAAACAAAATCCACCTTAAAGTTGCATCCCTAGTTCATAAAGCCCTGAACAATGCAGCACCAAGCTATCTCCGCAATAAACTCACAATAAGACATCACTCGCGCCCTGCTAGAACTGCAAATGCCAACAGCCTCATCATTCCGAGATTCAGGTTATCTAAGGCGGGGGGGTAGTAGCTTCCCGGTGCAAGCAGCTCAATTATGGAACTCATTGCCTAATCCTCTACGCGAGGCACAGCCCTTCCCTAAATTCAGAAATAACTACATCAATCTGCTAAGGACTGCCAATGAATAGCCTACTGGCGCCCACTTATCCTTCACCCCACCCTAGAACATACATTTCATCATGATCTTATGGTCCCACCCACTTTGCCCACCTGACCGTTGAGCTTTCGCCCACACAGTACCTGTACACAGACTGTCTTGATCATATTTTGCATTTATTCTGCATGTAAACCGCAATTGCTGCCTTACCGTGATATTTTGCATTCTATATTTGTATTTTGTATTTGTACAGTGTATGTATCCCATGACCCCACCCTGCAACCTAAGCTTCGCATTTTCTGTACTGCTGCGCCCGGTTACCTTCGGGTCTGGTGCGCATTATAAGTGAATAAAACAAACAAACCTTTAGAGTTTATTCCAACTCTGCTTTTCACAGGCTTAACAGCTTGTGACCCTACAATTGATTTCTACAAAACTAACTTTGAGCAAGACTTATTATCCAAGAAGTGCCTCAGCTCCATAGACTGTACCCGAATGGACTTTGGCTGTCCTGGCTCCCTGCATACTCTTCCAGTCCATGGACTGATATTTCTGTCCCTCACAGATGGTAACTCGTTTTAGACTTATTGATGGGAAAGGCTTGTCTAGACTTCATTGCAAGTTTTAAGTAGACTGAGAACCTGTTTAACCTTTGTTTCCTTCCTTTAAGCTTTCCTTTCGGCAACCTCTGAATCTGCATAGTATAACTAGTGCTATATAAATGCCATTACTGTCCTTGGGAATGAAGTAGCCTCCGGGTGTAGATATTGAGTAAAAAAACCAGCCAATGAGTATCCACTAACTTGTGCTGATTCTGGAAAAGTATATTTGATAGTTACATATTTTTCCCCTTTTAAAGAATTATCATTTTAAAAATTGATGTTAAGTAACTGAAAACCCTGAGTGTGTTACTTGGATACTTGTATTTGCGAATTTCATAGCTACAGCTCACATTGACCCCTCTTGAGATGCGACTGAGCAGCAGTCACACTACCAACTGTAGTAAAGACCTATACCAAAAGGTGGGTTACCCAATACCAAGCAGATAAGAGTGGTGCAGTCTCAGTGTTACTACACCAATGCTTACCCAGCACCGCAGACATCCGAGGAGCAGACAAAAACTTTGTTAAATGTATTTTTTTTAAAGCAGACCCTGTTCAGAACAGAAAAAGACCCAGGACCAGAACCCCAAGTTCTCCAACCTTAAGTAAGCCCGCTTGACTACGTTTCACCACTCTCTCCCAACAGACCATCTCCACCATCACCACATCGCCAACCATGATGCTAACAAGCAACATCATGGACACCCCATGATGGTGGCATCCCAGCAACTTCATCCGCGTCACCATAGACCCGATCATCCCTTGAAAACGGATGCCTGCTAATGTCTGCCAACATTCGGACGACATCTCCATTAGAGACCTAGATGACTCCCACATTAATCACCCCAACAGTGACAGAATTCTACAACGAGACTGTGCACACAAGATGGGCAGAGGGCCATACCATCATTCACAAGGCATCATGGCCATGAAACCAACTGGACGTCACCACCATTGGCTCTTTCAAAAACCTCTTCCACTTCATCCAAACTACAGTCACTTTCCACCTTATCTACAGGATACCAATGCCCACCACCACCTCCGGCCTTGTGCTGTCCCCAACTCGGACCATCTTCAGCTCCTTCTCTGCAATAGCCACCCTCATGTTCCCTGGGAGAACTGTGCCCTCCAGCCCTCTTTAAAAACACCATCTTCCCCCACCAGTGCAGGCACCCTCGCCAAATACATAATCAACCACTCACTAACAGTAGGTATCTTCCCACCTGAATACAAAACTTGTCCCGTCAAACCAATCCTAAAAAGAAAGATAATCTTGACCCCCATCTTCCACTGGGATGACAAGAGACTCCGAGGGTTGCACTGCTCTCATCCTCCTTCACTTCTCAGAGTTCCACAAATCTCTCTAGCCTTTCCATGCATCTGTCAAATTTCTCTGGTCCAAACAGATGAAACAGAGCGTTCCAGGGGTGTAAAGGGCTCTTCTAGTGGATCTTCTGACTGAACCGTTGAGATTTCTTCTGCAACGTCAAAGTCGTCCCTTCAGGAGCTTCCGAAAAGTCTTTCTGGGGTTCCGACGGTTGACGTGTGTCCTTTTTTTGTCCATGGGCCTTTACGTAGGTTCCGGTAAATCCTTTGGCCTATCTCTGGATTTTGGCGAATCCCGGGTGGGCTTTTGCCCGTTGGCACTATGGATAGATTCGACAAAGCCGTCCCTGGGGTTGTAAAACGTGCGAGTCTTTGTCGCTGGGGTGTACATTCCCCATAGCAGGACCAGAGTCTTGCCTAGCAGGCCAGGGACAGACGCAGAGCGAGAGTGCTCCACCTAGAGGTCAATCGGAATCAGAGGCTTGTTTGTCACCCAGCCCGTCGTCACAATCTACTTTTGTGGCAGCGGGAGAGCTAGACTCGGCCTGTGACATTCCATAGGCCGCCCACCGTTTAACAGCGCTCCTTCAAAGTTTTTGGGCCCAGGAGCTTGCAGGCCGCACAAACCGCCTCGTCATTGTTAAGGGGCAAACACTGATTACATTTATGGGGTCTTTCCAAGGGAATTTGGCCTCGCAAGAAGGACAAAATCTAAATGAGTCTTCTCCATAGCTGAGGGAATAGAAAGTGACTAAGAGAACCAGGGAACAGAGAGAAAAGGGAAAAGCACTTAACCAAAGGTCAAAGAAGAAAACAATAGCAATTTCTCTGGACGAGCTCTGCATAAGGCAACCAGTATGCTGGGTGGGGAAAAAAAACAATCTGGGATCTCGACGCGTGGGAATTTTGGGTACACTACACGTCACATTAGGGATAGTGTTACAGGCACGCCCATGTCGACGTCCCCTTTCGATTCTCAAAAGACGAGATGCAATACTTCGCAGTGACCACTGGATGTCAGAGTATATGCACATCATGGGATTCTAAGAAGATTAAGCAGCATCAGAATTTAGGGTTATCCAAAGAAACCCTGATTCAGGTAATAAGAGGAATTGGGTACAACCTCAACAACTATTGAAATAAATAGGGGCAATTTGTACATCAAGATAATGTGCACAGAGACTCAATCAATATTGCTGTTGATAAAGAACGAGATCATGGATCGCTGCAGAGTGTTGGTGGAATTTCAAAATATAAATTAGACTTTATTAAGATCAAAGTCTGTAAAAGGGGATGAATGTTTGGGGGCACACAATTATATAGGGCGATTGAAATCTTTACAGACATTTAGTAAATTATATTTCTCTTCTAGGAAATCTAAAAATATGTATACAAATTCCTGTGCCCGCGATTTAGACGCACGTTTATGTTGATGAGGTTAAATAAACTACCATATAAGTTAAGGGTGCACGGCTAAAGATAGCAGTTATAGAATGCATGTGTCGGCTATGTACTGAAGCAGAAACAAGGGAGTCACTTAGACATGTACTTACTTCATATAAGGCAATGTTAAAATATTACGTTTGGCGGATAGTTGGTACAAAGTATGTAAGGAAACGTTCTGGTTAAACTGTATCTGGACAAAGCGTAGCAGGAGCAGTGGCATTTAAGGGTATGGCAGGCTTTTGTACATTAGAAATCAGAGATGGACAGGATTGTTTGAAGCATGACTACTGCCATCTGGCGAGAGCCCTGTGTTCATAGGGACAGTCACATAGAATAGGATGTTGATTAGGAGTAAGATTTGAATGTACAATTTTCTTTGCGTTTTTACATTCTCTCTCTCTGCATTTAATAGATATTTTATGTAGGGGTGTACCGAATTTCAGCTTCGGTTAAGTATTTGCACCGGAAAGTATTCGGCTGTATTCCAGCTGAAAAAAAGCTATTTGGCGCTTGCCAAATACTTTAATACAATGCAGCAAGAACTCAGAAAGGCAAATATAGACTTAGAATTAGATCAGACAATTGGCGACAAGACCAGACAAATTGTCATCACACCGCTGTAAAATATCTTATATTGTAATTTGTTCTTTAGGGCATGTTTTTTTAAAGATTAGACATACTTAGCCAGCAACAATACAAGAAAAACTTCTTTTGGCTAAAGTTTATAAAGCAATGTGCACTGTCTTCAGCTGGAAAAGACAAACAGAAATGTGCACATTTCACTTCAGGATACATTCAGTTCCGGTCATGTCACTTCCCATTGCGCACGTCATAGCCCCCCCCCCTTTTTTTTTTCCAAGGACTTGAGTCCTGAGTTTTACATTATCTGATATTTATCAGGAATTATAAGGTGCATATGTTTGTGTATTCGCGAGAAGTAATGGCGATGATAATTGAAAAGTGAGCAGCATTTGTTCCCATGGCCTAGCCCATGGAGAATTATTAAGAATTCACAATAGGTAGTGGAGACTAGTAGGGCTCAGTTAGGTCAGGCAGAGTAATATGCCCCCACCTAAGAGGCATCAGAGGAATTTATGTTGGGTAATCTCTCCAGTTCCTAAGTGGGCCAGTGTGCGACAGCGGGTAAAGATAGATGCGAGGACTCTGCATGAGACAGCCAGGGAGCTCCATTGGTGGAAATTGTTGCAGAGGTGGGAGAGCCAGAGAATTCCTGGGATGGGCCAAGTCAGGGTCGAGCCTTAGAGTCCGGCTTGGCTCCAAGTGGCAAACGTGGGATTAGCCGGCAAAATTAGCATGCAAGTCTTGGAACCAAAGACAACATTGCTGACACACCGCTGGCATACAGTGCAAGCCCCCAGAAAATACAAGCCAAGAACAAAGACAACCTGTTTACGAGGTGCGTAAATCATTGAAAAACATGTCTGAGAATAAGGAGAATGCGATTAGGTCGGCCGACAAAGGCGGAGGAATAGCCATTCAGAGCAGAGAACAGTATCGAATTATGGTAACCACATTGTTGGATGATGGTACCAATTACAACATTTAAGAAAGGTCCCACTCCGGACATCAAACAACGAATACAGGAAATTGCAACATATGCCTTGGAACATCAATTGACAACAAAGGAAGAAGAGGAATTTCTCAATACCGCGGAAGAACACACCCCAGCATTCTATGCGCTACCCAAAACGCATAAGGACACTCAAAACCCCTCTGGGAGACCTATACTTTCTGGTTGCGGTTCTCGAACCACTCTAAATTTATAGACTATTTCTTGAAACCTCCGAGTCAGAACACCCAGACATATTTGAGGGCCACCATGGTCACCATCAAGTGCTTTGAAGATCTGCCACATAATCCTGTCTTGAGCCGTATAACCACCATGGACATTAAATTATACACAAGTATTCCGCAGACTGAGGCCATTGAATGTATGCAGGCATATCTTAATCACATGACAGAGAAGGGTCCCAATGAACATCAAATTATTAGAACTGGCCTTTTTTCCTTCAATGACTGCTTTTAACTGCAGACCTGTGGGACCGCAATGGGGGCAGCATTTGCCCCCAGTCTAGCTATAATTTTTATGGCAGAATTTGAAAAGACCTTTGTATTAGATCAAGCCACCCCTTCCTCAACATCAGTAATTGGAAGAGATAGATTGATCTGATCTTCCTCTGGGAGGGTGACCTAGATTATTTGTTAAGTTTTCAAAATTGGCTAAACTCATGTCACCCATCCATTTCAGTGGAATCGGACCCCACAAGCATCAATTTTCTTGACCTTAAAATATCAGCCAAAGATGACCATCTGGTCTGCTCACTCTTCAAGAAAAGCACTGACAAACTCTTTACTTCACTACAAAAGAGTGAATATCCGCAGAACCTGAGAGACAATTTCCCATATGGGCAGTTTAAGCAGAAGATGCAACTGCACTGAGAAAATGGCTTTCGGACATCACGGACCCGAATTACAAGGAAGACTACTAGACCGAGGATACCCCAAGAAACTGATCCACAAAAGGGCTCTGAACACCCCTCCCGTGAGGTTATATTACATCCCAAATCAAAATCAGAGGAACACGAGAAAATGACTTGCGTTACCACATTCTGCCCAGCTACTACACAGATTAAACAGACCATCAAAAATGTTTGGCCTCTGGTGCAATTAAAAATCACTGATGAACCATACCCATGCATGGCACTTAAACGCTAGAAAAATCTCAAAGAGCACCTTACCCATGGCAGATTTACAAGAACGACACCGCGGAATACTCTATGGAATCTACGTAACCTGACGTGACACCACCCTTGTGGAACTTGCTCGTCTACAGATTTACCGCAAAGATAAAAAACTGACGTCTTGGAGAAAGAATGGACCTTTAGCCATTTTTCTAAATGTAAAAGTTCTAATGTCATATACATCATCGTATGCCCCTGTGGGTTGAGATACGTGGGGCAAACCAGCAGACCAGTACACAAACGGATAGTGGAACACTGTTCACGGTTCAGATGTAGGAATCTCACAGCCCCTTTGGTTACACACCATCTAGACAACCATGACAACATAAAAATGGTGGGTGGTGGACAAAATACAGGGTAACACTAACATTGTAAACACAACCGCAAAAAGGTATGGTGGCAACATACAGCTCGGGACGCTGCCCGGTTTTTCTGAACCCGACAGCTGCGGTTCCTTCGAGCAGCCCACATACCGGTAAGTGCACCTGGACGCTGCCACTTACTAGAAAATGTGTGCCCTACCTCGGCATGCATTTGGGGCATGCTACTGTCATGGGCATGACTCCTGCATGTGTACCATAGCGCAGCTTTTAACACATGCCCCCCCTCTCCACAAAATGTCCGTAATGCACATTTTTTTTGCATGAGTTTGCTCGCTCCTCGTCAGACCACCCTAACTAATAGCGAACCCTGCTGCCATTTTTTTTTTTTTTTTTTACACACAAGTTTTTGCTCGTATTTGACAGTCTCACCATACGCTGCAGGGCCTCGGTTGCCTGAGGAGCACCTTCCTTCAGTGTGACGCCAAGATACAAGCAAGTGTCATGGGCCTTTTGGGCTCTCCTTGAGGGGCCTCCAACAGGTTTCTTTTGGATCCATCTTTATTCCAGACCACTCACCCCTATATTGTATATTGGCAACTGGAGGCATCCGCCCCTGTGCCGATAGTATCATTGGCATCTTGTACTTCTTCCGCTTGCCTTTTAGAAGTTCCAGACTAGTCTTCAGCTGGAATGCTCACTCTCCATTAGAGTTCCCTCCAGAGACCCACGTTCACCTTTAATGGCTCCCGCTTCAGGGTAACCTGCATCCCTGGACTGTTAATAACAGTCACAACAACACCAGTCATCACAGAAGCTGGTTGGTGATGCAGACTTTGACTGCACACTTTTTATCAATGTATATATGAACCCTTTCCCTTAATGGGTTCGAATTTCTTCAACTCGGTTTGTTCACTCTCCCAAGACAACCCCCCCCCCTCCCCCGGTTTTAATACTACGCGCTCTTTTTGTAGAGCGACATCCATAGGTCCAGATGAAGGGAGCCTCCACTGCCCACCGAAACGTCCTCCGGCATGCATTCAATCTGTGGTCCATCCTAAAACATCAGGAATCCAGCTTCCAACGTTGACCTTGGATTGGTCTCTACACACCCACAGTAACCATAGACTGGTCCCCTATCTTACCAGGAAAATTATTTCTTTTGCTTTATGGCTCTAAAATCAGTTCAATCTTCCAGGCGAGAGAATGGGGGAAAAAAAAAAAAATAAACACGTTCTATCCTGACGCTGGCAGGATGAACTTTGGGGCTGGTCAATTCACTTGTTTAAATGATCTAGGCAAAACTATGTTTCTTTGCTGGGCATACAAGAACATTTTTGCTTGCTTTAAAACTTTTTTTGCATATTTGTAGCAAATTTTGTTCACAAGTGTAATCCACATGCGTGTCTTGGGCAGTGTTTTTTGCCAGGTTTTTTTGTTTCACTTGCGATTGAATTTGTATTCACGAATGCCATTTACTTTGAAAATTTACATCCAAAAAAAAGTTGTTTGATTAAATAGAGGCTACTAAGCCAAACAGTGGCCCATCAGAGTTTTTGCTTTTCCCCTATTTGGTGCTTTCAACTCCAATCAGGCCAGCCATGGGTATAGATTTTTGAATATCCAGCGCCATTTGAGGTTCAACACTTGCTGGTCCTGATAGCTAAATTGATAAGAGCCTACCCTGCAGTTGACTGTAATTAGAAGTGTGTCAACAAATCCACTTGGGAAGGTCAAACCCCACTGGTTTACAAGCCCCCATTACTGGCATCTTGCCTGCCCAACAAACTTCCTACTCGGGGCTTGCCACCCTCAGGCCTGCCACCCCCAAATACCAGAGACCATGCAGAGAGACACCATATACCTACTCGGGGCAATCCGACAATGAAAGCAACCAGAGCCAGAAAATGATTCTGCTTTAACGAGGACCCCTGACAAAGCAATTATTTAATTACAATGGGCATTTCTGTCTAGTTAATATATGAAAGGGATTTGGATATGTGCTTTGGCTCTCCTAAATGTTAAGCCCCTTCACACACTTCTCAAAATTAGCATTTTCAAAGCTGGCCGAGGTACTACCATGGTGACAAAGGAACAGACAGACTGAGACAACACCTTTCCATCAGAACGAGCGATTGCGGACCATTGTTTACTCAGAAACTGGTGAAGGTCATAATTGCTGTTTAATCACTTTTAGCAGCATTTTAATGCAGCGGCAAGAGGTATACTGGCAGCGCTTGGGAGAAGGGGCCAGGTCAGACAAGCCCTTTTTAAAGAAATGGTTGTAAACTCTACAGGGGAGCCTTTAGCATGAGCACAACTTGAGGTGGTAGGGGAAGACAGGACAATCTTGCAAAGCTCACCCTCAAAGCCACAAGAGGGCTGCGGTTCAATATATGGGTCAGATTTTGTAAGTTTGCACACCTGTCTATGTGTTATATTGATTTGTAGTAAAAATGTGATGCTTGTGAAATTACCCTTGAAGAATGAAAGGCTCAATCGTGCGACACCTGCAAACCACGCGAATTGAGGGCGGCTGCTGCTTTAACATACCAGACTATCCAAAGAAGCAAAAGCAAATTTGATGGAAAATTGCAGCAAGTGTATTGGTTAGGATAGGACTATATTTCGATCAAGTATGAAGTAAAAGTAAAGTATATTTTAGTGCTGATATAATTAGTTTAATTGTTTTGGTGGCCATCATAGTTACATAAACTTCTACGTATGATCCAGAATTGTCATATTTTTTTGTATTTTTAATGCAATGAATAGTTAGACCTTGTAATAAATGAACGGGTGCTTACCCATTCAAACACCAACAGCCTATCCCTTGTTTGGCCTATGGGGGTGGGTGAATAGTTGCGAGATGGAGTTCACGCATTTCAGATTTGCTCTTGACTGGTGTCCTGCATGAGCCGACGAACCATTTTATACACATTTCTAGACTAGCAACTTTGCAACTGGATAGAGAATGCAATGCGGCTGATTCACAAAGACAGTTACACATTGCAATATCCATTTTGTAATTGCATCCGTGAAGCATCCTGCTTTGACTGGCACTGGTTTTGAATATGCAACCACCTTCTGTACATTTGGTCAAATCTGCTTTTTTTCTGGCTTTTATACTATAAAGATGCTGCGTTGATTACAGTGGAGAGATAAAAAGGTATAGATTGCATTTAAAAGTTTTTTTAAAGTGTGGAGGATTTATTAAATAAAGCAACTACAGTATTGGCCCGGATACTAAAAATGCTATTCGGCACAGTCCTAATTGTATGGATGGCTCTTTTAAATGTGTTCTCCCTTGTTGAATTTGAACTGAGCACAAATTAAAAAATGATTTTAAAAAAATAGCTTCTTCCAGCGGTAGTACATCCTAAACATCACCATGGAGCTGTGCGTCAGAAGACGAGCATTTGCAGTCTATTCCCCAGACGATGCAGCCTCTGCATCAACACGAGACTCGCCCTTCACGTCTACATTTCAGCGAAGAGTTAAAGACCCTTCTCTCCAAGGAGCATCTACCCACTAACATCTAGGTCCACACACCCTCAACAACCTGAGAATGGGCAACAGGAACCCCACCCATCCCAACATTTCCTCTCCAGTTTTTTTTGCAGGTGCCCAGTCAAATTGCCCCCTTTGCTTCCTACCAGTGTCCTTCCCTCCATTTGTAAAGCATGTTGTTGCTTCCCAAAGCAAAGTCTACGCTTAATAGATAACCTAATAAAAGAACAATTGGGAAGGGAACCAGACGTATGGCTTTTGGCAGTCTTTTACAGAAAAGCTTTATCTTCTGTGCAAAGATCCAAAAGAGCAGCTTCTGGCTTTCCCATAAGCGGGGGTCACCTTTGGTGATGAAGAGGGAATCAAGAGACCAAAATCAGAGTAAAATGGTACCCAGAAAGAAAGATCTGAATAAAGAAAGAAGTCACCCGCAGCACTGGAGAGTTATACCCAGTATCGAAACAGTAGTTCTGCAGTAGGTGGTATTGTGGCTTCGGGAGGTGGTCGCTGCATAATTTTTGATGACCATCTTCGGTTACAGCAACCACACCCCTGGAGCAGGAGGGGACCCAACACCCATGGGAAGGACGATTATTCAGGATTGTTGTTTCTGGGTTGAGAGCCCGTGATGAAAGGTGGAGATGTGGCAGTCCGCTTTGTAAAGTGCCCCGTCAGCCTGCCCAGGGATGAATTATTGAAGAAACTCTTCCATAGTCACACAGGAGCCAGGCACATTTGGTTACAGGCAGTGGTGGAAACGGAAAAAAATTGGAGTGGGATCCCACAAGGTCCGGGGGTAGAGTTGGTGGGGGCGGAGTCCAAGGAGGCGGGATTCAGAGGGGGCAGACCTAGCATTTGACTTCCGATCAAATGAAGTGTCAAAATTGTTTTAAAACTGCAGAATTTCTTTCATGCTGCTTCTTTTCTAAAACACACAATATATTAATTCAACTTCCACGGCAAAATGAGATCCAAAAAGGCAATTTAAAAAGTGAGCCTGCGACGGATATAATATACCTCACTGTGCGAGCGCACTGTGCACACAGAGCTCAGATTAGATCTCCAAGCCCCCACCTTGGTGGGCTCGGATATCTAATCTGCCACACGATGCAAGTCACAGAGCAAATTACTGTGGGCACAGTAAACTCGCACAGTGGAGCAGGTTAGATCCTTCGCAGGCTCACACCTTTTCAAAGTTGATTGTGGTGGAAGCTTCTCAAGATGGCGTGGGATGGGACTGAGTGCAGTGCCAGCCATACAGCTTTACGCTGGTGTCCTGCTCATGGTGCCAATGTGCTGCTTCGCCCCCCCCCCCCCGTAGCAGGCAAGCGCTTTTGTTTTTTTAACAATCCAGCGCAGAACACATGGCATGGGTTGTTTGGGCCAGACTGTGGCCGGATCGGGTGCCGGATCCGGCCCTTTGGACAGAGCTGGTTACAGGGAAAAGGGCAGCACATGTCCCCAAAAGTTCCATATCACCAGCCAATGGCTAGAGGGACTGCACATTTTGGACCCTGTAAGGTAGAGGGGCAGAGGTTTGAAGATAGCGGTCAATTTGGAATGACTGAGGGGATCCCACTTTGCAAGGTCAGGAGCTTCAAAGAGACGATGCTTTCAGGTAGGGGCTGTGATCCAGTTGTCCCCAGTGGATATGGGAGGAGTGCCGCAGCTAGCTCCTTCTGGTCTTCTTTGGAGGGACAGCTTTGCCTTCCGATTTAGTGGAAGACGAAAAGATGCTAGTGCAGAGATTTGGTACTCCCCCAATCAGCAGACCTACCAGAGTGACGGTACAGATTGTCATTAGGAAAATAAATGTAAAGGGGGTGAAGGGGGATGGGGAGTAGGGATCTGCTCTTCCCTCCCCGTGGATGGAGTCAGAGGACACAATACAATAACACCATGAAGGCCTCAAAAAGTGCACTTACCACCGGCTAATGATAACGATCTTTGCAAGACGGCAATTGTGTGCTGTGTGTATGGGGTGACCTGAAAGGGCAGTGAATTTATGCAAGGCGAGTAGCTGCCACTTCAAAAGTTCACCCCATGCAGAAAGGATAATTCAAGAAGAGTGGTCGTCAGCCAATGGCTGACGAACCAGCCAAACGTACCCAGGAGGGGATCACACGCATATGCCAGTGAAGCCTCAAAACGTGCACTCCCCACAAGAAATTACGTGCTGTGGGTTTGTGGAGAACTGAAGGCAAGTGACTGCCTAGCAAGCAACTTGACATTTTGACCTCTGCCGATAAGAGCTTGTTTCAAGGAGACTATAGCCTGCCAAGAAGAAAAGCACACAGTAGCCAAAGATGCTCACTTCCTCTTACACACAAAGAGGACCGAGGGCTAGTCATGCAACACTGGTCTGAGGCAAACAAAACAACCATTTTGTAAGATGGGAGGGGGCAATGGGACCTAAAAAGGAAAAATGATTCCCAGCAAGTGAAGTTATTTTATACATAGCAAAAGGCAGCCACTGGACAATTCCAAGATGGCCACTGTGACCATTCCACTGCAAGGAGCGATCTCCTCCCCGGCGGCTCAAAAAAGAAGCAAAAAGTTGTACTACAGTAGAACCACAAGGCAGTTCACTCATCAGAAATAACTGGGGAAACGGACCTCAAGAAGCCTTAAAAGCGGAGCGCCACAGCTGACAGGGAGCACAGAGTGAACCCGGGTATACGTAGGCGGACCCTGAGTGCGGAGGCCGGTGACCAAATCAGAGTGGGAAGAAAGAGGCGAAGGAACAGAGCGAGCTGACCCAGGCACACTGCAGCAGTCCCTGAAAGGAGAGGCGTCTTGTGTCCTGTCTGAGCAGGGGGGTGGGTGGGAAGAGAAGGAGAGGCGAGCTTTGCCCCCCAAAGTGCATAAGCTACTAAGGTGCCCACCCAACAGAGGAAGACAAAGGTGCCATAGCCAATCCTCCCTGGCCAGACCGAGGGGGAGACGGGGCTTCCAAATCGGATCGCCCATCGGGCTCAGCAAGGGCTCGCCCAGCAGGCCCCTTTCGGCAGCACAGCAGAGCCAGCGCATCAGAGCTCCTTGGACACCTGACCGCACAAGCTCCTGTGTCAAGGTGCAGCTAGAACCACGCTGCAATGCTGCGCAACAAACTTAAGAGCCCAACAGCCCAAACATTCGAAAAAGCATGAAGGGGCCCTCCAAAAACTCTGGAGAAAGGGGGAGAATCCCTGGAAGAAGAGGACATAGCGAAGTAAGATCTGGAGGAACCCCAAGCTTTGTCCCAAGGACAAGTTAAGAGCAAGGTGCTTCAAAGCGTTCAGATGGCCAGCACCATACAGTACAATTAAGCTTGATGCGCACAGAACTCGCACAATCCCTGCAGCAAATTAAAAGAGACATTGCGAACTGGGCGATAGGGTCGATACAAACGAGAATGCCATTCAAGAACTCACTAAAACACCCGAAAGATAGACGCACTGGCGGAGAAGCTTGCAGTAGCAACGCACAACCTTGAACTCCAAGCAGAAGACTTGGAGAACTGCTCTCGAGAAGGTCGAACATTAGGGTGAAGGGCCTGCCCAAAAATGTGAGCGACGCTGACCCTCAAGGATACGATGCAGCATGTGTTCAAGGGGGGAGAAATTCATATTGAAAAGATCCATCGCGTGGGCCCGTTGCGAGAAGAACCTGGGGCTAGACAGAGAAGTGTTGATGGCCCTACAGCGATAGAATTATATGAAGAACAGATACTCCAGGAGGCGAGGAAAGCCAGCCCGATAAAGGTGAACGGCGCGGCTATCCACACTCGCTAAGAGGAGGCAAAGGGACCCGGTGACTAAAGCTCTCACAGAAGCTCAGATAAGATACACGGGCTAAGAAAGGGCCCTCCAGGTGGACCTAGGAAGGCACCTAAAGGGGGTAATGGAGAGAATGGAAATCGGTAAAGGTGCAGCGATCAGGAAAGAGTACAGGCACCTCAACGGGCAAAGAGCACATTTCTAACGAAGCAGGTAGAAAAATCACCATCTAAACAGAACTACTACCTACAGGAAAATAGAACGGGCCGGCTCTTGGCCAGGCAGGTCAATAAAAAAAAGAAACCGCCGGTATGATTTGCTGCATCCAAATAGCCAGGTGACAGAAAACCACACATTCATAGGAGATCCTGCAGGCGTTCACTGAGTTTTACACTACTCTGTACACCACAGAGATGCCTGACAGTGACCTCCAGAGGGCTTATCTGGGATCTTGCCAGATAAAAAGATTGGATCCGGGTCAGTGGGATGCTTTAGAAGGGGCGATTACAGAAGAGGTACGGGCATCGATTCGATCGCTACCACCAAATAAGGCACCTGGCCCGGATTAATACCCTGCCATGTTCTACAAGGCATTCCAATCCACGCGTGTCCCACAAATGACATCCCTGTTCAACTCATTCGAGCCGGGACATATTTCCCAGTCCATGGAAGAAGCCATGGTAGTACTCTTCCCAAAACCTAAGATAGCAACTTACTCTATAGCCCTAATAACCCTCGACGCAAAAATCTTTACCAAGATCTAGAATGGACAAAGTAATCCTGGACCTGATCCATCTGGAACAAGCAGGCTTCATCGGACAACATCAGGTGGATATTCCACTTAGAGAAAGCAAACCAGGCAGGGGTCCTAGCACTCTACGACAAGAAGGCCTTCGATCCGGTCGAATGGTCCTTCCCGTTCGCTCCTTTGGAAGCCGTGGGGTCTGGCCTGGCATTCCTCTGACTGGTCGAAGCCAACTATGGAGAGCTCCTGATCAGGTTAGCCATCAACGGGCACCTCTCAAGCAATTAGGATCTCCAGGGGAACCAAAACAGGGTTGCCCCATGTCACCAGACCTATACGCAATCTTCCCAGAGTTAGACAGGAGAGGGCTATAAAAAGGATTACATTCGGAGGGGAAGACCACAAGGTTATGGAGTTTGCCAATGACATTCTGGGCATGCTCACTGATATGAACTCTACCCTCCCAATGTTAACAGCACTCCTGACAGAGTGGCAGGTCCCAAAACTAACGACCAAAAATCTGAATTAATGACACAGGGCAGTTCACGCGAGCCAAGTGATTCCTTCGCTAAATGGGGGTGACCTTAACCCATACCTTAGCGGATATGTACCCTTTCTGCTGGAATCAATCAAGACATGGCTGGGCGAAAGGAGGCTCCTCAACTTGTCATGGATGGCTGCATCAGTGTCATTAACATGATAATTCTCCCCAGAGCACTATACCATTTCCAGGCTTTCCTCCTCTAGCGGTCCCGCAAAAATTCTTCAAAGCTCTGAACAAACTGGTACGGAACTACATCTGACGAGGGAAAAGGCCAAGGGTGGCGTGGGAAGTCAGGACCTCCCCCCACGGGGTTGGGGGAATGGGCGTCACATACTTCTTGATGTACTTCCGGACAGCCCAATTGAGGGTAACCCGAGAATGGTTCACTGGGAACCCTGACAGCGTCTGGGGTAAAATGGACAGGGCATTTGCGGGCAGACCCCTGGACGAGGTCCTGTGGTATCCCAGAGCAGACAGGCCCCCTAACATGTACAGAAGCATTTAACAGCCTTGGTGGGGAATACATGGGACGCTATGGTTAAGAAGGCAAAACCTATCCATCACCCTTTACTCCCCTCTTTCGGAACCCACATTTCACCCCGGGGCAGGAGAAAGGAGCATTTGTTAGGTGGGAAGAGGCGGGCTGCACCTGTGCAAGGGACATGATAGAGGGGCAGGAGGTAAAATCATTCCAACTGTGTAAGCAAACCATGGGGCTGGAGGAGAGGTTCCACCACCCCCAACTAAGGCACTGGCCCTCCTCGCGAGACATGAAACAATACATTGCCAGAGACGTTCCACACACACACACACAAAGAAAGGTACCTGCTAATGAACTCCAGCGACAGGCAAGTGATCATCAAATCATACAGGTTGTTCACCAAGTTAGGGGCGAGCCCCAGTGGCCCTACATGAAGCAATGGGCTGACACGCTACCCCTCCCGATCAGAGGAACAATGGTGGGAAGTGTGGGAATGATTCCCGAAGTTAATGCGAGGGATGCAGATTAGGGAAATGTGGACCAGGATACTGGTGCAATTGCACCCAACTCCGGTGAAGCTACACAAAATCTATCCCAAAGCTTCCCAGACATGGAGGTGGGCACATGGCTCCACATATGGTGGTCCTGCCCCATTCTCAAGCCGTTCTGGGATGTGGACAACAAAGAAATGAAAGACATCTTCGGAGCGACATGCTGGGTTCACTACTGACCAAACCACAGAGGAAAGCGTACATGGTCTTGAGCATGGCAGCACTCTCCAATTGCTCAAAAATTGAGAAACTATAATCCCAAACCAACAGGAATGGATAGCTAAAATATGGCAATACACCTCAACTGGAATGTGTAACGTACTCTAAAGGAGACTATGCGAAATTCAAGACTGAGTGGGCATTGGTCCTAGATTTCCTCCACAAAGACGTTTGCGAACAATGGTGCCATCAGAGAATAAGACTGCTGGATATACTATAAGCAGCGTGCCTTGATATACCTATGCACTGCGATCCAGAGGTGTGTGTGGGGAGAGGGGGTGTAATAGGTAGTGTAAAAAAAAAAAAAAAAAAAACAGGGTAGCCACACAACTAACAAGGAACTACAAGAGAAAATGTAGCTTTCCCCTGCCTTGGGATTCTTAAGGACGAGAACACAGACAGACACCACTCTTAGCCAGGTTTAGGATTAAGCCTTGCTGGGAGAAAAGTACATTCCAAAACCTAGACAAGCCAGCCAAACATACAGGCGGCTACTTCCTCGGGTACAAATTGGCCTTTCTACCCAACACCAACATATGGCAAATTGAAAAGAAAGTATTTCTGAATGCAGTCAGAGGGAGGAGTTATTCAGACAAGCCACCTATGATGGGAAATATATGTTGATCCATCATGACAAGTTCCCCCACATATAGCCCCAACTGTCCCCTCATATACCCATCCCATGCATCAGTCCCTCAGACAATTTCATAATTCATACCAAGGCAATCTATTTTGGAACAAAGATTAGGATCCCAATACGGACATGCCTATTTAAGAACACGCCTATTTAAGAAAAACAATTTCTCTGCTTGCATGCTTAAGCTAAGCCAAATTCAGTAGTGCTTCAAAACGGACCTATGTGACAATTAACGAAGGGAGAAAATGCTGACTGAGAACGCCAGCCCCTTTCCAATGGCCGCTGCCCACTGGCCTTAGCGACAGCCAGAATTGCTGCCACAATCTGGTCTGTCAATATTACTGAGCATTGCAAAGACGTGGACTTGCACTCTTCGCAACTAAGATGTTAAAATCTATGTTTTTTATTGCTGTTTTTAAAAACAAGCAAAATTTGAAGAAAAAAAAAAAAAGATACTGGTGTGAAACAGTAAGACATCCTCTACCGCGCCCCACTCCCGCATTCTCCAAGGTGCTTACATTACCAGGACTTCACCAGCAACACTGCATGAGAAGCTTTTTGCCATCAAGACCCTTCACCCAATGGGCGTCGTAACATCAGGCACTTCACATTTCTATATCACAATAATATCATGATTTTAAACCCAGATAATCCCTCCTTGAAAGTGCTATAATAATAATAATAGTTGCAAGTTACTAGCCATGCATTAAACAAAAAAGGTACTTGCCCAAGGTGCATGGATTTAAATAAGTGCACTGGCGGCAGCTTTCCCCTCAAGGTTAGCCAACATACATAGGTGTATCAGTGACAGATGCTGGAGAAACTGCGGAAACGGGCAACATACTGGCCTTTGTGGTAGGAGTGAGGATCCAGGCATTTTGGTCAGAGGTCCTGTCATGGATCAAAGGGTATACGGAACCCACTGTTGATTCTATTTTGACTACCTCGCCAAGAGGAGTGACCCATAGTTCCACCTCACAGATCAAAGCAGAAGGATCTCTCTTTTGGGACAAAACGAGTACAGAGTAGCAAATCTATTCCAGCAAGTCTCAGGAAAGGAGCGCATGGTGACTGACATTATTTCTGTTCCTTATGTCTCAGTAGGTTTTAGTGCAGCTTTGATTCTACCACAGTTCTCTGTGCAGGTGGATTACTACATAGGCCTAAAAAGCTCACGATATGGGACCAGAGGGGGTATCTTCCGTTTACTTCTTTGAAGCAGATATTAGGACCTGCCAATGGCGAGTGCAGTCTGGGGGCACGATAGCCCTCATCAACTAATTGAATCCCACTCAAACTATAGTCATTGAAAAGGGTGAACGGCTGGAGAACACGCAGATTGTCAACATGGAGCAATTTGTCGAGAAGTTGCTTCAGGAGGTACTTGGAAATCCTCCGGTCACGCCACACTTCATGGTGGAGCATGCCCACCGTTCGCTGGCGGCTAGACATCGCCCAGGTGCCCCCCAGAGAGCCATTATAGCACGAATCTTCAATTACCGGGATCGAGACATTCTGTTACGAACGGCAAGGGAGAGGGGGTCCTTGAAGTGGGGTTCCACAACTATCCGCCTATTTCCAGACTTCAGCCAGCAGGTGCAAGATCAGAGGAAGCAGTTTCAAAGCACAAAAAACCTTCTCAGGAAGAAGGGAGTGCTATATCCGGCCAAGCTCCGAGTCGTCCATGGTGGCAAGACGCTTTTCTTCACAACTCCCAAGTCTGTGAAGCGTTTTGCTATGGAACTTCCGGAACCGGGGGGCGCCTTCCCTGGGCCACTCTTGAACAGTCTCAAAGCAAAGTTGGGTCACCACTCCTACCGGGAGAGCCTTCCCTTCGTGAGATGGGCTCACCCATAGTTTGGCTACTTGTGGTGCCATATGAAATCTAAGGGACGTAAACGTGGATAAACAGGCATGGTAACTGGCCTCTCGACAGCAGGAGCGCAGCAGCCGCCACCCCCCCTCCCCCTCCCCCCATGCCCAGTTTCTTTTTCTTGGGGGGTTGTATTAAAAAGTTATGCAGGAGGGAGTTAGTAGCCGGTAGATTGGAGTTTCTGGTGGGTGGGGGGGGGGGGCGCGAATGGGAAGTTTTGGGTTATGAAAGTTGGCACTTGGAGCTTTAAGGGGAGGGGTAAATAGGCAGCGTTCTTTTAGGTGCCTACTTCCTCATGCTTTCGGG
Organism: Ambystoma mexicanum; assembly: GCF_040938575.1. Taxonomy (NCBI): domain Eukaryota; kingdom Metazoa; phylum Chordata; class Amphibia; order Caudata; family Ambystomatidae; genus Ambystoma; species Ambystoma mexicanum. The sequence continues at coordinate 854,201,845 of NC_090934.1, forward strand.
GTACTCAATGACACTCAAATTCACCACAATGCCACACTTGGCTCTCCGGACGGAAATGGGAGGACTTTTCTGGTTCCGGAGCCGGGGATTCATCTGTTCATGAGCACTACTAAATTCCTAATTCTGTATATGCTGACCTGCACGCTCGGAGCATATCCGTATGAATCCACCTTTGGTCTAGCGGTCTCGTGACACATCACCAGAGTCCTACACCCCAATCCAACATAACTATTACCCTGGCCACATGGAATATTAGAGGGTTCACCAACGGAAAAAAAACCTGTCTTATCTCCAATTATGTTAATGGCCACCACATGAATGTCCTATTTATACAGGAAACCCACCTGGGGAAAGGCATAGCCTTTCCGCTCTGCTCAGGCGGGGGATACATAGATATGGGTCGGCATATACCACTCACTCCAGGGGGGTAGCAATATATATTCACCGTCACCTGGAATTCAAACTTCATAAAGCGATTACTGATGGCGAAGGGCGGTTTGTCCTGGTGGCAGGGGAAATAGCGGGGTGCCCAGTGTTATTTTGTCAACGTATACAGTCCTAACTTTAGGTCCTCACGGTCCTAAATCCGCCTGGAACTCAAACCATACCTCAAGAAAAAACTTGGAGGCACCTCCTTCTACCACTTAGCCGCAAAAACCTGGCACAACATCCCAAAAGAAATAAGAAACACTGAAGATCACCTACAATTCAGGGAATCACTAAAAATCTGGCTCTTCAAAACCACAGACTAAAAACTGAAAACCAAACAGGAAAAAGGATGACTAAACTGGAAAGGACAGGGACAACCCCGAACCAAAAGAGAAGCTCCCACGGCACCTGGACGGGTGACACCGGATAGACTGGAACACAGGCAACGCGCACAGAGACTGAGTCAACTACCCCAGCCAACCCCACCAACACTTACGCCCGCCCTGTAGTTACCACCAGGTACCACAGTGTTTTGGAGTTGTCGAGATATTGGCAATCACCACACTACCAGCACTGGCCACAGGAGTATGAAGGGAGGAGAGAGGGGCTATGAGAAAGCATGATAGAGGTGGGGGCCAGAGGAGTAAGGAACCCCACAAAAAATTTCACCTTCTGCATACACCTCTCAAACTCCAAACCAAACAAAACCTACAGCACAACAAACCGCACAAACTTCACTGCAACAACAAAACAAAAATACACAGACTCGCACAACAGTACGCGACTACTGGCCGCAAACACCCCAGGTCCAGCCAACTGACCCACCGGGCTGAGGTCGCCAACAGCACATCACTGCTCTCTTGCACTTTTCCTGCTTACTCCCACTAACTTAACCTCCCCTCTGTCAGAGCTGCCAGAGCGCCAGGGGACCTCTCCGGCGGCGATAGTGCGCGGTACAAATGTCCTTTAACATTAACAACTCCTCCCCAGAGTACTTCCAGTCCTACTCTGATCATTTACGCTCTCTCTCTGGCTACGAGATAGTGTGGGCGGCCAATTTTAATCTCGCCATCTCATTGTCTCGTGACTGCTCTACTTCTGCGCAGACGTCACTCTCCCGTGCTGCAAAAAAATGGGTGGCCATCGCTGCGAATCACTCATTGGTTGATATATGGCGTTTCCACCATCCAGACGGCTGCGAGTTCACCTTCCACGGGAACTCCTCCAGGATTGCCTATATTTACCTGTCTTCGGAGCTAACCCGTACATCTGTCAACTCCCTAATCCTTCCTTGTACCCTATCTGATAACTCCCCAGTCCTTGTACAGTTCACAGGTCCATTTCCTCTTTCTAGGCACCTCAGGTGGAGATTTAGAGCTTGTGTGCTTGAGGGTGTTGCGTTTAGGGAAGATATTCGACAGGCTATTCTGGAATTTTTCCAGATAAACATGGGTTCTGTCCCGAACCCTAGGGTAGCCTGGGAGTCGTTTAAGGTGTTTCTCTGGGGATGGTGCATTTCGCAAGAGGGGGGGGGGGGGGGGTTCTTGAAATGTATCCGTAGAACAATTAAGTTCAAAGAAAGACTTGAAGGGTATGGAGGACCTTTACGCTCACCAGAGATCTCTGGCGCTCCTGTCCAGGCTGGAGAAGGTGAGACAAGAAATCCGTTAAGTTGATGGTTGACAAGAGATTCTTGGGCGACCCGATTGCTGCTGCTAGATATGGTGAGAGTGACCGCCCAAGTCGAACTCTGGCATGGGCCATAGGCAGGGAAAGCCACCTAGACCCGATACTTGAGGTTGAGACACGGGTGGGGGAACTCGTCAGGGATTCTGGGGGGATAAAAACACCTTCCACCACTATTACGAGGCATTATATACGTCCCAGAGTACAGCTGGGCATGACGACATTGTGCAGTATCTGGATTGGGTTGCCCTGGGTTGGTTGGACCGAGCAGTAGGCCCGCTGTTAAACGATCCCCCCACAGATTTAGAATTTCTCAGAGTCATCCAATCCCTCCCCAACGGCAAGGCCCCCGGGACCGACGGTACTACTGCCGAAGTGTATAAAGCTTTCCCTTCTCTCCTTATTCCTCATCTACGTAGTATGTTTCAGGCGGCTAGCTCGGCGGGTGTTCTTCCTGAATCCACCAGGACTGCTCTGGTGACGGCATTACTAAAAACAGAAAAGGAGCCACGTCAATGTTCACCCTACAGGCCATTGTCATTGGTGAACACTGACAAGATTCTGACGAAGCTCCTCGCCCACAGATTGTTACCCCACATGTCTGCCCTGGTCCTTCCAGACCAAGCAGGCTTTATACGGGGCCGCTCCACACAGAATAACCTTCACCGGCTGTTCACTCTTATGCACAATGTGAATACAGAGGTACCAAAAATAGTGGCCGCGCTCGATGCCGAGAAGGCGTTTGGTTCGATCGAGTGGCCTTTCCTGTTTGAAGTCCTCCGGTGGGCTGGCCTGGGCACCAGGTTTTTGCACTGGGTCCGCTTGCTTTATACAGCTCCACGGGCCATGGTGTACACTAATGGGAGTCCAGTCAGATCCTATCTATCCGTCCCGGGGAACTAGACAGGGCTGCCCTTCTCCCCTGTTCGCCGTAGCCATTGAAACGGTGGCATGTGCACTGTGGGAATATCATGCCCATAGAGGGTTACACTTCACTCTTACACGTCCAAAGTTTCTCTATAAGCAGACATGTTAATCTGTATTAAGAACCCACAAACAAATCTAGAGCCTGTGGTGGAAGAGATCACTAAATTCTGTGTACTATTTGTCCACATAAACTGGTCCAAATCTGAGTTGCTTCCCCTCACCCGGCTGTTTCCCCACAAGATATCGGGCACGCATTTGCGTGGTGTCTGCAGGGTATTCGCTATTTGGGTGTTCGCATGCCCACGCCCCCGACTAATCTATCCGAAGAAAATTATTGCTCGGCGCTGCAATACTTTGAGCATAGAGTGGACACGTGGATGCATCTCCCCATCTCACAGGCTGCTAGAATATCGCTCTTCGAAGATGGTGATTCTTCCGAAGTTAGATCTTTAATAATGTGCCGGTATGACCTCCCACCTCCTTCCGGAAGCGGACAAAGTTTGATGCTCAAATTAATTTGGGCCGGGCGGAACCCTTGCATCTCTCTGGAAATCATGACGCGTCCGTACTCACGCGGTGGGTTAGATATACCTGACCTTTTTTCTGTACTACCTGGTAGCCCAAGCTCAATACGCAGTTTGGCGGTGGTCCCCCGCGGCTGATCTGGCCCCCGTGCGTCTCGAGAGAGCTATTACCCAACCAGATGATCTCAGGGGACTCTTGTGGACTGCTCAGGAGAGGTGCCCGAGAGCAGGGGTGCAACCCTTAGACATTTCCCTTAGGGCTTGGGAGCACTTAGTGGGGTGGGCCGGTCTAGCACGATGGTACTCTCCTGAATTGGCTACGGGTACACACACTGGGTGACCTCGCCCCGGAGGGCGTCTTCGTACCCTGGATGTCCTGGCTACCAGGGGGGTATGGACCCCTGTCACGCAGCTTCTCAATTATCGGTTGTGAGTGATGTTAAAGGCCAGCTGGCCCGACTTCCCGGACCGCCCCGCGCCATGTCCACACTTCTGACATATATCACTGCTCCACCGTCTACTAAGAGGCTGATTTCGACAATGTACAGTATGGCTTGTGCGCTTGCTCGGCCTCCCTCGGTCCTGTACAGAACCAGACGGGAGGTCACCCTGGGGAAAACCTTGTCGGAGGACCAGTGGGGGTTGATTTGTGCCCAGACCAAATCCATCTCCTCCAATAATAGACACTAATTCATTTTAAATTCCTACACCAAATGTATTACTCCCCTCTAACCCTGCACAAACTGTTTACCTTTAAATCTCCGGAATGTAATCCATGTCACCAGTCCCCCGCCAACTTCTGGCTGTGCCCGCGGATCCAGGCTTTCTGGTCCGGCATAATAGAAGTGGTGGCGAAGATGCTTGAAGTCCCTGTCGATTCCTCCCCTGATGTGTGGCTATTGGCCTTAATTACAACTGGTTCCCACAGTGAGAAACGTTTAGTTGGTATGGCCTCTGTGCTGGCCAAGTCTCTACTGGCGCGCACATGGGGGTGCACCTGCATCTCCTAAGTTCCATCACTGGCTTAACCGCATGGCGAGCTGTGAACGCAGAGAGACCCAATAAACCTAACTCTTCCTCTAAACTGTAAACCAAGGGACTACTGGGTGGCCTTCCGGAGCTATCTGAACATGGTTGAGGATCAAGCAAATGGGTCGGATGCACAGTCTCCGCCGGGCAAGAGCCCCGATGCTGGCCCCCCTCCTTGAAGGTCATTACAAGTGGTTGAACGAGCTGGTACTCTGAGCCATGACAAGTGGAACTCAAATAGTACGGTGTGGTGTAACTTGTGTCTTGTATCACTTCAAAGATATCCAGTGAAATCCGGTGCAAAGTGTTAAAGGAGAATTCTCATTTATGGCCAATTTCCCCTAACCTAGTGAGTCCCCCAGCAGCTTTGCTGGACTTTATTTTTTTCCACTTGGTAAGAGTGTGAGATTTTCCCCCCTACTCTTACCTGTGTTTTGGCCAGTATATTTCTCTGTTTTTGCGATTATGGACTCTAGAGTACACCACTTCAGTAGCCCCCTTCTTTTGTGCGTCACACAGCACCTTCAGTGCAGTGACACAGGGTTGTCTTTGAGACTTCCGGCCGACTCCATTTCTGAGGCAGACTACAATCCCCCAGAAAAGGGTAAAGTTACCATTAACTTTACCTAGTCAATCTACCACAGATCCAGTGCACCCCATCTTCCATGGAGTACTGGAAAGGGTTAATTTGTATCCCTTTTTATCTGTACCTCCAAGAGCATTGTTTTGCTCTTTTAACATTTAGACTTGGCTGGTGGCAGTGGTATATACCCTAGCTTTTCTACCTCGATTATATTAGATAAACGTGGTACTGTTTTTGGCTATTATATTAGCCTCAAACATAAACCTGCTTGACCAAATTATCTTTCTCTTGGCTCCGGTTGAGTTTATTCGCAATTTCTTTTTGTTAAAGTCCTTCTTGTGTTTTACTTTGCCAGCAAACCAAGTTCACCTTCTTTGTTCACTGTCTCTTGGCGGGCTTCTGCTCAGAAACCCCCCACCAGGCACCTGGGTGTCTAGGTGGGCTGAATGTGTGGGAGGGGTGTAGTCACTCCCTGCACAGGGTATCCTAGGAAACCCAAGTCGCACTTTGCCATGATTGGCTGGGGTGGTTGTCCAGGCTGGACAACCCCCTGCTGGGTGATTGACAGCCAGGCTGTGTGAATGGGGGGTTTCGCGCATAAAAGGCAGGTCTCTTGGGCTAGAAGTCAGAGAGTCGCCACTGGAACTACAAGGAGCCCAAGAGAAGCAGAGAGAACAACGACTGCTGCAACTACCCCGTCCCGGTGAAGCTGCAGGCCTGAGCTATCTACCCTTCAACGACTAGAGAAGATCCGGTCCAGAGTCTTCTTCCCTTGAGCCTGGTGGGGATAACCAGCTCATCTTCCACAGCCAGAGGATCCCCTTCCTTGGTCGAAATCGCTGCACACTGCTGTAGTGGTCCGGATAGCAATCTGAAGAGCCTCTCATGTTTTTAAGGAGCGCCCCTGTTATTCCTTGTCGCTGCTGCCGGCCTCATCCCTGTGTGGTGTAGACCCCCTTCAGACGTCCTCCTTCACAACAAAGCTCCAGGAACCGTGGGTCTGCGGGAAACCAACAGGAACAACTGCCAGGGCACTAGCTGCACCGTTGGAATAAGGTACTGTGTTCTGCTTGAGGAAACTGGGTGAACCCCTTTTCTTCATCTTCAAGGCTTGCCCTCGTCTTCCCTCCCCCTTATAACTTTTGCTTCCGAACATTGACAATATCGAAGTACTCTTGGCTACGATGAATCGTGAACTGTCTGACTGTGTGATCTTCGGCAACAGGTCTCCGACCCTTTGTCTCTGAGTGGTTCCCGATTCTGTCTGCCTAACCAAAATATTGCCTGTGATTTTTGCCTCCAACTCCCTCTGGGTATCTCAGGTGCTAAGTGTGTTTTTGCCCAGTAGCATCTCATGTCACGGATACACGTTTATTTAGTAGACCGAACTGTCAAAAAGTGATCGCAATCGTTTTCACGGTAACGTGTTGTTCGTAACACCGGTCCATTCAAACACAGGGTACTTACCTTGAGATTTACTGTACAAAGTGAATTGGTTAGTTGTATATTGTACGTGTGGTTTGTGTTTAATATAAGTGTTGTGTTTATAACAAATGGTTTAAAAATAAATGTACTTATAATTTTCTACCTGAAACCTTGAGTCAGTATTTGCTTGAGTCACAGAAATTGTGGTCCCTGTGTGTAATCTCTGCTACTGCTCATATACTCTTGAGATAAGCCCGGCTGCTCCGTCACTGCTACCACTCTGACATAGTAGTACAGGATTGTACCAAAGGTAAAACTTGTATTGCCACCTGTAGTCTTAATTGTGTGTAGTGGTCCCTAAGGGCACTGCACAGGATTCTGCCTAACACAAAGATTAATAAAAATCTGCCTCCAAGGATCTGCATCTAGGAATGGTCACACATACATAGACATACACACACACACACACTCTTTGTTCTCAACAGGACCATTGCATTGTGAAGCAGTAAAATAGCCTGGAAAGCCTATTCCTAGTTCCATGTTCACAAAATCATGCAGTTTGACTTGGAATGTCCACTGCATGCATTGGGTAAAAGTATTTCAGGAATAGAAATACAAATAAAATATAGCATTCTTTTAAGAATGACAAAGTCCAGGCCACAAACGGAATCTGCCCAGGTCTTCACTGGGTGCATCACAAAATATACATGTTTGGTTCACATTCCACAGAGACCAGGCTGCCACCCTCCAAACGAATACAATAAACCACACCATGGTAATAATACCCAGTGAAGGATTCTGGACCCACTGTATATACTTCTGGAGGCCTGGGCACGCTATAATCATGTGCTTCCTATTGACAGGCCTCGTGATCTCAGATGACTTTTCCGCGATATGACGTAGTACCCTACACTTTTAGAGGCTCTAAATCCCTAAAAGGCATAACATCTGTCATAAAACATCGACGAGCCTCATCTACTTTCCCCAATTTACCCCTTACATGCCTAAACTGTGGGATGGGGTCTTCAAATGGGGGCCCCTGGGTACCAGATATCCAATTTGCTCATGAGTCCCAACAGCTTTACTGTACTCCCAAACTCTGAGCCAATGGCGTACATGCTGGGCTTCGATAATCACTTAGAAATATGCAGCCCCATTCCTGATGCACCGCAAAGTTTGGAGCCAAATGGGGAAGCCCCAGTATGCTTAAAAAAGAGTGTTCTCTACCACCTGGAAGGGTTAAATCTTGCCATACATAGCAACAGAGAAAGCCTCGCCATTGTAAACAACTTTGAGCAGCAGCTCGGCCGGTTTTGCATTAAACATGACCATAGCTCTGCCCCTAATCTCCAGACCCAAACAGCCTGTTTAAATCTTACAGTGTGCTTAATGGTTTGGGCTTAAGCCCTAAAGTTACGCTTTGGCTTCAAATGAAAAGAATGCGACACAAAAAAAAAAACAGGGGACTGAAACATTTAGTGGAACAATGCAGCTGAAAAGCCTCAACCCATGGCACTTTATTGTGTGCGTGCTTATCAGGAATACCCTGTACTTGAACGTAGATGGCTGACTACACTTCTCAAATGAGCACGATCCATGCACCTCATGTATTGCGTGTACAGGCTCGCCCAGCATCTTATCTAACGTGTGCTTTGAAGCAGTTTGGCTTTTTCATACACGCTGCAAATAAACAAAACAAAAAAACAAATGGCTGCAAGTCGCAATAGGATCTCTTGGAACAAGATCTTCACTTGACCATTAAGTTACCTTACCAGCTCTTCCTCCTAACTTGTATCGCGCAAGAGCGCCACCCGGTCAGAAACTACTTCCTAAAGAAACGCCAAGTTTCTCTAAAAAGACATTCGAGGCCCAGGCTTGGAACCCGCCACGATCGTGCAGGCCCCCACTTTCGTAAACATTAACATTTTGTCTCCTCTGCACTTAGTTTAAGCATCTCCTATCGTTCAACTTCAAAGGAACGTTACACCGGCACCAGACATTTTAGCAATTATTACCCCAAACACCACTAAGAGCGGCTTTCAAAAAGGTAGCAACCCGCCCAGAGATTCTCCAACAAAAGCCTCCCATCCGTGCTTCTCTGCCAAATAAACAACTTCAGTACCAGGGAATACCCTATTAAGAACACCGCAATCTTACCTACAAGAACGTGCAGGGATGTAATAATACGAGCCCGCCCATCCTCGATACCGAGTACCCTAGACCACTCAGGATAATTACGGCCGCCTTTCTTTATCAGTTCGTGACACCTAGCGGATGCACCTATACATAGGTAACCATCTCGGAGGCTTTATTTGTTGACATTCTTTATTCCCAGCCCAGGTTTAACTCCACATTACTTACATCCGCCGCCGCCGCCGCCGCGCGCTTCGTTCCCACACCGGAACTTCCGCTCAATTCAGCCCCCTCAGAGCGCTCAGCCGCCAACTTCCGGTCTTCGCGGTCCTACGATCGCTTGACTTCCGGCGACGGAGCGCGCTACTGTAAAAGATCACGACGTACTTCCGGCTAGAAACCTACCTTTTCCGTAAGTCTAACCTAAAAACAGAGGTAGGACTCATACGTCGAGTAGTGGACATGTTCTCTTCTTGCATCCTTTCTAAACATTTCCTTTTTTGTTTTCAAATATTTTTATTATTTTTAATAAGAGTAATAACAACATATCCACATCAGTACATAAAATAGATGCATTCATTTACATTTAATCTTATATTAGTGATATATAATTCTACAGTAATCCTCCCTTCCCAGTTTGGCAGTTCCATTTGACACCTGGATCCAGTTCTGGTTTTTGCTTCCAATTGCACGCGGGAACTTGTAGTTTTGTTTCCCCCATTGCCTAGACAGGCCTATAAATCCAAATATACAGTGCAACAAAAAAAACAGGACTGGCTCAAAGATTCTGCATGGAACTTGTTAGATCCCGACTATAGTCGGGTGCACGCTGCTGAAATAATGATGCACTTTAAATGAATCCAATAAATAATACGCAGGAGCTGGGGTCTCAGGCTTCTTATCTCTTTAATTGTCAGAGCGAAACTGGCGCCTGAGGCAACCCGCCTCTTCCCTTCAACCCGTGGGGCACAGCCCACAACAAATACCAACAATAGAAATGGAACTTGACTCCCAAGCAAACAGTGCTAATAATGTAAAGATGACACAACATCTCCCCCCACTTAAATAAGGAATGGACTTCAGTTCATTTCTTCTATCCATCTAGTGGGCCTGCGTATAGTCCGTTTCGACAGGCTTCTTCTCTGGGTCACAGTCCGATTTGGCGAGACATCACTGTCGCTATCATCGGCATCATGATCTTCCTCTCTGTATTCAGATTCTAGATCTGAGGACTCATATGTAGCTGTCGCAGTTGCGTTTTCGAGTTCTGAACTTCCTTCAAAGGCTTTGAAGAACGAGGAGTTTCTCGTGATGGTTCCATGCGGGCTAGCCGCTGTTATCATAGACCCGTTGATATGGGTTAGTGTCATGGGTTCGGGTCTGAAGGCTGGGGTATCGCTGGTGTTTTGATCCTGTCGTACTGGTACCACATCACCCACTTGAATCTGGCATGGTTTTACATGTCTCCTCTGATCTGAGTAAGTTTTCATTTTCTCCTTGCTTGCCTTGTCCTTGGCTCGCGCATCTTCAATGATGGACGTGGCTGGACGGACATGAGGGTTATGGGGAAGTCTTGTCCGTATGATTGGACCGAACATTATGGTGGAGGGACATTCCCATGTGGCACTGTGTGGAATGTTTCGGTATTCTCTAAGTAGGGTGAAGATGGCTTGCATAAATGACCCATTGGTGATGGAACAGACTGCAGTGTCCTTTTGAGGTTGCTCATACATTTCTCAGCCATTCCATTCGCTTGTGGCCACAGTGGTGTTATTTTTCTGTGCTGAAACCCTAGATGCTCCGCAAACATTGCAAAGTCATGACCACTGAAGGGTGGTCCATTGTCCGACTTTACCCTTGATGGGATTCCATAGTCTGCGAATGTCTTGTCCAGGGCAGGTATCACTGCCTGTGCACCGGTTGAATGGATGAGGTGCACTTCTGAAAAGCGCACATTTCATCCACAATCACTAATACATATTTTCCATTTGCTAGAGGTCCAAACATGTCGACTGACACCTCGTCCCATACTTGTAGAGGCATGTCTGATGGTTTTAACGGTGCTAGGAATGTTCTCGGGGCCACCACTTGACATGCTATGCATTTGCTCAGTAGGCGTTCCACTTTCTCATCCATTTTTGGAAACCAGACTTTTAACCTGAGCTGTCTTTTTGTAGATGCTACTCCGCGATGTCCAGCGTGGACTATGTCCAGTACCTGATTTTGTAAGCTGGATGGAATCACAAGCCTGTTTTCTTTGAGGAGCAGTCCCTCCACGGAAGTGGACAAAGTGTGCTGTACAAGCTTGAACATGCAGAGTTGTGCTTCATCCTGGGCAGATAAACTCGGCTTATCTTGATCTTTCACGTGCCACCGGCCCGACTTTATGCACTGTTGTACAATTTGTATGAGCTTGTCTTTTTCCGTGGCTTCTACCAGTTGAGCTGTGGAGATGTGTTTTGGGAGTGCGTTGTTGACGAGATAGTTGGTGTACTGGTTCGCTTTTACAGATTGATGCTCCTCTTGTGCAGGTAAAGGGTATCTGGACAGGAAATCCTCTGGGTTGTTGTCTTTTCCTGGTCGATGAATGATGGTAAATGAGTATTCTTGTAGCCTCAGTCCCCACCGGGCTATGCGGGGTGGCATTTTGGCTGTAGGTATTCCGTAAATCGTGGTGAGTGCCTGGTGATCTGTGACAACGGTGAATGGGCGGCTGTATAGAAAGAGATGGTAGTGCTCGCACGCCCACACAACTGCCAGGCTTTCATTTTCAGGTTGAGAGTAGGCGCACTCTGCGGGTGATAGACTGCGGCTTGCGTAGGCCACTATGCGTTTTGGTGAATTTGGTGATGCTCCTGGTCTGGATTGGGCAGGATGGCTCCAAGGCCGACCGGGCAGGCATCCACGGTAAGTTCAGTGTCATATGTGGGATCGTAATGTGCCATACACGAGGCTGATGCGATGCAACGTTTAATTTCTTGAAATGTTTCTTCGCACTCTGTTGTCCACTGGTAGTCTCGGTCCTTCCCTGTAAGGAGTCTTAGTGGTGTGCTCACCGATGCAAAATCTTGGATGTATCTGGTGCAATAACTGCCATCCCTAGGAACAAGCATATGGCTGATGTGGAGGTGGGAGTAGGGTCCTCCACCAGTGCTTTCACCTTCTCGGGATCGGGGCGCATGCATTTGTTCGAAAATATGTGTCCAAAGATTTTTAGCGCGGTTTTGCTGATTTCACATTTCTTGGGATTGAGGGTGAGATGTGCGTTTTCAAGCGCCATGCAGACTCGCCTCAGGGTGTCATCATGACTTTCTTGGGAGGTGCCGAAAATGAGGATGTCGTCGTTATAATTTGGACAATGAGGGATATGTTTAATTATTTGATGGATTTCATTCTGGAAGATTTCTGCAGCCGAAGATACTTCGAAGCTTAGTCTCTTATATCTAAACAGGCCTAGATGTGTTGAGAATGTGGTGATGTATCTTGACGAGGGATGAAGTTTAAGCTGATGGTAGCCTTTGTTCAAATCAAGCTTTGAGAATATTGTATTGTATTGTATTTTATTTATAACACGCAACCATCAGGCCCGGGGGCATCAGGGCGCAATTTGTGCAGGGTTACATACAGAGTATATATACATACATATCAATTATAGACAGTAAAAAATAAACTGTAAAGCTACATACAGAGCATATATATACACACATATCTATTATAGACAGTAAAAAATAAAACAACCAATTTCTATATACATAAATTAGAAAGCCACTGAGGCATGGCAGGGACATAGCAGCAGGTGAGTCTGCTGGTAGTCGGCAGGTCAGTGGGCCACAGTATGTAAGACAAGGACAAGTCTTAGTGTTGGTTGAAAAGCCATGATTTGGCTTTGGACTTGAATGTGTTAAATGAGTCTTCAGCTCTGATTGTAACGGGGAGAGAGTTCCATAGCTTGGATGCTAGGACAGGGAAGCTAGAGCCCCCGGCTTTTTGGAGTTTGAACCTGGAGATCGAAAGACAATGGGTCTGGGCGGTTCTTAGAGGTCGTGAAGTCGAGTGGCGGGACAGCCAGTTGCAGAGGTAGATGGGGGCCTTGTTAGACAGACATTTGTGCGTGAGGGCAAGAGTTTTTAGTGAGGTTCTCTGCTTGACAGGAAGCCACTTTAGGTTGGTTCTGGATTCTGAGATGTGATGGTTTAGAGGGATGTTTAAGGCGGCTCTTATAGCGTTTTTCTGAGTTGTTTGAAGTTTATTCAGGTTCTCTTGGCTGGTGCCTAAGTAAAGGGCACTACAATAATCGATTTTGGCCATGATGAGGGTTCTGGCTAGTGTGACACTGTTGGGAGTGGTAAGAAACGGTCTGCAAGCTGCAATGAGTTTACAGGTGTAGGCCGATGCCGATCTGACTGCATTTATTTGTCGAGATAAGGATAGGGTGGGGTCAAGGTAAAAACCTAAGGTTTTAGTGTCTTTTGAGATGCTTATAATGTTACCGCCTATGACAAATGATTGATAGGAGGGCTCGAGTTTGCTGAGGCGTTGTGAGGTACCCAGAATGAGAAGCTCCGTCTTATCGTCATTTAGGCATAGCTGGTGTTGGGCCATCCATGCTTGGATGACCAAGTAGACGTCGTTAAGGGCCTTGGTGTCAACTAGATAGTCACCAGTGATGGGGATGAGTATCTGGGTGTCGTCCGCATAGTTAGTGTAGAATACACCCAGATAGTCAAGCACATCAAAGAGTGGTTTCGTAAAAATGTTATAAAGTGTAGGTGACACGCAAGATCCCTGAGGAACGCCGCAGTGAATAGGAGATGGGTCCGTGGCTGCCGATGGGGCAAAGAACCTCATGGATCTATTGCTCAGAAAGGATTTGATCCAGGCCGTGGCTGAGGTTGAGAAGTAGGCGGCAGAGTGGAGGTGCCTGCAGAGGATCTGGTGGTTGACCAGATCAAATGCTGCAGAGAGGTTGAGGAGAAGTAGCATTGCTAGTTTTCCCTTATCCTTTAATACCTCAATTTGGGTTTTAAGGTCTATCAATGCAGTTTCAGTCCCATGTCTGGGACGAAATCCAGATTGTTTTAGGCCTAGAAGATTGTTAGATTCCAAGTAATCCTGAATCTGGAGGATTGCTGCGCGTTCTAAAATCTTAAGCAGAAATGGGACAGTAGTTATGGGTCTAAAGTTAGTAGGTATGCTTGGGTCTAGGGAATGTTTTTTAAGCAATGGGATCACCCAAACGTCCTTCAGGTTGTCGGGTACGATGCCTGTTTTAAAGAAGGAATTAATGAAGGCTGTGATGAATGGGGCGAGATCACGTGCGGAGTCCTTAATGATGGGGACTGGGCAGGGATCGCCTTGGCAGTTGGATGGTTTCATTCTCAGGATGATATTTTCGACCTCAGTGATAGTGAGTGGTGAGAATGCAAATGTTTTGACGGTAGCTGAGTCTAGTGGGGGGGCCCTTGCAGGGGAGAGAGGGCGACTGTCGAGCTTCAGGTTGTCCTGTTTGTTTTTAATTTTGGATTGTAGCGTAGAGATTTTGGTCAGTAAGGCTGCTTGAATGTTGGCACACCATTTACTGTCTTTAGTGCAGGTGTCAAGGGGGGAGGCTGGAGTTTCTAACTCTTTTAGAATCCTGAAGGGTTCCCTTGTGTTAGAGTCGGCTTGCAGAATGCGGTTATTAAGAGACTCATTTTTGGCAGTGATAATGGCATCTTGAATAATGGCAGTGAATATGGTGGCTCCGTGTAATAGGTGCATCATATCTGTCATGCGCGGGGCTAGATGCCGTTCTCTTTCAATAGCCACATTTGGGGCGCGCATGTCGACACAGATGCGTATGCTTGATGTGCTATCTCTTTTAGGTACTGGTACTATCAGCGAGACCCAGGGTGTTAGGCTGGATGCTGGCTCAATAATGTCCTGTTGTAGCAGCGATTGTATTTCATCCTCAACATGTCGCTGTATGTTGAGCGGGATGCCTCGATAATGTTGAGCTGTCGGCGGTATTTGCGGTTAATGTGTAATTTGATTTGTCTGTCTTTTAGGTGGCCCAGGCCTTTGAAAAGAGATGGGAACATTTTTTGGATCATGTCTTTTGCGCTGAGGTATAGGCGGACATGATTTGGTACATGATGCTAATTAGCCCCATTTGTATGGCTGTTCGGAAGCTTAGTATACTCCCCCCTGGGACTTCTCCTTTGCTGACGTAGATTTGTACCTTTTGACTTTGCTCTTTGTACTGGCACCTTGCAGTGAACATGCCTTTGCAGTCAAGCGGTTTGTTGGAACCGTATGGATATATATATGTGTCGGCCTGCTGTAGGTCTTTCTTCACCTCGAGGGTTTTGTATACAATATCGCTTATGACATTGACAGTGGCCCCCGTATCAATTAGAAATTCTAAACTTTGTCCGTTTAATTGCAGCAATAATGTCGGGCTGTATTCAACTGCTGTATCATTGCCAATGGCATGCACATATGCTCGTTTTCTCTCCCCGCTGGATGATGATGATCTGGCTGCTCTTCTTTCTTGCAGTGATTCGTCCAGGTATCTGATTCTTTGCCTTGGCTTCCGGTGCGGGGAGTTGTGTCTGCTTTTGCGGTGACTGGAGGTGTCTCTCCTTTCTTCCCGCCACCGGGTTGATGGTGTGTGCTCTCTTGATGAGCTGGGCGACCACTGCCTGCTGGGCGCGGTGAATTGACTTGCATGTCTCTGTGGGCTTTCCCGCCTTGAGCTTCGGCCATCTTGTTTCCAGGTGTCTTTGTTGGCATCAGTGCTTTGGAAGAACTTTATGTTTTTACAGGCGGATTGGAAGTGATTTTCACCCCCGCATTTATAGCAGTGATGCCCTATTGCAGGACACAGTCCCACGTGAGGAAGTCGGAAACCACATCTGTAGCATTTTCTTTGTTCAAATGAGTCAGCTGGCGTGCGAATGGGGCAAACTGTTGCTGCATTGGCAGTCTGCGTGATGGTGATGTTTCCAAGTGACTCAGTTTGTAGTGGCACTACTGCGTCGGCTCTTGCAATCTACAGGATTTCCTCTAATGTCCTACTTTTCTGCAGTATTTATTTGCGAAAGTCAGGGGACCCGCACCCTGCAATGGCCTGAGATTTGAGGGCCTCATCGGTGGAATACATGTCAAAGTCACAATATTTGGCTCTTTTTCTTAATCTCATGACAAAATTGTCAATGCTTTCATTGTTATCTTGTGTAGTTGTATGAAAAACATGTCTCTCGTAATCAACATTCCGTAGGGGTGCAAAATATGTGTTCAATGAGTCAATTATACCTTGGAATGAGTCAGTGCTGGTGTCAGGCATTTCAAATACGATGTCACGTACCGTGGGGCCCAGTGAATGTAGCAGGATTCCTCTGAAGCGGCGCTCCTCTCTCACTCCGGAGGCATCAATGTAAATATGAAGTTCTTTCACCCATCTGGGTGCCAGACTACTTGTGTCCGACATCTCGAAGTGTGGCATTGCTTTTAGCTACAGGGACTCTGAGTTTCCTTCCTCCCTGTTGCTGGCAGGCCTGGGGGTGGAACTGGCCTGGGAGCTTTGGAGGCCACTATCAGAGTTACCCTCAGACATTGCTGCTGCCACGTGTGATTTGCTGTAATTTATCGTTTTCTAGAACTGGTGCTTTACGGTAGCTCAGTGCGGCACTTGATGTCAATGACACGTTGATTTGTTTTTTGTGGGGCCCACGTGGTGAATTTGATGTGATCTTGTACTGTCCAGCAATTGTCTCCGTGGCGGTGAGGGGGCTGCCAGCCTGCTGTGTAGCGGACGCGCAGTAGTGTAGATGTGGCGTTCGCGCCATGCGGCGCGTCTCCACTGCGGCCCGTATGCGAGATGGCAATGTTCTTTGACCGGTAATGAGACCGTTCAATTGTGGGCGCGGCTCTTGCGCCTCACCGTAATGCGGTCGAGTGGGTTTGACTGGGGTTGCAACCCCGTCAATGGATCCTCGTCGCCATTGTTAGATCCCGACTATAGTCAGGTGTGCGCTGCTGAAACAATAATGCACTTTAAATGAGTCCAATAAATAATACGCAGGAGCCGGGGTATCAGGCTTCTTATCTCTTTAATTGTCGGTGCGAAACTGGCACCTGAGGTGGTAACCCCGCCTCTTCCCTTCAACACGTGGGGCACAGCCCACAACAAATTACACCAATAGAAATGGGACTTGACTCCCAAGCAAACAGTGCTAATAATGAAAAGAGGACACAACAGAACTGGGAAATTCGGCAGCTATGGGTGATAACATCGATGGGCATAAGCTTAACCCTGATTTTTGGGGACAGTCCCCTGTTTTCATTCCATGGCACTGATTGCTTGTGTCCCCGATTTAATAAAGTCCGGTCCTAACCCTGGAAATCCAGTGTTAGCAGCCTTTTCATATTGCCAGAACAATGAAAGCTAAGCTACCTACATACATGCCAAAATTCCGACGCTCCTGGTAGGGAGATTTCGTCAGGGAAATCGGGAGATGTAAATTTCCCCATAGGAATACATTGGGGCTAGAATGATTACAGGCGGGAGAACGTGAAAAATAGATACATTTTTTACTTAACAGTCGGGAGGGTTGGCATGTGTGTACCTATAAAGAGTACTTTTAAAAATCCAGGTGATAATTCCCTGGCTGTCTTTTCACTACTGAAAATGATACAGGCATTTTGCTCCAAGACAAAAGTGGCTTTGCTAGTTAGTGAAAATTATAAAACAGCATTTCTTTCAAAAGGCGCATAGCTATCAAAATATTCCATACTAAGACACCATACATGCCAACCCTCCCAATTTCGGCGGGAGACTCCCGATTTTTCGGTGAAAAATATCATTATTTTTCACGGTCTCCTGCCAAAAATAACTGTAGCCCCAATACATTCCTACGTGTGATATGTCTCCGGGTACCGGAGTAGCCGTGAGCCCCAGCCCCACCAAGAGAGGCCATGCACACACACTTGTTGCTGGGTCGAGCTCCCCGGTCGATCTGCCGCGGCCAGGAATGCCCACTTTATTTATACCGTACACAGCGGAGTGCAACGTCACGCCGCCGCGTGCATGTGCCCTTAAAGGGGCAGCACTACACTCCTCCTTTTTCATAACGAAACAAAGAACAAAGGATAACTACACACAGAATATAAAAGCACACTGCACACAAAGAAACAGACCCCTTTAATCACAGCCACACCGTCCCACGTGTCGATTCCAGCCCACGGGGTGTTACTGCCAGTTCAGGGGTCCAGAACGTAGTCACTCAGGTGGGCAGGCTTCCCCCTCCTAACCCTTTTTAAAATTTGAGAGTAAATGTGATTTTAAGAGAGTAAAAATGACTTTTCTCCTTTGCAAGAGAGTACAATGTATGTGACATCCAGCTGACGTGTGCAAAAACTGTATGGAAATCATTACTATGCAGCAGCTTTCTGCATTGTGACAGAATACACCTTTCATTATTTCTGGCCATTTGATCTCACCTGTATATATTTAAATGTTAAAATCACAAAAACCTAGCCAATTATATAGTAAAGCAAACATGAATTGTATTGTGTGTTGTGAGATTCGATAGCAGAATTGTCTTTTGATGTTTAATAAAAGTCCTAATTTCCTGGAGCTTTTACTACCTAATATTATGCGTAATGTTATGATACAACAGTGCAGAGAGGCAAGGACTCCATGCTAAATTCTATATCTAATCTAGTGGTCAAATGGTTATTTATATAGCTCTTTTGGCAAAGCGCTGTGCATACAACATATTTATCACAATTACCACAAACCAAAGTTGGTACTCCTTTATCGACCTCGAAAGGATGAAAGGTTGAGTTGGACTTGCCGGGATTCGAACCCGCAACCTACAGATCACGCACAGATTGCAGCAATGGGTGCTAAAACCGGCTGAGCTATCTTATTGGCTAACATCCTTCAGAGGTTGATTAACTGAATTTTGATTGAGGTATAATAATCACAGTACCTAGAAGTATGACGAGCCATAAATGAAGCGCTACATAAAGTTAAATACCTATCTGGATTATCACAGGGACATGTTTTGCTGAGTTTCTATTTCAATTACCAATGTAACTTTCATTTGTTTGTTTTTGAACAGCGCTTGCATTTCCTTGAGAGTCAGGTTTTTGATGTTTTAATTGTAGTCCTGAAGATTTGAGAGGCTAGAACACCTGCGATCAGTGTAATGACAATCACTCACCCTTGAGCAAAGACTCTGCTGCCACTGACCATTTATAGTAATGTACCACATTGCAAGGTTGAATGGATGTAAACTAGACTGTGCATAGTCATCACTTTACACCCTGTTTTTATAATAAGAGTGTAAATTAAATTATAAGTGTAAACATGATCTGCCTCTGCATGATTATGCACACAGCACCGGAACTTTGAAAAATACAATTGTGCAATACTGGTTTGCTTTCACTGGAAAAAAAGCATAACTTGTTATAAAAATATGAATTCTCAATTGCAACTTAGTTTTCCATCTTATTAGTTATACAATCCTAAAATTCTCGGAAAGCATGCACAGTGCTTCTGAAGCTGAATGGAAAGAAACCATTCATTTTATCACAGTGTGCAGTTTATTTTTTTGAAAGGCTTCAGAGAAATACATTCTGTTTTAGAGGTGGCTTGCAATTACATCCATGTAGATAAACATCAAAAGAAGCCTTCTGGTTTTTGTCAAGTAACCCGACCTTTGCGCTGCCCTCTGCTCTAAACCTGTGTGTAAATGTACCCAGGAAAATAATAAAGCTGTTGTATTTACAAGATTTTCATGTGTAAAAAGGCCTGGTACCCACCTTATCTGAAGGCCTGCCTTTGGGGATACCTCCTGACCCCTCCCAGATTGGTCCCTCCTCACATGAGCTCCCCCGAGCCGGGGAGCATGGCGGGTGGCCCAGGCCACCGTCCTCGTCCGGTACATCAGTCACGTTCCTTCTCTGCAATACCTCTGGCCCAACGTCTCCCAGTTTCTTGAAGAAACTAGCATTGCGAGTGACAGAGGCAGTCCCATCCGACGCTGTTACCATGGAGCCGTACACTGCTACCACGTCCAACGGACCAGGTTCATATGTCAAAGACAGCTCCCCTTGCGGATGACGATTCTTGACTAGTACTTCATCGACTGGGAAGAACTGCGGGGGCAGAAGTCCTCGTCTGATATTCTCTTGCTGAGTCCTGATTCTCCTCTCCCTTTCACCTGCTCATCGTTGATAACCGCTGGTTCTCTTTCCCCTACTTCCGGGATGACGCCCCTTGTGCACCGCTTGAACATGGCTTCAGTTGGAGCCACACCTGTGGAGGTGTGTGGGGTGGCTCGGTACTCCCGTAAGAACTGGTACAGGGTCCTCTGTAGACTGTGACCCTGGCCTTGAGCGATGCAAAAGACTTTGTTGAGAGTCTGCATGAAGCGTTCGCCCAGGGCCACAACGGCGCAATCTTCCGTTGATGGACCCCATACGCCTCCATCAACTGGGCAAAACTGTCTCCTTGGAAAGGTGGACCATTATCTGAGCACAGCACCTGGGGCAGGCCATGTATGACAAAATTGTTCTCCATAGTGACAGCAACGTTCTCAAAAGCCACTGAGTCTATGAACTCCACCTCCGGGTACCTGGACCATTCATCCACGACCACAAGGAAGTGTGTGCCCCAGCCTGTGGACCCAAAGTCAGCGTGGACTTCTTCCCAGGGCTTGGTGCCTCTCTGCATGGTATCTATGATGGGTTCCCGCTGAGCCGGGTACGCTGCCTGGCACCACACACAGGCTGCCACAAACTCATTGACCCGCCTCTCCAAATCCTGAAACCACACCTTTTGTCGCAGGCAGGTCTTGGTTTTGGCAGTATCCTGATGCCCTTGGTGTGCCAGCTCAATCACCTGCATGACCTTAACCTGTGGGATCACAATCCGGTCACCCCTGAGCAACAGTCCTGACGCGGGGAATGCCAGCTCATCCTTGATCCTCAACAGCTGTTCCAGTGACGCCTTCGTTTCCTAGGTCCTCAGAGCCAACGTGTCCACCACAGATTTCTACGAGCCCTGCTGAAGTGCCGCTTTCAGGATGATGAAACACTCATCCCCCGATGCCGCCTGTTCCAGCTCCTGGATTGGCACCGAGTTAGGAGGGCCGCCTCCACCACTAGCCGAACATGCTCATCGGCCTCCTCCGCACCGATGTTTTGCAGTCCTTCGGACTCCCCCCTCGGGTGTCTGAACAAATAATCGCTGCATTGTTGTTGCCTGGTGTCAGGAATGGCACTCTGTCAAGAGTGGCACAGGGTACCCAAGTAGAGTTTGGGTGGCTGTGCTGAGGTAAGGTAGCAGATAAGCACACACAGCAGGAAGTTCAACAAGAAAGAAGAGTAGGAAACAGTAGCTGTGAGCCAAAAGGGGCAAAAGATACAAAGGTACAAACAAACTGGATTCCCTCTTTGGGTGTATGCTGAAATGGGGAAGAGTGTTCCACGAACCTTAGGAAACTCCAGCCTTCTGCACAGATTGCTATAACAGAGGCCCACGCTGTATGCTCATGGCTGGGAACAACAGCAGTGGGTGTCTGTAAAACTGAAAACGCGACAAAGGAAGGGGCAGAGGTTGCCTGCCGGAAACCAACAGGCAAGCCCTGTACAAAGGGATTACATAAGACACATTTCAAGACAAGAACAGAAATATCCAGCGAAAAGGAAGTCAATGAGCAATCTAGCAGAAGGAAATGAAGGAAAGGCAGTTAGACTGAAATAGATAACCTAAGGTGGAGTACAGAGGACTCAAGGAATAGAACAAGGAGCAGCAGTCAGGAAAACAGAAGGCTGCAAAGTAGGAAGCAGGTCTGCAGTCAAGAGTGGCACTAGGTGCAGGCAAACTGTATTGGACTGCGGAGGACTGTAGTAGGCTGAAAGGCAGGGAGTCCAGAAAAACAGGACAGAGAGAGATTAGTAGTAGGCGACAGACAGAGAGCCCAAAAGAATAGGGCAGCTAGGTAGGGAGCCCAGAGGAGCAGGGCTGTAGGCAGCGAAGAGGTGCAGGCTGCAAGGTAAGGAGCCCAGGGAACAAGGGCTTGGAGACAGCAGAAGGTTGCAAGCTGCACGGTAGGGAGCCCAGAGGACAAGGGCTGTAGGCAGCCGGAGTGAGGCAGGCTGCAGGGCAGGGAGCTCAGAGGACAAGGACGGTAGGCAGCCGGAGTGAGGCAGGCTGCAGGGCAGGGAGCCCAGAGGACAAGGATTGTAGGCAGCCGGAGTGAGGCAGGCTGCAAGGCGGGCAGCAGAGGACTAGGACTGTAGGCAGCCGGAGTGAAGCAGGCTGAAGAGCAGGGAGCCCAGAGGACAAGGACGGTAGGCAGCCGGAGTGAGACAGGCTGCAGGGCAGGGAGCCCAGAGGACAAGGATTGTAGGCAGCCGGAGTGAGGCAGGCTGCAAGGCGGGCTGAAGAGGACTAGGACTATAGGCAGCCGGAGTGAGGCAGGCTGCAGGGCAAGGAGCCCAGAGGAGCAGGGCAGCTAGGAGTGAGCCCAGAGGAGCAGTGCCGCTGACTGTAGAGGGCTGCAGAGGACTGTAATAGGCTGCAAGGCAGGAAGCCCTGAGGACAAGGGCTGTAGGTAGAAGGCAGCGGAGCGTGATCGGCTGCAAGGCAGGGAGCCCGGAAAGGGCACTGGAACAAAACAGGGTAATGCAGCAACAGGAACAGCATACAAAGTAAAGGGTCAAGGCAAACAGGAGCAGGGAGAACTCAAGATGCAAGACACTGTGCTCCTGCAGGCAGCTGCTTATATACAGCCCTGCCCTGTTCTGAGGCAGGCTAATTGACAGCACCTGTAGCAGCACACCTGAAGACAATCTGCCTCCTCCCTCTCTGGTCCTGAGCAGGTGGAAGCAGCACTGGCCGCTAGGGCTTCTGGGGATTGTGGTCCCAATAACGATGAATGAGAATAGCCAGGAATTGAGGACTGCAGCCAGGTGCATTATGGTAAATGTAGTTAATTGAATAAAATAAGAAAGAACCAAAGTTGAGCAAATGGAAATAAAAGACCAAGGCGTGAAAAGGAGTTGTTCAAGGAGTATTAGGAGGATAAATGAGTACCAAGTAGTCCATGATGGTTGCCAATGCGTGCGCCAGCGGCACGGGCATGACACCTGGCCGATACTCCAGGGATACCCCGTACTCCAACAGGGCCAGCATCCATCACTCAATCCTTGCCGGTGGCTTTGATGACGACCCCGCCAGAATGGGTTAGAAGGGCTTGTGATCTGTGACCACCGTCACTGGCCTCCCCAGGACATACAGCCGGAAGTGATGACAGCCCCACAAGACCGCCAAGGCCTCTCTCTCAATCTGAGAGTACCTTTGCTCTGTCTCTGACAGTGCCTTGCTGGCATAAGCGACTAGCTGGACCTGCAATTTGGAATTGATTTGAGTGAGCACCGCACCCAGTCCAAATGGGCTGGCATCGACCACAATTTCCGATTGAAGGGATGGGTCAAAGAAAGCCATGGTATCTTCCGCTGTCAAAGCCCCCTTTACATCTTCAAAAGTGGCCTGCTCCAATGGCCCCCACTGTTCTTGATGAACCGGCCACAATATGTGACCATTCCCAGAAAACCCCTGCCTTCTGACACGTTTTCAGGGGGTCGTGCCTCCACAATGTCCTTAACTTTTCGAGGGTCCGGTGACACACCCCCTTCTTTGAAGACAAAGCCAAAGAACTCGATCTTAGGTTTCAGGAATTCACACTTGTCCCTGTGCAGTGTCACACCAAGGGATTTAAGTCACTCAAGAGTCCTTGCCAGTCTACCTAGGTGCTCTACCTCTGACCGTGCAAACACCAATATGTCATTGCTTATGTTCAACACTCCCTCCAAGTCAGCAAGGGCACAGCAGATAATGTTTTGGAAGACCTCAGTTGCTGACAACACAGCAAAGCTCAAACACTTGTAGCGGTAGAGACCACAGTGTGTGGTAAATGTTGTTATGTACTGCGACTTCGGGTGCAGCACCATCTGATGATATCCAGCCCTAAAGTCCAGTTTGGAGAAGAACCCGGCTCCTTGTAGCTCAGCGATGATGTCATCTATGGTGGGGGTGAGATGCGCTCCCTTTTAATGGCTTTGTTTGGAAGCCGCACTGCTTGGGTTTCTTGGCGATGACAATAGGAGACACCCAGGGTGTCAGGCCTACCAGCTTTTCAATGATATTCAGTTCGACTAAACTGTCCAGTTCTTTGTCAACCAAGTGCTGCAGATGGAACGGGACCCGGCAATGCTTCAATGCAATCGGTTGGATGGACTCATCAATGTGGAGCCTCACCGGGTCACCTGCCATTCGGCCTATGCCCTCAAACAGCCGACTATACTTCGCATGGAGCTCCTGCGCGTCCTCGACATAGACGGAGTAGGCAAAACTTACTATGCCGAGCGCCTTCGCAGCTGCACAGCTCAGCAAGGTGTTGATGCTGACGGTCGCCACATAGAAGTGGGTCCTGATCGATGACTCTCCATGGCCTACGTTGGCCACAAACGCCACATCGAATGGGATAGGTTGCTCAACACCAAACGTAAAGATACATGCTTTAGGAGTCAGTAGCCTCGGCGGACATTCCATGGCGTCATAGTGTTCCTGCACCATGACATTCACGGATGCCCCTGTGTTGACCAGCAACGGGACCGAGGACCCGTTCACCTGTACCAGGCACCGTGGCTCTCTCCTGTTCTTGGGCCGCAGAATGCCAACACTTGACACAAAGAAAACATTCTCCTCCTCATCATCATCGTCCTCTTGTGGGGCACCGTCCTCCCCTTGATTGACCTGGGCGATGTTAGGCGGGCGCTGTTGTCTGAAGAATCCTGCTCTAATGGGCCCCCTCGGGACCACGACCGGCAGTGGAGCTCTACACATCCGGACATAGTGATCTGACGCTCCGCAGCGGCCACATGATTTGCCTTGTTCTGGGCACTCTGCAGGGTGACGAAGTCATACCCACACTTCATGCAGGAGTCCATTGTTTTCGTACCACGATCACGCCTCTTTCCCCATGGCCACTTCCTACAGCGCACACCTCTTCTGTCTTCCCCGGGCACACTCCGTCCTCCATTCTGAAGGCTCTCACCTCGGACACCTCCTGACAGCGTCCCATCTCCAAAACACGAGGTAGCGTGATCCCTGGTTCACGCAGCACCTGTCTGCGCAGCTTGCCTGAAGCACACCCTTGGATCAGCTGGTTGCAGATCATCATGTCCGCATTGTCTCACGCACATGGTAGAGACAATTGGCGCAACCTGCCATAAAATGTGTTCAAAGTCTCGTCATCCTTCTGGCGGGTAGAGCACATCACAAAATGTTCATAGGGCCTCATTACGAGTATGAAGGCAGCCATGCTGCCTCCATACCATGTTGCAGCACCGGGTTCCTTCAATGAGGAATAACTGGGTCATTCCAACATTGGAGGACCCGGTAATTCCTCCTTGAAGGAACCGATCCCCATTCCCATTTGAGCCCCCATAGGGCTCGTTATTAGCTCCTTGGTCCCCTCGCGGGACCCGGAAAGGACGTCTGGTTTTACCAGACGTCTGTTCCGGGTCCCGCAAGGGAACCTCATAATTGCGCATCCTGCAATGAATGATGCCGGTCCCGTACCGGCAGCCTTCATTACGGGAGCACAAGCCTCGTAATGAGGCCCATAGTCAGTGTTTGCCAGTGGCATAAAGTATTTCTTCAGAGCGGTCCTGGCTGTGCTATAGGAACCATTGGAGGCTGCAGAGACTGAAATACCTTGTGTACCGCAGGCCCTGCAGAATACAGCAACATTGCCACCTTGCTGTCGTTGTTGGTCTCACCCGTTGCTCTGAAGTACATGTCCAGCCTGTCTATCCCCATTTTCCATCTTGGACCCAGACTGGACAGAGCACCTGAAATGTCAAATTCGGGCATTTGTTGAAGTGCCCCCTGCTGTCTCATCACAAGCGGTGCCTGGGGAGCAGGAGGTGCTCCCGCACCCTGCATGGTAGTGAGCGCACAGGCACCCCACCAAAAATTAAATGGGGCAGCAACTCACCAACCTGCACACGGAAGATGAGTGTGATGATGTCAGTCAAGCACTGTTGATGCTGCAATCAGAGGATGAGTGTGACAACGTTTGCGAGGCAGTGCTCCTGAAATCTTCATATGACTCTTCCATCACCCTGCAAACAGCCTAGGCTGGCTTCCAGGCACCTCGGAAAACGTCCAAAACGTGACACAAATTGGAGCACCAGGCATGTACCCAGAACACCCCAGTCCAGACAATGTACAGTGCAGGCTGATGTTTCTGCCAAGGGACTTCCTAGTCACTCCAGTTGCTCCAAAAATTGAGCAGGGTGGGCCCAGGGGAACAGACAAAATAATTGCAGGCCTCCCCAGCTCCTCTCCTCATACTTGACATGTAAATGATGAAAAACACTTTCAAAAGGGTGGTCAGTGATAATGTCGAATGCAATAATGTTGACAGTCAAAATGTCGAAAAAAAATGTCGAAAAAAATAATGTCGAAAATCAATAATGTCGAATTTTTTCTACATTTTTTCGAATTTTTAGAAAAAAGTAAATACATATATATAATTAAAATGTGTTGAGTATGAGGGGTGAGAGGGTGGTGGGGGAGAGGCAGGGGGTGTTTGGTGAGGGGGTTAGGGGGGACCCCCCTAGTAAATGATATCCTTCTTGTTTATTTATTTACTGAATAAATAAATAAATATATAATTAAAATGTGTTGAGTATGAGGGGTGAGAGGGTGGTGGGGGGGTGGGCGGGTGGCAGGGGGGTGTTGGGTGGGGGGGGTTGGGGGGACCCCCCTAGTAAATGATACTCTTCTTGTTTATTTATTTATTGAATAAATAAATAAATAAATATATAATTAAAATGTGTTGAGTATGAGGGGTGAGAGGGTGGTGGGGATGTGGGAGGGGGGTGGCAGGGGGCTGCTGGGTGAGGGGGGTTCGGGATGGACTCTTCTTGTTTATGTATTTATTGATAGTGATAAATTACATTTTTTTTTCGACATTTTTTTTTCTAAAAATTGACTCTTTTCATTATATGTATAGGTTTTCGACATTATTGTTTTCAACATTTTTTTTTCAACATTTTTGTAAGTCGACATTTTGTCGCAAATTGCGGCATGGCTACTGGCATAACTTGTAATGAGGGCCAGAGACTTTGATTACAAGTTTCTAAAACCTTTATTTTGGTGTTTTGGTTGGGTTGGTAGAATTCCTAACTGCCCTAATTCTAGAATGGGAGTAGTCTCCACCATTAAATAAAATACAGATAAGTCTAAGGGCCTCATTACACGGAAGACGGTAGGGGATTACCGGCACCGGTAAGGGCACCAGTGCCAGTAATCCCCACCGCCCTACTACGAGGTCCCTCAGCGGGACCCGTCCTTAACGTGTGGTCAGACCACACGTTAAGGACAGGACCTGCTGTGGGACTTCAGTGCAAATAACGGTACCGCAAATTACGGTACCGTTATTTGCTCCTTCCCCATTCCCATTGAGCCCTATGGGGGCTCAAATGGGAATGTGGAATGGCTCCCGGAATGAGGATTTACTGGTCCCGCAAAGGTCGGAGTAGGCCGGTAAGTCCCTATTCTGGGAACCCGGCCTCCGACGGCGGTAAGGGGGTAGTCATGGCGCTAATAGTGCCATCGCTACCGCCCTCCGTGTAATGAGGCCCTAAGTCAGTCTAGTCAAAATAAAAAGGCCTATACTAACAAAAAACGAACCTTGCGCTCCTTATCAATTGACAAATGTGTTAAGGGAATACAAAAGGAAAAAAGAAATGTCAGAATGACTTAGGCAACAACTCCCTTCCCCACGTTCAGCAGCACAGGGTCTCGAGAGTTTCTTAAAAAGGATAGGTGGATGGCACAATTCTATCAGTCTTGCACACTGTGGCTTACTGGCACAATTCAACAGTTCAGGCTTGGGCTTCAAGCTTTTGGCAGTCTTAGGCTTTGTCCGCCTTCTCATAAACACACATTTCTATTCTTGACTTTTGCTTTGCCACAATCCAATACTGGCTTCCCTCTGCCGGGCTCGAGCCTGCCTCTCTTTTCACATTCACTTGCTTACTTTATCACAGTTCAGCACAGGCTTCCCTCTGCCGGGCTCAAGCCTGTCTTTCTCTTTGTGGGGGATTCCCTTCCCCACGTTACTTCACAATAACTTTTACTATATCGTAGTTCAACACAGACCTCCCTCCGCTGGGCTCGAGCCTGTCTTTCTCTTTGTGGGGATTCCCTTTCCTACGTTTCGTCTTTATATCTTTGCACTATCAAAGACTTTTGAAACTACAAGGCTTTCACATAAACCTCTGCATGACCACTTTGACCTCTGGTTACACGATTCAACAATCAACAATCTTCCTCATCTCGCAATGCTTCTTGGTACTTGTAGTTTTCACTCTCTTAACTTTGCCCTCTTGGCCTCTTTCAAAGTTCATATGTTGTGCCCTCTCGACATATGTAGAGTTCACATACTTTGCTTTTCACTTATTCAATGTTCACTCAGGATCACAGATACTGTCTTGTCCTTGGTTCCCGTTTGAACACTTCAACTCAGAACATTTCACAGAGATTTCTGAATATGCGATTCCGCCTCATAGGACCACTCTGTTACTTTGTATACTTTCTTCATCATTCATCAATTGTCCTTTCCATCTACGTGTTTTATCAGCACACACGCAACTTTCAACTTTTGATTACAGTTACTTTTGCTTTTTAACACAAAGCAGGCTTTTATTGCCTTCGATAACTCACAGGTTGTGTTAATTGGCTTCTCTCTTCAGCGTCTTTCATGTAGGTGTTAAGGCCATTACCAATGCCTCCTCTGCTCTTCCCCAACTCTGTCATTCACCCAGGAGGGTAGAGGGCTTCTCCGAAGCATCTTGAAAGTTTCTCCTTTCTGCTCACTCGGTTTCAGCTTTGGAACCCTTACGGCTTTTCGAAAGTGTGGAATTCTTGCCTGGCTCTCTTTCGTTCCTCGCCACACCCGATCAGCCCTTTGGCCTTCCAACTTCCATTGCCTGGTTTGCATCATCGCCACAAGAACTGCTCCTTCTCGTACCCAGCCTCGCTCAGAGTGCACCTGTGCGTGCCACCTTTTATCCTGACAGGGAATGTTAACAAGTGGCGGGTGTGTATAGTTAGGATTAAGTGCCTGACTCTGCCTGGTCTCATTAAAGGGACAGAGCCATTGCAAGTTAGTAGAGGTAATCTTCCTGGCCTCATTCTTCATCTTCCTCAGCTCAGTAGTGTTATAAATGTGAAGTGGGGAGTAATTATAGGATCTGTACTTTTGAATAAAATAAGCAGGGCTAGGGGTTAGATGGGTTGTGGAAAAAGGGTGATACCATATCTCACCATCAGGTGTTTCTCCCCCACTCCCTGAGGACCCCTTACCCAGGTGATCCACTCTATCTTGTCTACCCCCAGGGTCAGATCCAAAAACGATGGCCTTTCCCTGGCCAACTGAGTACGGTATCCCCAGGCACTAGGTTGTGAAACGCCCTCTGGTTTTTCACATCCCCTTCCCCTATGCAATGTGGACAAATCTATTTCACAGGGGAACCGTGAAAGGAAATTGACATTGCTCTAATATTTACATTTCTGATGTTCTACCTTGAAACCATCACATAACACATGGGTTATTTATTTGTTTATTTATTTGTTTATAGCATTTGTCATACACCCAAACCCGGAGGTATCATAGCGTAGGTTACAGCAGGCTTACTTGTCTGGTTACAGGATGTCAATGGGTAAAATGCATGCAGCGTTTGACATTGGTTACAGTACAGGAATTTGGGATTACAGTATAGCAGGATACAAATAACATAACAGAGAGAACAGTTCCCGATGCAAATGGGGGCAGATACATGGTAAGGACATAGAGGATGAGCAGTAGGTTAGAATTTATTGAAGAGCCATGTTTTAATGAGCTTCTTAAAGTGTGGGTGAGAGGGCTAATTTCTGATGTGGGATTGGATGGCATTCCATGTTTTGGGGACTGCTACTGGGAAGCTGCTTCCTCCTACCCTCGAGCTTTTGTACCTTGGGACAAAAAAGTGAGTGCTGGAATTGGATCTGAATGTTCTGATGGTATTTTTTTGGGAGATAGAGTTGATGAGGTATGTGGGAGCCACCTTAGTGAGACATTTGTGTGTGACGTACAGTGTTTTGAAGAGGATCCTGGCTTGGATGGGTAACCAGTGAACATCCCTCCTGATATGCGAGATGTGGCCTTTTCTTTTTAGGCCGAGGGCTGCATGTACAGCTTTATTTTACAACAGTTGTAGCTTGGCCAGGTTTTTGCTAGTGGTTCCTAACAAGAGAATGTTGCAATAGTCTAATTTTGATAAAATGAGCACGCGGGCTAAGGTGAGACAGTTTTGAGGTGTGAGAAATTGGCGGCTGAGTGCAATGAGTTTAGATGTGTAGGCAATGGAAGAGGAAAGGGTACTGATGTGCTTGGTCATTGTGAGGGTGGAGTCTAGGTGAACACCCAGCATTTTGACCTGTTTAAGGACTGGGATGGGTGTTCAGTCAATAGTGATGGCAGAAAAATCGGGATGGAGAGATTTTATTTTTGTGAGCTACATTGACCCGCTCAGCAGAATTCCCATCCATGACCAAGCTGCACTTCTGCAGTCAACAGCAAAATGGCTGCGCTGGCTCCTTGGAGCACCATTGCATCAAAACTGCGTTTGGCAGTGACAAAAGGATGGCTGCACCATTGTGCCAAACACCTATTGGGCGAGTTGGAACAGAGAGCACACAGAGAAAGGTGTCAGGGTGTGTTCTTGTGTGCACAAAAAGAAGCACATTAAAAAAAACAGCACCGCTCTGCTGTTTGCAAAAAGTTCCCATTGAAAAGGGAATATTTTACACTAAAAAGGATGCTGCCCTGATGCTATTTTCATCTATTCCACATCACATTGCTTTTTATCAATAAGGCCCTGCTATGCCCATCCATATTCACATTGTGCATCAGCAGAAGAGAGCCTTATCCCTGCATGACAGGCTGTGTCAGCCAAATCTGAGAAATCAAAAGAATCTTCACTTTCAGCCGTGCAGGAAAACGCTTAACTTTTGGGTTACAAAATGTCAAAAATCAAGGCTTTAAAGAAATCCTAGCTCTATGGGCATATGTCAATTTCAGTGAAACTCTGGCTTGAACAAACTGCTGAATAAAAGAAACTGAAAAGGGCTGCAAAACAATATTTGGAAGCCAGATGGAAGAGAAAAAACAAATTTAAAAGAGAAATCCTAGCAGATTTCACCATGTGTCAAAATGGGCTTTTTCAAACCAAAACAAAATGCCTGTTTTAAAAGTGCAATGTTGACTAAAAACGTGTCCGTGCCTAGCAATGTAAAGGGGGGTTTGCTGGGGAACATATATGGGATGTTTTACTCAACAGGCTTGTTTTTGATTCAGAACAAAATAAAAGAAAATAAAGGAATTAAAATGCATTGGCTGTATTTTGCAAGCTCCAGAACAGGTCTTTCTGCTGGCTAAACTGAGGCCTTCCCCCAAAAGGAGCCACCATAAACTTTTGGGACACATAAGTGATAATTGCTAGCTTGGAAAACTTTGAATAGAATCAGAAGGCCACATATTACAGGCTCATCAGACTTTTGTCTAGGCAGAGGCCTCTTACAATAGAGATTCTGGTACACCAACCTGTAAAGTGAGGAAGTGGCAATAAACATTCAATCAAACTGGGAAACCCCCATGACCACCCTGGGCTGAAATGACAGTTGGTGGTAGCTGAGGAAAAAATGGGCCAAGTGAAGGACAAAGGCCAGGCCCATTTGTTTCAAAAGACTATTTTATTAAGAAACTTTTCAGACTTTTATCTTTGCAACAAGACTTTGCAGGAACGTAAAAATTTAACAGTGTAAATGTAATTTTGTGGTTTTTAATTTAAGACATTGTAGCCTTCACTACCATATTGGGAACATAAATGGCAGAGAATTGCATATTCTAAGGAAAGTGTAAATGATGCCACTTTGTAATTCAATGCTCATATGCCTAATAATAATCTATACACATGTATAAAGTTATAGAATTTTAGGCTGAATATTTCTCACTTGAAACGATGAAAAATTGTTAAGCGGATGAGTTGGACTGGCATGCTCTGCGTAAAATATGTAATCTGCCCATGTGATTTGTTAAAGTGCCACAACTGTACAAATGTGTAAATTATATTAAGACTGATTTGTGGCAAAAAGGTCTGTGGGAAGACTTTGCCTATCATAAAGTCCAACTCCATAAAAACGGAGTCACCTCCTAGAGGAGGCAACCAACATTGGTTGTCCTATCCAGGTCTCGGGGGTAGGCCAAGCTCAGTTCTGCCCACCAATAATTCGATGATGTCACCATGTCTTATAAATAACAGTGGCTGACAGAACTCTAGAGACACAGACTCTCTCCTGAATTTCCAGCGCCTGCGTTCCTGATATTCTACATTCATCTTGCCAGATACCAGATTCCACTACAAGGCCAAATCAAAGCTGACCCTATCCCAGCAAGGCGTTGATCCAGAAAATCCCACTAGAAATCCCATTAACAAAGGGGAAAAGCTGTGGTACCCTTTTGGGGAGCATCTGTGACCAGACCGGCTTTGTGTCCACTACTTGCATCCAGCTGTACCTTTAGCATCCAGCGACCAGACTTGCCCAGCTGTTTGCTGTAAGGGGCGCCCGTCGTGCGATGACCAGAACCCAGTTGACTGTCCCAATATCCCAAACTCAAGCGTGGACTGTGAGTATTTCCTCATCCCACAGAAACTCATAGCCTACACCATCCTGATCCTTTTGTTTTTGTTCCACTCTCTAAGCAACCATATCCATGCCTTGGTAATATGTCCAACTGTCAGAATTCTTTGTGCATCTTGTCTGTGATTTCCTAGTCTAAGCGCCATTCTTTCATTCATCCCATCTTGTAACTCTGTAGCAATATTTTGAATAATTTAATTAATTTCCACATAAAGAGACACACGGCGTGGAGTGGGTTAATGTGGCCGACTTAATCTGTTTCATCGGCAGCGCTATCCTCTTGATAAACTATTATAAGTAAACTTTGTCTCTTTCTTTCCAAGCTGATTTTTTTTCTCTTCTAAGGCTTCATTTTACCAAAACCGAACCTCCTTTTTTCTTGCAAATCTCATCCAATCCTTCAGGTAGAGACATCATTTCACCTCTATATTGTCCCTGTGATGTGAATCTATCCCCCAGCCTAAAAACCGCATTCCGATTTCAAGTATTTCACCCGTTTTTCTTAAAAACCGTTTGTGCCATTTAAAACTGCATCCGTGTAAAATGCTACTTTCCAACGTGTGATTCAGGCTGCATCATGTTCTTACTGTCACCGAAATCGCATCCGGGTTCCCAGAATGAGGAATTACCGGGCCATTCCGAGTTCGGAGGGCCCGGTAATTCCTCCTTCTAGGAACCCGGGCCCAGACCTTCCCCATTCCCATTTCAGCCCCCATAGGGCTGAATAGGAATGGGAGAGGGAGCAAACAACGGGCCGATTATGAACGGCCCGTTGTTTGCTCCCTCCTCCCCTCGCGGGACCCGCTCTGCATGTCTGGTGAAACCAGACGTGCAGAGCGGGTCCCGCGAGGGGACCTCGTAATCAGGCGGTACGGGGTTGACGCACTGGCACCTTTACCAGCGCCATTAACCCCGTACCGTCTGTGTTATAATGAGGCCCTATGCCTTTGTTGATACCTTGCCTTCTGATTGCCAGTGTTTATACATTCCTGTCAATGTGAGAAATCATATTTGCTTTCAACCCTCCTTTCTTTCCCCGGTTTCAGGAACCCAGACAACCCAATCCGGGAGAGGGGAGGCCAAGGTTGGAGGGTTACCAAAATCCCCAGTACCTAGGATACTCCGGGAGAAGGGATAGTTACCCTTCTTGTGAACCTCCTAGGTACAGACAAAGACCCCCGTACCAGCCGGAACGGGTGTCCCAACAGGAGCGCCAGGTCCAGAACCTCACCCAGGATCTGGGTCGTATGTTGAAGGCTCAACAAAACCCTCAGATGAACATGGCGGCTCAGAACCCCACCAACCAAGGGCCTGGTACCCCAGAACAATGACGGGGAAGAGAACTCTGACAACTCACCGGTTCCCGAGGAGGAGGCACAGGGGAAGGGGGTGTAAAGCCCTAGAGGAAGCTTCCTTCCTCACCCATGAAAAGCCCCTGGACACTCAGGAACCAGAACAAAATTCTCCTGCCCCTGAAAATCTGCAATCCAGGGAACAGAGGGTGTGTAGGAGAAATAAAGACAGTAAAAAGGCCCATTTTGGGGAGGAAGTTAGTGTCCTCCAATATGAAGGGGAAGAATCCTTAGAGGATTCTGGGAAAACAATCTTCTCCTGCAGGGACGGGGGAATTCCTCCCAAAGAAAGATGGGTCCCGAGAGATCCGAATGAAGACTGGGTGGGTGTGGGGACTGATTCAGAGTCACCCATTCCTGAACACCAGAATTGCCATTCTGAGAGTAAAATAGTAAAGGAGGGATCTTCCCCACAAACCTGTCCTAGTGACTGCCTCCAGGTAAAAGGGGGCATCACAGAATTAGGGAAACAGGGGATTCCCAAATCCCCAACTATTTCAGGATGTCAAATTTTTATTACAGATCCCCAGACTCTGACACAGAAAATTGTCCAAAATGACACTGTGTGAGAGTCAAAAATAAAGAACATTAACACCCAGCTTGCCCAAAACGCACGTTACCTTTGCCCACTTGATGAGAAAGAGGGGAGATTTTATGCCCCCGTTCAAGTGCAAGGGCAATGTCCAATTTCAGCACTGGTGGACACTGGATCCCAATCCACTCTTGTGTCAAAAAGGGCCTTTGATCAGATAAATTCAGGAAGGGGGAGAGATACCAGATCCCTCTCACCCCTCTTCCTGGACAACTCCAGAACTTCGACGGGAAGTAAATTCCTGTCGAGGGGACTGCGGATTTGGAAATAAAAATTGGGCCACACAAAGTGAAACACCCGCTCATAGTCGTTACTCAAGAGGGAACACCCTGTCTACTATGGAATGATATCCTGCGCAGGTTGTCCCCCCTAATAGACTGTGTGAACAAGGTCCTATGGACTCAGACTAACAGGCCAATACAATTAAAACAGAGTGTCAACCATGTTAGTTTAAATGGCACATGCTACATGGTTGAACAAAAATCTGATCATATTGAGTTTCATTTCCAGAACAATCAAATACCTGACGTGACAGTAATTGCTGTAGGACAACAAACTGGTGATGGGAACTCCTCTACATTCCTGATAATCAACCTTCCAGTTTTAAGTGGCATTCCACACTGGAAATACTTTGACATTTTATACTGATTCACAATCTCAAAATCCCAATCTTATAGTCAAAACGGATGAGAAACCAGCTCAAAGTTTTGTTGATATTCAGAAAATTAGAGAACAGTTGTTTATCCCTATGCTATTAAATGAGGGGAAGGAGTATATTCTTGTCCAAGTGTGCGTGAACAACGGAAAGAGCTTCATCAGTGAAGCCACGTTCAGACAGCTCCCAAAAGATCCAGCATTCCCACATTTAAATTGATCAATAAGTGGGAAATGGGCCTGGAAACTCCCAATTCCAAACATCTGCTGTCTGGCAGGTGTATGCTCAAAATGTCTATAGGTAACAAAAGCATAGAACATAATTTTTGGGTCGTGCGAGATGTCCCTTCTGCATTCTATTTAGGCAGTGACATTCTCAATCGGTTTGCCATTAATTTGGACCTGATAAATTACAAAGCCTGGTCCCGACTAGGGGGCAATCCCATGGACTTTGATGATTCAGAAAAAGCATTTTGGTCAGCGCATTTGATGCTGTATGCAGTTGAAGTTCAAATTGGAGAGTAAGTCACCATCCCAGGACGGACCCTACAATTCCCACTTGAATTAAAAATTAAACGAGGACAGAAACTGCAAAATCCTGACGCATATGTACACCTCAATGCACATCTCCAACAGCAGGGGTTGGGGTTAAACCCAACCCCACTAGTCAATGTAGAATGCAACACCATTCCAATATTGGTGGATAACAGCTAAAATCACTCTGGGCGCAGGCACCATTATTGGAATGGCGGTTGATGACCGACATTTTTCCATGATCTAGGAAATGGACTGATAGGACCAGTCCCCAAAGACTGTTTTGACAATGACAGTGACAATGAATTACCACCAGACAGGATCTTCTCCCAGCATGGGCGTAATTTCCTGGTGTACTCTTCCTTCCTTTACGGGGAGGAAGAGGTGACTTGGGACATCAGGCAGGATGAGGTGATATTCCAGGTTCACAATGACTCCCTCTCCTACCTGAAACCCTCTGTCCAAGTCAACACTCTAACCAGAGACCTCTCCACCCAGCTGGAGGAGGCTGCTGAGATAGCAAAACCCAAAGTCTTTCCAGGCTTCAGGCAAATGGTTGAAGAGCGGGTCAACCTAGCTGATGCCTCTGAGGCTCCGGAGCAAAAGCAAACGTTGAAACAGGTGTTCTTAGATTTTCAAGATATCTTTGCTGTGGACTCTTACGACTGTGGTTACACCAAAATCCACACCAAAATCCATACAACAACAATTCCCCGGACCCTGGAATGACTCCCGTGTTTGTGAAGCAATATCGCTTGCCTCTCGTATCCATGGAGTCCCTGACAGAAATCATCAAAAACCTTGAGTCCCGTGGTATAATACGTCCAGTCCACAGCACCTTTAATAATCCAGTTCTGGGGATTTTAAAACCAAATGGCCAATGGAGACTCTGTGCAGACCTTAGGGAGCTATATAAACTGGTCCACGTGTCCCGATGGCCTCATTGACCAAGGACTGGGCCAGATCCAGGGGTAAAAGGTATACGCTGCCATTGACCTGACAAATGGGTAACGGACCGTGCCCGTCAGTGGGGAGGACCAATACAAGCTGGCCTTTATGGGGGCAGCAGTACACGTGGACTCAGATGGTCAGTAACTAGGGTGAATTTTCTTCCCAAGAGGTAATATTTGAGATAAAGGATGGCACATTTGATGGCTTATGCTTCTAATTCTAACACTGAATATTTCTTCTCTCTGGGAAATAATTTGTGACTGGCAAATAATATAGGAAGCAGTCATGCATTTGGGACAACACAGCCCCCAGTCCAGTCAAAGAGGTGTAAGTATGAAGTAGAAACTCTTTTGAGAAGTCTGCCACTTTCAATATAGGATTTTGACATAAAGATGTTTTAAACTGCTATAACAGACTTCATCTTCATCAGTCCAACAAATCTTTTGAGGTTCAGCGTGGTTTAGCTTGTTAGTCAGTCGGGATGTTTTTTCAGAAAAATTAGAGATAAACCTGCAGTAATATCCAATCAGACCCAAAAAATGCTCAAAGGTCTCGTTTGGTCTTAGGTGTTGGTACATTTAGAATGGCTTTTATTATCTCTTGCTGAGGCTATATGCTACAATTTACTACATAAAAACCTTGATATTTTACAGCTGATTGAGCTAGCTAACATTTTCTAGCGTTAGCTATCAGCCTGGCCTTTCGTTGGGCTCTCATAATGGTGTAGAGATGATAGAGATGGTCTTCCCATGTTTGGCTATAAATAATATCATCAATATACGCCCTGCAGAAATCAGAATAGGGTTGTAAAATCCCATTCATTAGTCTTTGGAAAGTCGCTGGTGCACCGTGTAAACCAATGGGTAGGACCTTGAATTGGAAAAGTCCTATCGGTGTTGCAAAAGGCTGTTCTTTCTTTATCTGGGTCATATAAGGGAACCTGCCAGTATCTCTTAGTTAAATCCAATGTTGACAAGAATACTGCATTCCACAATTTATCTATTAGGTAATCTATACGAGGCATAGGATATGCATCAAAGGTTGAGATGGTGTTAACTTGCCTAAAATCTATGGAAAATCTCCAAGTTTGGTCTGGTTTGGTTACCAACACAATGGGAGATGACCACAGACTTGGAGACGGCTCGATAACAGCCCTGAGCATACTTTCCACTTCGTCAATAATTATCTTTTTCCTTGCCTCTGGGAGTCTGTAGGGTTTTAAGTGAGCTACTTTCCCCGGTGGTGTTCGTATATAATGGTAAGTTCTGTGTACCTTCCCTGGTGTCTGACAAAATACATCAGGAAACGCAGAAACAAGATTGTTCAAAATTTATTTTTTATCATTGGGAAGTTCTTGGTGTATACATTCTTCATTAGCAATTTCTTGGGGTGCCAAACAAGAAAAAATAGGAGTATGGGAGGATGCTGCATTTTCCTTCCACTCCATTAGAAGGTTGACGTGGTAGATATGAGTCTTTTGGCGTCTATCTGGTTCGGCTACTTTGTAGTTGCATGTTCCCATCTGTTCCAATACCTCATAAGGTCTGTGCCACTTCGAGATTAAAGTATTTTATGAAGTGGGCAAGAGAACCAGAACTTTTTGACCCACTGAAAATGTTCTTAAATTTACTAGTATTATCATATGAAAGCTTCTGTTGGTATTGAGCTTTATCCAGGTGGGTATGATATGTTATGATATTTTATTTGTATCGCGCTGGTACACAAGTGTTTCAGAGCGCGACAAGTCAAGGGAGGGGAAACAGGGGAGAACAAAACAACGATCTTACTAGGCCCAGTGACATTGAGAACGTGCAAGTGCATGGGAAAGGGAAAGGGGAAAAGTGCATGGAAGGGGGAGAGTGGAGAACAGATAAATAATAATAAATACAAATAAATAGATAATGAAGCAATTAACAGGGGTAGTGCGGTCAGCAAGTGGCAAGAGCTGTGTTTACGGCAGCAGAACTGGGTAACTCTGATAAGTGCATAAAAGAAGAAAATGGGGTGTGGGGGACGGTAGGGGTTACAGATACAGTCCCCAGGTGCAAGGGGTTGTTGGAAGGCAGTGCATAAGGGTGGCAGGGTGAGCAGGAACCTGGGCCCGGGGACAGAGGGTGGTCAGGTGCACAGTGCCAAGAGAGCAGATCAGCAGGGCAGAGGGGGAGCCAAGGTAGATGCAAAGAGGAAGGTCTTGAGGGGCTTCCGGAACCAGAGATGGTTCTCCTCAAGTTTTAGAGTGGCAGTGAGGCTATTCCAGAGGGAGGCCCCAGCCGAAGACAGAGATCTCCCCCCAGCTCGTTTCTTTGAGAAACGACTGACCCTGAGGGAGTTGGAGGTAGAGGAGCGAAGGGCTTGAGAGGGGAGTTGTTTGCAGAGGGATAGCTGAAGGTATTTTGGGCCCAGGCCCCAGAGACCCTTGTGGACAATGCAGAGGGTTTTTAATTTAATCCTTGCATCCACTGGGAGCCAATGGAGAGATTTCAGAGCTGGAGAGATACGATCCGAGGGCTTGGGGCCAAGGACAAGTCTTGCAGTCCTGTTCTGGATTAGTTTCAGAGGGCGAAGAGTAGAGGCAGGTAAATTTAAAAAGAGGCTGTTACAATAGTCCAACCTAGGGAGAACCAGAGCTTGGGAGACAGTGAGCTTCTGGCGGAAGGAGAGGAAAGGAAGAGTACCTCTGAGGAGGTGCAGTAGGAAGTTTGACTTTTTAGAGACCTCCGAGATGTGGGAGGAGAAGGAAAGTGTGTAGTCAAAGATGACCCTGAGGTTCTTAGCCTCACAGGTGGGGATGTCAGGAGGGCCAAGCGAGGCCGGCCAGAGAGATAGGGGAAAGGATGGAGAAGGTGTGCCGATGGGGAGGATCTCAGTCTTGCTGGTATTTAGGCAAAGATCATTGGTGGCACACCAATCTTGAATCGCAGTTAGGCAATCCGAGATGAGAGAGGGAGAGGAGGTGGCCGAGGGCAGCCTGAAAATGAGTTCAGTGTCGTCAGCGTAGCACTGGAAATTTGAGCATAGAGTGGCAATGCAGTGGGCGAGAGTTGCCACGTATTGGTTGAAAAGCCAGGGCGAGAGGTTAGACCCCTGGGGAACACCACAGGTAGAGAGGAAGATAGATTATAGGAAGGACCCCAGTTGGACCTGGGAAGGTCGATCAGAGAGGAAAGAGGTCAGCCAGGCCAGAGCCTGATCGGTGATACCCAGGTTCTCACAGAGACGGTTGAGCAGGATGGTATGGTTGACCGTGTCAATGGCAGTAGAGAAATCGAGTAGGATGAGGACAGAGGGAATGTTAGAGTCAAGGTTGGAGAGCAGATATTCGCAGATGTTCAGGAGAGCAGTTTCCGTACTTCTGGCCGCTCTGAAACTAGACTGGTGGTCATGGAGACAGCCACCAGAATCAGAATGAAGGTTAAGCTGAGAGATGGGCAGCATTTCCAGGAGTTTGCCCAGAAAGGGAGTAATGGAGATTGGGCGATAGTTAGCAGGACAGGAAGGATCTGCTGTGGGGTTCTTGAGCAGAGGATGCACCAGGGAGTGTTTCGGAGGGATGGGAATGATCCTGAGGCAAAGGAATGGTTGCAGAAATCAGAAAGGGCCGGAGCGAGGGTGTCAATGTGGTCCTTGATGGGTTTTTTTTTTATAACTCTGTTTATTGAGTTTAAACAACACAACTTAAAGGAACAAACATGGATGAGACATGAATCATCGGTATACATAGGATGAAGGCAACATGGCAATAATAACAACTAGCATGGGCCCTCTGGGTCAAGGGCCGCGGGACATCAATAGGCCGAGGTCGGCAAACAGTGCTAACAGTACTACCAATGGAACATTATCCGGCTGAATCCGCGCAACGGCCGCTATGATGTGGCATAGACGGTGATGACTGTAAATGCGAAGCTCGGCTGCACATGTGGATGCATTCTCATACGGGATTGTGCAGCGCTTGTGTACTCAGGAGCCGCGTGAAGTTTTTGGGCCGGAGCTTCGCCGGCAGACAAAATGGCTGCCGTCGCTTGATGTTGGGACAAAGGATCGGGGACCGGATTCTGGAGGCGATTCCTTCAGTTCACGTTCAGCGCGATCCAGCGGAAGCAAGCTTGACTGGAGGTAGCCGAAACTGTGTGGCGACGGGGGGACATAGTGCCCCCAGGCCTGGGGCCTAAGCGAGATCGAAGGGACGCTCCTGATCGAAGATATGACGAGCAAGCTCCTGAGGGCGAAGAATAAACAGCCCACGCTCGACGAATTTGCCAAGACATCGCCTGGCACCGAGGGGACCAGGAGCAAAGAAAAGGCCCAGCCCAAGGAGATGGCCGCAGGAGGAACGAACCAGGAGGTCCTGGCAGCGATCGCAGATCTGAAGGCGACATGGGAGACCAAACTCCAACTTGCGGTGGCCGAACTGAAAACTGCGATGGAACTTCAGGTCGGGGCGGTACAGGAGGACGTGAACCTCCTGAGGCAAGATGTGCGAACCCTGGCCGAGCGCACAGAGACCCTGGAGAAGGAGATGGGCCCGACTGTGGCGGAATGCACTGCGCACAAACGAGAGATCCATGCCCTGGTGCAGAGGGTAGGCAACCTG
The DNA here is from genome assembly GCF_040938575.1 of Ambystoma mexicanum. NCBI lineage: Eukaryota > Metazoa > Chordata > Amphibia > Caudata > Ambystomatidae > Ambystoma > Ambystoma mexicanum. The sequence continues at coordinate 854,243,070 of NC_090934.1, forward strand.
GAAAGCAGGGCTGAAGAGGCAGAAGGTCGGGCCCGCAGAAACAACATCCGGATTGTGGGCCTACCGGAGGGAGTTGAGGGCCAGAATCCCACAGATTTTATTGAGACTTTGCTGCTGCAGGAGATCACCGGAGGTGCCCTAACGCAGGGATTTGCAGTGGAGAGGGCACACAGGGCCCTGATCAGAAGGCCACCGCCGGGTAATCCGCCCAGGCCCGTGATCGCCAAGATCCTCAACTACAAAGACCGGGAGAAGATTCTGGAACATTTTCGTAAAGGGGGCACCATACGGCGAGGGGAGGCAACCATCTCTGCTTACCCCGACTACACTCTACAAGTGCAGCGCAGTCGGATGAACTTTGGGGCGGTCAAAAGGCGCCTGCGGACGGCCGGTTTCAAGTATATGTTACTCTACCCAGCCAAACTTAAGGTCTTCTTCAAGGCTAAGACGCTGTTTTTCGACACCCCTGAGGAGGCCATGGAATGGCTCGATGCGCAGAACTGCCCTCAGGAGCCTGATGAGCAGATGGCGGACGGAGCACGGAGAGTTAAGTGAAACAGTGGGCCTGGCGGACTTTGAACATTTGGACTGGAATATAGTCTTTGCCACTTTGTGATGGGGATGCACTTTTTAACTGTTGCGAACATGGTCCGCGAGCGCGGATATAAATGTGTAGGGGGCATCCGAGGGCCGTTTTATTCGTACCCCAGTGTGTGGTTAGGTTAGTCACTGTGTGGGGTGTGACACCCTGTCGGGTTCTCTACGGGGGCTTCCGTAGAGAACCGAACACGGGGATGCCTGAGATCCAGGGATGGAGCTGGGCGGTTGGTTGGGTTAGGGGGGTGGGGGGTGTTAGTTGTTATGTGAGCCTGGGGAAGAAACTGAGAAGGGATGTAGTCGGGACTGGGGGGAGGCGATCAGACCAGAGGGGGAAGTGGGAGCTACGGATAAATCATGGGAGACCTTAAGGTATTGACATGGAATGTTAGAGGGTTGAATAGCTACCTGAAGCGTAATAAGGTCATGTTGTATTTGAAGAGGCAGAGGATAGACGTGGCCTTGTTACAGGAGACGCATTTGACACGGGATAAACTTGAAATGGTGCGGAGAAAATGGAGGGGGACAGTGGTTGGATCCACATTCTCTGCGTATGCCAGGGGTGTGCTGGTTTGGGTTGCACCACATGTCCCGTTCAAGCTCTTGGGGGAGGTTGCGGAGTCGGACGGGCGGCTGGCCATGGTTCGGGGGATTGTGGAAGGTAGAGTTGTCTGTATCATAAACACTTATGCGCCCAACCAGGACACAGCGACTTACTTCAAGACACTGTGCGCGAGACTCGGTGAAGGGATGGGGAGCACAGTAATCTGGGGTGGAGACTTTAATTGTGTGCTTAACCCCAGGGAGGACAGGTCGGATGACAAAATGGTTAGGCCCAGCCCAGCGGCCAAGGTGTTGCAGTCGCTGCTAGCGGATCTGGGCCTGGTAGACGTGTGGAGAGCGAGACACCCGGGTGGGAGGCAGTATTCGCACTATTCGGCTCCGCACCAACTGCACACGAGGCTCGACTACTTTTTTGCCACTCCAGACATTCTTACGGAGTGTGAACAGATTGACTACAGGGGGAGGGTCCTCTCGGACCACTCGCCCCTAATCATGCATTGGCGGCTGCGCCCCCCACGTGCACGGATTCCAACATGGCGCCTTCGGGCGGAAGCGCTACGGGATCCGGTATTCAAGGAGGACATGAGGGAGGAGATAGTCGCGTACTTTGAGTCGAACACAGGGAGTGTCAAATCGGCTGGTACTTTGTGGGAGGCTTTTAAGGTGGTGATGAGGGGAGTTGCTATCGCGAAGTCCAAGGGATTAATGGGCGGAATCCTGACCGACCTGCGAGAGGCCGAGATCGAGCTGGAAAAAGAATTGGAGAAGGGTGGGACCGATGTGGAAGTAGTTACTGAGCTGCAGCAGCGGTGCTCTGGGCATTGGGACAGACTTTGTAACCTGAATTATACGAAGTACATTGAGAGGTTGCATGCGGGTGGGGACAAGACAGGCAGGCTCCTCGCTTGGCTATATAAGAGCGAAACCCCTAGGGCTCCGATCCGATCGGTCATCACTGAAGGGGGTGCGGAGATCGATACGCAAGAAGGGGTAAATGGGGCATTCGCAGAATACTACCAAACATTGTATGAAGATCGGGAAGGGGGAGCCGAGAGGAGATAGATGAAGTACTCGGGGATATAGGCCTGCCCAGAATCAGCGATGAAGAGCGAGAGGAGATGGATGCTCCGATCACTCTGGAAGAGCTCAGAGAAATAGTGCGACAGCTGCCCACTTGCAAGGCCCCGGGGGCGGACGGGTTCCCCAGCGAGTTTTATAAGGCGTATGGGGAGGAGGTACTCCCACCTATGCTGGACATGTTTAATGAGGCGTTTGAGCTGGGACAGCTACCAGAATCACTCAGGGAAGCGGTCATAGTGCCACTCCCCAAGCACAATACACCGGGACACGGTTGCGGCTCCTATCGACCCTTGTCAATGCTGAACCAGGACAGCAAGATCCTAACAGCTGTCTTGGCGGCTAGAATGAGGAGAGTGATAGGCAAGCTGATTCACCCTGACCAGACAGGCTATGTCCCGGACAGGAACATTACCCACAACCATAGACACCTACACAGAGTGGTCGAATGGGGATGTAGCAAAGACGGCGAAATGGCGATAGTGGCGCTGGATGCGGTCAAGGCGTTCGACTCTGTTCGTTGGCCGTGGCTGTTGGCGGCACTGGATCACTTCGGAATGGGGCCAGGGTACAGGAGGTGGGCCGAATTATTATATAGCGCGCCTCTAGCCAGAGTTCGTACGGGGGCAGTAGTGTCGGATAGGTGGCAGCTAGGTAGAGGCACCAGGCAGGGATGTCCTTGGTCCCCAATGTTGTACATCCTGGCCCTTGAGCCCTTGGCAATTTATCTCCGGCAACAGTATGACCCGGTGGGCATAGAGGTGGGGGAGGAGAGCCATCTGATATCCCTGTATGCCGACGATATGCTGTTGTACCTCCAATACCCTGAAGAGAACTTGCAATATGTCTTGGAGGTGATGGAGAGGTTTGCTTGGCTTACTGGTATAGCGGTCAACCCTCGGAAATCCACCCTGTTCCCGCTGGGCGGCTATGTGGGGATACCGGCTGAGAGGTTGCCAGTATTGCGAATCCCATGGGCGACAAGCACCTTTCGGTACCTCGGCATAGACGTATATCACACGACCGGGGAGGAACACAGGCACAATACTGAATTGGCAGTGGGGAGGATCGAGAAGTGCATGAGGTTTTGGGAGAAACTACCCTTAGCGATGATGGGCCGGGGTGCTATGCTTAAGATGGTCGTGCTACCTAGGCTGCTGCATTATTTCAATAACATTCCATACATGATACCCAAGGGTTTTTTTGCTAGACTACATGGGGTATGTAGAGATTTCTTATGGCAGGGCACGCGTAACAGGGTCGCATTGTGGAAATTGCAGAAGGCTTATGAGAAAGGCGGCGTGAGGCTGCCGAACTTTGAGGCCTACTACGTGGCAGCGCAGCTGCAGTACGTGGCCAAGTGGCTTTCGGACGACGAAACCCCGGAACATAGACTGTTGGGAAAGGACTGCTCCCCCTTCTACCTGCGAGAGATTATTTGGGTGTCCAGCACATGGATGAGGGGGCGTCCTAAGATGCTAGCGTTGGGCAGGAACATGTGGCGAAGAGCCTGCCGGATGATGGGGGATCCCCTGCCGTGCATGCCGCAGCTGCCGCTGGTGGCCTTGGCAGGGGAAGACGGACAGCTTAGGGCCATCCTGCGAACATACTGGGAGTCAGTGGGGCTGGTCACTTTGGGGGACATTTGGCAGGATGGGGCCTTGGCGGAGTTCGCAGATCTGGAGGCGGGGGCGGGGCTGCATGCGGGGCAATACATGACGTTCTACAGAGTGGTCAGGGAGGTCCGGAGCACTTGGCCCGAGACCGTATTGGCTGACGAGCCGGATGCGACGCTGGAGATTATGTATGACGCATCCGAGGGCGGGCATGAGGTCTCCAGGCTGTACGAGATGCTGATGGCAAAGGTTGGGAAGGATTTGGGGTACCTGAGGCTGGAATGGGAAACAGAGATGGGGGCCCCGATGGCGGATGGGCAGTGGGAGCGCGCCCTGGGGTACCACAAAAAAGTATCGAGGAATGCCAGGTTTAAACAGATACAACTATATATCACGCATAGGGCATACATGACCCCCCTGAGAATTTCCAGATTTCGAGACGCTGGGCGCCAGGCGTGTCCCAAGTGTAACACAGAGAACGCTGATATGATTCACATGTTCTGGGCCTGCCCTGTGATTGCAACCTACTGGAGTGAAGTGGCGCAGAAGCTGGCAGGGAGGGGTATTGTACTTAAGATAGATTCGGCCTGGGCCTGTTTGCTTGGAGGGTACCCCAGGGCGCGCAAGCTTCGGCACGTGGAGAAGCTTAAAGATTTGGCTTATACACTTGCCAAACGCAGAATAGCCATGGGATGGAAGAATTGTCAGAGGCCACGGGTGGAGGTATGGTGGCGTGACCTCCAGAAATGGGCTGCTGCCGAGACGACAGCATGGTGGGAGGCCAGCAGGGCGGGAGGGGAGGAAGAGGTGAGCCCCCTCACGGCATGGAAGGTGCTATTGGCTGAACTGTTTAGTACGGGGTCGACCTCGGCTGGATCTGAGAGCGACGGAACCCCACCACACGGAACGGACAATGAGGGTGGACACCCTACAGGCTCATAGGGGGGAGGGAAGGGGATTGTTAAGTTAATTCTGTTCTGTTTTTTCTTTCTTTTCTTTTTCATATCTGTTGTTTGGCCTTTGTTGTGGCTTGATGTGTTCTATTTATGTTCTGTTGCACTGTGTGGTTATAAAATAAAATACATTTTATAAAAAAAAAAACAGTACTACCAATGTACCCCTACCCGCAGGTCTCAGTGAAGATCTAGCCATTTACCCCATATTTCTTCAAATTTATGGGGGCAGCCCCGTGCGTTATAAATCCGGCGCTCTGTGGCTGCGCACCTGTCCAGTTCGTTGCTCCAGCGGTTTAGGCTCAGTGGGTCGGCAGATCCCCAATTGGCTGCGATAAGTCTTTTGCTTGCCCCCAACGCGATTGCCAGAAACAATTTCTCATATTTAGACAGATCTACTTCCCCCCCGATGCCCAAGAGTATCATCTTGGGATCCCTAGGGATTGGTGTCGCCAGAGCGGCTGAGATTGTGTTAACACAGTCCACCCAGAAGGCCTGTATCACCCGGCAGTCCCATATCATATGGTAGAAGGTGGCGAGTTTGTTTTTGCATCGAATGCATGTCCCGTCTTCTATTCCACCCCATCTGGCCATTGCGGCGCGTGAGTGGTACGAGCGATGGAGGATCCTCAACTGTATTAGTCTGAAATTGGATTCTATGCCAATTTCTCTGGGGAACATTAATGCTTCCACCCAATCTTCAGGTTCCAGGGGTCCTACGTCCCTTTCCCACTTTGCTTTGAGCCCGTTGAGCTGTGCCGCCCTGAATGAGTTAAGGGCCTGATAGAGAGTGGAGGTGACCTTAGAGGAGATGCGCTGCGGGAGAACATTGGTCTCAATGGGAGAGCAGGGGGGTATGATCGTCATGTCCGGGAATTGGGTGCGGATGGCGTGGGCCGGTTGCGCATGCCGAAACTGGTCCATGGGTGCAAGGTCGAATTTTTCTCGCATATTGCCAAAACCCAGGATGTGCCCCCCTTGTATCACATGTGCTAGTGTGTGTATTCCCTTTGCTTGCCAGTGATCAAAGGAGCCCATTTTCACTATTTCCAGGATGACCGCATTGTGCCATATGGGTTGTGTCAATGTTGGCTGTCCTTTCCAGCCGATTAGCTTGTGCGCGTCCTGGAGGACATATAACAGTCTGGGGAGGGTCATCATTTTGAATAGTGCGGCGCGGCCCATTAGCGACAGGGGGAGTGATTGCCAGTGGGGGGTGTCTCTAATGAACCGCTCAATTACTGGTTGAGGGTTAAGTTGAAGGAACCTTTCGAGTGTCGGATCAAGCCGTATACCCAGGTATTTAAATTCCCTAATAGATACATGGTATGGACAGGTCTCCGGGATCGCAGACTCGCCGCCCTGAATCGGGAAGAAGATGGTTTTTGCATCATTAACCTTTAGGCCCGCAAAGCACTGATATTCTCTGAGGATGAGGGAGACAGCCGGGCACGAGATGCTCGGGTTACTGAGGTATATGAGCAGGTCATCCGCATAGAGCGAAAGGCGGTCTTCTCCCCCTCCTGGCCAAGCAAAACCGGTCCAGTTGGTGCTAGCTCTAAGTTCAATTGCCAGCGGTTCGATGGCCAGGAGGAAGAGGAGTGGAGATAGCGGGCATCCCTGTCTCGTGCCCCGCCCCAAGGGGAACGATTTTGAGGATCTGCCGTTCACCCTCACCGTGGCCTCTGGGGATGCATATAGAAGTTTAACTCATGATATAAATGTCTGCCCCAGGTTCATCCTAGCCATGATCTCCCACAGGGCATCCCATCCCACAGAGCCAAACGCCTTCTCGAAGTCCACCGCCAGGAGGGCGAGTGGGGCTGGTATTTCCTTTGCCCTGGACAGTGCCAACTGGACTCTGCGTAAGTTCATTCGAGTTGATTTATTGGGCATGAAGCCGCATTGGTCTGGGTGGACGAGGGTCTCAATAACCTGCAGTAGTCTGTTAGCGAGTGTTCTAGCGAGGACCTTTGCTTCACCGTTAATCAGGGATATTGGGCGATAGGAGGCGCATTCCTCCGGGGGCTTCCCAGGCATCTGTATAACTACTATGCATGCCTTCCTGAGGTCTGGGGGGAGTGCTCCTAGCTCTCTGCTGCGTAGGAACATGCGGTACATGTGCGTAGTTAACATGCCACCGAGGTATTTCCATGTCTCTGTCGGGAACCCATTGGGGCCCGGAGTTTTCCCGGGTTGGAGCTGTGCCAGCGCCTCTTGAAACTCGGTGTCAGTGATGTCAGCATTCAGGAGATCTGATTGGTGCTGTGGGAGTATCGGGATCTCGATTCGGTCGAGGTATCGTGAGGGCTCAACTGATGGGCTCCTGGTGGGTGGGGTATAGAGATGTTTGTAGTAGGCGGCGAATGCCTCCACTATGTCAGAATCCTCTGTCAACAGTGTTCCATCCTGAGATCTGATGGCCCTTACGTGTCCCCTGCTTTGTTCGCGTCTCTCCAACCAGGCCAGAGTCGTGTTAGCTTTGTCGCCCCGTTCATATATTTGGCTCCGGACTAATTGGTGCGCAGTCCGTACGTTATCTAGTCATAGATTACTAAGGGCGTCTTGCGCCGTGAGCATCGCCTCCTTTGATTCTTGGATACTTTGAATTAGGATTTGTCGTTCACACTCCAAGACGCGTGCTTCTGCTTCTCTGACCTCCCGGTCTTGACGTTGTTGGTAGGCGGAGACCGCTGAGATAGCCTCCCCCCGAAGGACTGTCTTGTACGCCTCCTAGATCGAGATCGGGCAGTCCACGGAGCCCTCGTTGAGTTCAAAGTATTCTGCAGTCTTTTTTCCAGCTCCTCAGCAATTTCAGGGAGACGCAGATGATATGTGTTTAGGCGCCAATTACGATCTGGGCGGCGGCAGGAGTTTTTGATGGTTAGAAGGAGTGGAGAGTGGTCTGAAATTCCCCTCGCGAGGAATTCAGCGTCGAGAAGCCTGTGGTCTATGTTGCGGGGGACGAAGGCATAATCAATCTTGGAGAACGATTTATGGACACCCGAATAGAAGGAAAAACCTGTCTCGTCTCCATGAAGTGAGCGCCATGTGTCCGTCAGACCCACGGCCTCGGCGAATGCGGGGAGCTGTGTGGAGGTGGGGCATTTTCCAGATCTCCTATGGTTTCTATCGGCTGCGATGTCCATAACTTCATTAAAGTCCCCTCCAATCACCCACGTATCTGCTTCTTCTGCCAGGAGCAAACACTGTAGTTCGGAGAGCAGTTCTTTCGTCAGCGCGGGGGGGGGCTTAGATTGCTGCCAGGCTTCATTTCTCACCCCAGATGTCCTCTAGCAACACTAAATACGGCCCCGGGGGTCTGTCCTGATCTTCCTAACCTGGAGAGGGACACGCTTGTGAATGAGTATCATTGTGCCCCTGGCACCTTTCGTGAATCCGGCATGGTAAGCGTGCAAGTAGTTGGATCTTTTGAAGAAGTTGGTTGTTTGTGCCTATCAAGTGTGTTTCATTTAAGAGAGCAATGTCCGGCGAATGTCGGTTTAGGTACTGGAGCACCAGTCTGCGCTTTATGCTGGAGCCGAGGCCGTTGACGTTCCAGGACAGTATGGTTACCTTGTTGGGGTGCATCTTATCTGCGTGAGTTCTTCTGGTGGGGCGTCTGGAAGGATGAGTGGCATTTGTGCTTTTTCGGGGGTATGTGTCGGTATCTTCTCAGGGGAGACGTCCAGGGGCCTCTCCGTACTGAAATGCCTGATGACCGGCAGACCATCACGTCCACGGTCCCGACCAAGGAGAGTGCATGTTTACCTTGCCTGCATTCGTCTGCTTCCAGCCTTCTTGTCTCATGGTTCCGTTTCCTTGGGTCCCCACAACTTCCCCCACCCTGTACTTCCCCCCCAACTGGGAGCACCTGTCGCCCAAACATTAAACTTATAACTTGGTGAACTGCAACTTCCTCTGGATGATCCGAACTCGGGTGGTAACCACTGCAGGATCACCCAGACTGCGCTTGGGACTGCGGTGCCTAGACGGTGGCGGCCGCAATAGTGTAGTTGCCGTGGTATCCCGTGCTGAGTTCAGTTCTGTGGTGTCCAGACCTCATCCGTTCCCTGTGGTATTTTTGGTGGAGCGCTGTGGCGATTCGGTTTCCGAGACTGTCTGAGTGTGGGGTGGCGAGTTCTGCCCAGGTCCAGGTTTGCGAACAGACAGTCCGGAGGGCGAGCGTCGGGCCGCAGGCCCATTGAGGATCTGCGTTTCAAGCCAGTCCCATGCTTCTTTGGGGTTGTGAAATAGGTGGGTTGTGCCCTTGTGGTGGACCTTGAGCATCGCCGGGAAGAAGAGAGCGAACTTGATTGATAAGGAGTGGAGTTTCTTCTTGACAGAATCAAACGATTGGCGGGCCTTTTGGACCTCTTTAGTATAGTCCGGGTAGAACCCCACTTTGTAGCCGTTGTATGTGATTGGACCGGAGGCCCGTGCCATCTGCAGGATAGCGTCTCGGTCCCGATAGTTGAGGAGACGTGCAATTATTGTTCTGGGCGGGGCTCCTGGGGCAGGTCGCCCGGTGGGTACCCTGTGTGCTCTTTCGATAGAGAAGAATTTCGACAGTTTCCTGGGGGTGAAGATGTGGGTCAGCCAGTCTTCTAGGAAAAGTTCGACACTGGGGCCTTCCTCTTTCTCCGGGATCCCAAGAATCCTGAGGTTATTGCGACGTGCCCTGCCCTCACTTTCTTCGGCTCGGTATTCAAGTTGGTTGACTTTTTGGGCAATTATGGCAAGTTGTTGCTCCAACTGGCGGACGTTATCTTCTGTGTCCGACACTCTTTGTTCCGCTTCTCCGACCCTGGACGATAAGTTGCGGAGATCTTGGCGTAGGAGAGATACTTCCGTGGAGACTCTGCCTATTTTGAGTTCCAGCGATGTTCTCGAGTCCCCCCATTACGTCATTCAAGGAGAGTTGGGGGTCCTGAGTTTCTTCCCTGTTGCCTGGTTCCACCAGGCTTTGTGTCTCCTGACGCGAGGGGGCCTCCACTGTGTAGAGGTCCATTTTACTCTGCAGGGTCTGCCGCTTGGCCTTGTCTTTGCCCATGTCCGGGGCAGTAATTTGTGTGAGGATTTAGGCCCGGGTGGATCGTGTAGATGCCCCTCAGGGATTGTCGTGGAGGCCAAGTTGGGGTGGGCTTGTCGGGCGTCTATCTTTTTCCCCTCTGTCCTTGATCCTGAGCCCCGGTGGTGCTATGTAGGTTGCTGAGAGCCAGTACCCTGTTCCGGCTGGTCCGGTGTGCTTGATGGAGGGTCCGGAGTTTACTGGGGGGGGGGTGTCTGTAGTTCACAGTGCGTGATCCCTCCAGGAGTTATTCCCCCTTTGCGGGGTGTACGTCCAGTGGTTTATGCCTGTGGGGCGATATGGGCCTTTGCTCCCTCAGCAATCACGCCCAGAGGACGGTCAGTCCGCTAGGCTTTTGGGCAGTAGGTGCTTATTGGGGAGGAGGGGTGCCTTCAGTCCCCGCTGCTCCCCACTGTTATCTTGAAGTGTGCCGCTTCCCTCATGCGGGTCTCTGTCCCGCAATTCGCCGGATTAGGGGGGCAGAGGTTGCCCGTATCCTGCTTTTGCTGCTGGGGGGAGCATGGCACCGCGTTGCCTGTGCCTGCGCCGCCGCTCCACTCCAGGTGCTGCCGTCTCGCTGATGGGGGGGGAAGGAGGGCGGAGGGGTTCCAGCTCCGCACCTCTGCTTAATTTGTGTGGCCCAGTCCAGCAAGTGTTCTTCCTCCGGGAGTGGGGAGCGCGCTCAGCCCCCGTATGCCAGCTCCTCCGCGGGCGTATCTGCCGCACCGCCGGGGGACAGTGGAGGGGTGCGGGACACTGTCCAATTGTTCGCGGGGTTGGCAGGGGAGGCTGCACGTACCTTGTGATGTCGCCGCACTGTCCCCAGGCTTCTCACTTTCCCCCCTGCGTCCCAGCCACAGGTGTCGCAGCCTCACCGCTCGTGGGTGGGGGGAGCCTGTTCTGGTACCTCCGAGGCCGCCCCGTGCTGCCAGCTCCCAGCCGCCAGGGGATCAAATCGCGATGGCCGCTTCTGGTCGCCACCTCTGGATTCCAACTGGGGGGGGGGGGATGCCCCCCCCCACGGTAGTCCGCAGGCGTGTTCTCGCCGATCGTGGTTCGGTGGTGGTGCGCTCCCCGGGGGGGGGCCAATGCCGCGGCCGCTCGAGGGGGAGGGGCGGAGCAGCCGCTCACGTCCGTCCGGCAATGGCGGCAAGACTCGCGCCGACGGACTCCGGGGCGTTTCTCTTGATCCCGGGTCCGATTCTGCCCCAAATTGCAGGATTCACCGCCTGGATGGATCCGCTGTTTCTGTGTTGCCCGAGGTCGGGCGTTTACAAGCAATTACAGGCTTTTTTCCAGGATATGTTGTCGCAACCACCGGGAGCTGATGCCTTTAGCTCCTCATGCGCGGCTCGCGCATGCGCAGTCCGTCCTTGATGGTTTTAGAGGAACAGGGATGAACCTGTTTTGACGAGGCTTTCATAAATCGGACTTGTTCAGCGACCTCATCAGGGGAGAAGAGAGGAAAGGAAGAGAAGGAGGGAGCGGGGTGGTTAAAGGGGGGTTAGCAAGTGCAGACTGAGGGCGAATAGGAAGGGGAGGGGAGGAGAGGGACAAGATGTCCTGGGGTTTTGAGATAAAGTGAGAGGCAAGGTCATTGCAGAGAGCCTAGGAGGCAAGAGGATGGGTCGAGACTACAGCAGGGTTGGCAAGCTTCTTGCAGAGTTCGGCCGAGTTGTTAGATGCCGCAGAGACACAGTCTTGAATGTGGACTCTCTTCTTGGTGCGGACAGAGAGTCTGTATTGCCTTTGGAGCAGGCAACAGGCCAGTTTGTCAGAGGATGAACAAGAAGCCCTCCATTTCCTCTCAGCCGCCCTACACTTATGCTTAAGTGTAGCTAGGTCGGAGTACCAGGAATTACACTTGGCTTTGGACTTCAAGTGGATCCTCATGACAGGGGCAAGAGCATCAAGAGTAACAGAAATGGAAGAGTAGAGAAGGGAAAGGGTTGTGTCCGGGTGTGAGTCAGCTGGAGGAGGAGGGGGGGAGAGAAGGTGGCAGCGAAAGCTTCAACTGACACACGCTTCATAGGACGGATGTCCGAGAAGGTAGGTGGCAGTTTAGGTGTGAGCTTGCCTTGGGGGGAAGAGAGTGAGAGATGTGAGGAGAGAAGGCAGTGGTCACTCCAGGAGAGAGGAGTGGTCAGAGGGATAGAGAGGGGGAGGCCTGAGGATATCAGGACATCGAGTGTGTGTCCAGCAGAGTGCGTCGGACCAGAGGGGAGGATAGAGAGTGAGAGGGAATTGCAAAGGTCGCGAAAGAGCAGAGATGAGGGACAGGGAGAATCGAGGTGGATGTTGAGGTCACCAAGGAGGAGGAGTTGAGTGGTAGCAGTCAGGAGGGAGGAGGAGAGGTCAGCCCACTCATAAAGAAAAGAGGTGATTTGCCCAGGGGGCCGGTAGAGAGTAGCAACAGTAAGAGAGTGGCTAGGAGAAATTGAGAGCCTGCAGACAAGGCATTCGAAGGAGGAGTAAATCTGAGTGGGAATGATAGTGGCAGGGATCCATTCTGGAAACATCAGGGCTACACCCCCTCTGGGTAGGGTGAATCTGAGTGCGGAGAGGATCTTGTAACCATCAGGGAGGAGAGTGTCAAAGCTCGTGACAGAGCTGGCCGTGAACCATCTCTCTGTAAGACCGAGGACATCAAGGTCAAGTTCTTCAAGGAGGTGGCAGATGTCAGAGGAGTGTTTGACAGCAGAGCGAGAGTTGCCTCGGCGGACATTCCATGGCGTCATAGTGTTCCTGCACCATGACATTCACGGATGCCCCTGTGTTGACCAGCAACGGGACCGAGGACCCGTTCACCTGTACCAGGCACCGTGGCTCTCTCCTGTTCTTGGGCCGCAGAATGCCAACACTTGACACAAAGAAAACATTCTCCTCCTCATCATCATCGTCCTCTTGTGGGGCACCGTCCTCCCCTTGATTGACCTGGGCGATGTTAGGCGGGCGCTGTTGTCTGAAGAATCCTGCTCTAATGGGCCCCCTCGGGACCACGACCGGCAGTGGAGCTCTACACATCCGGACATAGTGATCTGACGCTCCGCAGCGGCCACATGATTTGCCTTGTTCTGGGCACTCTGCAGGGTGACGAAGTCATACCCACACTTCATGCAGGAGTCCATTGTTTTCGTACCACGATCACGCCTCTTTCCCCATGGCCACTTCCTACAGCGCACACCTCTTCTGTCTTCCCCGGGCACACTCCGTCCTCCATTCTGAAGGCTCTCACCTCGGACACCTCCTGACAGCGTCCCATCTCCAAAACACGAGGTAGCGTGATCCCTGGTTCACGCAGCACCTGTCTGCGCAGCTTGCCTGAAGCACACCCTTGGATCAGCTGGTTGCAGATCATCATGTCCGCATTGTCTCACGCACATGGTAGAGACAATTGGCGCAACCTGCCATAAAATGTGTTCAAAGTCTCGTCATCCTTCTGGCGGGTAGAGCACATCACAAAATGTTCATAGGGCCTCATTACGAGTATGAAGGCAGCCATGCTGCCTCCATACCATGTTGCAGCACCGGGTTCCTTCAATGAGGAATAACTGGGTCATTCCAACATTGGAGGACCCGGTAATTCCTCCTTGAAGGAACCGATCCCCATTCCCATTTGAGCCCCCATAGGGCTCGTTATTAGCTCCTTGGTCCCCTCGCGGGACCCGGAAAGGACGTCTGGTTTTACCAGACGTCTGTTCCGGGTCCCGCAAGGGAACCTCATAATTGCGCATCCTGCAATGAATGATGCCGGTCCCGTACCGGCAGCCTTCATTACGGGAGCACAAGCCTCGTAATGAGGCCCATAGTCAGTGTTTGCCAGTGGCATAAAGTATTTCTTCAGAGCGGTCCTGGCTGTGCTATAGGAACCATTGGAGGCTGCAGAGACTGAAATACCTTGTGTACCGCAGGCCCTGCAGAATACAGCAACATTGCCACCTTGCTGTCGTTGTTGGTCTCACCCGTTGCTCTGAAGTACATGTCCAGCCTGTCTATCCCCATTTTCCATCTTGGACCCAGACTGGACAGAGCACCTGAAATGTCAAATTCGGGCATTTGTTGAAGTGCCCCCTGCTGTCTCATCACAAGCGGTGCCTGGGGAGCAGGAGGTGCTCCCGCACCCTGCATGGTAGTGAGCGCACAGGCACCCCACCAAAAATTAAATGGGGCAGCAACTCACCAACCTGCACACGGAAGATGAGTGTGATGATGTCAGTCAAGCACTGTTGATGCTGCAATCAGAGGATGAGTGTGACAACGTTTGCGAGGCAGTGCTCCTGAAATCTTCATATGACTCTTCCATCACCCTGCAAACAGCCTAGGCTGGCTTCCAGGCACCTCGGAAAACGTCCAAAACGTGACACAAATTGGAGCACCAGGCATGTACCCAGAACACCCCAGTCCAGACAATGTACAGTGCAGGCTGATGTTTCTGCCAAGGGACTTCCTAGCCACTCCAGTTGCTCCAAAAATTGAGCAGGGTGGGCCCAGGGGAACAGACAAAATAATTGCAGGCCTCCCCAGCTCCTCTCCTCATACTTGACATGTAAATGATGAAAAACACTTTCAAAAGGGTGGTCAGTGATAATGTCGAATGCAATAATGTTGACAGTCAAAATGTCGAAAAAAAATGTCGAAAAAAATAATGTCGAAAATCAATAATGTCGAATTTTTTCTACATTTTTTCGAATTTTTAGAAAAAAGTAAATACATATATATAATTAAAATGTGTTGAGTATGAGGGGTGAGAGGGTGGTGGGGGAGAGGCAGGGGGGTGTTTGGTGAGGGGGGTTAGGGGGGGACCCCCCTAGTAAATGATATCCTTCTTGTTTATTTATTTACTGAATAAATAAATAAATATATAATTAAAATGTGTTGAGTATGAGGGGTGAGAGGGTGGTGGGGGGGTGGGCGGGTGGCAGGGGGGTGTTGGGTGAGGGGGGTTGGGGGGACCCCCCTAGTAAATGATACTCTTCTTGTTTATTTATTTATTGAATAAATAAATAAATAAATATATAATTAAAATGTGTTGAGTATGAGGGGTGAGAGGGTGGTGGGGATGTGGGAGGGGGGTGGCAGGGGGCTGTTGGGTGAGGGGGGTTCGGGGTGGACTCTTCTTGTTTATGTATTTATTGATAGTGATAAATTACATTTTTTTTCGACATTTTTTTTTCTAAAAATTGACTCTTTTCATTATATGTATAGGTTTTCGACATTATTGTTTTCAACATTTTTTTTTCAACATTTTTGTAAGTCGACATTTTGTCGCAAATTGCGGCATGGCTACTGGCATAACTTGTAATGAGGGCCAGAGACTTTGATTACAAGTTTCTAAAACCTTTATTTTGGTGTTTTGGTTGGGTTGGTAGAATTCCTAACTGCCCTAATTCTAGAATGGGAGTAGTCTCCACCATTAAATAAAATACAGATAAGTCTAAGGGCCTCATTACACGGAAGACGGTAGGGGATTACCGGCACCGGTAAGGGCACCAGTGCCAGTAATCCCCACCGCCCTACTACGAGGTCCCTCAGCGGGACCCGTCCTTAACGTGTGGTCAGACCACACGTTAAGGACAGGACCTGCTGTGGGACTTCAGTGCAAATAACGGTACCGCAAATTACGGTACCGTTATTTGCTCCTTCCCCATTCCCATTGAGCCCTATGGGGGCTCAAATGGGAATGTGGAATGGCTCCCGGAATGAGGATTTACTGGTCCCGCAAAGGTCGGAGTAGGCCGGTAAGTCCCTATTCCGGGAACCCGGCCTCCGACGGCGGTAAGGGGGTAGTCATGGCGCTAATAGTGCCATCGCTACCGCCCTCCGTGTAATGAGGCCCTAAGTCAGTCTAGTCAAAATAAAAAGGCCTATACTAACAAAAAACGAACCTTGCGCTCCTTATCAATTGACAAATGTGTTAAGGGAATACAAAAGGAAAAAAGAAATGTCAGAATGACTTAGGCAACAACTCCCTTCCCCACGTTCAGCAGCACAGGGTCTCGAGAGTTTCTTAAAAAGGATAGGTGGATGGCACAATTCTATCAGTCTTGCACACTGTGGTTTACTGGCACAATTCAACAGTTCAGGCTTGGGCTTCAAGCTTTTGGCAGTCTTAGGCTTTGTCCGCCTTCTCATAAACACACATTTCTATTCTTGACTTTTGCTTTGCCACAATCCAATACTGGCTTCCCTCTGCCGGGCTCGAGCCTGCCTCTCTTTTCACATTCACTTGCTTACTTTATCACAGTTCAGCACAGGCTTCCCTCTGCCGGGCTCAAGCCTGTCTTTCTCTTTGTGGGGGATTCCCTTCCCCACGTTACTTCACAATAACTTTTACTATATCGTAGTTCAACACAGACCTCCCTCCGCTGGGCTCGAGCCTGTCTTTCTCTTTGTGGGGATTCCCTTTCCTACGTTTCGTCTTTATATCTTTGCACTATCGAAGACTTTTGAAACTACAAGGCTTTCACATAAACCTCTGCATGACCACTTTGACCTCTGGTTACACGATTCAACAATCAACAATCTTCCTCATCTCGCAATGCTTCTTGGTACTTGTAGTTTTCACTCTCTTAACTTTGCCCTCTTGGCCTCTTTCAAAGTTCATATGTTGTGCCCTCTCGACATATGTAGAGTTCACATACTTTGCTTTTCACTTATTCAATGTTCACTCAGGATCACAGATACTGTCTTGTCCTTGGTTCCCGTTTGAACACTTCAACTCAGAACATTTCACAGAGATTTCTGAATATGCGATTCCGCCTCATAGGACCACTCTGTTACTTTGTATACTTTCTTCATCATTCATCAATTGTCCTTTCCATCTACGTGTTTTATCAGCACACACGCAACTTTCAACTTTTGATTACAGTTACTTTTGCTTTTTAACACAAAGCAGGCTTTTATTGCCTTCGATAACTCACAGGTTGTGTTAATTGGCTTCTCTCTTCAGCGTCTTTCATGTAGGTGTTAAGGCCATTACCAATGCCTCCTCTGCTCTTCCCCAACTCTGTCATTCACCCAGGAGGGTAGAGGGCTTCTCCGAAGCATCTTGAAAGTTTCTCCTTTCTGCTCACTCGGTTTCAGCTTTGGAACCCTTACGGCTTTTCGAAAGTGTGGAATTCTTGCCTGGCTCTCTTTCGTTCCTCGCCACACCCGATCAGCCCTTTGGCCTTCCAACTTCCATTGCCTGGTTTGCATCATCGCCACAAGAACTGCTCCTTCTCGTACCCAGACTCGCTCAGAGTGCACCTGTGCGTGCCACCTTTTATCCTGACAGGGAATGTTAACAAGTGGCGGGTGTGTATAGTTAGGATTAAGTGCCTGACTCTGCCTGGTCTCATTAAAGGGACAGAGCCATTGCAAGTTAGTAGAGGTAATCTTCCTGGCCTCATTCTTCATCTTCCTCAGCTCAGTAGTGTTATAAATGTGAAGTGGGGAGTAATTATAGGATCTGTACTTTTGAATAAAATAAGCAGGGCTAGGGGTTAGATGGGTTGTGGAAAAAGGGTGATACCATATCTCACCATCAGGTGTTTCTCCCCCACTCCCTGAGGACCCCTTACCCAGGTGATCCACTCTATCTTGTCTACCCCCAGGGTCAGATCCAAAAACGATGGCCTTTCCCTGGCCAACTGAGTACGGTATCCCCAGGCACTAGGTTGTGAAACGCCCTCTGGTTTTTCACATCCCCTTCCCCTATGCAATGTGGACAAATCTATTTCACAGGGGAACCGTGAAAGGAAATTGACATTGCTCTAATATTTACATTTCTGATGTTCTACCTTGAAACCATCACATAACACATGGGTTATTTATTTGTTTATTTATTTGTTTATAGCATTTGTCATACACCCAAACCCGGAGGTATCATAGCGTAGGTTACAGCAGGCTTACTTGTCTGGTTACAGGATGTCAATGGGTAAAATGCATGCAGCGTTTGACATTGGTTACAGTACAGGAATTTGGGATTACAGTATAGCAGGATACAAATAACATAACAGAGAGAACAGTTCCCGATGCAAATGGGGGCAGATACATGGTAAGGACATAGAGGATGAGCAGTAGGTTAGAATTTATTGAAGAGCCATGTTTTAATGAGCTTCTTAAAGTGTGGGTGAGAGGGCTAATTTCTGATGTGGGATTGGATGGCATTCCATGTTTTGGGGACTGCTACTGGGAAACTGCTTCCTCCTACCCTCGAGCTTTTGTACCTTGGGACAAAAAAGTGAGTGCTGGAATTGGATCTGAATGTTCTGATGGTATTTTTTTGGGAGATAGAGTTGATGAGGTATGTGGGAGCCACCTTAGTGAGACATTTGTGTGTGACGTACAGTGTTTTGAAGAGGATCCTGGCTTGGATGGGTAACCAGTGAACATCCCTCCTGATATGCGAGATGTGGCCTTTTCTTTTTAGGCCGAGGGCTGCATGTACAGCTTTATTTTACAACAGTTGTAGCTTGGCCAGGTTTTTGCTAGTGGTTCCTAACAAGAGAATGTTGCAATAGTCTAATTTTGATAAAATGAGCACGCGGGCTAAGGTGAGACAGTTTTGAGGTGTGAGAAATTGGCGGCTGAGTGCAATGAGTTTAGATGTGTAGGCAATGGAAGAGGAAAGGGTACTGATGTGCTTGGTCATTGTGAGGGTGGAGTCTAGGTGAACACCCAGCATTTTGACCTGTTTAAGGACTGGGATGGGTGTTCAGTCAATAGTGATGGCAGAAAAATCGGGATGGAGAGATTTTATTTTTGTGAGCTACATTGACCCGCTCAGCAGAATTCCCATCCATGACCAAGCTGCACTTCTGCAGTCAACAGCAAAATGGCTGCGCTGGCTCCTTGGAGCACCATTGCATCAAAACTGCGTTTGGCAGTGACAAAAGGATGGCTGCACCATTGTGCCAAACACCTATTGGGCGAGTTGGAACAGAGAGCACACAGAGAAAGGTGTCAGGGTGTGTTCTTGTGTGCACAAAAAGAAGCACATTAAAAAAAACAGCACCGCTCTGCTGTTTGCAAAAAGTTCCCATTGAAAAGGGAATATTTTACACTAAAAAGGATGCTGCCCTGATGCTATTTTCATCTATTCCACATCACATTGCTTTTTATCAATAAGGCCCTGCTATGCCCATCCATATTCACATTGTGCATCAGCAGAAGAGAGCCTTATCCCTGCATGACAGGCTGTGTCAGCCAAATCTGAGAAATCAAAAGAATCTTCACTTTCAGCCGTGCAGGAAAACGCTTAACTTTTGGGTTACAAAATGTCAAAAATCAAGGCTTTAAAGAAATCCTAGCTCTATGGGCATATGTCAATTTCAGTGAAACTGTGGCTTGAACAAACTGCTGAATAAAAGAAACTGAAAAGGGCTGCAAAACAATATTTGGAAGCCAGATGGAAGAGAAAAAACAAATTTAAAAGAGAAATCCTAGCAGATTTCACCATGTGTCAAAATGGGCTTTTTCAAACCAAAACAAAATGCCTGTTTTAAAAGTGCAATGTTGACTAAAAACGTGTTCGTGCCTAGCAATGTAAAGGGGGGTTTGCTGGGGAACATATATGGGATGTTTTACTCAACAGGCTTGTTTTTGATTCAGAACAAAATAAAAGAAAATAAAGGAATTAAAATGCATTGGCTGTATTTTGCAAGCTCCAGAACAGGTCTTTCTGCTGGCTAAACTGAGGCCTTCCCCCAAAAGGAGCCACCATAAACTTTTGGGACACATAAGTGATAATTGCTAGCTTGGAAAACTTTGAATAGAATCAGAAGGCCACATATTACAGGCTCATCAGACTTTTGTCTAGGCAGAGGCCTCTTACAATAGAGATTCTGGTACACCAACCTGTAAAGTGAGGAAGTGGCAATAAACATTCAATCAAACTGGGAAACCCCCATGACCACCCTGGGCTGAAATGACAGTTGGTGGTAGCTGAGGAAAAAATGGGCCAAGTGAAGGACAAAGGCCAGGCCCATTTGTTTCAAAAGACTATTTTATTAAGAAACTTTTCAGACTTTTATCTTTGCAACAAGACTTTGCAGGAACGTAAAAATTTAACAGTGTAAATGTAATTTTGTGGTTTTTAATTTAAGACATTGTAGCCTTCACTACCATATTGGGAACATAAATGGCAGAGAATTGCATATTCTAAGGAAAGTGTAAATGATGCCACTTTGTAATTCAATGCTCATATGCCTAATAATAATCTATACACATGTATAAAGTTATAGAATTTTAGGCTGAATATTTCTCACTTGAAACGATGAAAAATTGTTAAGCGGATGAGTTGGACTGGCATGCTCTGCGTAAAATATGTAATCTGCCCATGTGATTTGTTAAAGTGCCACAACTGTACAAATGTGTAAATTATATTAAGACTGATTTGTGGCAAAAAGGTCTGTGGGAAGACTTTGCCTATCATAAAGTCCAACTCCATAAAAACGGAGTCACCTCCTAGAGGAGGCAACCAACATTGGTTGTCCTATCCAGGTCTCGGGGGTAGGCCAAGCTCAGTTCTGCCCACCAATAATTCGATGATGTCACCATGTCTTATAAATAACAGTGGCTGACAGAACTCTAGAGACACAGACTCTCTCCTGAATTTCCAGCGCCTGCGTTCCTGATATTCTACATTCATCTTGCCAGGTTCCAGATTCCACTACAAGGCCAAATCAAAGCTGACCCTATCCCAGCAAGGCGTTGATCCAGAAAATCCCACTAGAAATCCCATTAACAAAGGGGAAAAGCTGTGGTACCCTTTTGGGGAGCATCTGTGACCAGACCGGCTTTGTGTCCACTACTTGCATCCAGCTGTACCTTTAGCATCCAGCGACCAGACTTGCCCAGCTGTTTGCTGTAAGGGGCGCCCGTCGTGCGATGACCAGAACCCAGTTGACTGTCCCAATATCCCAAACTCAAGCGTGGACTGTGAGTATTTCCTCATCCCACAGAAACTCATAGCCTACACCATCCTGATCCTTTTGTTTTTGTTCCACTCTCTAAGCAACCATATCCATGCCTTGGTAATTTGTCCAACTGTCAGAATTCTTTGTGCATCTTGTCTGTGATTTCCTAGTCTAAGCGCCATTCTTTCATTCATCCCATCTTGTAACTCTGTAGCAATATTTTGAATAATTTAATTAATTTCCACATAAAGAGACACACGGCGTGGAGTGGGTTAATGTGGCCGACTTAATCTGTTTCATCGGCAGCGCTATCCTCTTGATAAACTATTATAAGTAAACTTTGTCTCTTTCTTTCCAAGCTGATTTTTTTTCTCTTCTAAGGCTTCATTTTACCAAAACCGAACCTCCTTTTTTCTTGCAAATCTCATCCAATCCTTCAGGTAGAGACATCATTTAACCTCTATATTGTCCCTGTGATGTGAATCTATCCCCCAGCCTAAAAACCGCATTCCGATTTCAAGTATTTCACCCGTTTTTCTTAAAAACCGTTTGTGCCATTTAAAACTGCATCCGTGTAAAATGCTACTTTCCAACGTGTGATTCAGGCTGCATCATGTTCTTACTGTCACCGAAATCGCATCCGGGTTCCCAGAATGAGGAATTACCGGGCCATTCTGAGTTCGGAGGGCCCGGTAATTCCTCCTTCTAGGAACCCGGGCCCAGACCTTCCCCATTCCCATTTCAGCCCCCATAGGGCTGAATAGGAATGGGAGAGGGAGCAAACAACGGGCCGATTATGAACGGCCCGTTGTTTGCTCCCTCCTCCCCTCGCGGGACCCGCTCTGCATGTCTGGTGAAACCAGACGTGCAGAGCGGGTCCCGCGAGGGGACCTCGTAATCAGGCGGTACGGGGTTGACGCACCGGCACCTTTACCAGCGCCATTAACCCCGTACCGTCTGTGTTATAATGAGGCCCTATGCCTTTGTTGATACCTTGCCTTCTGATTGCCAGTGTTTATACATTCCTGTCAATGTGAGAAATCATATTTGCTTTCAACCCTCCTTTCTTTCCCCGGTTTCAGGAACCCAGACAACCCAATCCGGGAGAGGGGAGGCCAAGGTTGGAGGGTTACCAAAATCCCCAGTACCTAGGATACTCCGGGAGAAGGGATAGTTACCCTTCCTGTGAACCTCCTAGGTACAGACAAAGACCCCCGTACCAGCCGGAACGGGTGTCCCAACTGGAGCGCCAGGTCCAGAACCTCACCCAGGATCTGGGTCGTATGTTGAAGGCTCAACAAAACCCTCAGATGAACATGGCGGCTCAGAACCCCACCAACCAAGGGCCTGGTACCCCAGAACAATGACGGGGAAGAGAACTCTGACAACTCACCGGTTCCCGAGGAGGAGGCACAGGGGAAGGGGGTGTAAAGCCCTAGAGGAAGCTTCCTTCCTCACCCATGAAAAGCCCCTGGACACTCAGGAACCAGAACAAAATTCTCCTGCCCCTGAAAATCTGCAATCCAGGGAACAGAGGGTGTGTAGGAGAAATAAAGACAGTAAAAAGGCCCATTTTGGGGAGGAAGTTAGTGTCCTCCAATATGAAGGGGAAGAATCCTTAGAGGATTCTGGGAAAACAATCTTCTCCTGCAGGGACGGGGGAATTCCTCCCAAAGAAAGATGGGTCCCGAGAGATCCGAATGAAGACTGGGTGGGTGTGGGGACTGATTCAGAGTCACCCATTCCTGAACACCAAAATTGCCTTTCTGAGAGTAAAATAGTAAAGGAGGGATCTTCCCCGCAAACCTGTCCTAGTGACTGCCTCCAGGTAAAAGGGGGCATCACAGAATTAGGGAAACATGGGATTCCCAAATCCCCAACTATTTCAGGATGTCAAATTTTTATTACAGATCCCCAGACTCTGACACAGAAAATTGTCCAAAATGACACTGTGTGAGAGTCAAAAATAAAGAACATTAACACCCAGCTTGCCCAAAACGCACGTTACCTTTGCCCACTTGATGAGAAAGAGGGGAGATTTTATGCCCCCGTTCAAGTGCAAGGGCAATGTCCAATTTCAGCACTGGTGGACACTGGATCCCAATCCACTCTTGTGTCAAAAAGGGCCTTTGATCAGATAAATTCAGGAAGGGGGAGAGATACCAGATCCCTCTCACCCCTCTTCCTGGACAACTCCAGAACTTCGACGGGAAGTACATTCCTGTCGAGGGGACTGCGGATTTGGAAATAAAAATTGGGCCACACAAAGTGAAACACCCGCTCATAGTCGTTACTCAAGAGGGAACACCCTGTCTACTATGGAATGATATCCTGCGCAGGTTGTCCCCCCTAATAGACTGTGTGAACAAGGTCCTATGGACTCAGACTAACAGGCCAATACAATTAAAACAGAGTGTCAACCATGTTAGTTTAAATGGCACATGCTACATGGTTGAACAAAAATCTGATCATATTGAGTTTCATTTCCAGAACAATCAAATACCTGACGTGACAGTAATTGCTGTAGGACAACAAACTGGTGATGGGAACTCCTCTACATTCCTGATAATCAACCTTCCAGTTTTAAGTGGCATTCCACACTGGAAATACTTTGACATTTTATACTGATTCACAATCTCAAAATCCCAATCTTATAGTCAAAACGGATGAGAAACCAGCTCAAAGTTTTGTTGATATTCAGAAAATTAGAGAACAGTTGTTTATCCCTATGCTATTAAATGAGGGGAAGGAGTATATTCTTGTCCAAGTGTGCGTGAACAACGGAAAGAGCTTCATCAGTGAAGCCACGTTCAGACAGCTCCCAAAAGATCCAGCATTCCCACATTTAAATTGATCAATAAGTGGGAAATGGGCCTGGAAACTCCCAATTCCAAACATCTGCTGTCTGGCAGGTGTATGCTCAAAATGTCTATAGGTAACAAAAGCATAGAACATAATTGTTGGGTCGTGCGAGATGTCCCTTCTGCATTCTATTTAGGCAGTGACATTCTCAATCGGTTTGCCATTAATTTGGACCTGATAAATTACAAAGCCTGGTCCCGACTAGGGGGCAATCCCATGGACTTTGATGATTCAGAAAAAGCATTTTGGTCAGCGCATTTGATGCTGTATGCAGTTGAAGTTCAAATTGGAGAGTAAGTCACCATCCCAGGACGGACCCTACAATTCCCACTTGAATTAAAAATTAAACGAGGACAGAAACTGCAAAATCCTGACGCATATGTACACCTCAATGCACATCTCCAACAGCAGGGGTTGGGGTTAAACCCAACCCCACTAGTCAATGTAGAATGCAACACCATTCCAATATTGGTGGATAACAGCTAAAATCACTCTGGGCGCAGGCACCATTATTGGAATGGCGGTTGATGACCGACATTTTTCCATGATCTAGGAAATGGACTGATAGGACCAGTCCCCAAAGACTGTTTTGACAATGACAGTGACAATGAATTACCACCAGACAGGATCTTCTCCCAGCATGGGCGGAATTTCCTGGTGTACTCTTCCTTCCTTTACGGGGAGGAAGAGGTGACTTGGGACATCAGGCAGGATGAGGTGATATTCCAGGTTCACAATGACTCCCTCTCCTACCTGAAACCCTCTGTCCAAGTCAACACTCTAACCAGAGACCTCTCCACCCAGCTGGAGGAGGCTGCTGAGATAGCAAAACCCAAAGTCTTTCCAGGCTTCAGGCAAATGGTTGAAGAGAGGGTCAACCTAGCTGATGCCTCTGAGGCTCCGGAGCAAAAGCAAACGTTGAAACAGGTGTTCTTAGATTTTCAAGATATCTTTGCTGTGGACTCTTACGACTGTGGTTACACCAAAATCCACACCAAAATCCATACAACAACAATTCCCCGGACCCTGGAATGACTCCCGTGTTTGTGAAGCAATATCGCTTGCCTCTCGTATCCATGGAGTCCCTGACAGAAATCATCAAAAACCTTGAGTCCCGTGGTATAATACGTCCAGTCCACAGCACCTTTAATAATCCAGTTCTGGGGATTTTAAAACCAAATGGCCAATGGAGACTCTGTGCAGACCTTAGGGAGCTATATAAACTGGTCCACGTGTCCCGATGGCCTCATTGACCAAGGACTGGGCCAGATCCAGGGGTAAAAGGTATACGCTGCCATTGACCTGACAAATGGGTAACGGACCGTGCCCGTCAGTGGGGAGGACCAATACAAGCTGGCCTTTATGGGGGCAGCAGTACACGTGGACTCAGATGGTCAGTAACTAGGGTGAATTTTCTTCCCAAGAGGTAATATTTGAGATAAAGGATGGCACATTTGATGGCTTATGCTTCTAATTCTAACACTGAATATTTCTTCTCTCTGGGAAATAATTTGTGACTGGCAAATAATATAAGAAGCAGTCATGCATTTGGGACAACACAGCCCCCAGTCCAGTCAAAGAGGTGTAAGTATGAAGTAGAAACTCTTTTGAGAAGTCTGCCACTTTCAATATAGGATTTTGACATAAAGATGTTTTAAACTGCTATAACAGACTTCATCTTCATCAGTCCAACAAATCTTTTGAGGTTCAGCGTGGTTTAGCTTGTTAGTCAGTCGGGATGTTTTTTCAGAAAAATTAGAGATAAACCTGCAGTAATATCCAATCAGACCCAAAAAATGCTCAAAGGTCTCGTTTGGTCTTAGGTGTTGGTACATTTAGAATGGCTTTTATTATCTCTTGCTGAGGCTATATGCTACAATTTACTACATAAAAACCTTGATATTTTACAGCTGATTGAGCTAGCTAACATTTTCTAGCGTTAGCTATCAGCCTGGCCTTTCGTTGGGCTCTCATAATGGTGTAGAGATGATAGAGATGGTCTTCCCATGTTTGGCTATAAATAATATCATCAATATACGCCCTGCAGAAATCAGAATAGGGTTGTAAAATCCCATTCATTAGTCTTTGGAAAGTCGCTGGTGCACCGTGTAAACCAATGGGTAGGACCTTGAATTGGAAAAGTCCTATCGGTGTTGCAAAAGGCTGTTCTTTCTTTATCTGGGTCATATAAGGGAACCTGCCAGTATCTCTTAGTTAAATCCAATGTTGACAAGAATACTGCATTCCCCAATTTATCTATCAGGTAATCTATACGAGGCATAGGATATGCATCAAAGGTTGAGATGGTGTTAACTTGCCTAAAATCTATGGAAAATCTCCAAGTTTGGTCTGGTTTGGTTACCAACACAATGGGAGATGACCACAGACTTGGAGACGGCTCGATAACAGCCCTGAGCATACTTTCCACTTCGTCAATAATTATCTTTTTCCTTGCCTCTGGGAGTCTGTAGGGTTTTAAGTGAGCTACTTTCCCCGGTGGTGTTCGTATATAATGGTAAGTTCTGTGTACCTTCCCTGGTGTCTGACAAAATACATCAGGAAACGCAGAAACAAGATTGTTCAAAATTTATTTTTTATCATTGGGAAGTTCTTGGTGTATACATTCTTCATTAGCAATTTCTTGGGGTGCCAAACAAGAAAAAATAGGAGTATGGGAGGATGCTGCATTTTCCTTCCACTCCATTAGAAGGTTGACGTGGTAGATATGAGTCTTTTGGCGTCTATCTGGTTCGGCTACTTTGTAGTTGCATGTTCCCATCTGTTCCAATACCTCATAAGGTCTGTGCCACTTCGAGATTAAAGTATTTTATGAAGTGGGCAAGAGAACCAGAACTTTTTGACCCACTGAAAATGTTCTTAAATTTACTAGTATTATCATATGAAAGCTTCTGTTGGTATTGAGCTTTATCCAGGTGGGTATGATATGTTATGATATTTTATTTGTATCGCGCTGGTACACAAGTGTTTCAGAGCGCGACAAGTCAAGGGAGGGGAAACAGGGGAGAACAAAACAACGATCTTACTAGGCCCAGTGACATTGAGAACGTGCAAGTGCACGGGAAAGGGAAAGGGGAAAAGTGCATGGAAGGGGGAGAGTGGAGAACAGATAAATAATAATAAATACAAATAAATAGATAATGAAGCAATTAACAGGGGTAGTGCGGTCAGCAAGTGGCAAGAGCTGTGTTTACGGCAGCAGAACTGGGTAACTCTGATAAGTGCACAAAAGAAGAAAATGGGGTGTGGGGGACGGTAGGGGTTACAGATACAGTCCCCAGGTGCAAGGGGTTGTTGGAAGGCAGTGCATAAGGGTGGCAGGGTGAGCAGGAACCTGGGCCCGGGGACAGAGGGTGGTCAGGTGCACAGTGCCAAGAGAGCAGATCAGCAGGGCAGAGGGGGAGCCAAGGTAGATGCAAAGAGGAAGGTCTTGAGGGGCTTCCGGAACCAGAGATGGTTCTCCTCAAGTTTTAGAGTGGCAGTGAGGCTATTCCAGAGGGAGGCCCCAGCCGAAGACAGAGATCTCCCCCCAGCTCGTTTCTTTGAGAAACGACTGACCCTGAGGGAGTTGGAGGTAGAGGAGCGAAGGGCTTGAGAGGGGAGTTGTTTGCAGAGGGATAGCTGAAGGTATTTTGGGCCCAGGCCCCAGAGACCCTTGTGGACAATGCAGAGGGTTTTTAATTTAATCCTTGCATCCACTGGGAGCCAATGGAGAGATTTCAGAGCTGGAGAGATACGATCCGAGGGCTTGGGGCCAAGGACAAGTCTTGCAGTCCTGTTCTGGATTAGTTTCAGAGGGCGAAGAGTAGAGGCAGGTAAATTTAAAAAGAGGCTGTTACAATAGTCCAACCTAGGGAGAACCAGAGCTTGGGAGACAGTGAGCTTCTGGCGGAAGGAGAGGAAAGGAAGAGTACCTCTGAGGAGGTGCAGTAGGAAGTTTGACTTTTTAGAGACCTCCGAGATGTGGGAGGAGAAGGAAAGTGTGTAGTCAAAGATGACCCTGAGGTTCTTAGCCTCACAGGTGGGGATGTCAGGAGGGCCAAGCGAGGCCGGCCAGAGAGATAGGGGAAAGGATGGAGAAGGTGTGCCGATGGGGAGGATCTCAGTCTTGCTGGTATTTAGGCAAAGATCATTGGTGGCACACCAATCTTGAATCGCAGTTAGGCAATCCGAGATGAGAGAGGGAGAGGAGGTGGCCGAGGGCAGCCTGAAAATGAGTTCAGTGTCGTCAGCGTAGCACTGGAAATTTGAGCATAGAGTGGCAATGCAGTGGGCGAGAGTTGCCACGTATTGGTTGAAAAGCCAGGGCGAGAGGTTAGACCCCTGGGGAACACCACAGGTAGAGAGGAAGATAGAT
Source organism: Ambystoma mexicanum (assembly GCF_040938575.1). Classification (NCBI taxonomy): domain Eukaryota; kingdom Metazoa; phylum Chordata; class Amphibia; order Caudata; family Ambystomatidae; genus Ambystoma; species Ambystoma mexicanum. Next base: position 854,271,086 of record NC_090934.1, read on the forward strand.
GATAGGAAGGACCCCAGTTGGACCTGGGAAGGTCGATCAGAGAGGAAAGAGGTCAGCCAGGCCAGAGCCTGATCGGGGATACCCAGGTTCTCACAGAGACGGTTGAGCAGGATGGTATGGTTGACCGTGTCAATGGCAGTAGAGAAATCGAGTAGGATGAGGACAGAGGGAATGTTAGAGTCAAGGTTGGAGAGCAGATATTCGCGGATGTTCAGGAGAGCAGTTTCCGTACTTCTGGCCGCTCTGAAACTAGACTGGTGGTCATGGAGACAGCCACCAGAATCAGAATGAAGGTTAAGCTGAGAGATGGGCAGCATTTCCAGGAGTTTGCCCAGAAAGGGAGTAATGGAGATTGGGCGATAGTTAGCAGGACAGGAAGGATCTGCTGTGGGGTTCTTGAGCAGAGGATGCACCAGGGAGTGTTTCGGAGGGATGGGAATGATCCTGAGGCAAAGGAATGGTTGCAGAAATCAGAAAGGGCCGGAGCGAGGGTGTCAATGTGGTCCTTGATGGTTTTTTTTTTTATAACTCTGTTTATTGAGTTTAAACAACACAACTTAAAGGAACAAACATGGATGAGACATGAATCATCGGTATACATAGGATGAAGGCAACATGGCAATAATAACAACTAGCATGGGCCCTCTGGGTCAAGGGCCGCGGGACATCAATAGGCCGAGGTCGGCAAACAGTGCTAACAGTACTACCAATGTACCCCTACCCGCAGGTCTCAGTGAAGATCTAGCCATTTACCCCATATTTTTTCAAATTTATGGGGGCAGCCCCGTGCGTTATAAATCCGGCGCTCTGTGGCTGCGCACCTGTCCAGTTCGTTGCTCCAGCGGTTTAGGCTCAGTGGGTCGGCAGATCCCCAATTGGCTGCGATAAGTCTTTTGCTTGCCCCCAACGCGATTGCCAGAAACAATTTCTCATATTTAGACAGATCTACTTCCCCCCCGATGCCCAAGAGTATCATCTTGGGATCCCTAGGGATTGGTGTCGCCAGAGCGGCTGAGATTGTGTTAACACAGTCCACCCAGAAGGCCTGTATCACCCGGCAGTCCCATATCATATGGTAGAAGGTGGCGAGTTTGTTTTTGCATCGAATGCATGTCCCGTCTTCTATTCCACCCCATCTGGCCATTGCGGCGCGTGAGTGGTACGAGCGATGGAGGATCCTCAACTGTATTAGTCTGAAATTGGATTCTATGCCAATTTCTCTGGGGAACATTAATGCTTCCACCCAATCTTCAGGTTCCAGGGGTCCTACGTCCCTTTCCCACTTTGCTTTGAGCCCGTTGAGCTGTGCCGCCCTGAATGAGTTAAGGGCCTGATAGAGAGTGGAGGTGACCTTAGAGGAGATGCGCTGCGGGAGAACATTGGTCTCAATGGGAGAGCAGGGGGGTATGATCGTCATGTCCGGGAATTGGGTGCGGATGGCGTGGGCCGGTTGCGCATGCCGAAACTGGTCCATGGGTGCAAGGTCGAATTTTTCTCGCATATTTTCAAAACCCAGGATGTGCCCCCCTTGTATCACATGTGCTAGTGTGTGTATTCCCTTTGCTTGCCAGTGATCAAAGGAGCCCATTTTCACTATTTCCAGGATGACCGCATTGTGCCATATGGGTTGTGTCAATGTTGGCTGTCCTTTCCAGCCGATTAGCTTGTGCGCGTCCTGGAGGACATATAACAGTCTGGGAAGGGTCATCATTTTGAATAGTGCGGCGCGGCCCATTAGCGACAGGGGGAGTGATTGCCAGTGGGGGGTGTCTCTAATGAACCGCTCAATTACTGGTTGAGGGTTAAGTTGAAGGAACCTTTCGAGTGTCGGATCAAGCCATATACCCAGGTATTTAAATTCCCTAATAGATACATGGTATGGACAGGTCTCCGGGATCGCAGACTCGCCGCCCTGAATCGGGAAGAAGATGGTTTTTGCATCATTAACCTTTAGGCCCGCAAAGCACTGATATTCTCTGAGGATGAGGGAGACAGCCGGGCACGAGATGCTCGGGTTACTGAGGTATATGAGCAGGTCATCCGCATAGAGCGAAAGGCGGTCTTCTCCCCCTCCTGGCCAAGCAAAACCGGTCCAGTTGGTGCTAGCTCTAAGTTCAATTGCCAGCGGTTCGATGGCCAGGAGGAAGAGGAGTGGAGATAGCGGGCATCCCTGTCTCGTGCCCCGCCCCAAGGGGAACGATTTTGAGGATCTGCCGTTCACCCTCACCGTGGCCTCTGGGGATGCATATAGAAGTTTAACTCATGATATAAATGTCTGCCCCAGGTTCATCCTAGCCATGATCTCCCACAGGGCATCCCATCCCACAGAGCCAAACGCCTTCTCGAAGTCCACCGCCAGGAGGGCGAGTGGGGCTGGTATTTCCTTTGCCCTGGACAGTGCCAACTGGACTCTGCGTAAGTTCATTCGAGTTGATTTATTGGGCATGAAGCCGCATTGGTCTGGGTGGACGAGGGTCTCAATAACCTGCAGTAGTCTGTTAGCGAGTGTTCTAGCGAGGACCTTTGCTTCACCGTTAATCAGGGATATTGGGCGATAGGAGGCGCATTCCTCCGGGGGCTTCCCAGGCATCTGTATAACTACTATGCATGCCTTCCTGAGGTCTCGGGGGAGTGCTCCTAGCTCTCTGCTGCGTAGGAACATGCGGTACATGTGCGTAGTTAACATGCCACCGAGGTATTTCCATGTCTCTGTCGGGAACCCATTGGGGCCCGGAGTTTTCCCGGGTTGGAGCTGTGCCAGCGCCTCTTGCAACTCGGTGTCAGTGATGTCAGCATTCAGGAGATCTGATTGGTGCTGTGGGAGTATCGGGATCTCGATTCGGTCGAGGTATCGTGAGGGCTCAACTGATGGGCTCCCGGTGGGTGGGGTATAGAGATGTTTGTAGTAGGCGGCGAATGCCTCCACTATGTCAGAATCCTCTGTCAACAGTGTTCCATCCTGAGATCTGATGGCCCTTACGTGTCCCCTGCTTTGTTCGCGTCTCTCCAACCAGGCCAGAGTCTTGTTAGCTTTGTCGCCCCGTTCATATATTTGGCTCCGGACTAATTGGTGCGCAGTCCGTACGTTATCTAGTCATAGATTACTAAGGGCGTCTTGCGCCGTGAGCATCGCCTCCTTTGATTCTTGGATACTTTGAATTAGGATTTGTCGTTCACACTCCAAGACGCGTGCTTCTGCTTCTCTGACCTCCCGGTCTTGACGTTGTTGGTAGGCGGAGACCGCTGAGATAGCCTCCCCCCGAAGGACTGTCTTGTACGCCTCCTAGATCGAGATCGGGCAGTCCACGGAGCCCTCGTTGAGTTCAAAGTATTCTGCAGTCTTTTTTCCAGCTCCTCAGCAATTTCAGGGAGACGCAGATGATATGTGTTTAGGCGCCAATTACGATCTGGGCGGCGGCAGGAGTTTTTGATGGTTAGAAGGAGTGGAGAGTGGTCTGAAATTCCCCTCGCGAGGAATTCAGCGTCGAGAAGCCTGTGGTCTATGTTGCGGGGGACGAAGGCATAATCAATCTTGGAGAACGATTTATGGACACCCGAATAGAAGGAAAAACCTGTCTCGTCTCCATGAAGTGAGCGCCATGTGTCCGTCAGACCCACGGCCTCGGCGAATGCGGGGAGCGGTGTGGAGGTGGGGCATTTTCCAGATCTCCTATGGTTTCTATCGGCTGCGATGTCCATAACTTCATTAAAGTCCCCTCCAATCACCCACGTATCTGCTTCTTCTGCCAGGAGCAAACACTGTAGTTCGGAGAGCAGTTCTTTCGTCAGCGCGGGGGGGGGCTTAGATTGCTGCCAGGCCCCATTTCTCACCCCAGATGTCCTCTAGCAACACTAAATACGGCCCCGGGGGTCTGTCCTGATCTTCCTAACCTGGAGAGGGACACGCTTGTGAATGAGTATCATTGTGCCCCTGGCACCTTTCGTGAATCCGGCATGGTAAGCGTGCGAGTAGTTGGATCTTTTGAAGAAGTTGGTTGTTTGTGCCTATCAAGTGTGTTTCATTTAAGAGAGCAATGTCCGGCGAATGTCGGTTTAGGTACTGGAGCACCAGTCTGCGCTTTATGCTGGAGCCGAGGCCGTTGACGTTCCAGGACAGTATGGTTACCTTGTTGGGGTGCATCTTATCTGCGTGAGTTCTTCTGGTGGGGCGTCTGGAAGGATGAGTGGCATTTGTGCTTTTTCGGGGGTATGTGTCGGTATCTTCTCAGGGGAGACGTCCAGGGGCCTCTCCGTACTGAAATGCCTGATGACCGGCAGACCATCACGTCCACGGTCCCGACCAAGGAGAGTGCATGTTTACCTTGCCTGCATTCGTCTGCTTCCAGCCTTCTTGTCTCATGGTTCCGTTTCCTTGGGTCCCCACAACTCCCCCCACCCTGTACTTCCCCCCCAACTGGGAGCACCTGTCGCCCAAACATTAAACTTATAACTTGGTGAACTGCAACTTCCTCTGGATGATCCGAACTCGGGTGGTAACCACTGCAGGATCACCCAGACTGCGCTTGGGACTGCGGTGCCTAGACGGTGGCGGCCGCAATAGTGTAGTTGCCGTGGTATCCCGTGCTGAGTTCAGTTCTGTGGTGTCCAGACCTCATCCGTTCCCTGTGGTATTTTTGGTGGAGCGCTGTGGCGATTCGGTTTCCGAGACTGTCTGAGTGTGGGGTGGCGAGTTCTGCCCAGGTCCAGGTTTGCGAACAGACGGTCCGGAGGGCGAGCGTCGGGCCGCAGGCCCATTGAGGATCTGCGTTTCAAGCCAGTCCCATGCTTCTTTGGGGTTGTGAAATAGGTGGGTTGTGCCCTTGTGGTGGACCTTGAGCATCGCCGGGAAGAAGAGAGCGAACTTGATTGATAAGGAGTGGAGTTTCTTCTTGACAGAATCAAACGATTGGCGGGCCTTTTGGACCTCTTTAGTATAGTCCGGGTAGAACCCCACTTTGTAGCCGTTGTATGTGATTGGACCGGAGGCCCGTGCCATCTGCAGGATAGCGTCTCGGTCCCGATAGTTGAGGAGACGTGTAATTATTGTTCTGGGCGGGGCTCCTGGGGCAGGTCGCCCGGTGGGTACCCTGTGTGCTCTTTCGATAGAGAAGAATTTCGACAGTTTCCTGGGGGTGAAGATGTGGGTCAGCCAGTCTTCTAGGAAAAGTTCGACACTGGGGCCTTCCTCTTTCTCCGGGATCCCAAGAATCCTGAGGTTATTGCGACGTGCCCTGCCCTCACTTTCTTCGGCTCGGTATTCAAGTTGGTTGACTTTTTGGGCAATTATGGCAAGTTGTTGCTCCAACTGGCGGACGTTATCTTCTGTGTCCGACACTCTTTGTTCCGCTTCTCCGACCCTGGACGATAAGTTGCGGAGATCTTGGCGTAGGAGAGATACTTCCGTGGAGACTCTGCCTATTTTGAGTTCCAGCGATGTTCTCGAGTCCCCCCATTACGTCATTCAAGGAGAGTTGGGGGTCCTGAGTTTCTTCCCTGTTGCCTGGTTCCACCAGGCTTTGTGTCTCCTGACGCGAGGGGGCCTCCACTGTGTAGAGGTCCATTTTACTCTGCAGGGTCTGCCGCTTGGCCTTGTCTTTGCCCATGTCCGGGGCAGTAATTTGTGTGAGGATTTAGGCCCGGGTGGATCGTGTAGATGCCCCTCAGGGATTGTCGTGGAGGCCAAGTTGGGGTGGGCTTGTCGGGCGTCTATCTTTTTCCCCTCTGTCCTTGATCCTGAGCCCCGGTGGTGCTATGTAGGTTGCTGAGAGCCAGTACCCTGTTCCGGCTGGTCCGGTGTGCTTGATGGAGGGTCCGGAGTTTACTGGGGGGGGGGTGTCTGTAGTTCACAGTGCGTGATCCCTCCAGGAGTTATTCCCCCTTTGCGGGGTGTACGTCCAGTGGTTTATGCCTGTGGGGCGATATGGGCCTTTGCTCCCTCAGCAATCACGCCCCGAGGACGGTCAGTCCGCTAGGCTTTTGGGCAGTAGGTGCTTATTGGGGAGGAGGGGTGCCTTCAGTCCCCGCTGCTCCCCACTGTTATCTTGAAGTGTGCCGCTTCCCTCATGCGGGTCTCTGTCCCGCAATTCGCCGGATTAGGGGGGCAGAGGTTGCCCGTATCCTGCTTTTGCTGCTGGGGGGAGCATGGCACCGCGTTGCCTGTGCCTGCGCCGCCGCTCCACTCCAGGTGCTGCCGTCTCGCTGATGGGGGGGGAAGGAGGGCGGAGGGGTTCCAGCTCCGCACCTCTGCTTAATTTGTGTGGCCCAGTCCAGCAAGTGTTCTTCCTCCGGGAGTGGGGAGCGCGCTCAGCCCCCGTATGCCAGCTCCTCCGCGGGCGTATCTGCCGCACCGCCGGGGGACAGTGGAGGGGTGCGGGACACTGTCCAATTGTTCGCGGGGTTGGCAGGGGAGGCTGCACGTACCTTGTGATGTCGCCGCACTGTCCCCAGGCTTCTCACTTTCCCCCCTGCGTCCCAGCCACAGGTGTCGCAGCCTCACCGCTCGTGGGTGGGGGGAGCCTGTTCTGGTACCTCCGAGGCCGCCCCGTGCTGCCAGCTCCCAGCCGCCAGGGGATCAAATCGCGATGGCCGCTTCTGGTCGCCACCTCTGGATTCCAACTGGGTGGGGGGGGGATGCCCCCCCCACGGTAGTCCGCAGGCGTGTTCTCGCCGATCGTGGTTCGGTGGTGGTGCGCTCCCCGGGGGGGGCCAATGCCGCGGCCGCTCGAGGGGGAGGGGCGGAGCAGCCGCTCACGTCCGTCCGGCAATGGCGGCAAGACTCGCGCCGACGGACTCCGGGGCGTTTCTCTTGATCCCGGGTCCGATTCTGCCCCAAATTGCAGGATTCGCCGCCTGGATGGATCCGCTGTTTCTGTGTTGCCCGAGGTCGGGCGTTTACAAGCAATTACAGGCTTTTTTCCAGGATATGTTGTCGCAACCACCGGGAGCTGATGCCTTTAGCTCCTCATGCGCGGCTCGCGCATGCGCAGTCCGTCCTTGATGGTTTTAGAGGAACAGGGATGAACCTGTTTTGACGAGGCTTTCATAAATCGGACTTGTTCAGCGACCTCATCAGGGGAGTAGAGAGGAAAGGAAGAGAAGGAGGGAGCGGGGTGGTTAAAGGGGGGTTAGCAAGTGCAGACTGAGGGCGAATAGGAAGGGGAGGGGAGGAGAGGGACAAGATGTCCTGGGGTTTTGAGATAAAGTGAGAGGCAAGGTCATTGCAGAGAGCCTAGGAGGCAAGAGGATGGGTCGAGACTACAGCAGGGTTGGCAAGCTTCTTGCAGAGTTCGGCCGAGTTGTTAGATGCCGCAGAGACACAGTCTTGAATGTGGACTCTCTTCTTGGTGCGGACAGAGAGTCTGTATTGCCTTTGGAGCAGGCAACAGGCCAGTTTGTCAGAGGATGAACAAGAAGCCCTCCATTTCCTCTCAGCCGCCCTACACTTATGCTTAAGTGTAGCTAGGTCGGAGTCATACCAGGAATTACACTTGGCTTTGGACTTCAAGTGGATCCTCATGACAGGGGCAAGAGCATCAAGAGTAACAGAAATGGAAGAGTAGAGAAGGGAAAGGGTTGTGTCCGGGTGTGAGTCAGCTGGAGGAGGAGGGGGGGAGAGAAGGTGGCAGCGAAAGCTTCAACTGACACACGCTTCATAGGACGGATGTCCGAGAAGGTAGGTGGCAGTTTAGGTGTGAGCTTGCCTTGGGGGGAAGAGAGTGAGAGATGTGAGGAGAGAAGGCAGTGGTCACTCCAGGAGAGAGGAGTGGTCAGAGGGATAGAGAGGGGGAGGCCTGAGGATATCAGGACATCGAGTGTGTGTCCAGCAGAGTGCGTCGGACCAGAGGGGAGGATAGAGAGTGAGAGGGAATTGCAAAGGTCACGAAAGAGCAGAGATGAGGGACAGGGAGAATCGAGGTGGATGTTGAGGTCACCAAGGAGGAGGAGTTGAGTGGTAGCAGTCAGGAGGGAGGAGGAGAGGTCAGCCCACTCATAAAGAAAAGAGGTGATTTGCCCAGGGGGCCGGTAGAGAGTAGCAACAGTAAGAGAGTGGCTAGGAGAAATTGAGAGCCTGCAGACAAGGCATTCGAAGGAGGAGTAAATCTGAGTGGGAATGATAGTGGCAGGGATCCATTCTGGAAACATCAGGGCTACACCCCCTCTGGGTAGGGTGAATCTGAGTGCGGAGAGGATCTTGTAACCATCAGGGAGGAGAGTGTCAAAGCTCGTGACAGAGCTGGCCGTGAACCATCTCTCTGTAAGACCGAGGACATCAAGGTCAAGTTCTTCAAGGAGGTGGCAGATGTCAGAGGAGTGTTTGACAGCAGAGCGAGAGTTGAGAGTGGCAAGGTGAAGAAGGTTGCCGGCCTTAAAGACCTTCCGGGGAGGGGTACAAATCAGAGGTACGCCCTGCAGAGTTGTGGAGGCAGCCTGAAGAGGGGCAGAGGAGGAGCAAAGAGTTTGCAAGGTAGCCAAAGAATTAGAGGAGGGGACAGCCGGAGATGAAAGGAAGTTGATGAGGTGAGGGGACCGCCTATCAAAGAGGAGGAGATTGGCATGAGGACCTTGGACCATGACACTGCTGTTTAGGTAGACATTAAGGATGTCTCTGGAGGAGTCAAATGAGGCCATGAGGACTTCCCAGCGAGTGCCACCGTTAATGGGAGAGGAGGAGACAGGACAGAGCACAGAGATCATATGGGGGGGTCCATAGATCTGGTGAAGGAACAACAAAGAGGATGTCAGTGAGGGTCTATCTGGAAGAGGCGCTGTATAAGTATCAGCGATAGGGAGACCAGGGTTTGAGGCCAAGCTGTCATGATGCCTACCCCCGGGGATGCAGACCAAGTCCAGCAACCCCGGAAGCAGGCATAAAGTTATTCCAAGCAAGCCCAACAACCCCTGCTAGGGGCTATTTGGGTGCAGTCCTGGCGTCTATAGTGCCAGGCTCATATGGAGAGTCAGTCCTTGCGCCATAGGCGCCAGGCTCATAGATTAAAACTTACCTGATGCAGACCATGCTGCAAACTTACCTGATGCAGACCATGCTGCAAGAGCTCCAAGCCAAAAGAGGCTTGGAAGGGACTACTTTACCTAGGGACTATTTTTTACTCGGGTGGGGTCGAGGAGGAATACTTACCTGGGACTACTTTGGAGGCTATTTAAACTACGCCCGAAGAGCAGCACACTCTTCGTGTTATTCTGCATCCAGCAGCGTAACGCTCACCGTGCCTGCAAGTCTGCATCCAGTATTCTGCCACGCCCGCCTCAAGTCTGGAACTCCTAGAAAGAGGGAGAAAGAAGGAGAAAAGGTTAGAACAAGAGCAATACCTTTGATCCTTACCTGAATTACTGATCCACTGCGCCTTCGAGCTGGAAGAAAGAAGTTATCTTATGCGCGTCGCCTCGCCTGCTGCAGCGCCGCGCTGAACTCACTGGCCTTCGCAGCATCTTCACAATCCACTGCATCCTTCTGCATGTTCCCGCCGCACTCCGGCGCCTAAGGGGAACACAAGAACAGCAAGGTGAGCCAAGGGAATAAACAGAGGCAATATTAGTTACCCCTCATAGACTTACCTGATTTTACCGCCGGTGTTACACCTTTCCGTCATCGCTGCTTTTTACATTTGCATAAGTGGAGACTGTGCAGTTCCGCGCTTTGTTGTACGGCAGCGCGGTCTATTCCTGTCAATGCTAACAGTCTCAGCGGTACTGTTGTTCCGCGTTGCCAGCGCACGTCAAGAATAGGTCACATGATTCTTCCACGCAACCAGCTGACTCTTACGACAAGTCATGTGACACTATTTCAGAACCGAAGGCTTTCGCCCTCTCGCGTCGCTACTGTCTTACATGACGCTCCGTAAGTTCGAATTCTAGGTACTTCTTACTCCTTACTCTTGTGTATCCAAGCTATTCTGACTGTGACTATTTATTCCTTGTTTTCTCCTACCGTTTAGTGTTCCCCTACAACGCTCCCTTCCAGCTAATACTACCTTTCAGCCTGCATTTCTGGGAACCCGTTCGCGATCCTATCCCAAGCCTTCATTACATAGTGAAAACAACGGAATCCCAAGTCTTCCTGACTCGGTTAGTTCCTTCCCCGGTCCTCCGTTTCTTCTCCGTTCCTGGTTAGTTAATTACCCGTTCTTTCCCGCTCCTGTTTAGTAATCTTTCCTCTCTTTACTACAGAAGTTTCTGAAGGAACTAGAACTCCAGTCATTACCTCCCTTTCTCTCCGAGAGACCTCCACCTCTCATCAACCGCTAGAATCTACCAACAACATCCGTAAGAACATACTCACCTGTAATTATTCTGTTCTTCTATTCCGGTTTCCTCCTATATTTACCTGTTATTTTCTCCTGATAGAACCTGTGATACCGCCATCGAGCCAGGAGTTCTGTGCCTTGGATAGCCATCTTTCTGCAAGGATCTCCGACAACGCATCCAGGGTTTTTTCCTCCTTTGGGGGTTTCCCTGGGGGTCCTGCCTCTCCCTGTTGAGGTTTTCTTTCCTCCTGAAGGGGTAGAGGGCTCAGGATTCTCAGGGAGGCTCTTCATTTCCGCCGTTGCTGTCCCGGTTCCGACGTTCTGACCAGGTTGGTGGAAACTTGTTTATACATTCACCCGCTTTTTGGGTTTTGTAGTTGATTTTCCGGATCAGATTGTAATAGTTAGCGACGCCTAAAAGTTCATTAACCTGGTCGGAGCGGTAGTGCTGGGATGGAACAGCAAATGCAGCAATTGATGGCTGCTATGCAGTCCATGTCTCATGAAATGCAGAGTCTTAAACAGGACAATGCACAGTTGAAGCAACAGTTTGCTCGGGCCTTTTCTGAAACCCCTCCCGTTACCCTCTCAACGGGCAAATATGATGGTGACCCTCATAGGTTAAAAGAATTCCTTGACAGTTGCACCATCCAGTTTACGTTTAAATCTCGATTCTTCCCCACTGATAAGGACAAAGTGGGCTTTCTTATTTCACACCTAACGGGCCCCGCTCTTGCTTGGGCTACTCCGTTAGTCACTTCCGGAAACGCTATATTGGATTCCTACCCAGCGTTCTCCAACAGTCTCAGGTCCATGTTTGGTCGGCAGGAGATTTCAGTAGCCACGCAGGAAAGGCTTTTAGATCTGAGGCAAGGTAATAAGGACCTTATGTCTTACATTACCCAATTCAAACAGTTATCTTCCGAAACCGGTTGGCCTGATGACGGACTACTCACCCTCTTTCGACGAGGACTTGCTGAGGATTTGAAGGATGAGGTGTCCAAGATTCCACGGCCTGCAAACCTGGCTGAGATGATATCCTTGACTATGCAAATAGACTACCGTCTCCAAGAGCGTTCATTAGAAAGAAAGAAGGGGAAAGGCCCTCGTCTTAACCCAGATCACATGACCCTTCCACATAAAACCATTCCTTCTGAGGAACCCATGCAGATAGGATCAGTTAGGGGTCCTATTTCAGCAATAGAGAGAGAACGAAGGAAAGCCTTAAATTTGTGTATGTATTGTGGGTCTTCTTCCCATTTGTTGCGAGATTGTCCAGTCGTTCCTCCTCGCAGATCCAGACCTTTGCCGTCGGGAAACGCCAAGCCCCTACCGTAAGGGGAACCACGGTAGGAGTCCAGCTTCAGGGTTCCCCGACCGAAGATGAGTCCACTCTTGGACCGTTGGCTCATAACCCTTCCATGATTGTACTTTCATTAACCATCTTGTTGCCTGACCGGAATTTGATGGGTATACCGGCTCTGCTCGACTGCGGAGCCGCTGGAAACTTCATTGACGATAAATGGGCAGCCAAGAATGGGATAGACAGAACTCCTAAGTCCTTTACTACACCCATCCTAGGAGTAGATGGAAGTCCCTTAAGCTCGGGACCTATACGAGAACAAACCAAGCAGCTAACTTGTTTGATCGCCTCTCATAAAGAGACATTGGTGTTTGATTTAATCAGAGCGGCTCACTTCCCCATAATTCTTGGTCTGCCTTGGCTGCGGTTACACAACCCCTACATAAACTGGAAGGCAGGAACACTTTTTCTGGGTTCGGAGTACTGTGTCGCTCATTGTCTTTCACACAATTCAGTAGGCATCTATATTCCATCTGAGCCTCCTCCTGCCACCGAGTTGCCTTCCATCGGTCACTTGGGGCTGATTCCCGAATGTCACCAGCACTTTCTCAGGGTTTTCTCTACTCCCCGGTTTCCAACACTCCCACCTCATCGAAGAGATGATTGTCATATAGACCTGCTTCCAGATCAACCGGTTCCGTTTGGACGCATGTACGTGTTGTCCCAACGTGAGAAGAGTGCCCTTCGAGAATACCTACATGCTAATCTCCAGAACGGTCTCATTACCGAATCTAAATCTCCTGCTGGAGCTTCCTTATTTTTTATTCCAAAGAAAGATACAGAAGAATTGAGACCGTGCATCGATTACAGAGGACTTAATAAGATCACTATTCCTGACAAGTATCCAATGCCATTGATTAAAGACATTCTCGAAGCCGTCCGTGGAGCGGCACTTTACTCTAAATTGGACCTTAGGGGGGCCTATCACCTCATTCGAATCGCTCCTAATGACGAATGGAAGACGGCCTTTCGAACACCTTTCGGACACTTCCAATACCAAGTCATGCCCTTTGGTCTAGTTAATGCGCCTGCTGTGTTTCAGCGGTTTATGGATCACCTTTTCGCCGATTTGCTTCTCCACTGTGTCGTCATCTACCTCGATGACATTTTGATATTCTCACCTACGCTTGAAGACCACATCCAACACGTCAACCTAGTCCTGAGTCGCTTACAGACGAATCATTTGTACTGTAAGGCGGAGAAGTGTGAGTTCCATCAAACTCAGATAACCTACCTAGGATTTGTCCTGTCAGCAAACGGGATCTCCATGGATCCAAGAAAAGTTTCTGCTGTGCTGGATTGGCCAGCACCTTCCACAGTAAAGGAGGTTCAGCGATTCCTCGGATTCGCAAATTTCTATCGGAAATTCATTCCCTGTTACTCTGAGACTATCCTACCTATTACTCGTCTACTCAAGAAGGGGATCGCCTTCTCTTGGAACCCTTCAGCCCAACAAGCCTTTGAGACTTTAAAGGGTTTATTCATCTCTGCCAGGGTTTTACTTAATCCGGATCAATCTCGTCAGTTCATCATTGAGACGGACGCTTCTCACCATGCTCTAGGAGCCGTCCTTCTACAAACAACAGATTCAGGGGAGGAGAGACCGGTGGCCTATTTGTCAAAAACGTTTAACTCCTCGGAACTCCACTACTCGGTACTTGAAAAAGAGTTATTGGCCATTAAGAAGGCCTTCGAAGAATGGAGACATCTTCTACTAGGCTCTCCCCATGCCATAGTGGTCCGAACGGATCATCAGAACTTGAAAGTACTACAACAGGCTCAAACCACAAATAGTAGACAAGCACAGTGGGCGTATTTTTTTTTTGCCTTATCGGATCGAATTCACCTTTCTCCCAGGAAGCCAGAACCTAAGAGCCGATGCCTTATCCCGAAAGAAACCACATGTTTCTCAATTCTGTTCAGAGAAGTTGTTTCCTCAAGCAAGATTTGTGGCAGTCATTTCCGACTTTCTCCATTTACTAAAGCAGGATACAATTAAGAATCAAACCAGATGTGAAAATCTTCTTTCTACTCACCATCTTACAAGAGACCGAGGATTATATTTCAATGCAGAACAAGTTCTAATTCCTTCCAGCGTTCTTCAATCTGAGGTCCTTCGGATGTGTCATGACTCTAGAGCGGCAGGGCACCGGGGAATACAGACTACTCTGGATTTGATAAAACGATATTTCTGGTGGCCAACTCTTCAGGTCGATGTTCATGATTATGTAAACTCTTGTGCAACATGTATTCAGTCTAAATCTTCACGAACTCCTCCTTTTGGTTTACTTACCCGCATGCCTATACCAGAGAAACCTTGGCAAATCATCTCCACCGACTTTATAGTGGATCTTCCGCCTTCCTCAGGTTATACAACCATAATGGTCACCATAGACTACTTGACCAAGATGGCACACTTCATTCCCTTGGGCAAATTGCCAGGGGCAGCCCAAATGGCAAGGATCTTCATTTCTGAAGTGTTTTCCAGACACGGACTACCTGAAGTCATAGTCTCTGACAGAGGGCCCCAATATACTTCACAATATTGGAAGGGAGTCTGTCACTTTTTAGGCATTAAGAGGGCACTCAGTTCGGGATATCATCCCCAGACCAATGGGCAGACGGAACGTCTTAATCAAACGTTGGAGGGATACCTACGTTGTTACGTCTCCGCAGCTCAAGATAATTGGGCTGAGCTATTATCAATGGCAGAGTTTGCTTACAATAATGCCAAACACACAGCTCTTAAGACTAGCCCCTTCTTCTGTTCATACGGATTTCACCCCTCTTTTGTTCCTACTACTACTCCTTCCTCCTCTAAACTACCAGGGGTAGACTGTCTGATAGACAACATCCAGTCTGGCCAAAGGAAGGCTCGTTTGGCTCTTCAAGAAGCCCAGGATCGAGCCAAGCGATATGCAGACCAACATCGACGCAAATTTCCAGAACTACAAGTAGGAGACAAGGTTTGGTTGGCCTCTCGGTTTCTTCCAAGACACTTAGTCCCTTCTAAGTTATCTCCTAAGTTTTATGGTCCTTTCAAGTTGTTATCCAAAGTGGGCTCGGCAGCTGTTCGACTGGCTCTCCCAGCTACCTGGTCCCGCATTCATCCTGTTTTTCATCTATCTCAAGTGAAACCTACTGTAGCCGATCGTTTCCGACGCTCTACTAAGACCATTCCACCTCCGGTAATCACTGATACCGGGACAGAATATGAGGTGGCCGGTATCTGTGATTCCCGCTACCACAGGGGTAAGCTACAATTTCTCATTGATTGGAAGGGGTATTCTCCGGCTGAAAGAACATGGGAACCTGCTTCTGGGGTTCACTCTCCTCTTTTGGTTCGAAGTTTTTTCCGTCTACACCCCGGGAAGCCTGGATCACCCCCCAGGAGGAGAGGGCATACTGTTACACCTTTCCGTCATCGCTGCTTTTTACATTTGCATAAGTGGAGACTGTGCAGTTCCGCGCTTTGTTGTACGGCAGCGCGGTCTATTCCTGTCAATGCTAACAGTCTCAGCGGTACTGTTGTTCCGCGTTGCCAGCGCACGTCAAGAATAGGTCACATGATTCTTCCACGCAACCAGCTGACTCTTACGACAAGTCATGTGACACTATTTCAGAACCGAAGGCTTTCGCCCTCTCGCGTCGCTACTGTCTTACATGACGCTCCGTAAGTTCGAATTCTAGGTACTTCTTACTCCTTACTCTTGTGTATCCAAGCTATTCTGACTGTGACTATTTATTCCTTGTTTTCTCCTACCGTTTAGTGTTCCCCTACAACGCTCCCTTCCAGCTAATACTACCTTTCAGCCTGCATTTCTGGGAACCCGTTCGCGATCCTATCCCAAGCCTTCATTACATAGTGAAAACAACGGAATCCCAAGTCTTCCTGACTCGGTTAGTTCCTTCCCCGGTCCTCCGTTTCTTCTCCGTTCCTGGTTAGTTAATTACCCGTTCTTTCCCGCTCCTGTTTAGTAATCTTTCCTCTCTTTACTACAGAAGTTTCTGAAGGAACTAGAACTCCAGTCATTACCTCCCTTTCTCTCCGAGAGACCTCCACCTCTCATCAACCGCTAGAATCTACCAACAACATCCGTAAGAACATACTCACCTGTAATTATTCTGTTCTTCTATTCCGGTTTCCTCCTATATTTACCTGTTATTTTCTCCTGATAGAACCTGTGATACCGCCATCGAGCCAGGAGTTCTGTGCCTTGGATAGCCATCTTTCTGCAAGGATCTCCGACAACGCATCCAGGGTTTTTTCCTCCTTTGGGGGTTTCCCTGGGGGTCCTGCCTCTCCCTGTTGAGGTTTTCTTTCCTCCTGAAGGGGTAGAGGGCTCAGGATTCTCAGGGAGGCTCTTCATTTCCGCCGTTGCTGTCCCGGTTCCGACGTTCTGACCAGGTTGGTGGAAACTTGTTTATACATTCACCCGCTTTTTGGGTTTTGTAGTTGATTTTCCGGATCAGATTGTAATAGCCGGGGGTACTATTCCTCTTCACGGGTGTGCGCAGCCTCCACCGAATCTTCGCCGCACCCCGGCCCCTAAGGGGAACAAAAGGACAGCAAGGTGAAACAAGGGACAAACAAGGGGAATCATTCTCACCACAATAGACTTACCTAATTTTACCGCCGGAGGCATTATTCCCCGAAACTTCATAATTTCTCTCAGCATCTGAATAAGGGAGAAAGCCACAGGTTACATTCTGACATTATTTTATCGAACTGTGTTGGACAATACAAATCCTTACCTGAATGTTACCGGTTGCCACGAGGAACTCTTCGCTGGGGTCAAGCTGCAACCTGCAAGGAATCGGACAAGAGTGAAAGTCAGACATTTGAACTCTTACGAACTATATACTTACGGCGTCTCACGGGAAATCTCTGAGTCAATATTGTTCTGGAACTCACCAATTCCTTCGAACCATGAAGCAACTGGTTATCTACGCGCCCCTGCGCTCAATGCAGGATGGAGAGCTCATCTTTCCAAACCATCAGGTGAGACTATAAGAGGGGACATTAAAGGTGATCAGTGGGGAGAACAGCGGGGGTGGGGGTTAACACTCAACTCCACGGGTGGTTAATTCCCTTTCTCCATTTGCAGAAGAATACTCCTACGGGCCAAGCAAACGAAGCTAGGCAGGCCAGTCCAGTCTGTCATCTCGGCACTACACGTCACATGGAGACCGCAGCTGTCCAGTTCAGATCGACGCCCCTGTGGGAGCCAGGTGAGCGTAACACAAGATATCCTTTTTAAACTTCTTCTTTCCAGACTTAGTGAGAAGGGAAGGATAGTTGATAGAGAAGCAGTTAGAATAGATGGGAGAAACAGAAAGCGCCATGAGTGGGAAGAGAGGAGGCAGAGGGAGGAGTAAGCAAGTACAGTGGTATAGAGCAGTCACTGGGCTAGTAGGTAACAATCAGTGGCCATAGTTAAATGCAAAACACACCGAAGTTTGACTTTCCAGTTAAATGCAAAACACACCCAAGTTTGACTTTCCAGTTAATTGCAAAATACACCCAAGTTTGACTTTCCAGTTAAATGCAAAAACACACCCAAGTCCAATTTAAACATAGCTCTCAACTCACCCGCTTTTGGCGGGTGTCACCCGCCTTGAAAGCAGATGAATCACCCGCCAAGTCCCTCATACGCCCATTCACTTCTATGGGCCTCTCACCCGCCAAAAAGAAAATCGGGTGTTTTCACCCGCCTCGGTGACAAAAAAGGTTGGGAGCTATGATTTAAAAGAGGGCCCAGTGGTTAAGGCAATTAAAATGGGAGTAAGATGGTGAGGGTGAGTATGGAAATGGCGTCAGATGAGTACATAAGAGGGAGGGGAACTAACCCATGCAGAATGTGGTAAGAGTCATGGTAGTCTGAATAGTCCAGGGGTAGAAGCCTCAGGGAGGGTTGGGCTGTGGCAGAAGCAGGAGTCTCATTTATCGACCTGTACAGCAGACAGGGAAGCTGACAGGGCCTTAGAAGTGGGCCTTTGTAGATGGTGCCGGCTCCCGCCTCTCGGTTGTTCCGATTGGGCAATGGAGGCCCAGGCAACCAATGGGGGTGGGAGTCAGGCAGGGCTAGAGGACATCAGGCAGATGAAGAAAAAGTGAGGCCATCTTAGAGGGGCCCAAAATCCAATGTGAGCAGGTGACAAAGCAGCAGGCACGATATTTAACCCACAAGCTGGGTGTACAAGTAATCAGGAGAGCTACAGTGTGCAATCCACTAAAAATAAAAATGCGTTTTTTTGGACTAAAGATCTAACTAGGTTCACTCTGTTCTCTCCTCTTCTCTACTTCCTTTCCCCTCGCTTCTCTCCCCCTTTCCTTTCTTTACTCTATGCACTTACTCTATCAGAATTATCCTCTGACATATTATGATAGCTACATTGTTTGTCTCCTACCCCCCCCTCTCGTTTCTCTTCCCCACCCTTCCTCTCCAGCACTATCTGAAATGCCGTCAGGCCTAGTACGATAGTCGCTTGTTTTGTTCCTCTCCTTCCTTCTCCTCATCCTCACCCACGCCTCTTGTAATCCTCCGGCTCTATCAGAAATGTCCTCAGGCTTAGTATGTTAGACGCCAGTCTGTTCCCTTTCCCTTCCCACCCACCTCCTCCCTCACTTATCTGTGTCTTAGCTCTTGTACTATCTGAAATGTCGCCAGACCGAGTACGATAGCAAATTTCACATTCTTATTGTTCAAGACCTTGTAAGAATGTTCAGTGTTTGTATTTATCCTGTGTTCCCTCCCTTGCCTTGAAGCGCTTTTAAAACATTGTGTATAGGCGCTATACTAATAAACTATCATATCATATCATGTGTTTTCGCAACCGATTTCCGGTTTGAGACAGTGGTATTGGGGCCTCATTTCTTCCTTACCAGGTTTCCCCAGCATATTGTGAGAAACCAAAGGGTCTCTCACTTGCTAGTCCCCAGGGCTCTCTCTCTTAGGTGGCCAGGGCACGGCCATCGCCTTTGGATCCAGACCCTAGGGTGGACGAGTGCAGGAGGATCACCTCAGTGGGGGATCTTCGGAGAGTGATGGTGATGCAGCCGATGGTGAGACATGATGTCCCCCCTTTCCCATGGCCACACCCCATCCTATTTTATAGGTTTCTCCAACGTTCCAATCCCACCTTCCTACACAAACACTGGGCCGAGGAAGAGGAGGACTGAGAGTTAATAGGCTAACACTTGCATATCTCATTGGATATGTCCCATTAATAAGGTCAGGCAAAGTCAGGCACTTGACCTTAATCACATACATCTGATAGCCATTAGCACCCCCCACATGGATAAAAAGCGGAACATAGAGACACACTCTGAGCAAGGTGGGACACAAGAAGGAGCAGATCTTCCGGGGCGAAGGCAAACCCATTGGAGCAGGATGACCGATCGAGGGACAGGAGCGAAGGGTAGGGAAACCCTTAATATCCCTGCAGGAGGTTGTTGCCTCTGGGAAACCGTGAAGGATGCGCAGAGAAAGCCAAATTCAAGACAAGAAGAAACCTGCATTGTGTTTCTAGGATGTCAGCGACCCTCCTGGGTGAACCGCAGATTTGTGGAGGCGAGGCCAAGCCTGTGCTATTGACCTTGACTCGTAAATCAAAGCTGCAAAGACAAGAAAGGAATGCACACAACCGGTGAGTGAGCGAAAGACATGAAAGGCTGGTTTGTGTCAAGGAAAGATTGAAGCCGCAACAGTGTATCTCACAATTGAAGGTTGCAAGCATGCTGATGAGACGTGAAATAAAGCAAACAAGTAGTGAACTTTAAAAGTTACTGATAACTGTGAAGCCAATGATACAGAGTAGCGGAGAGTGGTCGGGCGAATGGAAATAGCCCACTCGAAAGCCTCCACAAAAACGTTTGATGTTTTGTTATAAAGCGACAAAGCGAACAAACTATTAAATGCACAATGGTCAAGATTAATCCTGTCGAAAGGGGGAAGTTAAAAGGTGATTGCTTTAAGAGAAAGATTTCTTTGAAGTTTTCTGAGTGTGTTATGGAACTACCAAGACCAAGAGACATTGGGGCAAATAACATAAGGAAGAGCTGAATTGAAAGTCTAAGTGGTCCTGCGGAGGTCTATGGAAAAGGCCTCGCACATTCGAAAGTCTTCGACATCAGTGAAAGGTCCGAGCCTGACTAAGGGAGACCGGGAACAGAAAATACGTTAGGAGAAGGGAACCCTTACCAAATGTAAATGAAGCTTGGGGAAGGGAACCCCTGCAAGTGCTGTGATTGCGAGGTCCGAGCCTGGTAGATGGAGATATATGTTGAATCAGGTACTTTATGTTGAGAGGTCCGAGCCCAACTAAGGGAGACCTACATGAACTGTTGATGTCTGGAGAGGTCTGAGCCCGACAGAGGGAGACCTACGTGAACTTTTGTTGAACTGTGAAAGAACTGTTGGTGAACTGGAAATAAGTGACTTTAACGTTGAAGGCCAAGCAGGCCTCGACTCACGTTATGAACTGCCTTTTTTTGATAAGCTGAGCCAGAGTGTGTCATCCTGTCTACAGGGGCCGCCTTACTCCATGCTGTCCAATGTGGGGAGGAAAGCTGACTCACCTTGATCCTTTATGTTATAACACTGGGCCTCATTACGAGTGCGGCGGTAACCTGCCGGTCTTTCCGGCTCGGTTACCGCCGGACTAGTATTACCATTCTGCCTCCCTGACTCCCAGAATTACCAGGGCATTACAACCCTGGTGTCCCGGTAATTCCGGAGGCGGAATTCGGTAAATCCCCATTCCCATGAGTCCCATATGACTCAATGGGAATGGGGAAGTGGAAACACCGGCACCATCTCGTGATGGTGCTGGTGTTTCCATATCCGCCTGCAGGCGGGCAGTGTTAAACCCGCCAGGTCAGACCTGGCGGGAACGCCACCACCCGCCTGCAGTACTCGAGATGGGGCGGTCCGGAATTAACAGTGGCAGCGGGTTTACCGCCACTGTTATTTCCGGACCGCCCGACCCATAATGAGACCCACTGTCTTTCCTTTGTAGTAAATCTCCCCTTTATTCCCCTTTACACCATGTTTGTATAAGAGATAGGGCAGGCATTAGGTTTTGTTAGTATAGGCTATTTTGATTTGACTGTGTTTTCTTTATTATTTGATGGTAGAGACTACTCCCATTATAGCTATAGGGCAAAGTAGGTGTTTTTCCAAACCCCAAGAATTTAATAAAGGTTTAGAAAATCGAAGCTCTTGTGTCAGTGTCATACTTGTGATACCATACCTCAGTTACATATGGAGTCAGGGTGGGATAGATATGACTCAATTGAGACAAATTGGGGGGCCCTAAAATACCAGACACGTAGCCACAGAGCCTCAGACCCCTCTTCCGCCACGAAAGAGTCCATAGGCTTCGATATATGTAGCAACAGAGAGGTCACTATCCCTCCTGGGAAAAGAGGGATGATTCCCACTGACTTTGTTCTAATACCCCCTGCGGGTTGTTATATAAGACTGGCCCCAAAGTCTGGCCTAGCCTGGAAATTTTGTCTGGATGTCCTAGCAGGCGTTATAGATCGAGACGTTTGGGGAGACATAAAAGTTATTTTACAGAACCATGCCAAGACCACGTTTGAAATACGTTTTGGGGACACAATTGAACAGGGAATTCTTGAGAAAATTCTATTTGCCCGTTTTGAGGAAGAAACTGAACCTGAAGAAACTGATAGAGATAGCCTAGGCTTCGAAGAGGCCGATGAGATACGTACCACCAGATCAAAAGGGGAAGATGACCATCCTTCCCGATCTAGCCTTTCGCCCAGCGAAATGATCCAGTACCATACATGCCAACATTCAGACACAGCTGGGAGGGAGATTTCCAAAGGCAAATCGGGAGACCAACATTTCCCCATAAGAATGCACTGGGGCTACAGCTATTTCGGGAGGGTTGGCATGTATGCAGTACTCCCAGAGGTTTTCTTGCAAGTGATTCCTGAGGGAGAAGGACAAGAAAAGGAAAGTCCCTTTTTCTTCCTGAAACAGGGATTACTATATAGAAGGGAAACCTCATGGAAGACCTAAATAAGACTCAATTAGTAATACCCAAAACCTATCGTAAGATTGTGCTACAGATTGCACACTCTCACTTGACAGGGTGACACTGTCACTCACCGGCTACGATCGATGTAGAGCCAAGGAAAGGTGAGTTGGTACTTCCGGGCTGATTAGCTTGATTGAGGAGCCTGGGTTATTCCTTAACCCAGGTCTCCCTATCAGAGGGAGCACTTCCTCTCGATACGCCCCTTTGCTGTTTTCCAATTAGGGTTCCATGTAATAATGTCCCCACAAAAATGTCTCCTGACAAAAATGTTGCTGTTTTTTGCAGAGACATTATTACATTGAACATGTGGGGGACACCCCCGCAACGCCTGCATTTTTTTATTTTTTACAAGGGGAGCAGGGGACATCCCGCAACCCATCCCCATACATAGGGCCTCATTACGAGTTGGGCGGCAACCCTTAAAATCGGCGGTAACGCTATCAGCGCCGATTTTAAGGGTCCGTCGGATCATGAGTCCAAATACCGCCGGCGCCATTACAGCCGGCGTAAGTACAGCCGGCTGTACAAGCGTCGGCTGTAAAAGCGCCAGTATCCATTCGCGCTAAAACATAGCAATCATGAGTCTGGCGTAGGCGCAATTAGCGCCAGAAAAGTGGCGGACAATCTGCCGAACATACCCCCAGCAAAATGCTGGAGGTAAAATAACACAGGCCACAGCAATATGGGCCCAGGTGAAACCAATGCAAATCAGAGGCCTACAAAAGACCCACCCATGCACAACACACCCTCCCCAACACCATTCCACCAGCAGGAGCAGGGAGGAGACAGCAATAAGGGCCCAGGTGAAACCAATGCAAATGAGAGGCCTACAAAGGACCCACCCATGCACAACACACCCTCCCCAACACCATTCCACCAGCAGGAGCAGGGAGGAGACAGCAATAAGGGCCCAGGTGAAACCAATGCAAATCAGAGGCCTACAAAGGACCCACCCATGCACAACACACACTTCCAAACACCATGCTGCCATTTGGAGCCGGGAGCCTTGATGTGGACTTTTACCTGCTGCGCCTGGAGCTACAGAGGCCAGCCAACCAGGCCAAGGCCCTGGGAGCGCAGGGGGTGAAGGGGATGAGGAGAAGGAGGAGGAGAGCAGCATCAGCAAGGTGGCCAGCCATCCCCAGGGTCAGGCCAACACCCTGGGCCCTGACTGATGGCCAGTTGGTGACCGAATATCGACTGGACGGGGCAACCATCACCCAGTTGCTGGACACAATCCAGGCTGACATCGGCAGCCGTATAGCCATCAGCACAGCAGTACCCCCGCTTGTGAAGCTCGTGTCTGTGCTACAATTCCTCGGGACTGGCAGCTACCAACACACCGTTGCCATGATGCATGGCATGGCCCAGTCCACATTCAGTGCCATGCTGGTACAGGTGCTGGATGCACTGTTGAATCATGTGAATGAGCACATCGCATTGCCAGCCACACAGGCACAGGTGAACCAGCTGAAGGGTCAATTCCATGCCATTGCCCAAGTCCCGAATGTAATAGCAGCCCTGGACTGCACAAATTTAGCACTCGTACCACCCAAGGCACATGAGGCAGCCTACAGAAACCGGAAACAGTACCATTCCCTGAATGTGCAGATGACATGTGGCCCTGACCTTACCTTCAGCCACTGCTGTGCCCAGGATCCACCCACGACTCCATGGTCCTGCGCAACAGTACCCTGCCAGCGTACATGGAAAGGCACCCAGGGCAAAACACATGGCTGCTGGGTGAGTACAAATATATACCGCAATGCATGTTAATCCACATCTGAGGGGGCTGGTCACACACAATGAAATCCCTGAATGGTAATAGGCAGCACCATCAGTGTAGCATTTCCATTCAAGCACCTTGCAAGAAGCAGAAGACACCCATTCAGGATGTACAAGACATGTGGCAGCACAGTGACATATGGAAGGCCTACCACCACAAAGCCTCCTGTGTGAGTAGCACTATGCCTTCCCACACTGACACAGTACAGACATCCCACCCTGCCCACCCGACAGTCATGCTAATGTAACACAAAAGTGTGCACATCCACAAAAGCACCACACATAAGTAGTCTGATTAATGCCAATGTACATCCCACAAACACTGTCCCCTGATTGGCCAATGAAATGCATGGAGAACAGTACACAATAGTGACAACCAGCAAATGCAACAGCAGCCAAAGGGAATGGCAATGACACATGAGGTAGCCACTTCTCGCATGCACAAGCAGATGGAAGGGTCCCCTTCCCCAGTGACAAGGGAATGAGTACTGTTACATTCTGAAACAGAGGCGTACCAAGTTGTGAGTGCTTCATTGAATCAATGCTGCTCGTAGCACAGCACACGCAACAATGTTAGTGACCAAATGACAAGTATGCCAAAATGACACTGATGACTGAGCCCTGTACACTGACTGAATTTACCTTCTCCCCAAACCTGCTTTCTCTCCCCTGCAGGTGATTCTGGATATCCCAGTACACATGGCTCATGACCCCTGTGCGTCACCACACACTGCAGCAGAGCGGGCATACAACATTGCCCATGGTCGTACACGGATCTGCGTGGAGAAGCCATTTGGACTGCTGAAGGCACGCTTCCGGTGCCTAGACCGTACGGGAGCGGCATTGATGTATGCACCTGAAAAAGTTGGAAAAATTGTACTGACATGTGCCCTGCTGCACAACATCTGCTATCGCAGGAATGTGCCACTGCCTCCTGATGCTCATATGCAGCCACCTGAGGATGGGAGTGAAGGTGATGACGTGCCTGAAGGTGTTGTATGTGCACAAAGGGTTGGGCTGAGGGAGGGGAGGTTGGCCAGACAGGACTTGATTGATGTTTATTTTTGATACGGGTGACGGCTACATTTTGCACATGTCACTTCAACATTAAAGAGCACTTAATCACAATCACTACTGTCCATGCTTTGTGAATTTTGAAACGTGATTTATTCTCAGTTTAACAATCCCCCCTTGCCCCAGTGAACACCCAGCACACAATCCCCCCTCCCCTCAGTGAACACCCACGACACAATCTCCCCTCCCCCAGTGAACACCCAGCACACAATCCCCCCTCCGCCCAGTGAACTCCCCACAACAGTGCAGGTAGGTGCATGTTTGTTTTCAGGGCACCCACAACAATGCCATGTCCAACTACGATGGTCGTGGGCGCTTTCCATGTCCAGGCCCCTCTGGTGTGTGTGACCTCAGGTGGCGCATTGAAGGGCGCCTCGGAGAAGGCTCAAGGATCCCTCCGTGGGTGTAGTGGAGGTCGATGGGACTGACCCGGTTGCTTGCATATGCTGAGGGAGAAGGTTGTTCCCCTCCCTTGTCTGCTCAGCAAGTGATGATACTGCCTCGTACAACTCCCTCACCCTTTGGCCAAACCCTGTCAGGGCTGAGGTGCATTGCTCCACCACTCTGCGTGTGCGCGCATTGTCTCGCGCAATGTACTTGCATTCATGGCGTATGGATGCACTGATGGCCTTGATGTGCCGGCTGTGCACTTTGGCCATGGATTCAACTTTGGCCTGTTTGGCCTCGATCACATCCAGTCGTCCCATCACTGCTGCCCACGTGACAAAGGGTACCCCTGGTGTGGCAGGTACCGGCCTGCCACTTGTGCGCTGTTGGGGGGGTGGGCTGCATGGGGACATGTTGCCGGCTGGGATTGGGCTGCCAGGCTCTGAGTGCCGGTCTTCAGAGCTGCCATATGATGGCGTGTCTTCGTCTGGCTGTGGTGTGCGGACACGACGCACTTGCACAGGTGGGGTTTGTGCTACCTGTGTGCCTGGCCCTGAGGTCTGGTTGGGCTGCGTTGTGGTGATGTGGGATGTGGCCTGCGTCGGTTCCCTTCCGTGCGGCCCCTTTGTGGGGTGGTGGTGCTGGTCGAGGCACGCTGCCTCGGGTGCCGTGATGGTGTGGCCTCCTCCCCATCATCTTCATCCGTGAAGTTTGTCGTGTGCCTGTGGGGTACATAGGGTGTGGATTGAGTTCAAGGCAACCTACATAAGTATCAAGCAGTTCATGCCAGCAAGTGGGATTGTAGACAGTATGAATTATGCATTCAACTTGCATTTTGTTCAGTCACCATGTGGTGATTGGTGTGATGTGTGAGTGTGGAGGTACAATGCATGGGAATGTTTGTGTGACAAGATCACATGCGGGGTTGGGGTGCACTGCGCTCAGGGTCCTGGGGGTGTATTCTTGCACACTCACACTCTACGTAGCTGTCCCATGGCTATGGATGTCTGTCCCCTGCCCCTTCTATTGATGCACTGCACGTGCAGGGTAGTCTATGCAGCACTACGGTTCAATGGATCAAGGGGTCACTTATGGGTGTCTACAGTGCCTCACACGCATTTCTTCACATTCATTCACTCAAGGTCTGCATGTGTGGTACTTTCAGTTGCATGCATTTGGGGTGGGACTCACCTGCAGTTGGTTCAATGCCAGTGCCTGCCTCCGTTCCACCAATTCCCTCAATGGTGCCAATGTCAATCAGGGCACTCATCTTCTCCTCCCAGGGTGTGAGTTCGGGGGGGGTGGTGGTGGCCCTCCTCCAGTGCCCCTGCTTGCACTCCTGTGCTGTGACAGGATGCCGCAGACTCTCACATGCAAGTCGTTGAGGCGCTTGCGACAATCCTCGCCATCCCGGGGCACGCGTCCCACTGCAGTTACCCTTTGGCTAATATTCTGCCAAATCTGTGCTCGGCGCTGGCCACTGGTCTTGCGCTGCTGCAGCTCTTCATGGTGGATCTCTGACTCCTCCGCCAGTACGGCCAGCTCCTGGTCGCTAAATTTGGGCTTCCTCACACTGTCCAGGGCAGACTTGCCCCTAGTGCGCTCCTGTGACATGATTCTGTCTTCCCAGGGTGGATGGCTTCCACGGGCTGTGATATCCGACGGATTGTGATTTCCAAGATGGCCACTGCTTTGTTTCCCGTTCCGGTGGTGACGCGTTTCCCGCGCGCTAATAGCGCACGCTCATGGCGCACACTATTAGCGCAGTATGGCGGTAGCGCACGGTGCGCAGGATTTACGGGTTCTTGGCCTGTTTTCCCATTGAGCGCTCTTTGCGCTACCGCCATTTCCCTGTGCGCATGCACGAAAACCCGTGATCTGGTGGACCATCCTCCGGGGGGCTTGGCGTTAGCGCTATTTACGCTTAACGCGAAAACCGCCGCATTACCACCAAACTCGTGATGAGGCCCATAATGTCACCATATGTAATGTCGCAAAATGGCTTTTCCCGGCGATATTATGTATGGGGACATTATGTATAGGGACATTATTACCTGATACCCCAATCAGGACCAGACAGAGGAGTGGATCAAGTGAAAGAGCGGGTAGCACACACTGCTATGGTATCAAGCTGTGAGGGAAAAAGACAACGGTTAGTGTAAGCCAAAATTAAGGAAAAGTAGACAGGATTCATGTACCTAATGTAAGACACAAAAAAAGACCATAAATGAGAGCGCCCTCTCCTAAGGTTGTGTGGTTTTGAGGTAAACAGGACTTTCCTAGCAAGTTTAATAGGATCGGGTCAGTGGAGAAGATATTGAGGAAATGGCTACAGTAGGCTAGAAGGATAGAACAAAACGAAATGTATAAAATAACAAACAGGAAGGTTAGTAAGGGAACTGTACTCGGGCGGAACTAGGGTCGCGCTAGGTCTGAGGTGGTGCACTCACAATATCAGCAAGGCGTCCAAAAGTGAACTATCTCCAGATATTCAGTAGAGAATACTTGGTCGAAGAAGCGAGATTCAATATGAGGAAGTTACAGTGCTTGTATGCAACGTAACCCGTGGTCCGGGTAGTAATTACAGTAAACAGATTGGAAACCAGTAAACAGTACCTGAGGGAGAGGAACAGAGTTTGTAAGTCTCCGAACGTAGCAGCACTGGAGCGGAATCCGATAAGCAGACAAGGTTCAGCCACATGTGTGGAAATCAAGGTCCAAACGGCAGGCTGAAGGCAGTCCGATATGGCAGGCAGGGTTCAGCAATGTGCAGGTAAAACAAGGTCCAAACGGTAAGCAGAGGGCAGTCTGGCTTCAGCAACGTACGTGGGAGACGAAATCCAAGCGACAGGCAGAAGGCAGTCCAGTAAAGCAGGCAGGGTTCGGTAGTAGTGGAAGTAATCCAAAGAGTAAGTTGGGAACCGCTACTAGAATGAGAAATCAATCAGAAGCACCAGCCTCTGCGCAAAGACGTCATTTATGCAATCGCTGGAGGCTGTAACGCTTACCTGAAGACTCTGTGGGAACACCCTTGGAAAACTCTTTCACCAGTTTCAAGAGAAACAATTTCTATCGAAAAAACAAAAAAACAATAACCTTCCTTAACAATGGGTTCTCAACATTAATCCACTCTACTTAAGACTAATATAAAAATATAGAATAAGGTTACACTATGCTTTTTCAGGCTCACCTTTTTCCCTATTTGGGTGAGCTCTCCATCCTGTATATCACACAGGGGCGCATGTCCTGTAGAGGGGTGATAAAGTAATGAGAGCTCTAATCTAAGGGAGGAATAGGGCCCAATAAACTAAGCAGGGTTGAGGGGCCAATGGATATGCAGAATAACTGCTGAAAAAACACCTGCTGTGAAAAAAGAAAACACTGGTAAGGTGGTTCCTAAAAAATGAGGGAAGCAAATGTATGGACCCTAGTGCTAAAACCTAAGTGGTCAAAAAGACATAAACTGTGACTACGGTAATCACACAACTATATCCAAACCCTCTTTTCAGAAGATACTAACAACACGGTAGAGAGCAGCTAGAGTGACAATGGGACCGGCACTAGGAAAGAATAAACGTGTATAAATAAACGTGTGTGGAGAAAAAAAGGCACGCGCGAAGACAATAGCGCGAGCAGCAGAGGCTTTCAAAATATATAACAAGTGAGAAAACAAGCCGCTGCTATAAATACAAGTTACACGGCAGTGGCGGGCAAGCGTAACAATGTACAGGCAATGGAAGAACTAAACTTAAATGAACCCAGAGCGCACAAACAAAAAATATGTGCACCAGCTAAAATATGAAACTGTCACCAAACGATAAGTATCACAAATAATACAAAGAAAACAGTACTTGCGTGAGGAGGTGAGCACTTGCTGGGAACTCTGAGGGGAATAATGATGTGACAGGAAAACTACGAACTGCACATGACAAATGGGAAAAAATGGACAAAAAACTCTGTGACTGCAGAAAGACCAAG
Organism: Ambystoma mexicanum; assembly: GCF_040938575.1. Lineage (NCBI taxonomy): Eukaryota > Metazoa > Chordata > Amphibia > Caudata > Ambystomatidae > Ambystoma > Ambystoma mexicanum. The sequence continues at coordinate 854,300,006 of NC_090934.1, forward strand.
ACAGGGGAAACGGGAAACTAATACTGAGGAAAACTAAGGAAAAACGGGGTATGGCTTCAGACTTAAACTGTGAGGAAGGTTTCTTCACGAGCCGCGGTAAGCGTTAGTACTGCAGTTGCAGTCAAACAACGCGAAGCGCAAGTCTCCAGCAGAACTGGTCTATTATAGCTGAAATCTGAAAATGACTAGACCGGTAATTTTACTTCCTCAATGGCACAACAGGGCGGCCATTAAGGAAACACACAAGTCCTATTGACTCTATAGGAACCCAAATCACTAATCAAGATTGAAACCCAATGCCACTTCCTAAACCTGTGAACTGGCTGGTGATCATGACAATACCCCCACTCAAAGATTTCCTTCCCGGTTTGGTCGGGTGGTTTCGATGGAATTTCTTTAACAATCTAGGGGCATGAATGTTCTCTAAGAGTTCCCAAGATCTATCAAGTGGGCTATAACCTTTCCAATCGGCCAGGTAGAATAACTTGTGTCGCACCACCTTCGAGTCCAAGATTTCCTTGACTTCAAATTCTGGTTGATCATCTTCGATTTCCACTGGAGTTGGAGCTTGCAGTAAACGGGTTTCTGATGCTACTGGCTTCAAAAGGGAAACATGAAAAACTGGATGGATTCTCATTTTCTTGGGAAGTGTCAGTCTCATGGCCACTGGGTTAATAACAGCCTTTATGATGAATGGTCCCAAATACCTGGGAAGAAACTTCTTAGAACACTTCAGAGCCAGGTTTCGGGAGGACAACCAAACTGAGTCGCCTACTTGAAAACTGGGAGCAGGACTTCGATGTCGATCAGCGAACTACTTTTGGGATTCTTTTGTTGCCGCTAGACTAGCTTGAGCCTTGCTTGTTGCTGTTGAAATCTTGTCATGCAGATTCTTAACAGCCGGCATCTCTAATGGAGCTGGAGGATCAAATGCAGATGTTCGAGGATGTCGACCATGTAGAGTATAGAATGGCGTGAGTCCAGTAGATGAGTCGATAGAATTGTTATAAGCATATTCAGCCACCCATAGAATATCCAACCATGAATCATCGGTCTGATGCAGCATACAACGTAAATATTGTTCCAAAGTCTGCTTTGTGCGCTCCGTTTGACCGTCGGTCTGTGGATGGTGACTAGTGGATAATCGAACCTCAATCTTGGCCAGATCACAGCATTTCCTCCAAAATTTTGATACAAATTGACTACCTCTGTTGGAAATCACTATGGAAGGGAACCCGTGTAGTTTTATGATGTTTTCTAAGAAGGCTTTAGCCAGACTGGACGCGGTTGGGAGTCCTTGTAGTGCCACAAAATGCGCCATTTTTGAAAATAAATCTACCACCACCAGAATAGTGTCATAACCCTCACATGGCGGAAGATCTGTGATAAAATCCATTGATAAGGTATGCCACGGATTTGGTGGAACATTCAAAGGCTGCAGAAGACCTGCCGGTTTTTTCTTGGAGTTCTTATTTTGTGCACAATTTCCACAAGTCTGAATAAAACGAATAACATCCTTTCGCCATGTAGGCCACCATTAATACCTTTTAATCTTTTCCAAAGTTTTGGTCACCCCTGGATGACCTTCAATCAGAGAACAATGGTAGTTTGAAATGACTTGATTTCTGATCGCCTCAGTGGGTAAATACAAACGGTTTTGATAGTAAGGCATTCCTTCTTGGACACTGAATTGATCTCCTTGATTGACCCAAGCTAGTAGTTCTTCCTGATCAAAAGTCCTTTTCACTTCCTTCTGCAGGTCTTCGAAAAGTGGGTCTACAGTATGCACCAATCCCACAACTCTTTCTCCTGCGATGATATTAGTAGGAACTGGAGAAACAAATGCCTCCTCACCCTTGCCAATTCAAGATAGAGCGTCAGCCTTACCATTGCGCACCCCAGGTCTAAAGGTTATGATGAAATTGTATTCAGCAAAGAACAGGGCCCAACGCAGCTGTCGCGCGGAGTGAGCCTTGACAGAGCGTAGATACTGTAAATTTCGGTGGTCAGTGAGGATGGTGATTGTGTGTTGGGCCCCTAACAGGTAGTGTCTCAATTTCTTTAAGGCACACTTGATGGCCAACAACTCCTTGTCAGTGATAGTGTAGTTGCGTTCTGCGGAAGAGAATTTCTTGGACCAGAATGCCACCGGGTGTAAGATCTGAGTTTCGGGATTACGTTGCGACAAAACTGCACCGATAGCGACATTAGAGGCATCGGTTTCCACAATGAATGGTAGATCAGGTTGAGGATGTTGTAATACAGGAGCCTCAGTAAATTTGACCTTTAATTTCTGGAATGCTTCATCAGCCTCCTTGGTCCATTCGAATCTCTTGTTCTTTTTCAGCAAGGACGTGATGGGTTGAACCAATTGCGAGAAGTTTTCCACAAAACGGCGATAGAAATTGGCAAACCCCAAAAAGCTTTGGGCCGTCTTTACCGACTTAGGAGCCGGCCAAGTGAGTATTGCATCCACTTCCGCATATCCATCTTGACCCCCTGAGAGGATAACACAAAGCCTAAAAATTCAACCTCAGAAACATGAAATGAACACTTTTCCAGTTTTACAAAAAGTGAATTCTCTCGCAGCTTCTGGAGAACTGAAGTAACATGCTTCACATGTTCTTGGGGATTAACTGAAAAAATCAAAATGTCATCAATATAAACTACTGCGCAGATATCCAGTAGATCTCTCAAGACATCATTCATAAAGTATTGAAAAGCTGCCGGAGCATTGCACAACCCAAAGGGCATTACTTAGTACTCAAAAAGACCGTATATAGTGTGAAAAGCAGTCTTCCATTCGTCACCCTCCTTTATTCGAATGAGATGGTAAGCGCCTCTGAGATCTAGCTTGGTAAAAATCTGGGCTCCCTTGATTTGATCCAACAAATTGGAAATGAGAGGAATGGGATATCGATTCTTGACTGTAATTTGATTTAAGGCACGATAATCAATACAAGTTCTGAGATCTCCTTCTTTTTTTGGTACAAAAAAAAGAGGAGAGGCAGCGGGAGATTTAGAAGGTCTAATGAATCTATTCGCTAAGTACTGGTCTAGATACTTCTTCAGGTAAGCGTCCTCCTTTTCTGTTAACAAATATATCCGATTACAAGGAATTTGTCTCTCTGGAAGAAGATCAATCTGACAATCGTATGGGCGGTGTGGTGGAAGGACCTCAGCCAGTTTTTTTTCAAAGACCTCCTGGAACCCTTTAAACTCTGGGGGTAAACTTCCAATTAATCCAAGTGTGGAGTCGGTAACTCCCTTGTTGAAACCAGAGTTCTCTAGGCAATTTATCAGACAGCAAGAATCTTCGCATTCTGCAGCAAAGGTCAGAGGCCAATTTATTGTTGGATTGTGTTTCTCAAGCCAGGGCATACCAAGAATGATCTAAAATTGTGGAGCACTTAAAAGGTAGAATGTAATCCTCTTTCTGTGTCTTTCCTGGCAAAGAATAGTCAGATTATCGGTGCGTTGTGTGACAGTACCAGAAACTAAAGGAGTACCGTCGACTGCAGATACATTTTCATCTTCATGCTTGTCCACGAGGGGAAATCCCATCTTGAATGCCAGTTTTGAATCCATGTAGTTTCCAACAGCACCACAATCAATGTAAGCCTGTAAGGCATGCATCTTTGTGGGCTGTTCTTGACTAAATAAGACAATGGGAAAAACAAAATGTGAGGTCACTAATCCCTTTTCCATGCTCGACAAGCTGACCTCTAAACTTGCCGGGCACTGGAGTTTTCCAAAATCTGGTCCTTCTTTTCCTGGTTAACACCTCCAATGGGTCTTTGTGATGGTTTAACAGGACAATCCTTGAAGAAATGACCAGGTTTACCACAGTAAAGGCACTATTGCTGTTGTCGTCTTTTGCCCCTCTCAGCCTGCGAAATGGGTCCTCTGACCACACCTAACTGCATGGGTTCCGTATGACTATCGAGGCCAGATCTTATTTGGCCTTCCTTTGGGCGTACAAAATAGGTCCTGTTTTCGGAACGGGAACGATCCACTCTTCGGTCTTGTAAACGTTGGTCTAATTGGATAGTTAGGTCAATAAATTCAGCAATACCATCGGGAGGGTTGACTACCTGAGCCAACACATCTTTTAATTCACTGTGCAACCCTCTTTGAAATCAGGTTGTCCTCTTTTCAGCTGGCCAACTAGTCTCTGCCACTAATCTATTGAAGCTTGCAACATAAGGCAACAATTCTTGGTTCCCCTGCCGGAGTGAGAGCAACTCATTATCTAGAGCCGGCCCCTGGGTATGGCGCGCAAATAGTTTTTCCATTTCCTTCTGAAATTCTGGAAGATTCCTTAAGATTGGGTCATCCCTATTGACTAAAGGAATGGACCAATCTGCATCATAACCACCCAAGAAGGATAGAATAAGGGCCACCTTAGCCTGTTCATTGGGAAAAACTCCTGGACGACAAAGGAAATGTAGTCTGCACTGATTCATAAAGACAGCACATTTTTTGGGATCCCCAAAAAAACGTTTGAGGGGTGCTAAAGGAATGTTTCCGGGAACTATTACTTGAACTGGAGTAGGAGGGGCAACTGGAAGGGAGACTGATGGGTTGGCTGCGGGCAAAGGAACTTGACCAGCCTGTGTCTGTAGAAGTTGGCGGGCTAATTCTTCAGTACGATCCCTATTAACTACCAGCTCTCTGCGCAATGCACTAGTCTCAGAGCGAGCGGCATGGACTTCCGCTCTTAACTCCCCCAATAACTGGGCCAACGGATCTACCTCAGGAGTCTCCATGGCGCTCAGGCAGAGTAAGTCTTTTTTTTTAAATGGCTTCGCGTTCTGTAACGCTTACCTGAAGACTCTGCGGGAACACCCTTGGAAAACTCTTTCACCAATTTCAAGAGAAACAATTTCTATAGAAAAAACAAGAAAACAATAACCTTCCTTAAGAATGGGTTCTCAACATTAATCCACTCTACTTAAGACTAATATAAAAATATAGAATAATGTTACACTATGCTTTTTCAGGCTCACCTTTTTCTCTATTTGGGTGAGCTCTCCATCCTGTATATCACACAGGGGCGCATGTCCTGTAGAGGGGTGATGAAGTAATGAGAGCTCTAATATAAGGGAGGAATAAAGCTAAAAAAAAACTAAGCAGGGTTGAGGTGCAAATGGATATGCAGAATAACTGCTGAAAAAACACTTGCTGTGAAAAAAGAAAACACAGGTAAGGTGGTTCCTAGAAAATGAGGGAAACAAATGTATGGAGCCTAGTGCTAAAACCTAAGTGGTCAAAAAGACATAAACTGTGACTACGGTAATCACATAACTATATCCAAACCCTCTTTTCAGAAGATACTAACAACACGGTAGAGAGCAGCTAGAGTGACAATGTATCCGCAGGCGCGAAGACAATAGCTCGAGCAGCAGAGGCTTTCAAAATATATAACAAGTGAGAAAACAAGCCGCTGCTATAAATACAAGTTACACGGCAGTGGCGGGCAAGCGTCACAATGTATAGGCAATGGAAGAACTAAACTTGAATGAACCCAGAGTGCACGAACAAAAAATACGTGCACCAGCTAAAATATGAAACTGTCACCAAACGATAAGTATCACAAATAATACAAAGAAAACAGTACTTGCGTGAGGAGGTGAGCACTTGCTGGGAAGTCTGAGGGGAATAATGATGTGACAGGAAAACTAGGAGCTGCACATGACAAATGGGAAAAAAAGGATAAAAAACTCTGTGACTGCAGAAAGACCAAGGAAGGGGAAACGGGAAACTAATACTGAGGAAAACTAAGGAAAAAACAGGGTATGGCTTCAGACTTAAACTGTGCGGAAGGTTTCTTCACGAGCCGCGGTAAGCGTTAGTACTGCAGTTGCAGTCAAACAACGCGAAGCGCGAGTTTACAGCAGAGCTGGTCTATTATAGCTGAAATCTGAAAATGACTAGACCGGTAATGTTACTTCCTCAATGGCACAACAGGGCGGCCATTAAGGAAACACACAAGTCCTATTGACTCTATAGGAACCCAAATCACTAATCAAGATTGAAACCCAATGCCACTTCCTAAACCTGTGAACTGGCTGGTGATCATGACAGAGGCGTTTCCACTTACGCACCATAGCTGATTTGGACACATGAGTGCCGAACGTGGCACAGCCTTTTGCTTTGTATAGAACGGCGAACGCCCATCTCCAGGGCAACCATCAATGTCAAAGAAAGGGAGCAGCAATATTATGTTTGGGCACTGATAGAGGTGCTTGGGGGGGGTAGACTGATTAGGTTGGGAGCGAGTGTGTGGGACTGGAATCCAAACAGTATCCACCTCCAAAGGCAGAGGCAGGCCCTTGGAGGCATGGAAAGCATGGAACAAATCCGGGGTATGTACGTTGGCCAAAGGACCGTAGCCCTTCCAGTCTATGAAGAAATACGAAACACCATTCTGTACGTGCATGTCCAAGATAGCAGCCACCTCATATTCCTCAGCCCCATCTACCACAACAGGAGCCAGACGGGAAGGAAGACGCGTACCAGAAGGACACGGCTTCAGTAAAGAGACATCAAAGACAGTGTGTACCCGCCGGGAGGAAGGAAGAGCCAGGCATACACCAAGGGGATTAATCACTGCTGTGATGGCATATGGACCAACAAAGGGTGGAATGAGCGAGTGCTTTCCTGGTATGCGAAGGTTACATGAGAGCCAGACACGCATACCCACCCAGTAGAGGGGCACCGGGGAACGGTGTACACCCGCTAAGCGTTTGGCTTTTTCTTGGGCCTGCAGGAGATGAACACGGATGTCCTTATGAAGTGACATCAGGTCCCTGAGGCAGGCAGAAGCAGCAGGATTATCCAAAGATAAGTCAGGGTCCAAGGCCAGAGAACGAGGATGACAACCAAACAACATGAAGAATGGAGAAACCCCTGCGGCTGAGTGCAGAGAATTATTGGAAGCAAATTCTTCCGAATGTAAAACCGACAGCCAGGTTTTCAGGTATTGCAGGCACAGACAACTCAAGTACTGTTCAAATGTGACATTCAAGCGTTCGCTTTGTGAGTGGTAAGCGGTTGAGTATCTTTCATCAATCGAAAAAGAGGAGCACAAGGAACGCCAGAAATGTGATGTAAATTGGGTCCCTCTGTCCGAGATAATGACTGAAGGTAAGCCATATGATCGAAAGACTTGTTTGAGGAACAAATCAGCCAGAACTGGGGCCGATGGAAAACCCGAGCAGGGGTTGAACAGAGCTAGTTTAGTGAAGTAGTCGACAACCACCCATACCATATAAAACCCCTGGACCTGTGGCATCTCTACAATAAAGTCCATAGAGATCATGTGCCATGGTTTGTACGGTACGGGAAGTGGTTGCAGTAATCCCATGGGTGGATTTACTCAGAGCACAAACAGCACATAAAGAGATGTGGTCAATGACATCCCTGGACATAGAAGGACATCATGACCAGCGATGTAAGAATTCCAATGTTTTTTTTCTGCCTGGATGTGCCGCAACCAAGGAATCATGGGACCAAAGCAATGCCCGGGACTGTGTCTCCCCAGGTGGTATATAGATCTTTCCTTGAATATAGGGTAGGCCTTCGACGATGTCTAGATTCATACCCAACACCTCGTCGGGTTCGGCGGACACCCATTCTTGAATCAGTTTTCTGAGAGGAGGCTGAGGAGTACAAGTACAGGCCACCCTACTGGGAAGAAGCAAGGGAACCGTGCTCTCGACAACATGGGTGTCTGAGCAGGAACAGGAAAGTGCATCAAGGATTGCTCTAACTTTAGAACGATACACCCTGATTCCTTCCAGCGTCAAATCGTACTCCAGGAATTCCACCGCCCTGGAGTGGAAAACACACTTCTTGGCCTTTAAGTAGAGGTGATGATCCCTCAAGCACTGCAGGACGGTCTTGACATGCGTGACATGCATGTCATGTGAGGGAGAATATATCAGGATGTCGTTGAGATAGACAACCACAAATTGGTCGATGATGTCGTTAAACACATCATTCATGAAAAACTGGAAGGTTGCAGGGGCGTTACATAGTCCAAATGGCATGACAAGATATTCGGACAGCCCATACCTGGTCTTGAAAGTTGTCTTCCATTCAACTCCTTGTTTTATACAAACCAAACTTGTCAAGGGTTTTGACCCATGTTGAATCAATAGACTGGGTAGATGTGGGGATGAGCTGTCGCCGCCCATTATTCTATCCCAGAACAAACTAAATCAATAGACTGGGTGGATGTGGGGATGAGCTACCGCCGCCCACATTCACGCCAGAATAGGAGAACTGCGCAGTTGGCACGAGACCACTCCAAAGATACAACCTTCTTGTGGGGGGTTCCACATCACCACTCTACTGTAAGGATGCCATCAAAACAATGTTAAGCAAGGGTCCTATACCATCAAGTAAAAGACCCCTCTATTGAAATGCAGTAATTCAAGACAACTCAAAAATGGATGCAGTACCGACAAATTCCCCAAGGTGGCGCTAGCGGTCTAAACTCTGACAGGGAAACTGTATTTAGGAGTTGGAAGAGGGGCAGGGACTTCAAACCTTGTTAGTTAATTGAAAATCTAGCCACCTGCTGTTCCCAGAGGCCAAGAGGCTGGGAAACCTTAACACCTCAGAGATTCCACACCGGGAGGCAGGATATCACATGACCCTGTTGATTGATTGAGGAGAGACTTCCAGGCAGCCTGCTGGAGCCCACACAAAAGGCTCTTTCTGTTGAATGGGGTATGTTAATTTTGAGTGTTTCCTGTCAACAGCCTTCTGCCAGCAAGGAGAGACATGTGATCACTGACCCACCCAGACTCCTGGAGGCTGACCCAAACACTTTGGGGGAGTTGAATTGCAACAAATATATAGTTTATAGAAACAGTGATAATTTATTGTAACCAAATGACAGGAATGTACAACTTTGAGAGTCTTAGTTTGAAAAATGCCCTCACGATTTGAGTCCAAACTCCAATTTGTACCATGTTCTGGGGCAAAACCCCTCTAATTATGATTATTGTAGACAATGTGTTTAAGCTAGAGACATGGAAAGTTACTGGGATATATGTGGAAGGGAAATGTACCTTTGTATAATTTTTGATGAAAAACCAATGTTGCAAAACCCACTAAAATCGAAAATAAGTTGCCATTTTTGAATGCAAGCTCCTACCAACGCCAGAGTCGGGACAGGGACTATCTTTAGTAATATATGATGTGTGTATGTTATGTCAAACAACTATGTACCTGGGAAATATGTATTTGGATCAGGAATAGATTTGTGTGCACATTGACCAGGGGAGTGTCATTTCTGCAGGTCATAAAAATGACATCACTCTGACACACTATCCCTTCCCAAATCAGGGACCAAAGAATCTATTGACCTATCAAATCAAGAGAGGGGCAGGCTTAGGGATGCTAGCCTCTCCACCCACTTTTTAAAACACATAAAAAGAGACTGCTGGGACAGGTAGGGACATTCAATTCCATTTTCTGCGGGAGACTCCAGACTTCACATCCATCAATCTCCAAAGACCAGAACTTTACTTCAGAACTTAAAGCAAGGGCCTAAACCCACAAACTGAGAACTCTTCTCAGCAGACCTCAGCATCCTTAAAATCATCTCCAAACTATTCCACAGCCGGGCGAGCTGTCTGAATTCTGTGCCAAGAACTTTGGCCAGTACCCAGAAAGCAGTGTTACATCCAGAATCCACTTGATCCGGACCGGAAGCAGACCAGAGGTCCAGAGAACCACAGGCCGCTGTATCCAGAGAGCTGACCCAGATCGCTGTGAAGTGCCGAGACCAGAACCGGAGTCCAGTCCAAAACCTGACCAGACCGTGACGAGGCCTATTTCAAATTGATATTGTGAGTACCTAGCAGAACTGTGCAGAACCCAATATCTTAGTTACAATAATCTAATCCAAACTATTTTAACCTAATTAGAACAGCCTCCTAGAAATCGTGTCATCTGTCATTTTGAAAGCTGCACAACTGTCACCTGTCAATTCTGCAGCTGCAAGCTGTCACCTGTCATTTTGAGTTTTACTTTAAATCCGAAAATCTACCTTTATTAAATCGTCCGTATCTCTGGAACCGTTTGGGCTAGGACCGAGACACGCACTCGCGAAATTTACCGCGATTTGCGATTTGGCCCGATTTCTTCATCTGTAGAAATCAGCAGCTTTTTGCTTCTCTTTGCTAAAATTTGTTTGCAATCTGCTGATCATTCATAGAGTATTGTTAAAGTGAGGCTGAACTAATATAAAGTAGCCATCACCTACCCTGAACCTCTAGAGGGAATTAAAAGCAAGTTTAGCACCTTTTCACTTCCTTGCAAACCACATTAAAGTAATTCGCCTGTGTTTAAAACTCATCCCTGTTTTCCCTAAGCTTGCTGGGAGAACTGGAACTGTGTATTGCATTATAAAGTGTGATTTGTTGGGATTCTTGAAGACTGTGTGCTCTCCTTCCATTTCTTGTATTGCATAGGGGTGGAGTGAATTGTCAAAAGAAAAGGTGATCATTTACCTTTTGCTAAAATCATAACAAGTTATTTCTGTACTGCATTTTTTTCCACCTTGCATTTCCTTGAAACCATCAAGCATTTTCAGCTACCTCATCCTCTACACTACTCCTAAGTAACCAAATCAGTGTACCCCTGTAACATTATCCATTGTTGATCACGGTCGTATTCTGAAGTGTGATATCAGTTATCAATTTATTTATAAAGTGTGATAGATATATATTGTTGAATTGTCCAAATAAACCTTTTAATTTGCAAAACAAACCTACTTCTTGGCTCAGTGGGGTCAGGGGGATTCTAAGAGGGGGGTGTTATACAAGGGTTGTCATCCAGAGTACTGAACTGGATATAAAAATACATCAATAAGGGTTTTCCTCAGCATCCCAGACTAGGCATTGACTTAGCTGTAGTGTTGATTGAATATCGCTTACAAAAGTGGGGGCTCGGAGCCGGGGTATTCTGGGTTAGGTTTACCACTTGTGCAGATTAATACAGTGTGCCAACTGACCAGATACACATATCCGGTTAGATCACCATGCTGTTTTACACTGTGAAAGCATCACTCAAAGGAACGCTCTAAGGAAACGGTCTGTTTTGCAAAATAAAATACAAACTTCTGTAAGTCAGGAAGGAACTCAAATTCCAGAATGACGACCTTGGTAGATATGAAAATAGCCAGAGAGCACTTCTTACATAAGCTATTTGTGAGAGGTGAGTGGACTCATCACGACCAAATGGTCTGGTTGCAGGCAATCGCGCAACAGGTCACTGAAACAGGGTCAGATATATGGAGAGATCAGGGTCCATTACATGTGGCCCTGAGTGAATTATATATGGCTTCTAAGGCCAAAGATGAACACAAGAAGATTGCCAGGATTGCAGCATATTTATATCTATATATGGGAGCCATGCAGGACAAATGTGCTGAAGGCCAAGATCTGGCAAATAGGCAACAGATGGCGTTAGAAAAGGCCCAATCTGACCTGGTCTCTTCTGAGCAGAGGCTGCAGAGGAGCCAGGAGTCAGAAAATGATAGTAGGCAGTATATCATTAAAATAAAAGAGGACATGGATATACTGCAACAGGAAAAGACAGACCAGGATACCAGAATTCTGGCATTGCAGAAGGAGCACCAAGACAGTTTGGACTCCTTACTGCAGAGCCAGAAAAAGCTGGAGCAACAGATCAATTTCAACAGGGCATGCACAGAGCAGGTAGCCACCCTGCAAATCCAACTAGACAGAGAGAAAGAGGAAAGCAATACATTGATTTTGAAAGACCTGGATACCCAGGCAGAGTTTGATGAAGAACGCCAGAAAGCTGGTGCCTTTCAAAGGCAGAGGGACGACCTGGCGTCACAAATGCAGGCTCCTGGTCAGGAAAGGGATACCTTAGGCCAGGAAGTCTGCCACTTAAAAAGGAAAATGGAAGAAAATCACCTGGCCCTCCAGGGACTGGGTGACCTCCAAAAAGAACACCAGAACTTGCTAGAGCACACCAGGAGGGTGGAGGAGGCTCTGGCAAGAAAGGAGCAGGCCAGTAGGGATGGGACTGAGGAGGTAACCCTCCTGCAGCAGAGACTGGCCCCGTACTCCAGGACCAATCAGGAGGCACAGAGAGAAAATGAGGCTCTCTGTCACCACAATTATAGGCTCCAGCAACAGGTAGCCATGCAGGAGAGACTGATAGATTCTAGTAAGGCCTTAACTGAGGAACTGAAAGCGCAGGCTCTTGCATTACAACAGGCAGCAGGGGCGGATAGAGATGAGGTTCGCTGGGAAAGAGAAACTCCTGAGCATAACCTCAGGAGCCCTAGTGCCAGAGGCCTTCACCTCTACCAGTCCCTGGACTCTGCCACCCCCATGTTCCCTGGCGCACATGAGCACGGGGCCACAGGGATGGCAGATTACTATCCAGCTAAAAGTATGGGGCTCATAGGCCAGTACCACCCAGGAATGGAGGGGCGGGCATCCGGGTATGGGCACCCAAGCACAGTGCAATTTAGTGGGGAACCCCAGGAGAGTAGGCCCACTAAGGGCATCCTGAAAACCTCTGCCCAGTTAGGTCAGTGGGGGGGATACCCAGCAAATCCTGGCAGCAAGGAGGGATCTGAAGTCTCCTCTGGGCATTACAGGACACAGGAGACCAGGTCCCCACATTCTGCCAGCCATTCCCAGGCTCGCAGAATCCGGGAAAACCTGGAAGATCAGACGGGCACCTCTGGGAGCAGTGCTTCTGAGTCAGAGGATGAATGGACCAGGGTTACCCGAACCAAAAAGGCCAATAAGGCAAAAAGGGCCTTGCTTAAGGACCCATTGAAACAAATAAAGGCAATAAGGAGTGTCATCATGCCTTATCATAAGAACGCCAAGTATTCTGTTTGGGAACACTTGGAGCTCTATGAGCAAATGATGGAGACTTTCCATTTGAAGGACAGCAGTAGCTGCATCCAGTACGTCAAATGGACCTTCTCACCAGAATACTCCAGTTTCTTTGCAGGGCTGGAGGATCAAAACCATTCAAGGTGGTCCACATACAGGGCGGCCATCTTGAAACATTTTTCTGTGCACAGAAATCCTCAAGAGGCTCGCAAGGCAGCCTACAATTTGCAATGTGGGGAGGATCAGGCACCACAAGAGTTTGTGCAAGAATTAAAGCGTGCTTTTGCGCAGACCACCAGAAGGGTGCGCACGGATAGCAGAGAATTTATCAATACATTTTTCCATGCCTTACCCAAATACATAATGACCCAGCTCGTGAGAGATTTTCATGAAAAAAGATCTTTAGACTGGGTCATTGAACAGGCTACCCGGATCTATGAGGTGCAGAAGCCCATCGAAAATAAAAATAACGCGCCGAAAAACCCCAAAACCAACAGCACCCCTGCTGCTGCCAAGGTGGCAGAGGTAAAGGTTGCCCCTGTTTTAGATTTGGAGATGGGGGGGCCTAAAAACCTGCCTGCGCCAAATAATTCAGAAGGCCCTCGGGCCAGTCACAGACAGGGAGTCGAGGAGGTAGTCCCACAAATGGGGTCCCCCGCTCCCCTGACTATGTAAGTCCCCGCTACAAGGGAAACCGACCAATCCTGGGTTATGTGTGGACTCCTCCAGCCCAAGGGGGGGGATCCAGCCAAGCACCTGACCTGGGGAACTTCCCTCCTAACTTCCCCCAGGAGGGCAGAAATTCACCAAATCCTGGGCAGAACTTTTTCCCCAGGTATCCACCCAATTTCAGCCCCAAAATCATCCATCCTTCTTTCCTCAATTCCCTGAGCCCAGACAACCTAATCCGGGAGAGGGGAGGCCAAGGGTGGAGGGGTACCAAATCTTCCCAACCAGGGGTATTACCAGAGAAGGGATAGCTACCCTTTCCGGGATCAGCCCAGGGGAGAAAATAGAGCCTCGTATCAGCCTGAGCGGGTTTCACAACTTGAGCGACAGGTCCAAAATATGGCACGGGATCTGGGTCACATACTGAGGGCTCAACAGAACCCTCAGATGAGCATGCCACCGCAGAATGCCCCAAACTCTGGACCTGGTGCTCCAGAACAATGACGGGGGCAGCACCCCGATAACCCACCGGTTCCCAGGGAGGAGGCACAAGGGGAAGGGGGATGTAAAGCCTTGGAGGAAGCTTCCTTCCCAACTTGTAAACAGCCCCTGGAAAACCAGGAACCGGAAACAAAATCTCCTGCCCCTGAAAGTCTGCCTCCAAAGGAGCAGAGGGGGGGTAGGAGAAACAAAGTACCCAAACAGGCCCAGTTTCTGGAGGAGGTACAGATCTTCCAATTTGAGGGTGAGGGATCCTCAGAGGATCCTGGGAAAAGGATCTTCTCCTTTTGAGATGGGGGAACTCCTCCCAAAGAAAAATGGGTCCCCAGGGATGCCAATTTAGACTGGGGAGATGTGGAGACTGAACTACCGCCGCCCATCATCTCATCCCAGAACCAACAATACCAAAATCCCCTGGTTCAAACCCATCCTGGTGACTGCCTCCAAAAAGGGGGGGGCGGCCCAGAACGGGAACCAGGGGAACCCACAATGGCTCTGATCTCCAGTTGCCAACTTTTTCTTTCAGATTCCCAAGGCTCTTCACAGAATTCTGCCCAAATCTCTTCGCTAGCAATGTCCAAAACCAGAAAGTTAGCCCACCAGTTGTCCAAAAATGTGCATTATCTGTTCCCCCTTGAGGAGAAGGAGGGAAGGTACTATGCCCCGGTACAAGTACAGGGGCAGGGTACAATTTTGGCACTGGTGGACACTGGATCCCAAGCTACCCTTCTGTCCAAAAGGGCCTTTGATGAACTAAATGTAGGAAGGGGGAAGAATTACTGTATTCTTCTCACATCTCTTCCTGGACAACTGCAGAACTTTGATGGGAAGGAAATTCCTGTCGAGGGGACTGCAGATTTGGACATCAAAATTGGGCGACACAAGGTGAAACACCCGGTCATAGTAGTGACTCCAGAGGGCACCCCTTGTTTACTAGGAAATGACCTCCTGAGAAGGTTGTCACCCCTAATAGATTGCGTAAACAAGGTCCTCTGGACCCAGACTAGTCAACCAATAAAATTAAAACAGAGTTTCAACCATGTTAGTTTAAATGGCACCTGCCACATGGTTGAACAAAAATCGGACCAAGTAGAATTTCACTTCCAGAACAACCAAATTCCAGACGTGACAGTAATAGCAGTAGGACAACAGACTGGTGATGGGGGGTCCTCTCTATTTCTGAAAATCAACCTTCCTTCCAGTTTAAGGTGGTATTCCACACTGGAAGGAAACACCCTGAAATTCTTTACTAATCCACAATCAGAAACTCCCACTCCTATAGTCCAGAAAGATGTGAAATCAGCTCAGAGCCTGGCTGATATTCAGAAAATTGGAGAGCAGTTGTTCATCCCTGTTCAGTTAAATGATGGGAAGGAGTGTGTGTGAACAATGGTAAGAGCTTCATCAGCGAAGCCATGTTTCGCCAACTCCCAAAAGATCCAGCCATTCCCACATTCAAACTGATAGACAAATGGGAAATGGACCTGGAAGCACCCAATTCGAAACATCTCCTGCCAAGCAGGTGTATGCTCAAAATCTCCATTGGCAACAAGAGCATAGTCCATAATTGTTGGGTCGTGCGAGACGTCACTGCCGCCTTTTACTTAGGCAGTGACATTCTCAATCGCTTTGCCATTAGTTTGGACCTAATAAACTTCAAAGCTTGGTCCCGATTAGCGGATAATCCCATGGGCTTTGATGATTCAGAAAAAGCATTTAGGTCAGCTCAATTGCTACCTTATGCAGTTGAAAATCAGATTAAAGAGGAAGTCACCATCCCAGAAAGGACCCGACAATTCTCCCTGGAAGTGAAAGTTAGAAGAGGACAAAAATTGAAAAACCCTGATGCTTATATACCTCTAAATGCTTCTCTCCAACAGCAAGGGTTAGGGGTAAACCCAACACCATTAGTCAACATAGAACATGACACCATTCCAATGGAGGTGGATAACAGCGACTTAAAGAGTATTACTCTAGCCTCAGGGCCCTTTATCGGAATGGCGGTTGATGACCGACATTTTTCCATTGATTTAGGGAATGAACTGTTAGGACCGATCCCCAAGGACTGTTTTGACTGTGACCGTGAGGACAATCCAACACCAGGCAGGATTTTCATCCGGCAGGGGGGGAAGTTCCTGGTGTACACTTCTTGCCCTTATGGTAAGGAAGATGTGACTTGTGACTTCAGAGGGGATGAGGTGATTTTCCAGGTCCATGAGGGCTGTCTTGCCCACCTGAAGCCTCCAGTCCAAATCAGCACTCTGACCAGGGACTTCTCCACCCAGCTGGAGGAGGCCGCTGAGATAGCAAAACCAGAAGTCTTTCCAGGCTTCAGGCAGATGGTGGAAGAGAGAGTCAACCTAGCTGATGCCTGTGTGACTCTGGAACAGAAGCAAAAGTTGAAACAAGTTTTCTTGGATTTCCAAGATCTCTTTGCGGTAGACTCATATGACTGTGGTCGCACCGACATCCACACCACAACAATTCCCACGGACCCTGGAATGACTCCAGTGTTTGTGAAGCAATATTGTTTGCCTCTCGCATCCATGGAGTCCCTTACTGAAATAATTAAGAACCTTGAGTCCCGGGGAATAATCCGTCCAGTACACAGCACCTTCAATAATCCGGAGCTGGGAATATTGAAGCCAAACGGCCAGTGGAGACTCTGCGCCGACCTTAGGGAGCTCAACAAACGGGTCCATACTTCCCAATGGCCTCTTCCCTACATTGACCAAGGGCTGGCCCAGATCCAGGGGTCACAGGTATTCACTGCAATAGACCTGACCAATGGGTACTGGACCGTGCCTGTCAGTAGGGAGGACCAATACAAACTGGCTTTTACCTTTGGGGGCCAGCAGTACACATGGACCCGGACTCCCTTCGGATACCTCAACTCCGGCAATGAATTCAAAATTTTCTTACATAAGGCCATGCCCGACCTGGGTGCGAGGGGTAACCTGGCTTATGTAGATGATGTCCTCATCAAAAGTTCATCTGTGGAAGAACACATAGCGGAGATCCGTTATGTTCCGACGCAGTTGAGGGCCGCCGGAGCAAAACTTTCCTTTCAGAATGCACAGTGGTGTAGAACCCGTGTTAATTTCTTGGGGCATGAGATTACTCCTCAGGGTCTCTGTCCCCAAGAAAAGAAAGTGGAAGCACTTCAGAAACTGAAGGACCACACAACTCTGCGGGAACTAAGGAGCCTCCTTGGACTGACTAATTACAGCAGAAAGTTCATTGAGGGCTACGCAGTGATCACCAGACCCCTGATTCATCTCCTGAAGGGGGGGTCAAGTGGGAATGGGGTCCAGAACAATCCGAGGCAGTAAGACAACTCAAGAGAAGCCTCTCACAAGCGCCTTGCCTAGCTTACCCTGTCAGAAACAAGGAGTTCTTCCTGGAGACAGGGTTCTCTAATACGTGCTTGACAGCAGTATTATACCAAAAGCATGACAAGGTCAATAAAGTAATTTCCTATGCGAGCAAAACTTTATCCTCTGTGGAGGAAAAATTCAACGATTGTGAGAAGGCACTCCTGGCAACGGTGTGGGCATTGAAGAATTACCACCCGTTTATCCAGGGGGAACACATCATAGTGGAGACTCCACACCAGCCTCTGCAATACCTCCAAAGTGACAGAATCCGGGCCGGAAATGTGAGTAATTCCCGAATTAATTCCTGGATTCTGTCAATGCAAGGCTTTTCCTGTGGAGGTCAGATATGGCCAAAACAAGAAGAGTCCCCTCGCGCAAGGTCTGGCTGACTTGCATGATTGTGCCAGAGAAAACTGTCTCGAGGACGAAAGTCTAAAAATCAAGGACAACATGGAGGCATACCTTAATTTCCCACACAAAGTCTTTGAAGAAGACAAGTGTGAGGGAATGCCCACTGTCTATGTGGATGGATGCTCGTACCATGTTGACGACAACGGGGAGAAAGAACTAGTGGCCGGCGTAGGGAACGCATGGGTGAATGAGTCACCAGAACCCTCCGCTGGATACAAAATTGGTCCCCGAAGTAGTCAGGTGGCAGAATTGATGGCTGTGAATCAGGCCATCCTCACTGCTGTCCAACATCAACTCCACAAACTGGTCATAATCACAGATTCGGATTATGTACGGAACGGGTTCGTGGAGCACCTGGTTAATTGGAAAACCAGAGGCATGTTATGTGCTAATAACAAACCCCTGAAACATGGGAAGTTAATTCAAAACATTGATGATCTGGTCACATCGAATGGGATGACCATCTACTGGAAAAAGATCAAGGGTCATTCCAAAGTAGAGGGACCAGACAAAACTGGAAATGACTTAGCTGATCAGCTGGCCAAAACCGGGGCCATCCAAGAGGATCTAATAGAAATAGAGTCCCTATTGGGGGAAATCCAGGTCACTGCTATCACTAGGTCCCAGACAAATGCTCACAATGATCTTTCAACTGCACAATGGAATAAGGAGACCCCTGATGCTGATTTAATTACAGCTCAGAAGGGGGATCCAATAATTGGTAAGTTTTACCAACACATTGAGGACCCTGAGAACTTTCCCCTGACGGATAACGATTACATTGGGAAAGAGGACCCAAGAGTGTTGATGAAATGTCCAAAAAGGTTCCGAATCCAAGACGGTTTGTTGGTAAGGAAATCCCAAGCTGGCCATGATCAGTGGGTGGTCCCTACCTCATTCCGAAGCCTGATGTTGAGTCACGCCCATGATGCGGCCACCGCCGGTCATAGGGGGTTTCACACAACACTTGAAATCTTAAGAGAGGTTGCATACTGGCCACACATGGGGCAGGACCTCGACCAATACTTGAAGGGGTGTCTTGTGTGTGCACAATTTCAGCCATCATACCTCACACACCGTGCGCCTCTCCAAAAGAGGGGGATGACACTGCCATGGTCAGATTTGCAAATCAACTTTGTAGGCCCTGTAATTCGCTCGTCTAGAGGAAACAAGTACATGTTGACCGTTACATGCTTGTTTACCAAGTGGGTGGAATGTCTCCCAGCCCCAAACTGCAAGGCAGAAACAGCAGCTGCCCTGATGATTAACCACATCTTTTCCCGTTTTGGTCTACCTCAAAGGATTGAGTCAGACAGAGGTAGCCACTTCACCAGTGAAGTAATGACAAAGATGTGGGAGATACTGGGGGTTAAAAGGAAGCTACACATTGCTTACAGGCCAGCTTCTTCTGGAGCAGTGGAGAGATATAACCGAACCATTGTGAGCATATTAAAAAACGTTTGTGGCAGATTCTGGGCCAAGTTGGGATATCCGATTACCTCTGGTCCTAATGGCCATCAGATCTACCCCTTAATCTGCAACTAAAATGTCACCATTTGAGTTGATGACCGGACGCAAGATGCATCTGCTCTACAGGACCCAAGAGCAGACACTGATAAATGCCTCCACAACTCACGAGTATGTGGAGAATTTAAGGAAACACCTTCAGCATGCTTTTGCCTATGCTCAGCGGAATCTAGAAAGATCAGCCGAGAGCATGAAGACCCACTATGATTTAAAAACTACCCGAAAGGAATATAAGGTGGGTGATCGGGTCTATCTATACAATTTCCAAAGGAACCAGGCCAAACAGCGAAAATTCTTGCCTACATGGAAGGGACCGTTTGAAATTATAGACAAGATCTCCCCTGTTGCCTATAAGATCTGCATCCCCAAAGGCAGTTTGGCAGAGGGGGAAGATAAGTGGGTCAATATAAATCAGCTAAAGTGTTGCCATCCCAGGCACACTCTGCAACAACTGGAGGAGTCCTCTGCAATACCAGAGGGGACCGCTCCAGAGTAATTCAATTCCAACCCTAAAATATCCCACATATAGTCTCTAAAATATTATGATTTGGGAAAAAAAAAATGTCTTATAATTGTATCTTGTTTTTTGTTAAAATAATAACGCAAATGTTTTGACTATAAAATGTATATTCCACCCCACTATATCAATGGTGGGGAAGAAATGTCTACGAATAGGTATTGCCGCTTTCCTTTGTCGTCCTAGGAAAAAGAAAACCTGGAGACTGGCCAAGGAGGACGATCCAGGGACCGGGAGCAGAGACCCGAGGGGCCCGGGGTACCGCCCAATATTCCCATCAGGACCGGCGAGGAGAACCGATCGATCCAACTGGGTGGAGGAAAAGATGGTGAACTGTGCCATCTATTGAATTGGAAGAAGATAATGCGGACATACCAGCGCAAGGGCTCAAAACCTCCTTTGCACCCGACTTCCCCTCGACTTGAATCAAAGCGCAGTCGGGTGGGGGGATTTGTCAAGGGTTTTGACCCATGTTGGATCAATAGACTGGGTAGATGTGGGGAGGAGCTGTCGCCGCCCATTACTCTATCCCAGAACAAACTAAATCAATAGACTGGGTGGATGTGGGGATGAGCTATCGCCGCCCACATTCACGCCAGAATAGGAGAACTGCGCAGTTGGCACGAGACCACTCCAAAGATACAACCTTCTTGTGGGGGGTTCCACATCACCACTCTACTGTAAGGATGTCATCAAAACAATGTTAAGCAAGGGTCCTATACTATCAAGCAAAAGACCCCTCTATTGAAATGCAGTAATTCAAGACAACTCAAAAATGGATGCAGTACCGACAAATACCCCAAGGTGGCGCTAGCGGTCTAAACTCTGACAGGGAAACTGTATTTAGGAGTTGCAAGAGGGGCAGGGACTTCAAAGCTTGTTAGTTAATTGAAAATCTAGCCACCTGCTGTTCCCAGAGGCCAAGAGGCTGGGAAACCTTAACACCTCAGAGATTCCACAGCGGGAGGCAGGATATCACATGACCCTGTTGATTGATTGAGGAGAGACTTCCAGGCAGCCTGCTGGAGCCCACACAAAAGGCTCTTTCTGTTGAATGGGGTATGTTAATTTTGAGTGTTTCCTGTCAACAGCCCTCTGCCAGCAAGGAGAGACATGTGATCACTGACCCACCCAGACTCCTGGAGGCGGACCCAAACACTTTGGGGGAGTTGAATTGCAACAAATATATAGTTTGTAGAAACAGTGATAATTTATTGTAACCAAATGACAGGAATGTACAACTTTGAGAGTCTTAGTTTGAAAAATGCCCTCATGATTTGAGTCCAAACTCCAATTTGTACCATGTTCTGGGGCAAAACACCTGTAATTATGATTATTGTAGACAATGTGTTTAAGCTAGAGACATGGAAAGTTACTGGGATATATGTGGAAGGGAAATGTACCTTTGTATAATTTTTGACGAAAAACCAATGTTGCAAAACCCACTAAAATTGAAAATAAGTTGCCATTTTTGAATGCAAGCTCCTAGAAACGCCAGAGTCGGGACATGGACTATCTTTAGTAATATATGATGTGTGTATGTGATGTCAAACAACTGTGTACCTGGGAAATATGTATTTGGATCAGGAATAGATTTGTGTGCACATTGACCAGGGGAGTGTCATTTCTGCAGGTCATAAAAATGACATCACTCTGACACACTATCCCTTCCCAAATCAGGGACCAAAGAATCTATTGACCTATCAAATCAAGAGAGGGGCAGGCTTAGGGATGCTAGCCTATCCACCCACTTTTTAAAACACATAAAAAGAGACTGCTGGGACAGGTAGGGACATTCAATTCCATTTTCTGCGGGACGCTCTGCCGGGAGACTCCAGACTTCACATCCATCAATCTCCAAAGACCAGAACTTTACTTCAGAACTTAAAGCAAGGGCCTAAACCCACAAACTGAGAACTCTTCTCAGCAGGCCTCAGCATCCTTAAAATAATCTCCAAACTATTCCACAGCCGGGCGAGCTGTCTGAATTCTGTGCCAAGAACTTTGGCCAGTACCCAGAAAGCAGTGTTACATCCAGAATCCACTTGATCCAGACCGGAAGCAGACCAGAGGTCCAGAGAACCACAGGCCGCTGTATCCAGAGAGCTGACCCAGATCGCTGTGAAGTGCCGAGACCAGAACCGGAGTCCAGTCCAAAACCTGACCAGACCGTGACGAGGCCTATTTCAAATTGATATTGTGAGTACCTAGCAGAACTGTGCAGAACCCAATCTCTTAGTTAAAATAATCTAATCCAAACTATTTTAACCTAATTAGAACAGCCTCCTAGAAATCGTGTCATCTGTCATTTTTAAAGCTGCACAACTGTCACCTGTCAATTCTGCAGCTGCAAGCTGTCACCTGTCATTTTGAGTTTTACTTTAAATCCGAAAATCTACCTTTATTAAATCGTCCGTATCTCTGGAACCGCTTGGGCTAGGAACGAGATTGAACTTTCATTTTAAAGCTGTGATTCTAGGCTTTCCAACAAACCTGGATCCGACTTCCTACTGCCTATACATTTTCCGTAATCGTGAGACACGCACTCGCGAAATTTACCGCGATTTGCGATTTGGCCCGATTTCTTCATCTGTAGAAATCAGCAGCTTTTTGCTTCTCTTTGCTAAAATTCGTTTGCAATCTGCTGATCATTTATAGAGTATTGTTAAAGTGAGCCTGAACTAATATAAAGTAGCCATCACCTACCCTGAACCTCTAGAGGGAATTAAAAGCAATTTTAGCACCTTTTCACTTCCTTGCAAACCACATTAAAGTAATTCGCCTGTGTTTAAAACTCATCCCTGTTTTCCCTAAGATTGCTGGGAGAACTGGAACTGTGTATTGCATTATAAAGTGTGATTTGTTGGGATTCTTGAAGACTGTGTGCTCTCCTTCCATTTCTTGTATTGCATTGGGGGGGGGAGTGAATTGTCAAAAGAAAAGGTGATCATATTACCTTTTGCTAAAATCATAACAAGTTATTTCTGTACTGCATTTTATTCCACCTTGCATTTCCTTGAAACCATCAAGCATTTTCAGCTACCTCATCCTCTACACTACTCCTAAGTAACCAAATCAGTGTACCCCTGTAACATTATCCATTGTTGATCACGGTCGTATTCTGAAGTGTGATATCAGTTATCAATTTATTTATAAAGTGTGATAGATATATATTGTTGAATTGTCCAAATAAACCTTTTAATTTTCAAAACAAACCTACTTCTTGGCTCAGTGGGGTCAGGGGGATTCTAAGAGGGGGGTGTTATACAAGGGTTGTCATCCAGAGTACTGAACTGGATATAAAAATACATCCATAAGGGTTTTCCTCAGCATCCCAGACTAGGCATTGACTTAGCTGTAGTGTTGATTGAATATCGCTTACAAACTATACGCGTGTGAGGCTGGAACGCCTGAGTCTCGGGGTATGGATCATGAAACGCAATCTAGCCTATCCACAAACATGGTGGTAACAGAAAACACAGTAATTGCGGCAATGGGAGAGCAGCATCCAACAGGACTGGGAAACCTGCGTTTGCAGAGGGCAGTGATCTCAGGGGAACAAAAGATGGAAAAGGTGCAACAGTGCATCACATAAGGCACAATACATTTCTGCCAGGAGTTACCGAAATTAGCTTGAAAAGTGTGCATATCTGAAAACGACTACTCCCACAATGCACTTTCCAGAATCCCGGCGAAAAGGTCCTAAGTCCCAAAGTTACAAAATGCACAGTGGGGTACACCTGCCTTATCATCGGGGCAGGAAAAAGACATTCAGAATGGGAGGAACACCGGGGTGGCGGGTTGGATCAAGTAATGAACAGGGAGGACGGGTGGAAGAGAAAACGCCAAGAGACGAAGTCGAGAAAAGGGAGTGGTTGATTCCGAAGAGCAGGGAAGGATTGAATACACCTCAAAATGGGAGGGAAGGAGGAGAGAGCCCCTTAAAGAATGGATGCATGGACTATTTTTGCATCCAGGAACAGGTCGAGAGTGGCGTAGAGTGGAAGGAGACTGCCGGATTTCACTGGGCATAATAGGTCTACGAGCAACAGATATCCAAGGAGTCCATATGCTCGACCAAACGGCGAGGAACGCAGAACGCCCTTGGCAGGAGTAATTACTTGAATTAACACTTTGGTTCACCTTCCCCGCTAGCTGACGGACAGAGTGGGGATTTGATTTAAGGACTTTGCTTTCCTTGGATACGGAGACGAAAGGCGGTGTGTTCCAGGAATGGACATTTGGGTTACTTATTGAACCGCCGAGCTGGCATCCTGAACAGTGTTTAATTTATACCTTTTTGATCACGCAGAACAGACACTGAGAGGCAAGGATATGCATGAATGAACATCTGTTTTTCTGTTGTTTTCATCCTTACAACCGTGCCAATGCACAAATCCTGATTTATGGTATTGATCATTAGAGTGGAGGCAGTGACTTCCGTGAATAAACAAAGAGTTTTCTTTGTGTTTGAAACCTGCATAGAATGTTGATTGCCTGAATAAAAAGGTTTATTGGTCCAACCTCAGTTACGGCTCCTGCCTGCTGATTAACGATGCGTCCTGCAAATCCAGTTTGGTATAAGTGGCAGAGGAACCCAACTGATCCAGTAGGACCGAGATGAGTGGCAAAGGATACTGGTTGGTGATCGTTATTGCATTCAAAATGTGGTAGTCTATGCAGGACCAAAGGTCCCCTCCTTCTGTCAGAATATTCCTGGTCTTCACTTAATTCAGATAAATCCTCCTCCTCCTCACCTGATTCTTCTGAACTGCTCGGAAGATTCTCGCCTCCTTTCTTTCTGAGAGTGTTCTGCTTTTTTCTGTAGAGATATGGCCTCCCTCAAATCAAAGCCACTATGCCGCCTAATCATAAAGCTAGGGACCCCTTTCAGAGGAAGAAACCTCTTTCAAAGAATTGTCCTTGTTTAGAATCCAGTAGTAGGATGACCGATGATGCCCGGGGTCACAGGCGTAGGATACTCCAGAGTAACGTAGAGCAATAAGTTGAGTGAAGTTCTGAATCCCCTTTAAGAGGATAAGCTTCCAGAACAATAGGGGAGATGAGTGCCAGTATGCCCGGTAGGTCAGCAGTATGGAAAAGCAGCAAACAGGACTCCGGTGCAGACTGGCCACTCTACGCACCGTACAGAGAAACGGTGAGCTCCGGAAGAATAGCAAAGCCAGTCGGGGGATAAGAGTCAAAGAGAAAGGTAAATACAGCTCACGCGAAACAGGAGCCAAAAGAAGTAGCATTTAAAGGAAACGCTGAAAAAGGAATGAGTGGAACGGACAGGAGCCGAGAGGGACAGAGCTTTGAAAAGCCCCCAATGGGAGAAACAAAGCGGGGATGGGGACATGACCTAGGAAGGCAGAAAAGAGGCGCTGGGTGCCGCAAAATGAGGACAAGGATAACTCACAGAAGACCAGGAGAAGAAGAGCTGCAGGCGCAGCCAAGGAAATCACAGTGTCGGACCCCAAAGGTACGAAGTAGTAGATAACATTGCAACGCGAAGAGCTCAGGAAACAGAATGGCTAAGAACAGCCGGAGGCGGCCATGACAGTAAACAACTAGACTGCAGCTGCACGTAGCAATGAATACGTGGTGTGCTTCATCAATTGCGTCGTAACATCCAGGGTTTCCACAAGCGCCAGGATGGCAGGCACATGACACCTTCTTCGGAATGAAAAATAAGGGAGAAGCTGCCGGAGACCTAGAGGGACAAATGAACCCCATAGATAGCGCTTTGTCAATATACTCCTTGAGCAGCCGGTCCTCGGAGAGTGTGAGGGAATATACCCTGCCCAAAGGGATTTTGGCACCTCGAATGAGATCGATTGGACAGTCGTAAGCATGATGAGGTGGCAGGATCTTTGCTTTGCATCTATCAAATACGTCCAAGTATGAGGAGTATTCGGAAGGGATTTTCTCTGAGGGTCTGTAATCAAACCGATACATAGCACTGTGGAGACCAGAGCCCGACTAGGAGCAATACCGGTAATGTTATTCTCTGGAAAACATGTGTCGTTGCAAAAGGATGAGGGAAACGCTAAGCCTTAGGAGACCCAATCAATCTCAGGGTTAGGCAGACGCAACCACGGGAGCCCAATTATGACCTTGAAGTTTGGTGCTGTGATAAGGTCAAAGACTATGGGCCTCATTCCGAGTATGGTGGTAGCCATGCCGCTTTTAGCGGCATGGCTACCCCCATACCGGGTACCGGGTCCGGGTTCCTTGAATGGGGAAATACCGGGCCATTCCGACCTTGGAGGGCCCGGTATTTCCCCATTCAAGGACCCCAGACCTGGTACATCCCCATTCACATTCAAGCCCCCATAGAGCTCAGGGGAATGGGAAGGATGCTAACAGCGGGCCCGTTAATAACAGGCCCATTGTTAGCATCCTGGTCTGCTCGCTGGACTGGTTTTACCAGGCGTCCTTAGCGGGTCCCGGGAGTAGACCTCGTAATGGTGCGGTGGGCAGTTAACGGTGCCGGCAGCTCTACCGGCGCTGTTAACCCCCACAGCACTCCTTGTAATGAGGCCCTAAGTCTTCAACATGTCCCCCTTCAATCTCCATATGTAAGAAGGCTGTCTGATGCGTTACAGGACCCAACACCAATACTGTACCAGGCACAGCATTCACCTCTTCAGGACTGAACTTAACCATGGTGGAAATCCCTGAGTGAATAGCGTATTGCAAATCCATATAATTCCCTGTGGCACCTGAATCAATAATGGCGTTAGCCCGAAATGGTGCCCCCGGACGGATTGCGAACGATACTGGTAGGTAAAAAGGAACCAGATGAGTGGTGACATGGGAGTCCAGAGGTGAACCTCCCGACAAGGGGACCCCTTCTATTGCCGGGATTTGGCATTTCCCGCCTTCCGAGCAGGTTTCTTTGGACACTCCTTTAAGAGGTGCTCAGAGGACCCACAGTACATGCACCGGTTGTGCGTACGTCAGTGTTCCCTCTGAGCAGGAGTTAATGGACCATGAACAGCTCCCACCTGCATGGGTTCAGGAGGGGGCAACGATTGAGTAGTGGGTTCGAGGGATCGAAGAAGTAAGCTGGTTTTCGTTCACCCCGTCTTTCCACATGGCGGGCATCTATCTGGAGTACCAACTTCAAAAATTGCTGAAATCCTAATGGAGCCACAGGAATGGTGGATAAGGTGGCCTTAAGATCTTCAGAATGACCTTCATACAAAACAGCCACTTTCTTATTCTCAGGCCAATCTATCTTGGTTGCCAACTGGTTGAATTTGGCTAAATAACCAAGGAGCGGCGAGTTGCCCTGACGGAGGTTTAGCAGTTCTAAATTGGTGGCCTTGGTTTTATAATGAGTATCGAATACTCTGCTCATCTCAGCTATCAGTTCATCGCAGTTGTACAGTACGTAACTGTTTGTTTCCAACAAAGGGTTTGCCCATGCAGCTGCTGTACCCCCTAAGTAGGAAATAACAAAGGCAGCCTTTGGTATAGAAGTGGGAAAGGAAGCCGGGTGGCATAGGAAGTGCAGTTTGCAGTGATTAATAAACGTGCAAAAAGTTCTTGGGGTCGCCCAGGAAACGCTCTGGGGGTACCAGGGGAAACTGTGTAGACATAAGTACTGGAGTTGGTTCTTGTCGAGGCAGGTGGTAACCTGAAGACGAGGCCCTAGCCCCTGTGGGCTCATCAGCTGGATTATAGGGTTGGGTTAGATTTTGCAATGCATCGATCCGATAACATAATGCGTCATGGGCTGAAGATATATCAGATAGAAGATCCGCGACCATCTGCATTAGTGTGGCCAGAGTGTCAGACACTTCCATTGGCTTCTGATTATGTCACTCACCGGCTAGGATCAATGTAGAGCCAAGGAAAGATGAGTTGGTACTTCCGGCCTGATCAGCTTGATTGAAGAGCCTGAGTGATTCCTTAACCCAGGCCTCCCTATCAGAGGGAGCTCTTCCTCTCATTACGCCCCTCTGCTCCCTTCCAATCAGGACCCGACAGAGGAGTGTATCAAGTGAAAGAGTGGGTAGCATACACCGCTATGGTATCAGGCTGCAAGGGAAAAAGACATCAGTTAGTTTAAGTCCAAATTAAGGTAGAATTACTCTCTCAGTATAGATTATTAACCTGTTCTATGGAGATTGGTGAGCGAAGATTAAGGAAGAGTAGACAGGATTCAAGTACCTAATGTAAGATATGAAAAAAGACCATAAATGAGAGAGCCCTCTCCTAAGGTTGTGTGGTTTTGAGGTAAACAGGACTTTCTTACCAAGTTTAATAGGATCTGGTCAGTGGAGAAGATATTGAGGAAATGGCTACGGTAGGCAGAGTCCAGAAGGATAGAACAAAACGAAAGGTATAAAATAACAAACAGGAAGGTTAGTAAGGGACCAATACTTGGGCGGAACGAGGATCACGCTAGGTCCTAGGTGGTGCACTCACAATATCAGCAAGGAGTCCAAAATCTCCAGATATTCAGTAGAGGATACTTGGTCCAAGAAGCGAGATTCAACATGAGGAAGTTACAGTGCTTGTATGCAATGTAACCCGTGGTCTGGGTAGTAATTACAGTAAACAGTACCTGAGGGAGAGGAAAGGAGTTTGTACGTCTCAGAACGTGCTAGCACTGGAGCAGAATCCGATAAACAGGCAAGGTTCAGCAATGTGCAAGGCAAACAAGGTCCAAAAGGCAGGCTGAAGACAGTCCAACATGGCAGGCAGGGTTCAGCAACATGCAGGTAAGACAAGGTCCAAACCGTAGGCAGAGGGCGGTCGGGTTGGCAGGCTGGGTTCAGCAACGTACGGGGGAGACGGTATCCAAGCAGCAGGCAGAAGGCAGTATGGTAAAGCCGGCAGGGTTCGGTAGGAGTGGAAGTAATCCAAAGAGTACGTTAGGAAATGCTACTAGAATGAGAAATCAATCAGAAGCACCGGCCTCTGGGTGAAGACGCCATTTATGCAATCGCTGGAGGCGTTTCCACTTACGCACCACAGCTGATTTGGTCACATGAGGCATTTTGCTTTGTAGAGAATGGCAGACGCCCATCTCCAGGGCAACCGCCAATGCCACAGAAACAGAGCAGCAATATTATGTTTGCGCACTGATAGAGGCGCTCGGGGGGGGGGGTAGACTGATGAGGTCCGGAATGAGTGCGTGGGACTGGAATCCTAACAGACAATTGGGACAATCTAAAACCCAAGCTCACATCAGTGGGAAATTTTATTGGCCGGGTATCGATGCTGACATAAAGAACTTCATTCAGACATGTGAGATATACCAAAAAAACAGCGCACATATTCCCCTACCTGCCCCTCTAAACCCACTATCGACAATAGATGTTCCTTTCTCTGGAAACGGGATGGATATTATTGGACCTTTGCAAACTTCTAAACTCGGCAACAAATATGTCCTCATAATCTTTGATTATGCTACCCGGTACCCAGAAGCCTTCCCAATGCGAAACAACACTAGCCAGCACATTTTAAAACACTTGCTACCATTCTTTTCTAGGGTTGTTTTCCCCAAGGAAATTCAAACGGATTAGGGATCCAATTTCATGAGTAAGTTCCTGGGTGAAGTTAAGGAATTACTACACATTACCTCCTTAAGAATCTCAGTTTACGGATTGGTGGAGAGATTCAATAAGACCCACAAAATGATTCTGAGAAAGTTGGTAGACGAGAATGGGAAAGTCTGGGATCGCATGATCCCTTGGGCCCTGTTTCCAGTGAGAAAGACCCCTCAGCCATCCACCGATTTCTCCCCTTTCAAGTTACTCTACAGTAGGGAACCAAGAGATGTCTTAGATATGCTCAGGGAAACCTGGGAAGAAAGAGAAGAGGTGCCATTACCCCTCTCACAGACAGCTACCCGATTGTGAGTGCACACAAAACTTATCCGAAGTATAGTCCACACTCATATGGAGAAAGCTCAAGCCCAACAAAAATTTACCTATGACAAGAAGGTAAATCTAAGGTCATTTTCAGTAGGTCAGAAAGTGTTAGTCCTTTTGCCTACCTCTGAAAATAAACTTGTCTCAAAGTGGCACAAACCCTCTGAGGTATTAGAGAAGACAGGAACCTGTACCTATAAAATAGCCCAACCCGATAGAAGGCAAAATACCCACCTCTACCACGTAAATCTCCTGAAAGAGTGGAAAGAAAATCCTTCCGCTTCTACCTCTTCTATATTATTCTCAGATTCAGCAGGTTTATCACTCACACTTTCCTTACCACTAGCCCACTCCTCACCTGATGATTCTGTGTGTGTCTTTACGGATTCGTCAGATGAGCTTTCCAGCTTCTTTTCCCTCCATGATGTCCTTGTCTGTGTCCTGATGGTCTTATTCTTCTGTTTGAAGATAGGCCACCTTGCCTATAAAGCTATAAGCCCGGCAGCGGGGACTCCGTGGAGCCCACTCCAAACCAGGGAAAAGCCCTGCCGAAAAACCCTGGAAGATCTTGTAACTGTATTAGGCAGTGGTGTGTTGTTGTTATCCAGAGAGGTAGTTGTTGGCGTGCACTGGTATCTGGACTTCAATATCCAGCATGCACGGGTAGGGTACGTAGCAATATATGGTTTCAACGTAATCAGTTTCTGAGTATAACGGACTACACTAACCAGCATGCACTGGAAAGCAGAGTAGCAATGTCCGGTTCCAGCGTACTCAATTTCATAGAGTACCGGACCACACTAACCAGCATGCACTGGTAAGTATTCGTAGTAGATTGAAGAATAACAATCCAGTGCGGAACAGCACAAACAGTTCAGTATTCCGATGCACTCAAACAAAGTAGCGCTCCCAGCATAGAGCGTCTGATGGCTGGTGAGACGCCGTGGAAGGAACGCGTCCAAGAAGGCAGCGCAAGGCGCGGCACAACAGCGGGAAGCTGAAACAGACAGGTAAGCAAACAGAGTGGGACAGGGGAAACCGCAAACAGCGATAACGGAAAGACACGGGCAGACGAACAAGGAAGGAAGGCAAGGGAACACAGAGGATCAACGGGAGGCAGAAAACAAGCATTGGAAAACTCACGAAAGCAGCAAGAAAGTTGCAACGCACAGGTGCTCTCCATTCCCAGGTACTTGTAGTCTAGTCCTTCTTCCAGATCGCCCATCTGCTCCATACTTTCCATGGGTGATATATGACAGTATGACTCCTTCTCAGCAGTCCTCCTCCCGGTTTACCGGGGTGTAGACTATGAAACCTTCGGATAAGTTGGGTTGCAGATATGTGACTGACCGGGTCCCATGAACTCTCAGACCTTGGGTATCCTTTCCATAGTACCAGATACTGTAAGGTGCCTCTCTTGTACCTCAAATCCAGTAATCCGGATACTTCATACTCCTTCGATGTTTCAATGGGTAGGATACCAGTTCCTCTCTTCCTTCTGTTGCGTGGATCTTCCACATATTCTTTTAGCAAAGAGGTGTGAAAAACCAGATGTATCCTTTGTAGACTTGCAGGAAGAGCCAAGCGAAAAACGACAGGATTGATTTTGGCAGTAATCTTTAAGGGTCCGATAAACCGGGCAGAGAACTTTCATTGATGTACCCATCTGGGCAAGAACTTGGTGGATAAGCATACCTTGGTACCAATGTCCCATTGCAGATTGGGTCTTCGCTTGAGATCAGCCCACCTCTTGTTCTCCAGACGGGAGGTTTCAAGATTGGACCTTGTTCTTTTGTGAAGGGTCTGAAGGGTGTCCAAAAGATGGTCCACAGAGGGAATGTTAGTAGACACCGGACCAAACAGAAGAATGTGTCTGGGATGAAACCCGTGGGTACAGAAAAAGGGACTCATGCCGGTCGAGGAATTGTTACGCTCACCTGGTATCCACAGGGACGCCACCCAGCTGGGTTACTCGCTGGTATGCTTCTCAGCTTTGCCCTGATGTGGTCTGTGGGGAAGGTTCTGCCTTGTGGTAGAATTAGGCGTGCTCTCCGTCCTGCCTTCTTTGCAGGGGCGCGTTGTCTTTCATGGGCGAGTGCGGTCCAGTTACTTCACTGACGCCGGCCCGTTTGATATTGTTCAGGTAGGTCTTATTGCTGTTCTTTAGTTTTGTTGCTATCCTGCATGCCTTTCTTTGTTTAAAATGTCTCTTTTTTCTCCCTTAGGTATGCGTAGCTTCAGCACTGCGAAGTCTTGCCTTTGCTAACCTGTGTTTTCCTTCCTTGTAGGTCGCAGAGTTCTTCAGCGCGAGTGGAATGTCCGGAGTGGTGCCAGCCGAGAGGCGACCAGCCAGGTAAGCCTTTTGAGCAGTTCGTAATTTGTAAATGTCTATACAGCTTTCTTTGATGTTGCCTCTATCTTCCTCTTTCAGGTCGTTCTGTCTGGGAGGCGTGCAGATTCGAGGAAGCTGTTCTCAGTAGCTGCGAGTGTTTAAAGATGAAGACTGCAGGTAAGATGCTGCTGCTAATGATGTTCCTTTTGTCTCCTTGCAGGTTCTGCTTCTCTGAGGTTCGAGGGAATAGCTGGACATGGTGAGCGTCACGTTGCAAGCTGCAAAGTAACACGAAGCATGTTCTGCAGTCAGGATGTGGTTTATATAGCCCAGGTAAAGTAGTACCAGGGAAAGTAGTTCCAGGTCTGCCACACCCAAAACACTAGACCGCAAAGCTTGGTTCTTAGGAACCAAGCTATGTGGATGCCTCCATGTTGGCTGACAATACAATAAAGTAGTTCCCAAGCACATTGTTATTCATGGTATATGAGCCTGGCACCATAGGTGCCAGGACTGGCCCCATGAGGGCTTTTGAAGAGGATGCCAGGCTCTAGAGGCCCGAGTGCTGACTCCACCTGGCCAATGGGTTTGCCAGAGGGGATTTTGGGCAAGGGTCGTGACAGCACTCCCCCCTAAGGTCCCTCCCATGGTGTTCCTTCTGTCTGGCGAACAAAGAAATCCAAATTTTGGAAAGCTACCTCCCCTGCACACTTTCCATAAGGCAGTAAGCCTAAAACATATAATGGCAGGTCTGTCTGGTTTAGGAAAGACGTTTTTTTAAAACACATTGGGGGTCATTATGACCCAGGCGGTAATTATGCCAACTTTACCACCATGGTGTAAACTATGTTTACACCATGGTGGATGGCGGATTTACCGCCCCATTCCAAGGTGAGTGGGGCGGTAAATCCCCATTTCCCATTTTCCCTTCCCCATTCCCATTTTTGCCCCATAGGGCATAATGGGAGTGGGGAAGGCGCTAATTACGCCACCGTAAATTACGGTGGCGTAATTAGCATCATGGCGGGTTAGCGCCATGGATTTTAACGGCTGATAAAAGCAGCCGTTAAAATCGGAATCAGGCGTTAAGGGTTAACGACGGCGTTAACCCTTAACGCCTGAGTTGTAATGAGGCCCATTAAGTGTTTCAATTTTAAAGTGACAGTGTTCTGTAATCCAATACTTTCAAAGAATGACATACAATAATTCAGTTAGTTTAGGGGAAAAGGTGCCTTCTCCTTTTTATTATTTTCAGGTTGGCCCAACGCATTTCGAGATTCATATTCTCTTCATCAGGGGCATATATTTTCAAAAATTCTTTCTACAAGAAATTAATCAGACATTTATTGATGTTTTGTAGGTCAGAAAAGAATCAAATAACAAAGTTAAACCACTTTTTTATAACCAAAAATCAAAAATAATTTATATAGAAGGGCATCCTATTGCAAGTACCTCTATGAACCCGACTTTGCTAGGGTACAATTGTTAAAAAAAGGGTAACTTAATGCATGTTGTACATTGGTAACTTGTTATTATGTCACATTGCATGATGTATGACCAAGAATGAAAGCTTTAGAGATTTCAACACATTAAAAACCTTTGATTTGATGGATGTAATGTCTTGAGACACAACAATGCCTAAATTTGAAATAAGGAAAAGGAGGGGAGAAGAAGAACTCACCCTTCTTCCAGTTCGATAGTGGAATGGGATTCAAAGTGAGGGCAGCGGTTTCTGGTGGTGGTGTGGGTAGGTAGCTCTGTTCTCCTATGGGAGAATAAGAGCATAAGTACCTGTAACGTGTGTAGGCTAAGAGGTAGCCCAATAGTGTGAGGGGAAACTTACTTGCAAAGAAATAACAGAAGATACAACAGTCCACGGCAGGGATGCGGTCAGGAAGCACTGCTCTCCGACCGCATCCGCCGCGGCTTGTTTATTTATGCTGAAAGATGGAGCTGTGACGTCACCCGCGCATGCACGAGCGGCGTCACAAAAAACCATGACGTCACCCGCACGAGCGGCGTAATGTGGGAATATGTCAAGATAAATGCGTGTGTGCAGGCAACGTCATAGCAAACCACGTCCCCCGCCACTGCGCAAAGAGTAGAATGGTAAAAACGAAAAGTTCCAGAAACGTAATGCTAAATGATACAGGATGGAAGAATGTGTGGTAAAAGAAAAAGAAAAGAGTGACGGAAAAAAAAAGCTTTCCAAAATTTGGATTTCTTTGTTCTCTAGTATATTCCAGCCTAGATACCAAGGCTGAGTCTTTCTCCCCTGCACCTCAAAATTTTGTTTAAGTATTCCATCGAATATGAGTCAAAAAGTAATTCTTGTTAAATTTTACTGACAATCTGATGTGCAAGTGTATTTCTGTGTTTTGTTCCTTCTGTCTGGCCCAGGTTTGGTTGGGAAAGTCCGATGGAATTTCCTGATTAGACATGGTGCGTGGATAATCTCACTGGGCTCCCAGGATCTATCTTGTGGTCCAAATCCTTTCCAATCAACGAGATAATATAGCTTGGTCCCAGAATATTTAGAGTGCAAGATATCTTTGCCTTCGAATTCTGGTTCTCTGTCAACAAGTATGGGCTTAGGTGGTGTCCCAATCCGTGTGTCGGGTTGCATTGGTTTCAGGAGGGACACATGGAATACCGGGTAGATGTGTAGATTAGGTGGTAAATCCAGTTTCACGGCTGCTGGGTTGATAATTGCCTTAATGGTATAGGGTCCTAAGAATCTGGGATGAAAGGTCCGGGTTCCCCTGATGGGTACGAATTTAGCGGCTAACCAAACTTTGTCTCCTACTTGATTATCAGGGGCCTTTTTCCGGTGTTGGTCGGCAAATCTCTTTTGTTTTTCTTTGGCATGAATAGGGTGTTCCTTTGCCCTTTTGAAAGCCTGAGTAATGGTTGTGTGTAGAGTCTTTACCGCTGGCATTTCCAAGCTGGCTGGAAGGTCTAGTTGGGAGGTACGTGGATGTCTGCCATGAAGGGTATAGAAGGGCGTTTGTCCCGTGCTTGAATGCAAAGAATAGTTATATGCATATTCAGCTATCCATAGTAGGTTTTTCCAATTCCTTTGTTCGTGGTGCAGCATGCACCATAAATATTGCTCGAGTGTCTGATTGGTTCTCTCGGTTTGGCCGTCCGTTTGGGGATTGTGACTGGTAGATAGCCGAACGTCGATCTGTGCCATTGCACAGCATTTTTTCCAGAAGTTTGAAACAAACTGGATGCCTCGATCAGAGACCAGAACCGAAGGAAAGCCATGTAGCTTAACCACACCCTCCAGGAACACTTTTGCTAAAGTGGCTGCGTCTGGGAGGCCTTTGAGAGGAATAAAACGGGCCATCTTCGAGAATAAGTCCACAACTACAAGGATGGTGTTGAACCCTTGGCTTGGAGGTAGATCAGTGATGAAGTCAAGGGAAAGAGTGTGCCATGGAACTGGAGGAATGTCCAATGGTTGTAGGAGACCAGATGGTTTTTGTTTCTGTGATTTATTTTGTGCGCAGACACCACAGGACTGAATATACTGAATGATGTCCTTACGCCAGGTAGGCCACCAAAAGTTCTCTTTCACCTTAGCTAGGGTTTTGGCGCTCCCAGGATGCCCTTCGATCAGTGAATCATGATAGTTTGAAATAATATGTTGTTGTAATTCCTTCTTGGGTACACATAGGCGATCCCTAAAAAAGGGTAGGTGGTCCTTAATGGTATATTGTTCTCCTTGAGTTTGCCATGCGAGGTAGGCATCAGGATTCATTGTCCGTTGGATTTCTTTTCGTAGTTCTGCTTGTGTTAAGGCTGCCGTAATACCCAAGAGTTTCTCTTCAGGTATAATATGTACTGGGTCTGGAGTTGTATATATTATTTCATCTATGCCCATGCGAGATAAGGCATCCGCCTTTCCGTTTCTGACTCCTGGTCGAAATGTGATTACATAATCATATTCGGTGAAGAAAAGGGCCCACCGTAATTGGCGCGAGGACTGAGATATTGCAGGTTTCAGTGGTCTGTGATGACTGTAATGGTGTGTCTGGCCCCCAGAAGGTAGTGCCTCCAGGCTTTAAAGGCGGATTTGATAGCCGGGAGTTCCTTGTCCGTGATGGCATAATTAATCTCTGGAGGTGAGAACTTTTTCGACCAGAAAGCCACAGGATGTAGCTGGCTGGTTTCCGGGTCTCTCTGTGAAAGGACAGCCCCCATTGCGAGACTGGACGCATCAGTTTCAACGACATAAGGGAGGTCTGGACGAGGATGTCGCAGGATTGAAGCAGAGGTAAACCTTTGTTTAAGTTCCTGAAAGGCTTCTTCTGCTTCTTCGGTCCAAGCAAACTTTTTATTGTTTTTTTGTAATAGTACTGTGATTGGGTGCACAACCTGAGGGAAGTCTGGGATGAACCGGCGGTAGAAGTTTGCAAAGCCCAGCATGCTTTGTACCCCTTTCAGAGACATCGGTGAAGGCCATTTCAGAATGGCATCTACCTTGTGCACGTCCATTCTGATGCCTCCTGGAGTAAGGATAAAACCAAGAAATTCTACTTCGGTGACGTGAAAATAGCATTTTTCAAGCTTTGCAAACAAGCGATGTTGACGGAGCTTGGTGAGGACTGAACGAACGTGTCTGACATGATCTTGTTCCGAGGCTGAGTATACTAAGAAGTTGTCTATGTACACTAAGGCACACACATCAATTAACTCCCTTAAAACATCATTCATGAAATATTGGAATGCCGCAGGAGCGTTGCATAACCCGAAGGGTTTGACTTGATATTCAAACAAGCCGTACTTAGTACGGAAGGTGGTTTTTCATTCATCTCCTTTTCTGACTCGGACCAGGTGGAACGCTCCTCTAAGGTCCAATTTGGTATAAATCTGGCCATCTTTAACTTGGTCTAGTATCTCAGGGATAAATGGCAAGGGGTAGCGGTTCTTCACGGAGATCTGGTTCAATGCACGGTAGTCAATACAGGGTCTCAAGTCCCCTTCCTTTTTCGGTACAAAGAACAAAGGACTGGCTGCGGGGGACTTCAAAGGACGGATAAATCCATTTGCAAGGTACTGGTCTAAATAGGATTTCAAAGGAAGGTTTTCTGATTCTGTGAGAGCGTAGATCCTGCCGCAAGGGATTTGTGCACCAGGAACAAGGTCGATCTGACAGTCATAGGGCCTGTGCGGCGGCAATGTATTGGCTTGGTCCTTTCGGAAAACATCCTGGAAATCATGGTATTCACTTGGCAAGGTATTAGTTGCTCCCAGGGTTGATACTGTCGCTCCTCCAGGAGTCATGGGGATACAGACGTCGGGTTTCTCCTCTTGGTAATAGCAGGCAGGGGAGCAGTCACCGGGGAAGGTTAATTTTCGTGCCAGCCAGTCTATCAAAGGGTTGTGAGCAACCAACCATAGCATCCCTAGTATTAGCCTGAACTGAGGTGCCTTGATGAGATCGAATGAAATAGACTCCCGATGTCCGTCCTGACACAGCAAGGTTACCCTGGCTGTGCACTGGGCTACTGGTCTGGAAGAGATTTCTGTCCCATCCACGGTGGTTACCTTGTCCATAGTTGGCTTAAAACACAAAGGAAGCCCCATCTCTGCTGCCAGTCCTTGATCAATATAATTTCCAACTGCTCCGCTATCGATGTATGCTTCAACGGCATGCATTCTTGACGACTGTTGGTGGTTAATTAAGATCACTGGTATTGCAAAGTGCGAGGTCAGCATCTCTTTCTTCTCACTCGACAAACTGACCTTTACGTTTGTCGAGCTTGGTAGTTTCCCGATTCCTTAGCTTCATGCTTCTCTGTTGCCCCGACTGTTCTTCTTGGGGGTTTTACTGGACAGTCCTTCAGGAAATGTCCTGGTTTCCCACAATACAAACAAAGCTGTTACTGTCTTCTTTTGTACCGCTCTTGTTTTGTTAATGGAGGCCGTATCCCTCAAATCTGCATGGGTTCTACAGCATTTTCAGGTACACAGGGTGTGTTTTCCCTTGGTCGAACATACACGGTCCGAGTGTCCGTCTTAGACCGGTCTGCCTTTCGGTCCTGGACCCGGTGGTCTAGCTGCACGACCAGATTTATGAATTATGCACAGTCTCTGGGTGGATCAACCACCTGGGCTAAAACGTCCTTTAATTCGCCTCGTAAGCCTTGATGGAATAACGTGGTTATTTTGTTTTCTGGCCTCCTATCTTCGGCAACCAGTCTTTTGAAGGTAGCAATGTACGTTAACAAGTCCTGATTCCCCTGTCGGAGGGACAAGAGTTCATTGTCTACTGCTTGTTCCTGGGTATGGCGAGCAAAAAGTTTTTCCATTTCTCTCTGGAACCCCCCAAAGTCATGTAATAGAGGATCGTCATGGGTTACCAATGGCACCGACCAATCTGCTGCACTACCACTCAGGTATGATAAAACAACAGCTACCCGAGCTTGGTCGTTTGGAAATGCTCCAGGCCTACAAAGAAAATGAAGGCGGCACTGATTGATGAATGCTGCATACTTCCGTGGGTCGCCTGAGAACCTTTCTGATGGTGCCAGGTGCACTGTTCCAGGTAACGTGATCTGTACCGGAGTGGGTGGTATGGCAGGGTTTTGCATCATTGGATTGCTTCTAGGTAGAGGCGTCTGTCCTGCCTGTGATTGCAAGTATTGCCTGCTAATCTCTTCAGTGCGTTCTTTGGTCACTATTAGGTCTCTCCGGAGGGCATTAGTCTCTTGTCGGGCAGAATGAACCTCAGCACGAAGCTCTCCTAGTAATTGGGCCAATTGGTCCATTTCTGGTGTCTCCATGGCACCCAGGTGGATTTGTTGTGGTAGGCTTTGCGTTCTGTTACGCTCACCGGGTATCCACAGGGACGCCACCCAGCCAGGTTACTCGCTGGTATGTTTCTCAGCTTTGCCCTGATGTGGTCTGCGGGGAAGGTTCTGCCTGAAAATACAGGAGAACTGTGTTCAAGACTGACCGACTGGGGTAAGTATCCTCCCTCCACCCCCGTATGATTTAAGTCCCTCTGGCGCCCTCTCCTCACCTTGTGGTAGAATTAGGCGTGCTCTCTGTCCTGCCTTCTTTGCAGGAGCGTGTTTTCTTTCTTGGGCGAGTGCGCTCCAGTTACTTCACTGACGCTGGCCCGTTTGATATTGTTCAGGTAGGTCTTATTGCTGTTCTTTAGTTTTGTTGCTATCCTGCATGCCTTTCTTTGTTTAAAAATGTCTCTTTTTTCTCCCTTAGGTATGCAGAGCTTCAGCGCGGCGAACTGGCTTGGTTGCGCCCGCTGGTAAATGATGGCGCATTAAGATCGCTATGATGCGGTAAGTAAGTGCTATGCGCAGTGCTGCGAAGTCTTGCCTTTGCTAACCTGTGTTTTCCTTCCTTGTAGGTCGCAGTGTTCTTCAGCGCGAGTGGAATGTCCGGAGTGGTGCCAACCGGGAGGCGACCAGCCAGGTAAGCCTTTTGAGCAGTTCGTAATTTGTAAATGTCTCTACTGCTTTCTATAATATTGCCTCTATCTTCCTCTTTCAGGTCGCTCTGTCCGGGAGGCGTACAGATTCGAGGAAGCTGTTCTCAGTAGCTGCGAGTGTTTAAAGATTAAGACTGCAGGTATGATGCTGCTGCTAATGATGTTCCTTTTGTCTCCTTGCAGGTTCTGCTTCTCTGAGGTTCGAGGGAATAGCTGGACACGGTGAGCGTCACGTTGCAAGCTGCAAAGTAACACGAAGCATGTTCTGCAGTCAGGATGTGGTTTATAAAGCCCAGGTAAAGTAGTACCAGGGAAAGTAGTTCCAGGCCTGCCACACCCAAAACACTAGACCGCATAGCTTGGTTCTTAGGAACCAAGCTATGTGGATGCCTCCATGTTGGCTCACAATACAATAAAGTAGTTCCCAAGCACATTGTTATTCATGGTGTATGAGCCTGGCGCCATAGGCGCCAGGACTGGACCCATGAGGGCTTTTGAAGAGGATGGCAGGCTCTAGAGGCCCGAGTCCTGACTCCACCTGGCCAATGGGTTTGCCAGAGGGGGTTTTGGGCAAGGGTCGTGACAGGAATGTCTCCTATTATTATATTTTTATTCAAAATTATTCCTCAAGCTTCATTCCCTATAGATACCTCACTGTCCCTGTAAAGAGCTCTCTCGGTCCCTAAAATATGTGTTCTTGCCCTAGTGGTGCGCTGCTGCATCGCCTACAATGGTTAGGGGATAGAAGAGAGCTCGCCCTATCCTCTCTCATTACTTTCCTCAAAAGCAAAAAAAAAGTGCACACTGGTCATGGAAATCAATGTAAATAAATGTAATGTTATTGTTTCCATGTAGTGTGGCTTATCACAGTATATTAAAACAAGCAGCTAATTAAACTCATATGGAGAATACGTTTTCCCATAGATCTCTCAATGTCCGATTCTTAATACTTTGGACACTGAGAAAATAGGTAAAATGACTTAATAGTACTACAGGCCCATAATATATTCTGTATGGGTTCTGGGGATTGGTGCGTCAGGCCAAACCACTTTTTGTCTACCGGTTTCAGCGGATGTGGACCAGCTCTCCGCTTTCTTCAGGACTTCCTTATAGCTCTTAATAATGCAACGAAATGGTTTAGTAAAAAAGACACTCTTGTCAATGGTTGTCTTGTGCTCCTTCAATCACTGGAGGGCGTCTCAATTCTGACTTTGGGACTGCAAACTCTTCAGTCTTTTCTTCCCTAGATAGACAAAAAGTGGTTTGGCCTGACGCACCAATCAGAGATCTATGGGAAAAATTATTCTCCATATGAGTTTAATTAGCTGCTTGTCACATATACTGTGATAAGCTGTGATAAGCCACACTACATGGAAACAATAACATTACATTTATTTACATTGATTTCCATGACCAGTGTGCACTTTGTTTTTAGCTTTTGAGGAAAGTAATGAGGGAGGATAGGGCGAGCTCTCTTCTATCCCCTAACCCTTGTAGGCGATGCAGCAGCGCACCACTAGGGCAAGAACAAATATTTTAGGGACAGAGAGAGCTCTTTACAGGGACAGTGAGTTATCTATAGGGAATGATGCTTGAGGAATAATTTTGAATAAAGATATTCTGTCTTTTTTTGTGGTATAACAATATGGGTAGAGACAGGATTGTCAACCCAGTGACTTTAGTTATGTGTAACGTGTATTATTATATGAAAATTCTGCCAGGGGAAGCAGGTGAAACCAATCGTTTTGCTCCTGGTTACAGAAGCACCTAATGTATTGTTCCAATGTTGCATTAAGACGTTCGGTTTGCCCATTGCTCTCAGGGTGAAATCCTGAGGACAGTGATCTCTTTATACCCAAAGCCTTGCACAAAGCCGTCCAAAACTTAGAGGTGAACTGTGAGCCTCTATCCGAGACTATGGATTGCGGAAGTCCATGTAACCTAACCACATCTTTCAGAAACACCTCTGCAGTGATACTTGCTGTTGGAAGACCTTTCAATGGTGAAAAATATGCTAATTTACTGAACAAATCCACAGTGACCATTATGGCCATATGTCCATTGGAAATAGGTAAGTCCACAATAAAATCAGTGGAAATGTATTGCCACGGCCCTTCTGGTAGAGTGTCCTGTTGTAGTAAGCCTAATGGTTTACAGTAAGCATATTTGTCCTGAGCACATATGGGACATGTAGCCACATATTCTTTGACATCTTATTTCATAGTAGGCCACCAAAAGTGTCTAGACACCAGTTCCATGGTGGCAAGTTGACCCTTGTGTCCCGCTGACGGTATATCATGGCACCAAGCCATGGCCTGTTCTTGTAGATCCTGAGTGGGTAGAAACAAAGCCTCTTTCACAAACATCAGATCTCCTCTTTGGGTCATCCCATAGTCGTCTGTCTTCCTGTTATTCTTTTGAGCGTCCTGTACTTGTTGAAGAAATGTTTGAACCATATTGATGAACTTCTTCCCTGCTAGAAGAATTTGTGGGCCTTGATATCCTCCACAGTCACTCCCTTGACTGCGGGAAAGAGCATCTGCTAGTGGGTTATCCTTTCCTGGTAAGTAGGTGATTATAAAATCAAATTGAGAAAAAAAATAGGCCCACCTGGCATGTCTGGAATTTCGGCTTTCCATTTTCTGTAACACCTTTAAATTCTGGTGGTCTGTACGAACTTGGAAAGGACAAACTGCTCCTTGTAATACATGTCTCTACTCCTCACAGGCCTGTCTTATGTCCAGGAGTTCTCTTTCAAGCACTGAGTAATTTCGTTCACTGGGACTACGTGTTCTGGAATAATAAGCTATAGGGTGTTCCAATCCGTCCTCTTTCTTTTGTAACAAAGCTGCTCTAATCACACCTCCTGAGGCATCGGTCTCCACGATAAATGGTGAAGATTGATCCGGTTGTCTCAGGATAGGAGCTGTCAAAAAAGTTTCCTTAAGCCTTTGGAATGCTTTATCAGTTTTCTGGTCCCACAGAAACTTGACTCCTTTTTTAAGGAGGTTTGTAATAGGAAGTATGATGTCCAAAAAGTTTGGTATAAACTTACGGTAAAAGTTTGTGAGTCCCAAGAACCTTTGTATGTCCTTTACTGAATTGGGTATGGACCACTGTGTTATAGCCTGAGTTTTGACTGGATCCATTTGTACCCGGTCTGCGGAGAGGATAAATCCTAAGTAGGGCACCGTAGTAGCCTCAAAAACACATTTTCCAGGCTTGGCCAACAGACTATTGTGTCTTAACCTGTGGAGGACTTCTTTGACGTGTTGACGAAGTTCAGTCAGAGTGTTTGAGAATATGAGAATGTCGTCCAAATAAACCACCACTGAGGAATACAACATATCTACGAATATCTTGTCCATGAATCGTTGAAACTGGGACGGTGCACTTAACAAACCAAAGGGCATAACCCTGTATTCGTAGTGTCTCAGGGGGGTCCTGAAAGCCATTTTCCATTCGTCCCCTCCACAAATACGAAGCAGGTGGTATGCCCCTGGAAGGTCTAATTTGGTAAAGAGATGTGCTCCTTGGCTGCCTCAATAATGTCTTTCATTAAGGGCATAGGATACCTGTCTCGTATAGTCAGACTGTTCAGACCTCGGTAATCTATGCAGGGCCTTAGCTCCGTGGTCCCTTTTTTGGAGATAAAGAAAAGTGGTACCCCTGCTCATGATGAGGATTCCCGTATGAGGCCATTTTGTAGGTTGGTTGACAAGTATTCCCTCAATGCCTCCTTTTCGGGTAGTGATAAAGGGAACACCCTTCCGAAGGGTACTTCAGCCTCCGGAATCAGTTCGATTCTGCAGTCTTCCTTCCGATGAGGAGGGAGATTCCTCGGTTGGGTGTTTAGGAACGCGTCCTCATAGTCTTGGTACTGAATAGGAATTGTATTAAGACTGAGGACGGTATTTTGTATTGTAGGAAGTACATAGGATAAGGCGGGTTCATTTGTCAAACACTGTTGAGAGCAATATGTGGATCTGAACTCTACTGTGTTAAGTTGCCAGTCGATTGCTGGGTTATGTTTTCTGAGCCATGGTATGCCTAATATGACCGGAAAATGAGCCGCTCAAATGAGATAAAAGATAGGTACTCAGAATGATTTGACATTCTGACCCGTAGTTCCAGAGTTTCCAGACAAATGGGTCCGGATGTCAAAGATGTGCCGTTGAGGCCTTCTACTGGAATCGGTGTGATCTTGGGGCGTCGAGGTAGGTGGTGTTCATCGGCCCATCTATCGTCTACAAAGTTGCCTGCAGCCCCACAATCCAACATAGCCGAACATTCAATGGGTTTGGTAGAGTTCCAGTTTAACGTAATCTTAACCACCATCAGAATATTATTGTTGATTAAAGCTGGTTGAGCATTAGCACAGGGATGCATAGATGTCTCCCCTTCCTTATCCCTGTTCAAGGGCGGGGTTTTTCGTTTCCCTGATTTCTGGGAGGGACTTCTGGGCAA
Organism: Ambystoma mexicanum; assembly: GCF_040938575.1. Taxonomy (NCBI): domain Eukaryota; kingdom Metazoa; phylum Chordata; class Amphibia; order Caudata; family Ambystomatidae; genus Ambystoma; species Ambystoma mexicanum. The sequence continues at coordinate 854,344,064 of NC_090934.1, forward strand.
TCATGCAGCAAATGTGTGTTGGACCCACAATACATGCAAAGTCCAAGGTCCTTGCGTCTCTTTCGTTCGTTGGCTGTAAGTGGTCCTCGAGCAGTTCCTATCTTCATTGGTTCTTCGTGTTGAACCTTTTCAGGGACTGAGGGTAGGCTAGTGAAAGGTACGAAAGACTGAGGCTTCTTCTTCTCAGTTTTCCTCTCCGACATGCAGAATTCTATCTGTAATACCAATGACATGAGTTCCTGAAAAGAAGCAGGTCTAGCTACTCTGGCCAGTTCGTCCTTTATTTCTTCATGCAGACCCTGACGGAAAATAGCCTGCTGCGCCGTTTCAGGCCAACCTGCTTCAGTTGCCACCTTCTGAAAACAGGTAACATATGTTTGTATGTCGGAACTTCCTTGACGTATGTCTAGCAGGTTCTCAAAGGTGGAGTATAAGACTACAGGTCTCTCGAATCGAAACCTGCTACAAAGGCACCATAGTCATTCAGAGTTGGGTCTGAGTTGGTTACCAGTGGGGTGGCCCAAACTAGGGCGTTACCAGCTAAGTTTGAGATTAGAAATCCCACCTTTCGGTCCAACTCGTAAATTTAGGGGCGAAAAATATAGTGTATCGTGCAGACATCCAGAAACTCCTTTATTTTCCTGGGGTTTCCATCAAATTTACCACAAGGTAGGGATATAGGAGGTAGTTCTCCTCCTCTGGAATCTTCTCTCTGTTGTACTTGTTGCCTCAATGCAGTATTATCCGTTTTTTAGGGTTTGTACTTCAACCCTAAGGGCTTGTATGGCGTTAACCATCTCCTGGTATTGCTCAAGACTAGCCATCTTTTCTGGGCATTGCAATCTCTCAGATTCCACAGGTTTATCACTCACACTTTCCTTACCACTAGCCCACTCCTCACCTGATGATTCTGTGTGTGTCTTTACGGATTCGTCGGATGAGCTTTCCAGCTTCTTTTCCTTCCAGGCTGTCCTTGTCTGGGTCCTGATGGTCTTATTCTTCTGTTTGAAGAGATAGGGGCGAGCTCCCCCGGAGGCCACCTTGCCTATAAAGCTATTAGCCTGGCAGCGGGGACTCCGGGGAGCCCACTCCAAATCAGGGAAAAGCCTTGCCAAAAAAAAAACCTGGAAGATCTTGTAGCTGTAGTGGGAAGTGGTGTGTTGTAGTTATCCAGAGAGGTAGTTGTTAGCGTTCACTGGTATCTGGACTTCAATACCCAGCATGCACAGGTAGGGTACGTTACAATATATGGTTTCAACGTAATCAGTTTCTGAGGGTAACGGACTACACTAACCAGCATGAACTGGAAAGCAGAGTAGCAATGTACGGTTCCAGCGTACTCAGTTTCATAGAGTACCGGACCACAATAACCAGCATGCACTTGTAAGTATTCGTAGTAGATTAAAGAATAACAATCCAGTGCGAAACAGCACAAACAGTTCAGTATTCCGATGCACTCAAACAAAGTAGCGCTCTAGCATAGAGCGTCTGATGGCAGGTGAGACGCCGTGGAAGGAACGCGTCCAAGAAGGCAGTGCGGGGCGCGGCACAACAGCGTGAAGCTGAAACAGACAGGCAAGCAAACAGAGCGGGAGAGGGGAAACCACGAACAGCGGTAAAGGAAAGACACGGGCAGACGAACAAGGAAGGAAGGCAAGGGAACACAGAGGATCAACGGGAGGCAGAAAACAAGCATTGGGAAACTCACGCAAGCAGCAAGAAAGTTGCAACACACAAGTGCTCTCCATTCCCAGGTACTTTTAGGTACTACAACAGAAAGACTAGACCGCACCTTGCAGTGACTCTTAGTTTAGTCCTTCTTCCACATCGCCCATCTGCTCCATACTTTCCATGGCCGATATATGACAATTAGGCTGTTTGGTGCCCGAGGAGATTGACAACTTAGAATGTATTCCCCAAGAACTACCTAAAGATAAGCAAAGGGATTTGAACAACCTTATTACTGCATACCCCAATGTATTTTGTGAGAAACCATGGAGAGTACATGATACTTACCATGATATCAGAACTCCAAATGGGAAAGTGGTGCATTTGAAGCAATACAGACTCCCAGAAGCATGAAAGCATGTAGTGATTGAAGAGGTTAAAAAAAAATTGAAAGGCAAATATCATCGAGCCCTCTTCAAGCCCTATGGTCCTCCCTTATTGTGTTGGTGACTAAACCTGATCACTCTTGGAGGTTTTGCATAGACTTTAGGCAAGTCAACGCCATCTCCGCCTTCAATGCCTATCCTATGCCACATATCAAGATAAACTAGGAAATGACACATTCTTGTCAACCCTAGATTTAACGAAAGAATATTGGCAGGTCCCTGTGCATTGATCTGCCAAGAAATAAACAGCTTTGCCAATGCCAATAGGGCTATTCCAATTCAAAGTCCTTCCTTTTGGGTTGAATGGGGCCCCAGTGACTTTCCAATGACTCATGGACTGGATATTACAGCCTTATTCCAATTTCTGTGGGGCCTATATTGACAACATAGTCATTTATAGTAAAACTTGGGAAGACCATCTTTTACATGATCCACTATCAAGAGAACCCCCTGAGAGGCTGGCTTAACTACCAACCCCAAAAATGTAAGCTGGCTCAGTCAGCAGTGAAATACCTACGCTTCTTTGTAGGGAATGGTAGTGTACAGCCCAAGCAGGAAAAAGTGAAAGCCATCCTAGATGCTCCAACAAACCACACCAAGAGAGATCTTAGGGAATCCCTAGGTTTGATTGGATATTATCGTAGATTTATCCCAGATTTTTCAGACAGAACAACCAGACTGACAGATACATTAAGAAATACGGAACCCCAGAAAATGTGTTAAACTGATGAGGACGATGCTTGTTACAAAAACCTGAAACAGACCATATGCCAGAATCCCATATTAAAAGTAGTAGACTTCATTCCAAGATGGCCACCATGGTGAGCACACCGTGAGGAGGTGCGCTCTGTCCCCACAGGCTAATAAAGGTGCCCAAACGCTGGTAAATACCCCTCCCCCGGCATTTCAAGGCAAGCTAAGGCACTATTAACACACCAGCTCTGAAAATCCTCCATCGTAATGGCACACGGCCCGGCACAACACCATCAAAGGGCCACGTACAGGAGATGAGTGAGGGCCGTGGCGTGCAAGGAATTTAAGACATGGCCGTGGTGCGAGGCGTCTCCAGGCGAGCCGAAACACGAACTCAGTAAAACAACGAGCGATCTGGAATGTGAGTTGCCAGCCACCCAGCACGTGTCCTAGCACTCCTGTGGACTCGGTGCCCATGGCACGAGGAGACCGGGACCTGCATCGGCCACATCCCTCAAAAATGCCTGGGGCCCCGTGTGGAGCAACAAAACATCCTGCGGAGGTGGCGCACAACGCAGAGGCGAGGAAGGTTCGGGCCGGAGGTCATGCACAGAGCACAGCATCACCAGAACCACCAGCGCTCAGCAGTAAGGCTCCCGGCCCCCGGCCCACATAACATAGCCTCACCAGAGAGCTCCCCGGGCTACCCTCGGGGCCAATTGCACCAGAGCGGGGTCAATTCTGAAGGGGAAGCGGAGCGGGGAGGAACAGGACCAGGCACAAGCGCACCTCAGGCATCTCCCCGTACAGTGGAAGCAAGCAGTTTCACCCAGAGCCCCCTACAAAAAAGAAGGAGGGCACACCCTAACAGGAAGGGGCCTCCTTCCAAGACAAAAGGGCCAGCAACAAGGGAATTCCTCAAAAACCGTAAGACTACAAAACCAACCCAGGGGGGGTCCAGTCCCCCAAGGCAAGGACTTGCACTTAGCCGGAAGGATCACCAGGCCACCACAGGGGGTTTCAAACCCCAAGGGCAAGGACCGGCATCTAGCCCCTCCAAGAAACCGACCAGCAAGAGTAGAAAGGCTCAATAGCTGGAGAGGCCTGACAAAGCAAGAAGGTCAGGAGGGCAGCCCACTGGGCCCACAGCAAGGACAGGGCTTCACCGGTCATAGACACCCCCACGAGAAAGCGGGGAGAGGTGACACAGAAGAGGAGACATGCACAGGGGGACAGCGCAGTGGGGAAAGGAAGTCCCCACCTCATTCCACAAGAAACAGATAAGAAGGGGCCCCAATCCTCCAAACGGCAGAAGGGAATAGTCCACAGGACCATCCTCGGTCCACAGGTGAGCACCACAATGTCAAAAAATAGAGGGAAAGACCCCGGCCAGACTCTTGCGAAAGGGAATAAAAAGACCCAGGAGGGGGCGATCCAGAAGATGTGGAGAAAGGAAGGGGCCCCAGTCTGAAACGGAACAAGAAGGGGACAGGGACGAGGAGGTCCCCACACAGAACCAGTCCTCAGAGGGCCTAGTGGATGAAATGGTCCCCCAAGAGATCCTCGAGCGATGCCTCCAGCCATTTGGTGCAAAAATGCCCTTCACCATACAAACCCAAATGGACAAGATGAGGGAGGACCTGATGGGGGCGTTAAGGGAAGTAAAAGGGGACCTACATACGCTAGAAGCAAGAGTGGACACGAACGGATGAGCGCTGCAGGAAATGGCCGACAACACCCATAAAATGGAGGACCTGATGGAGCACCTAGCTAGGGCCACCAAAAACCTGGAAATCCAGACAGAGGACCTAGAGAATAGGTCAAGGAGGGCGAACATTAGGGTCAAGACACTTCCAGAAGCAGTGGGAGACACAGAGCTACCCCAATTGATCAAACAGATATTTGCAGACCTGGTAATCACATCAGACCCCGCTGAGATCCAGGTGGACAAAGTGCATATAGTGGGACCAAAAAGAAACGAACCAAGGGCACGCCCACGAGATGTCCTGGTAGCCATGCATGACTATGATCAAAAAGAAAACATTCTGGCGGCAGCTAGACAAGAGAAAGACCTAACCTTCAGCGGTGCCTCCATACAGCTCTATCAGGACATCTCCCAAGTCACCCTCACGAAAAGGAGAATGATGCGCCCAGTCACGCAAGAATTGACGAAAAAGGGAATTACATACAGATGGACGACCACGAAGGAAGGCAAAGAAGAATAACTACAGTGAGGAGGGAGCAGCCCTTCTGGTAATAGAGGCTGAGGATGTCAGCAGCGAGGATCGGGGCCAAAGAAAGGACAACTCAAGGAGAAAGTCATGGGAATGGTCCACCCAGGAATCTAAAAGGAAGGCAAGACAACTACGAGGGCCAAAGGGAATAAGAAGAACTCCTGGGAAGGCCCTGTGAGGACAGATTTCACTGGAATAGGCCATACATATATGTAAAACCGACATAGCCAGAAAAAAAGAAAGACATTAAGGAGACCCGGGGAGGGGTTACTTAACACTAAGCTGTGGGGGGGGATACAGAGGGGTATATCTTGGGAGCAAGACATGTGTCGGAGGAGACCTGCGAGGGGAAGCGCTGGGAGTGGAAGTGAGCCCAATACCCGAGGAGGTAATCGGAAGGGGCTAGAGGCCGGTTGGGCCACACCAGCGAGGGGGGCGGGGACAGTGGGGAGAGGGGAAAACAGAGGGGGTGGCGGGAGAAGCCCTGGTCCAAACCTAAACAAACACTTCTGCACAAGACACTGGTAACACACTTACCTCTAGTAGATGGCTAGTCAGAAAACACTAAATGTATTATCGCTGAATATTAAGCCGTAACTCCCCAATAAAAAGAAGAAATTAGTGCACTTCCTAGCGACAGAAACCTGGATGCGGTCACCCTTCAGGAGACACACATATATAGCAGGGACAAGTATAAGCTGAGAATTTCGGATTTGGTCATTTTGACCGAACATTTTTTACTGTATGGCCCATTTGACCGAATTTAGGCTGTACGAAATGATCGTACAACCAAAAATGTGGTCAATGGTCCATAATGTTCCATTATAGCGAACAAGGTGAACAGGGATTGCGGGGCGTCTCCTGCGCCCCTTGCTTGCTATAATGGGAATGGGGGTTGCGGTGGTGTCCCCCGCTTCTGGGACATTGAAAGCAGGGGACTTAAAAAAATAAACAGAGCAAGGGCCTTGCGGCGTCAGTTCTGACCCGCGTTGCAGGGAAGGAACTGACGCTGCAGGGTCAGATGGAAAGCGGACGCTGAAAGGTAAGTGGGGGGAGGGTGGGAATGTATTGGGGTGGGAGGAGGGCATGGATTGCTATGATTTTGGCTGTTGGAAAATTGCGTTTGCAGCGAAAAATTTACTACGGTCAATTCCGCCGCAAACAATTATGTCATGGTCAAATCATACCAATCTGAGAATTCAGGGTTACAGAAAATGTCGGCAATAACCCTGGTGCTGCAGCTTCTGGAGTCCAGATCACCACAAGTTAATTGTTCAAAAAAGCAGGGGCGAGGCAGCACCACGGTTATTTTGCCCTACACTGGAGAGCCATATTCATGGTTTCCCCCCTTCCCCTTGCTAAGGGTATGATGTGTATGTTGGAGGAGAGTCTTTCACTGGTCACCTGAATTGTTTAAATGGGTTCACTACATTGACCATAATTCCTAGAGACTGCAACTGCATTTATATTGGTTTCAACTGAATTGAATGGCAACTCAGCCTCCCTGATGAGTATTGCAGATACGAAAGCGCTTGGAGGAGTACAACAATGCAAGAAGGGAAGTAACCCTGTGAACTTTATTGGGATTTAACCCTGTGAATATTTTGGACACTTTGGGATTTAACCCTGTGATTGTTTTTGGATACTTGTTCAGGTAATATACTGGCCAGGAATTGGAGTGCGCGCATCATCTCTGCTTTTTTGAACAATTAACTTGTGGAGACCCGGACTCCAGAGGCTGCAGCACCAGGGTTATTTTGCCCTACACTTGAGAGCCATATTTATGGTTTTCCCCCCTGCCCCTGCTAAGGGCATGATGTGTGTGTTGGAGGGGAGTCTTTCACTGGTCACCTGAATTGTTTAAATGGGTTCACTACATTGACCATAATTCCTAGAGACTGCAACTGCATTTATATTGGTTTCACCTGAATTGAATGGCAACTCAGCTTCCCTGACGAGTATTGCAGATACAAAAGCGCTTGGAGGAGAACAACAGTGCAAGAAGGGAATTAACCATGTGAACTTTATTGGGATTTAACCCTGTGAATATTTTAGACACTTTGGGATTTAAACCTGTGATTGTTTTTGGATACTTGTTCAGGTAATATACTGGCCAGGAATTGGAGTGCGCGCCTCGCCCCTGCTTTTTTAGACTATCTGGAGGGCTGCAATCTACCCGGACTATCGCCCCTGGAGAAACCCATAACACTCAAAGAGATGAAGAAAGCTATTTTGTCACTTCCAACCAATAAGGCCCCAGGCCCCGACGGCTTTACCACTGACTTCTACAGGAGTCTTGACGACCAGTTGGCCCCTCGTCTAACTTCCCTTTTCAACCACTTTGGGGATGGGGAAGGGATATCTCCCACTATGGACGAGGCAAAGTGGTCCTCCTATCCAAGCCAGGGAAGGATGCCACGTTATGCAGTTGTTACAGATCGATAGCGCTAATCAACACTGACACGTAAATGTATACCAAGATTCTAGCGAACAGATTAGAACACTGTCTGCCGCAGGTGATGGATACCAACCAGTCAGGATTTAGTAAAGGCAGGCAGATACACAACAACACCCATAGAATCGCCCACTTGATCAAAAAAGTTAGCAAAGCCCACACACCTGCTCTATTAGTCGCTCTGGTTGCGGAGAAAGCATTTGATATGGTGGAGTGGCAGCTCCCATTCCAGACCATGGGCAAAATGAGCTTTGGGGATGCCTTCTTAGCAAAGATTCCTGCTAACTACCGCAACCCTACCCTGCCCCTTCTTGTCAATGGGGGCCTCTCAGCCCCGGTAAGGGTGTCGAGGAGAACTAAACGAGGATGCCTCTTGACCCCACTCCTCTATGCATTACACTTAGAACCGCTGCTAAGTAAGATAAGAGACAAAAAGGAAACAGAGGGAATCTCGTTTTGACGGAAGGAACATAAAGTCCCAGCATTTTCAGACGACATGTTGTTAACAATAACGAACCCAGAGAACTCCCTCAGAGCCATAGACAAGACACTGGCCCTCTTCGGAGAGGTTGCAGGCCTGAAAATAAACAGGTATAAAGCAGAGATTCTAAATCTCTCTGTCCCTCAGTTCAGGGAATCACCAAAACATTAGACCAACTATTTGCAGCCAACTACCTCCATCCTGCCCATCCCCTTATGAGACACTATTAACAGTATGCTAGCCAGCTGGGCCCACTGGCAATCTCATGGATCGGAAGAATCAACGTCCTGAAAATGGCCATCCTACTAAAGCTATTATACACCTTTATGGCCCTCCCCGTAAAAATCCCCACTGTAATACTTCAAAGCCATCCGGATTATAACCAAAAAAATCATTTGCGCCCACAAAAAGCCAAGAATATCAGGTGCAGTGATGAGGCTGCCAAGGAACAAGGGAGGAATGGGGGAACCAGTCCTCAAGGCATATTACTACGAGGTGGCACAGCTTAAAGTAATCAGGGATTGGTTTAGGGACAACCAAGGACAAAAATTGAGAGATTGGACAGAGCAATGGTAGGGGACCATCTGGGAGACGTCCTTTGGCTGCCCAGTGTGGACAGGCCCTACAACATGTATTGTAGCGAAATTGAGACCCTAGCAGCTAATACATGGGATGCAGTGGTTAAGATATCCAATTTGACTACCTTCCCCTCACCCCACACCCTGATCTTCGGGAACCCACAATTCACGCCGGGACTCCCCGGTCATGGCTATCGCAATTGGCAAAAGGGGGAGTGCCCCAAAACCCGGGATATACTCGAGTGAGGGGTAATAAAATCCTTCTCCCAGTGCACGTAATCATAACATAAGACACTGGCTTCTAAACCCCAAAGTTAGGGACGCACCGACCAGGGAGTTAACCCCCTTCGAGAATTACATTACTACTGTAAGGGTGGCCCTAATTATAAGGGTATCCCTTAATTATAAGGGTGTCCCTTAATTACGCTCACACCAGAGTAAATTACACCCCTCTAGGGAAGGACAAGAGCCTATCTGTAACGCTCACCTGATTCCCACGGAGGCGCTGGTCTGGCTTTGAGTGCTGATGCTTCTTCAATGGTGAAGCGCAGGACTCTGAAGATGAACTGGAAGGGCCCTCTACTCTGGCTTCTCCGGCTCGCAGGAATTTCCCCTGTGCGTGAAAAGGGAGTATTACCTACTGACTGAGTTATGATCAAGCCTCCCACTCTCTTCCAACCCTCCATGATACCCTTCCACGATTCCCAGTGAAGTCTCACCTTAGGGTCAGGAAGGATGAGCTCTCCATCCTGCTTCTGATGCAGGGGCGCGTTGAAACCCAGTTACTTCACTGGATTGAGGATTGATGAGAGTTCAGGTAAGCTTGACTAATCAGGTAAGGCTCAGTAAAGGTTCTGTTGCAAGTTCAAAAGTCCAAGCTTAATAATAATGTTCATTGTCTTTTTGCAGCAAGCGCTAATGTTTATGTCTTTTTTCCCCTTAGGGGCCGGGGTTCGGAATGCCGGAGATATGGCACCGACCCGAAGTGAAACGTGCAGTTCCAGTTCCAGTAAATGGCAAGTTAGTTCTGGATGAGCGCTCAGGAACTGACTTTGCATACGCTCATTCAATGTCTTTGTCTTTTTTCCCCATAGGGGCCGGGGTCCGGAAAATGCCTGGAAGCGGCAAGACCAGAAATGAAATGAGGTAAGTCTTATTCCCTTCCTTCTCTCACCTCTTATTCTTGTCTTTTTCTCTAGACTCTGGAAAGTGGCTGTGTATCCGGATGATCGCTGCTGAAGATGGAGGAACCCAGGAAAGGTGAGTGAAATGCAGCGCTGCAGCGATCGTAACGAAATGCTTTTAAAAATAATGTCTTCCCTTTCAGGATCGTCGGTGATGTCTCCGTGGTGCAGATTTAGCTGGTAAGGTCTCTTGTCTCCCTTTGCAGGTTACCCAGGATGCTGACAGGCGTGGCTGAAGTCCAGATGCAGGAACTGACACGGTGAGCGTCCAGCTGCGAGAAGCAGAACAACGCGAAGCGTGAGTTGCTGATCGGGTGTGGTTTAAATAGCTTTGGGAGAAGTCCCAAGTGTGTATCCTTCCTCCGATCAGGTATGTATCCTTCCCCGACCACACCCGGGTGGAAAGTAGTCCCACAGGTAAAGTAGTTCCATTCAGGACTCAAGAGGGCCTGGATGTGGCAGCATGGTCTGCATCAGGTAAGTGCACATGAAAACACTTGAACACATGTCTAGCTTTATGAGCCTGGCACCTAAGGCGCCAGGACAGAGGTCCAACATGAGCCTGGCGCATAAGGCGCCAGGACTGCGTCCAAAGGGCCCCAGCTTGGGCCCGCTGGCACTCCCCTGGGGGAAATGATGCCTGCCTCTGGGGTCGCTGGGTCGGACCTGGCTCCTTGGAGGTAGGCATCATGACAGTACCCCCCCTCAAGGCCCCTCCCAAGGTTCTTCCCTCCGGGGGTTTGGGCTTGTTCGGAAATCTCCGATGAAACCTTTGTACTAATCGAGGTGCGTGGACATGGTTACTAGGCTCCCACGATCTCTCTTGAGGTCCATATCCCTTCCAGTCAACAAGATAGAAGAGTTTCGACTTTACCACCTTGGAGTCTAAAATGTCTTTAACTTCGAATTCTAATTCCCCTTCAATTTGAACTGGATCTGGAGGCTTGGACAATCGGGTTCCTGGTTGTACTGGCTTCAAAAGTGATGCATGAAAAACTGGATGAATACGCATGTTGGACGGTAGATCCAGTTTAAAGGCCACTGGGTTGATTATAGCTTTGATGGGATAAGGTCCTATGAATCTGGGATTGAAGGTTCGCGGGCCCTTGAGGGGTAAATGTTTAGTTGCTAGCCATACCTGGTCTCCTACTTGGTAAGGAGGAGTTTTACTTCGGTGCAAATCAGCGTTTTCTTTATACTTTTTCTTGGCTTGCTGTAAATGAGTTGCAGCTTCTTTGAAGGCTCGGGTTATTGTGGAATGCAGATGATTTACTGCAGGCATTTCCAGGGTCAGAGGTGGATCTAGGTCAGAGGTCCGAGGATGGTGACCATACAAAGTATAAAAGGGGGTTTGTCCGGTTCCAGAATGCACTGAATTGTTGTATGCATATTCTGCGATCCAAAGGATGTCTTTCCAATTTAACTCGGATTGGTGTAACATGCACCGAAGATATTGCTCGAGAGTCTGATTGGTTCTCTCGGTTTGTCCGTCGGTCTGGGGGTGGTGGCTGGTAGATAACCGCACATCTATTTGTGCTAGTTGGCAACACTTCTTCCAAAAATGTGAGATAAATTGACTTCCACGATCTGAGACTAATATGGAAGGGAAACCATGTATGCAAACTATATTCTCCAGGAATTCCTTGGCCAAGGTGGAAGCTGAAGGCAAACCCTTTAAAGGCATAAAGTGGGCCATTTTGGACAATAGGTCCACAATTACAAGGATTGTGTTGTAACCAGCACAAGGAGGCAGATCTGTTATAAAGTCCATTGACAGGGTGTGCCATGGCGCCGGTGGAATATCCAAGGGTTGAAGTAGGCCGGCTGGCCTTTTCTTTTGAGCCTTGTTTTGGGCGCAAATTCCACAAGACAGTACAAAAGACTTTATGTCTTTTCTCCAAGAAGGCCACCAGAAGTGGCGTTTGATTTTTTCCTCCATTTTAGCGATACCAGGGTGTCCTTCCATTAAAGATTCATGATGATGGGCAATAACAAGTTCTTGCAATTCTTTACTTGGCAGAAACAACTGCTCCTGGAAGTAGGGTAAGTCATCCTTAACGGTGTAATGAGGACCCTTTTGACTCCATTCCAGTAAGGTTGAAGAGTCTAGAAGTTGTTTTACTTGCGTTTGGATATCCTCAATAGTTTGCAATGAAGTTAAGCCTAAGATTCTTTGCTCAGGTATGATGGGCACAGGTTCTAAGCTTGAATTAGGTTCGTCCATGCCAATCCGGGATAAGGCATCCGCTTTTCCATTCTTGCAGCCAGGGCGATAGGTAATTACAAAATCAAATTCCGCAAAGAATAGAGCCCATCGGAGTTGTCGTGAAGATTGAGCTTTGGCCGTTTTTAAATACTGTAAGTTTCTGTGGTCCGTAATTACGGTGATGCTGTGTCTTGCCCCGAGAAGGTAGTGACGCCAAGCCTTGAAAGCAGATTTGATGGCCAGTAAGTCTTTATCTGTGATTGCGTAGTTGATTTCAGGAGGAGAACATTTTCTGGACCAAAAGGCCACTGGGTGTAGTTGGTTAGTTTTTGGGTCTCTTTGTGACAGGACAGCTCCCATGGCCGAACTGGATGCATCGGTTTCCACTATGTACGGGAGATCTGGGTGCGGGTGCTTCAATACAGGTGCAGAGGTGAATTTGGTTTTCAGGTCCTGGAAGGCTTGTTCGGCCTCAAGAGTCCATTCGAAGCGTTTGTTTTTCTTTAGGAGAGCGGTGATGGGTTGGACTGTTCGGGAAAATTCCGGGATGAATCTTCGATAGAAATTGGCAAAGCCGAGCATGCTCTGAACTTCCTTCACCGAGCTTGGAGATGGCCATTTGAGGATGGCGTCCACCTTTCGCGAGTCCATTCGGACTCCTTGAGGTGTCAGGATGAATCCGAGAAACTCAACTTCTGTGGTATGAAAAACGCATTTTTCGAGTTTTGCAAATAATCTGTGCTGGCGCAGTTTCTCAAGAACTGCCCTAACATGTTTTCTGTGATCAGATTCTGAAGAAGAGGGCACCAGGATGTCGTCAATGTAAACAATGACACAGACATCGATAAGTTCCCGAAGAACATCATTCATAAAGTACTGAAAGGCGGCAGGTGCATTGCACAAACCGAAGGGCATCACCTGATATTCGAAGAGCCCAAACTTGGTGCGGAATGCAGTCTTCCATTCGTCGCCTTCTTTTATGCGCACCAGGTGATAAGCTCCTCGGAGATCTAACTTGGTGTACACACAAGCGTCTTTCACCTGGTCGATAAGCTCAGGGATCAAGGGCAGAGGATAACGATTCTAAATCGTTATTTGATTTAGGGCGCGATAGTCTATACACGTTCTAAGGTCGCCTTCTTTTTTCGGCACGAAGAACAGAGCTGAAGAGACAGGAGACTTGGACGGGCGAATAAAACCATTGGCTAGGTACTGATCTAAATACTGACGCAAATGCAGGTTCTCAGGTTCCGTAAGAGCATAAATCCTACTACAAGGTAGTTGAGCATTGGGTACCAGATCGATTTGGCAATCATAAGACCGATGGGGAGGTAACGTGTTAGCCTGTTCTTTCTGAAAAACGTCTTGGAATTCTTGGTATTCTGACGGTAGCTGTATAGGGGTGGAAGTTGCTGAGGCTAGACCCATAGCTGGATTTCTTAGATAACAAGTTGGTTCACAATCAGGAAAACTTATCTTCTTTGCTCGCCAGTCAATTCTGGGATTATGTGTTTCTAACCAAGGAATTCCAAGAATTACTTTAAATTATGGGGCCTTGATCACATCAAACACGATTGCTTCCCGATGTCCATCCTGACCCACCAGTGTCACTTCAACAGTGGAATGCGTTACAGGCCCTGAGGCTATTTCGGTTCCATCTACTGTGGTAATGACATCTTGGGTTACTATCGGGCGGAGAGGAAGCTTAATCCTGAAAGCCAATTCACGGTCTATGTAATTTCCAATAGCTCCACTGTCGATGTATGCTTTTATAGCATGCAACTGCTGAGGCTGTTTTGGGTCCACGAGCACCATTGGCATGACAAAATGCGAGGTCAAAGAGTTAGTTTTCAAGTTCGGCAAGCGGACCCCTACGCTTGCCGGGCTAGGTCGTTTCCCGAATCAGGTGTCACTAATTCTTTATCAGTAGCTCCAACCACCTTCTTAAGTGGTTTAACTGGACAATTTAGAAGAAAGTGACCGGAAGTCCCGCAATATAGACAAAGTTGCATTTGCCGCCTTCTCACTCGTTCTTTCTGCGTTAATGGTCCTTTAACCCCACCGATTTGCATAGGTTCAGATATGTCGGTACTCTTGGAGTTAGCGTGGGTTTTGATCGGTGCTCGGTTTTCATACTTGAACCGATCTGCTTTTCTATTTTGAAGTCTGTGATCAAGTTGAACCATCAAGTCAATGTAGTCTGCGCAGACCTGGGGTGGGTTTACTATCTGAGCTAGAACATCCTTAAGCTCTCCGCGCAGGCCTCGATGAAACAATGTGATCCTTTTGTTTTCTGGCCATCCAGTTTCCACAACCAGTCTGTTAAAGGTGGCAATGTAGGGCAGAAGATCCTGATTACCTTGTCGTAAGGATAGCAGTCCGTTATCAAGGGCCTGTCCTTGAGAGTGTCGAGCGAACAATCTTTCCATGCTGGCCTGGAAGCCCTGAAAATTCTGGAGAATGGGATCATCCTGATTTACCAATGGAATAGACCAATCGGCAGTACTGCCACTGAGGTGAGATAGTATAAAGGCTACCTTGGTCTGGTCGTTAGGGAAGGCTCCGGGTCTGCATAGAAAGTGTAAACGACATTGGTTCATAAAGACGGCATATTTCTTGGGATCCCCCGCAAAACGTTCAGGCGGGGCCAAAGGCATGTGTCCAGGTAGATTAATTTGTACCGGGTTACTCAAACCCATTGTTGTGGAAATGTCTCCGGAACTAGGTAAAGGAGTGTGCCCTGCCTGGGCCTGTAATAAACTTTTGGCTAGGTCATCTGTTCTTTCCTTGGATAAGATCAGTTCTCTTTTGAGAGCGTTAGTCTCCTGGCGGGCTGAGTGCACCTCTGCCCGTAATTCCCCCAAAAGCTGGGCCAGCTGGTCAGTCTCGGAAGTCTCCATAGCGCCCAGGTGGGAAATTGTGGGTAGGCTTCGCGTTCTGTAACGCTCACCTGATTCCCACGGAGGCGCTGGTCTGGCTTCGAGTGCTGATGCTTCTTCAATGGTGAAGCGCAGGACTCTGAAGATGGACTGGAAGGGCCCTCTACTCTGGCTTCTCCGGCTCGCATGAATTTCCTCTGTGCGTGAAAAGGGAGTATTACCTACTGACTGAGTTATGATCAAGCCTCCCACTCTCTTCCAACCCTCCACGATACCCTTCCACGATTCCCAGTGAAGTCTCACTCTCCATCCTGCTTCTGATGCAGGGGCGCGTTGAAACCCAGTTACTTCACTGGATTGAGGATTGATGAGAGTTCAGGTAAGCTTGACTATTCAGGTAAGGCTCTGTAAAAGTTCTGTTGCAAGTTCAAAAGTCCAAGCTTAATAATAATGTTCATTGTCTTTTTGCAGCAAGCGCTAATGTTTATGTCTTTTTTCCCCTTAGGGGCCGGGGTTCGGAATGCCGGAGATATGGCACCGACCCGAAGTGAAACGTGCAGTTCCAGTTCCAGTAAATGGCAGGTTAGTTCTGGATGAGCGCTCGGGAACTGACTTTGCATACGCTCATTCAATGTCTTTGTCTTTTTTCCCCATAGGGGCCGGGGTCCGGAAAATGCCTGGAAGCAGCAAGACCCGAAATGAAATGAGGTAAGTCTTATTCCCTTCCTTCTCTCACCTCTTATTCTTGTCTTTTTCTCTAGACTCTGGGAAGTGGCTGTATATCCGGATGATCGCTGCTGAAGATGGAGGAACCCAGGAAAGGTGAGTGAAATGCAGCGCTGCAGCGATCGTAACGAAATGCTTTTAAAAATAATGTCTTCCCTTTCAGGATCGTCGGTGATGTCTCCGTGGTGCAGTGTTTAGCTGGTAAGGTCTCTTGTCTCCCTTTGCAGGTGACCCAGGATGCTGACAGGCGTGGCTGAAGTCCAGATGCAGGAACTGACACAGTGAGCGTCCAGCTGCGAGAAGCAGAACAACGCGAAGCGTGAGTTGCTGATTGGGTGTGGTTTAAATAGCTTTGGAAGAAGTCCCAAGTGTGTATCCTTCCTCCGATCAGGTATGTATCCTTCCCCGACCACACCCGGGTGGAAAGTAGTCCCACAGGTAAAGTAGTTCCATTCAGGCCTCAAGAGGGCCTGGATGTGGCAGCATGGTCTGCATCAGGTAAGTGCACATGAAAACACTTGAACACATGTCTAGCTTTATGAGCCTGGCGCCTAAGGCGCCAGGACAGAGGTCCAACATGAGCCTGGCGCCTAAGGCGCCAGGACTGCGTCCAAAGGGCCCCAGCTTGGGCCCGCTGGCACTCCCCTGGGGGAAATGATGCCTGCCTCTGGGGTCGCTGGGTCGGACCTGGCTCCTTGGAGGTAGGCATCATGACACTATCTTGCAAGGATAACAAGTTTATTATTTATAGGAATGAGGATGGGGGCCAAGAACTCTGCTCCCTGAACAGTCGTCTGTCTCTTCTCCGTTTCGTTCTCCTCCCAAACTGGAGCCAGGCAGGGGTTTATATACTGCTGGCTTGCTGCAGTTGTATCCCTGGATCCGGGCATGGCTCAATCCCAAACCGTCCTGCTTCCATACAAGGGATGCTGCAAAGTCTTCCTTTCTTCATTGTCAGCGATTTCTGTCTGTACATGCTACTTTACATATTGCTACATTACATAGAAAGACACTGCAGCCCTGCAGACTTTTACAAACCTTGAGGCCTAGCCCCAGGAAAAACTAAACATTGTCATTCATTCTTTCCATACTCCACTCATCCTACTCATGTTTTTATGTGGTCCTGTAATTTCTTTTAAACCTTGTTTTTATAATTCTGCATGTTGTGCATTGAGCATGTAAAATCCCATTTTAGCATGCATGGGCTCTTGACAGACAGCAGACAGCTGGTCAGTGAAGTCGTGCTGCTCGTGCTATCATGAACACTGCAAAGCCTGTAGTCCAATTTTAGCACAGGCTGCATTCTTTCTGGGAAGCAAAGGGGAGTTTTTGACTCCTATCGTGCTAAGATTTTAGAAATGCATAGGATTTGACATTTACAAATGTAGTCAGTTAATAGTTAATTGACCTTATATTTAAATAACTGGCTTTGTTTGGTGCCTGCCCATGTCTGTGTATATGATTATATTTGTATGAAAAAGCCTTCCCAGTGCCCCTGCTCCCCCTGGTCCCTTGTAGTGCCTAGAAGAAATCAAAAGAAGTCTTGCCTGATTCAAAAGCGCTTGGGGATGCGGGAAGGCATGAGCTCCTTCCCAACATTACCCCCTTTCGTTACTTCTACAGAAACAAACTCATCCCCACCCGACATATCTACAACCCCAGAAATATTAGTTTGAGTTTCGCTGTTTATTGTATGGCAAGGTGTTTTAGATCCCCTAATTGATACCATCATCTTTGCACTATTAGGAACTATATTAACACAACATCGGAGACCCAATTGGCACGTGCAGAAGAGGACCAAGAAGAATACGATAACATGCACCAGTATTTTTACTGCTGACCCAGCCATGACGGGACCCAATCAAAGGCAAGCGATTGCCAATCCATGTTCTGAACTCCACCTTCTTTCTTCATTTGAACACCTAGATTATGCACCGCCTCAATGACGTGGGATAGTGACCCATTCTCAGCATCCTGTAGGGGTGCAAAAGTGCAGCAGCTGCTTCACAACGTTTTACACACTCTTCCTTCTATGGCTAATAGCAAATCTAACATGTAGCGGTTTTGCATCGTCATGAGTCTCAATGCACGGAGCTCTACTTTGATGGCATTGAACCCATTCTCTGTGTCATTGGCCAGCTGGACTAGCTCCCATCGGACTTACTGCACCCACTTGGCATTAGCAGCTGCTAGTACCCCAGGAGCCAAAAAAGATGAAAAGCAAGTCTCTGCTGAGCTAAAAAGTCAATACTCATCAGGTATTCCTCTGAGTAGTGTAGAAGAGTACTTTGAGACATACAGGCCGATTCATGGAATTAATGTGCGCCGAAAATTTCGGCGCAAGCGTGCGAAAACGTGCGATTCACAGTGAAAGAGCGAAAATCGCAGTGCAAGTGCGAATATCGCAGAGAAACCATCAAACATCCATTCATGGAAGTCCGTGCGCGAGTAAAATCAGGGATGTGCACTGAAAAAGTGTGCAGCGCACGCCGGCGCACAGGTCATCTAACGGCATGCGCTAAGGCCACAGCGAAAGTGCAAATAGCGCGGCGCACATAACAAAAGTAGGTGGAACACGGGGTGGAACACTCGGAAATGGGGAACAACTCGTGAAAATGTGGGCGTCACGGGGGAAGTACAGGAGGCAAGTGCGCGGAACGCCCACATGCTCGCCTACAACACGTATTCATGGAATTGAATAGGGCAAACCAGCGCACGGGCAAAGACGCGCACTGACCCAAACCCGTCCGCCACATGAAGGCAGCCGGTAGCGTCCCAGCGCTGGAAAAAAATGTGCACCAAAATGTGCGCTAACAAAAAGCACGAATAAACAGTTCTGATGAATGTCCCCTACTGTGGCCCCCTAGGACAAATGACGTGCAAAGGGGTACGAGACAAACAGCGACACCCGCTGTGTGAAAAATTAGCTTGTGCGTGTATTTCGTGTGTGCGCGTGAAGTTTCACACGCGATCGGGCATGGGGGAGCGGGATACGTGTATTTCAGGGGTGCGTGTGAAGTTCCACACGCAATCGTGCCTGGGGGAGCGGAATACGTGTATTCCAGGGGTTCGCGGGAAGTTTCAAACGCGATAGGCCCTGTGCGAGTGGGGTGCGTGTATTCCTGGGGTTCGCGTGAAGTTTCACACGCGATTGGGCTGTATACGTGTAAATCTGGGGTGCGCGGGAAGTTTCACACGCGATTGGCCTTGGTCGAGCAGGGAACGTGTATTTCGGGGGTGCGCGGGAATTATCACATGCGACAGGCCCTGTGCGAGTGGGGTACGTGTATATCTGGTGTGCAGGGGAGTCCTACATGTGAATTGGCAGTGTGGGTCCTCCCAGGTGTTCCCTCTACACCCTCCACGGCCCCTGCAGGCAGCCCACACCACAGGGGACTTCATGTTCCGCAGGCAGTCCATCCACCGTGGGCATGCCCCCCCAGGCAAGCCACATGTCAGCTTGCACCACTACTACTACTGAGCACCAACGCATGACCCCCTACACCCCCACCCCCCAGCAGTGCGGAGCACCTGCCAGCAGGCCCACACTCATGTCCCACTCATGTCCCCTTGCACCCCCACCCCCCCAGCAGTGCGGTGCACCTGCCAGCAGGCCCCCACTCATGTCCCACTCATGTCCCCCTGCACCCCACCCCCCACCAGTGCGGGGCACCTGCCAGCAGGCCCCCACTCATGTCCCCTTGCACACCCACCCCCCAGCAGTGCGGGGCATCTGCCAGCAGGCCCCCACTCATGTCCCCTTGCACCCCCACCCCCCAGCAGTGCGGGGCACCTGCCAGTAGGCCCCCACTCATGCCCCCTTGCACACCCACCCCCCCAGCAGTGCGGGGCACCTGCCAGCAGGCCCCCACTCATGTCCCCTTGCACACCCAGCCCCCATCAGTGCGGGGCACCTGCCAGCAGGCCCCCACTCATGTCCCACTCATGTCCCCCTACACCCCCACCCCCCACCAGTGCGGGGCACCTGCCAGCAGGCCCCCACTCATGTCCCCTTGCACACCCACCCCCCCAGCAGTGCGGGGCACCTGCCAGCAGGCCCCCACTCATGTCCCCACGCACCCCCACCCCCCCAGCTGTGCGGGGCACCTGCCAGCAGGCCCCCACTCATGTCCCCTTGCACACCCACCCCCCAGCAGTGCGGGGCACCTGCCAGCAGGCCCCCACTCATGTCCCCCTTGCACAGCCACCCCCCAGCAGTACGGGGCACCTGCTAGCAGGCCCCCACTCATGTCCCACTCATGTCCCCCTGCACACCCATCCCCCACCAGTGCGGGGCACCTGCCAGCAGGCCCCCACTCATGTCCCACTCATGTCCCCCTGCACCCCCACCCCCCACCAGTACGGGGCACCTGCCAGCAGGCCCCCACTCATGTCCCACTCATGTCCCCTTGCACACCCACCGCCCAGCAGTGCGGGGCACCTGCCAGCAGGCCCCCACTCATGTCCCACTCATGTCCCCTTGCACACCCACCGCCCAGCAGTGCGGGGCACCTGCCAGCAGGCCCCCACTCATGTCCCCTTGCACACCCACCCCCCAGCAGTGCGGGGCACCTGCCAGCAGGCCCCCACTCATGTCCCACTCATGTCCCCCTGCACCCCCACCCCCACCAGTGCGGGGTACCTGCCAGCAGGCCCTCACTCATGTCCCCTTGCACACCCACCCTCCAGCAGTGCGGGGCACCTGCCAGCAGGCCCCCACTCATGTCCCCTTGCACACCCACCCCCCAGCAGTGCGGGGCACCTGCCAGCAGGCCCCCACTTATGTCCCCTTGCACACCCACCCCCCAGCAGTGTGGGGCACCTGCCAGCAGGCCCCCACTCATGTCCCCTTGCACATCCACCGCCCCGCAGTGCGGATCACCTGCCAGCAGGCCCCACTCATGTCCCCTTGCACCCCACCCCCCAGCAGTGCGGGGCACCTGCCAGCAGGCCCCCACTCATGTCCCCTTGCACACCCATCCCCCAGCAGTGCGGGGCACCTGCCAGCAGGCCCCCACTCAAGTCCCCATGCACCCCCACCCCCCAGCAGTGAAATGGCGATCCCACGACACAAACCAAAAGTCAACTATGTACATCAACATATGTCCGCCACATGAAGGCAGGCGGTAGCATCCCTGCGCATTAAAAAAATGCGTGCTAACAAAAAGCCGTATATACAGCTCCGATGAATGTCCCATACTGTGGCCCTCTAGGACAAATGACGTGCAAAGGGGTACGCAACAAACACGGACACCCGCTGTGTCAAAAATAGCGTGTATTTCGGGGGCTCGCGGGAAGTTTCACATGCGTTTGGGCCTGGGCGAGCGGGGTACGTGTACTTCAGGGGCTCGCAGGAAGTTTTACACGCGATTGGGCCTGGCCGAGCGGGGTCCGTGTACTTCCGGGGCTCGCGGGAAGTTTCACACGCGATTGGGCCTGGGTGAGCGGGATACGCGTATCACTGTGGTGGGCGTGGAAGTACAGGAGGCAAATGCGCGGAACGCCCACACACACATGCAAAAAAAGGCACGCTAATCCGGAAACACGTACGCAAGCAGGAAGCAGGCATACGTCGACCCGCGCAGCATAAAAGTGCGCGCAAACAACAAACAAGCTCAGACGCCAGGATGAATATACCGGTCCTAGCAGCAGTGGCCGTGGGATACCGCAGGAGGAGGAGGAGGATAGCCAGGGCCAGAATTTTTACACCCAGAACCAGCCCTTTTGGGATGCCTGATGACCAGGTGTATGGGAGGTACAGGTTTCCACCTCACATAATACTCGACCTGGTCAGTGAGTGGGAGGATGACCTCACATTACCCACCCTCTGCTCCCAAGCACTCAGCCCCCTGGTGAAGGTCCTTAATGTACTGCACTTCTTAGCCACTGGATCATTTCAGCAGACAAGTGCCATAGTGGGGGGGGGTGTCACAGGCCACGCAGTCACGCTGCCTACACCAGGTCTTGGCCATCATGACTGCACGCCCATCAGTACGCAGGCACATATACCTGCCCAGAACACCTGCAGAAAGGCAGGCTGTCGTCCAGGATTTTTAAGGGGTGGCACACTTCCCCAAAGTGCTAGGTGCCATTGACTGCACCCATGTGGCTCTACGTCCCCCCAGGGCATCTGAGCACATCTATAGAAACCGCAAGCACTGGCATTCCATCAACGTCCAGGTAGTATGTGATGCCAAGGGAATCATCATCTCAGTATATGCCAACTAGCCAGGGTCCACCCACGACAGTTTCATTTACAGAATGTCAACCCTAAACCGGGACCTAGAAGCTGGTCGGCATGGCGATACATGGCTGATTGGTGAGTATAAATGCCACAGCACATGCATGCATATCAGATACTGAGTAATGTCACAACCCCACTAATGGTACCCATCACCACCTCCCCAGGGGACAGTGCCTACCCTCTGAGCACCCACATGATGACGCCAATTCGGAACCCCACCAGGCCACCTGAGGTAAGATACAACACAGCCCATATTGCAACCCGGGGCATAGTGGAGCGCACATTCGGAGTGCTCAAGTCACGCTTTCGCTCCCTTGACCGTTCTGGCGGGCAGCTGTTATACGCTCCCCGAGTAGTGTGCAGGATCATAGTGGCAGCATGTGTCCTGTACAACGTTGCAACACGTAGGGGCCTGCCGGTGGACATGGTGGTTCCCCACATCCCCAACCACATGCACGCCCGCTGCGCATTTGAGGGGAAAGGGCACGGGGTGAGGCAGCCCGTACGCAGCTGGTGGCTAATTACTTCACCTAAAATCACACCCCTGTGGAGTGCACACAGCCCTGGCATATACCAGCTAACTATCAATGATGATGAGTCAACTGACAGTCAACTGTCACAACCATACCAGCCTGAGATTGTTCACCTGGTAGTGTTCCATTGTGTGCATCCCTACCTACACAAACACCACCAATGCTGTGTCATCAAAAGATACACTTCTATGCTGCTAAAATCATTACCCCCTTGCAAGATACAACATGACAACAGTGCCATGTCACCCAACACCTCCCCAGCACCGCCCCCCAACACACCATGGCATGTCATGCTATGTGAGAGCAAACAAAGGAATCCCCAAAACATGACACAAGTGTCACAAAGTACAGTGTCCCGATTGGAAAATAGCCACACACAATATGCTCCCATTAATGTAGAACTGACAACACACATGACCAAAGACTTACCACAATACAATGCAGCTAGCCACCCCAAACATAGCATTCACATGACAGTACTAAGTTAAAGGATACGTAGACTTACAACCTGGTGATGCTAGCACATCGACCACCCCCAACTGTACAGTGTTGGTGCCACGCAAATCTGGAAGTGCACTGCTTATTACATGAACTCCATCTCCAAAGTAGACGGCCTTGTGAAGACATGTGGAATGAACCTGCAAATTAGGAGGGAGACATGGATGCACAAGCACACATCAATATTTATTTATTTTATTTATTTATTAAATTTATATAGCGCGCAGGCAGCCCAGGGGCATTGTGGCACTGTTACTTGCAAGGAAGACTTAGTTACAATGCAGTGTACAATACTACAACAAAATGCACTAGGAATGTATACACAGTATTGACTACAGACTGCCCACACATGTCATGGGAGTCCAACGTCACTATGTAAGTTACTGTCACTTGGGCACACCCTTTGCAAACCAATGGTAACGGGAAGCAGGAGGGGTGTGTGTCTCACGAACCCAAGCATCTAACCCAAACTCAGGACAAGCCTGCATGTGCCCAGCCGGAATACATTGGATGCCCACGGGAGCCACACAAGGCAACACACTGTAACAAAAACTCAAAAATCAAAAACCAAAATCCAAAAATCAAAAATCAAAAATCAAAAATGGCCATGTGGGGGCCAGGTGGGGGTGGGAGAGGCCACCCAGGAGGTCCGAGGACAAGGTGCACACCAACAGCCACCTGTGTGGCTGTTGCGAAAAAAAAACCCTCCATGGGCTCATGGCCTGCACGGCTACGCTATCGTGAGAGATTCTGAATCGCTGTGATCGCTCTCATCACCCTGTGCTGCTGCCGCCACAGGAGGTGGTGGTGCTATGGGAGGCAGCCCACGCAAAGCCCTAGTCTGGTCCTCCATGGCAGCAAGCATGCAGGTGTGGAAGGTCTCGTTCTGGAGGATTATGGTGCGGAGATCCCCATGCACCACCTGACGTGATGCCCGGACCTCCTCCCGAGTTGCCTGCATCTCTGCTGAGAGCATACGTGTGACACGCTCCAGCAGCTGTTCTGTCCTCGTGACAGTGGAAGCCTCAAGCTCCACAAAAGTCTGCCTGAGGTGACAGACTTCTACCCTCAGGGCTTCCCTCTGGCCCTGGCACGCTAAAGAAATGGCTTCCCGCAGAGTCTCCAGGGCCGCCCGTCTGTCCCTGTTGGACGCCAACATGTCCTCCCTGAGTGATTGGCAAATGGAGTCTGTTACCTGCTGTAGTTGCTCCATCTGCCTCTCTGGGGGGACAATGGAAGTGGCCACCCTCTCCATAGCTTGAGCCATCATCTCAGATGCTGCTGCCTGTTGGTTTGCCATACCGTATATGGATCTCTCCCATGTGGTATTGCCTGGTGGCGTACGGCCACCGCGTTGGCGGGCACCACACCTGTCTGGGGCAAGGCAAACTGTGCCTTGCTGTGTCGGCACTGCCTGAGGCTGCAGGACTGCATTCCCCCTCTGATCTGCTGGCCCAGGAACAGGATCAGATGTTGCGGAGTGTGGCCCTGCATCCGTAACCACCAAAGGCAGACCTACTAACACTGACATCCCCATAGTGGGCTGTACCCCTGGTGCAGGTGGGTCAGACAGAACAGAATCCCTCCCAGAAACACCTACCTGCGAAGCCACATAGGTCTCATCATCCGAATCAACACCCGAAAAGAGGTCTGGTGAGGTGCACCCAGAGACACCCCTGGAGAGAACGGTCTGCAGCAAGAGTGGGTTCTCACCCACCACCACACCCCGTCCCCCACTGGTGCCCGGTCGTGCCTGAGATCCCTCCTGGGTCTGCACCATCTCCTCACCCTCAACAGCATCAAGTGTGTCATCCCCTGCAGAACCATGAAAGACAAAAAATGGAAACAGGCATTAGCACCATGGCACACAATTAGGCCTCACGAGGTACAGAACCAGTACTTGTTTGACACATGTCCCACATGACTATAACCCTCCCATGCATGCACTGTCACTGAGTTTGAAGGGGAGGAAAATGTCAGACACTGATGACACCAAGATGGAAGAGCAACACATTAGCTGCATGCTGGCTAGCCTGTGAGTGGCATGTCCAATCCACATACATGACACATGCCATCACACAGATGGCATGTACCATAGGCATGTCACATATCGTTTGACAATAGGGCTGATATATGCGTAGTGAAAGTGGGGGGATCGAAACAATCAGCCTGAATGAACAATGAGAAATACGGAACAATGTTGTTGCAAGATGCCACTTCAAGGGCAACTGGCGTGATGTTGCACAAAAAGTCTACTGTGGGCAGAAGGGATACTGTAATACCCAAATCCAGGGGCGCAGAATGTTATGGATGAAGCACATGGGTGACCCAAACCACTCAGGCACACACACCCTCACCTGGCAATCAATCAGAACCCCTCACACACACAACATACACATGGATCACACACACATGCATGTGCACTCACCGGACAATGCCTCGTAATCTGACAGATCTCCCACACCTTGGATCTGTTCCTCTGTGACGTAGGTCCCAGCAACAGACTCATGTACAGTGAGTTCAATGTCCTCTTGTGGAGACCCACCTCCAGTCACCAGAGTAGCGGCATGACTTGAGGCCAGCTTTTTCTTTGCCCTGCGCTTAAAGTCATTCCAGCGCTTGTAGCACTCACCAGCTGTGCGCCTCACTGATCCAAGGGCACTTATGATGTCCGCAACGGTCTGCCAGTGTGCCTGACGTTAAGCAGGTGTGGTCTTGAACCCTGCAGTTATCAACATTTTGCTGTTGTGTGCGGACACATACTACACAAGTGCATCACGTTCGGCTTCATTGAAGCTAGGCTTCCTTTGCGTGTCGGATTGCGTAGCCGTGTCTGGGGTACCAGCCTGTAGTGGACGAGCACTCTTCCTCTTTTTTTTGGAAGGTGGCGGGGATCCTGAGTGGCCTACGCCGCTCTGGCCACTAGGGGCAGGAGCACCGGTGGACTGGGTAGTTGGAGTGTGGGAATGCACACTGAGCATGGGACTTGGTGCAGGCATTGGCTGAAGTGTTACGTAGTCAGGGGGAACGTTAGCAAGATGGACTGGGACCAACACTGCCCTGGCTGGGAGAGTCAGAGCTGGGGTGGATGGAGCTGCAGCTGCCCCTGCAGCCTCCCCACCCTGCCTACTCGGGGCAGCAGATGACATAGCTGCCCCTGATCCACGTGGCCTAGTGACACCAACTTGCACCGCCACACGTGGCCTAGACTTGGCGACCTGGAAGTCAGCCTGAGAGTCACCCTCTGCCAGGTCAGGTGCCACAATGGGCCGGTCCAACAAGGGCTGATCAAAGATGGTGTCAGCCACGTTTCCCTCAACTATGGGGGGGGCATGGGTGTCCCAGACTGGTCCTCCACACATGGGGGGCTAGGGGTACCCTGCAAATCCCACCCACGTCCCCTACCACGCCCTCCACGGCCAACTCTTGAGGCTCGGCCACCTTTGCCACCCTTAACGCTTGGTTGCCTCCCAACCATGGCACTGATGTTGTTGTGCGTATGGGAGTTGCAGCAAACTATTGTCCTGGGCAATTGGGTGTCAAAGGGGTAGGGTACTAGATGGAATTCGTACCCTAGTGCTCTAGCAAGGCTGTATCTGACCCCTGGGGAAAGATGACGGGTCACGCAACGCACAGGCACCCCAAAAACATAATATAACGTGCACGCAACCCCTCGTAGACCACGTGCGTGGAAAAATGAACCTGCACTACGCTGTGGCACCCAGAAACACAAAAATGAACGTAGGCATGTTACACGGTTACACGCAGCCTACAATGACCTCTGAAGGGGTACGCGACACAAGGGGCAAGCACAGTTGGTAAATACGTGCGCGACTCACCGTCTGCCTGGAAAATGAGCGTGAAAAATACACGCGTGTGCGCGTTGGCAACACCCCCGCCAAAAGAAGAATTGTACACTGTCTGAGGAGACAGGACAAAAGAAGAAGTGAAAGCTGTTTGAGGAAAGAGGCCCAACAGAAAATCAGAAAAAAGCTGTCAGAGGTAACAGGGAGTACGAACTAGAAACGCTGTGAAGTAAATCGCGTGTGAACCGACAAGAAGTACAGAATTCACCCACTCGCTCTCCACGAAAAGCACGTACAAGGAAATGACGTCCTACACGTGCCTTTTGAACTGGCCCACACGTCCAACGTCACTTCCGCGTATACGCGCTAAGGCCCTAACCTTCAATTACACAAGCTGACACTCGGACGTACAGTTCTTGGACGTGTAACATGCACCCGTGTTCATGGAAACGCCTGCGCGCGCATGTCACAGACGCGCTTACGCGCTAAGGGCCCTTGGTCCAATGAAATCGTGTACGCGTGCTGACGCGCTTATGCACTAAGGGCCTTTCCTCGAAATACACGCTGACGTGCTAGATTTTCACGGGCCAAATCACTCCGTATCAAGCTGGCCAAGCGTTCACACACGGAAGACCACGCTCCTGCTCAGAAGGCCGAATTACTGCCCCCCAGAGCCCCGAGCATGCTCCCACCTGCCATCTGCTGCTGCCTGATTGCCTGCTGCCCACGTGCCCTGCCATTTGCTGCCTGCACGTCAGCCCGGGGTGCTGTTGCTGTGACCACCCCTGCTGGAATTTAAGACTCCCGACTGCTATTCCATCGCTCCACAGCCCAGCCCCAGGACCTAGTTGCCCACCCACACCTGCCTCTGGGGTTGCCATGTCGGGCACTACACCATCTGGCACCACTGGCAACCCCCAGCCAGGGAGGCAGAGGGCCACCAGCTTCACTGCCACCGAAGTTGATGTCCTGGTGGAGCAAGTCCTGGGGCAGTATGATGCCCTCTTCGGAAGGTTGGCCGCCGACAAGGCAGGACGGACTCAGATCTGGACGGACATCATGACTGACTTCAACGCGGAGGGGGTGGAAGTCCGCGACTTCCAACATGTCAAGAAGCGCTGGGAGGACTTCAGGTCCAGGACCCTCAACAAGACCCGGCGCCTCTTGAAGGCAGCGGATGTTAAGGGGCGCCGGGGCCACCTGTCGGAACATCAGATGAGGGTCCTGGAACGCATACGCCCAGCGCTCCACGTCCAGGTCCTTGAGAGGCAGACCCGTCTGGAGTCGAGCGGTAAGTGTACATGCATACTGATTTGAAGCTGTGCGTGTGGTGATGTGCCAGTAGTGTGCAGGTTGTACATGTGGTTTTGTAGGGCCATGTATGGATGTGTATGTACAGGGCTGTGAGGCTGACACATGCAAGTCCTTTCATGTGTGAGACACATGGATGGTGTATGTGTGGGTAAGCATGCAGGCCAAATGCAGATGTGTGAGCACACATGTTTGGATTACTGTGTATGTAAGTTGGCATGGTTGTGGTGTCACACATGGATGTTGGTTCCAGCTGCATGTATCTGCACCATGTACATGTGCATGTGTGTGTATTTGACATGTGTGCAACAATGATGCAACATGGATGCATGTGAGACTGATATGTAGAAGACTGATTGCCAGATGTGACATGGATGACCATCCCATCACTGCGACAGATGGCGAGTTGGCGGAGGTGTACACATGCATGTAATTGTGGTGGCGTGTGTGCATGTCTAGTGCACTCCCTGTGTTTCATGTGATGTCTGGCTCACCTTTGGCTGCTCATGCTGTTTGTATGTGTATGGATGGTGCTTGCTGTTGCAATATGGCTGTGGAATAGCTCATGTGTGTGAGTTGCAATGACATGTGTGTTGGGGATTGTGATGCCATGTCTGAAGTTTGACAATGCCACTCATGTACAACTGTCATGTGTGTATGAGTCCATTGTACAGTGCCCTGATGCCTGTCTCCTATCTCTCCCTGTCTGCAGCGTCAACTGATGAAGAGGGCGGAGAAGGTGCTGTGGAGCACAGCGGCAGGGATCGCACCGCCAGCCAGAGACGCAAGGTCCGGCTCCCCTCCCAGGTTGTCATCTCGTCGGGGAGTGAGGAGTCAGGTGCCGCGTCCCAGGTCGCAGCTGCTGAGGGGAGGTCCAAGAGGCGGAGGTTGGAGTTGGACTCCTCGGCAGCCGAAGGGGCAGCTGAGACCCCACAGGGCCCGACGGAGGAAGATGGCACGGAGTCATCCAGGTTGGTGGGGGTTTGGTGGAGGAGGAGGCTGTGCAAGGGACAGAGACGGGGTCTGGAGGTGGGGATTCCACTAGTGCTAGTGGTGCAGTGCAGGGGCAGGGACAGGAGGCAGCACAGGCTGCCGCGGAGGTGCCTGTGTGTAATCCTGTCCCCGATCCTGTCACTGCATCATCTTGCACCAGCAGGGATACCTACGTCCAGACCTGTTCTCAGGGAGGGGATTGGCTTACACCACCTGGCTTTCCTCTCCCTGCGGATGTGGCTATCCGACACCCGGTTGAGCTTGTCCTGGTTGGGGTGGCGTTGCATCAACGTGCCATGCGAGCTGACCTGCAGTCTTTTCATGAGGAGACTGCACGTCTTCTCGCATGGCTCGTTGACCACGTTGAGCCACTGGGACAGCTCACCATGGCCGGATTCCTCCGTTTTGTGGACCTTGTTCCGACCCCCTCCTCAACTGAACCCCCTATGCGCCAGTCGTCCTCCGTGCCATCTTCCCACCCATGTGTCACCTGGGTGCCCTGTGGAGCTGCCTCTGACCCTGAGGCCAGGCTGGTGGAGGACACATCCCTGCCACAGTCGGGAGTCGGACGTCCAGCAGGGGTGGGCACCTCAACAACTGCACTCCAGCTGGAGGAGAATGTGCAGGCAGCAGGAGCCAGGGCACAGGCAGCGGCACAGCAGCAGCAGCAACAAGGTGGGAGCCATGATGTCTCGGGCCCTTCATCATCCGAGGGGCAGGCATCGGCCGGAGGGCAGGAGGACCGTGGACGGGGAGTGTCTTCCGTGTGGCAGCGGTTGGGCCATGCGATAGATGCGGAGCGGCAGCGGGCGGAAGAGGCACGGCTCACTATGGTCAGGGCGGAGAACTCCATGCGTAGGGCCCTGAGGCGGGCCGAGTGCCTCGAGGTTGCGCTTGGACAATGCACCACCTTTATGCATATAGTTTTTCATTAGGTAGTATTTTTGATAGGTTTAATTTCTTCGGTTGGGATCATGGACCCTGGATTGTTCTTCTGTATATAGTTCACTATTGGATTCATCTTTTTTATTATTTTATTTCCCCATGGAGCAATGGTTTTCACTTTTGTTTTTCCCTTGGATTTCATTTATTGAACTGTGACTTTGGACACCTTCCCTTTGGATTATGATTTGATGTCTTTCATTATTTTACGGATATGCAGCTTTTCTTTTATAATTCCCTTTGTCGTTTGTTTGTTTTTTGTTCCATTCATGTTGCTTTTAATACATTTTTTGGTTCATACTTTGATGTGTGGTATTATCTCATTGGTTTCATGCGTGTCATGATATGGGTTTTGACATTCACTTGCACCCATTGTGTGTGTGTGACAGACATGTGTTCATTTACATACTTGCCATTGGGGTTGTATCATGAAATTGGCATTTCTATGTGGGTGGATGCAATACTTGGGTGGGTCTTTGGCATGTGGAGGCTGGCCATGAGGGCCAGGGATCTAGATTGTGATGACGTGTTGGCTGGGGGACATGAGTGGGGGCCTGCTGGCAGGTGCCCCACAATGCTGGGGGGTGGGGTGCAAGGGGACATGAGTGGGACATGAGTGGGGGCCTGCTGGCAGGTGCCCCACAATGCTGGGGGGTGGGGGTGTAAGGGGACATGAGTGGGGGCCTGCTGGTAGGTGCCCCACAGTGCTGGGGGTGGGGGTGCAAGGGGACATGAGTGGGATATGAGTGGGGGCCTGCTGGCAGGTGCCTCACAATGCTGGGGAGTGGGGGTGCAAGGGGACATGAGTGGGACATGAGTGGGGGCCTGCTAGCAGGTGCCCCACAATGCTGGGGGGTGGGGATGCAAGGGGACATGAGTGGGGGCCTGCTGGCAGGTGCCCCACAATGCTGGGGGATGGGGGGTGTAGGGGGACATGAGTTGTTGATCAGTGGTGCAAGCGGACAGGTGGCTAGTCTGGGGTGCATGGCCATGGTGGATGGGCTGCCTGCGGGACATGACCAGGGGTGCGTGGTAGTCCCCTGTGGTGTGGTCTGCCTGCAGGGGCCGTGGAGGGTGTAGAGGGAACACCTGGGAGGACCCACACTGCCAATTCACCTATAGGACTCCCTGTGCACCCCTGAAATTCACGTACCCCGCTCTGACAGCTAAATCGCGGGTGTAACTTACCAAGAACCCCTGAAATACACTTACCCCATTCGCACAGGGCCTATCGCGGGTAAAACGTCACGCGAACCCCTGAAATACACGCACCCCACTCGCACAGGGCCTATCGCGGGTGAAACTTCCCGCGAACCCCTGAAATACACGTACCCCACTCGCACAGGGCCTATCGCGTGTGAAACTTCATGCGACCACAGGAATATTGGCCCTGTGTGAGCGAGCGGGGTACGTGTATTCCTGGTGTTCGTGTGAAGTTTCACCCGCGATTTCAGCAGGGTACGTGTATTACGGTGTTCACATGCAGTTTCACACGCGAAAGGGCCCTGGTCGAGGGAGTAGGTGAATTTCAGGGGTGCGCGGCAAGTTTTACACGCGAAAAGGCAATGCCCGTGCACAATACGTCACAGACGCGCCTACGCGCTAAGGGCCTTTGGTCCAATGATATCGCGTACATGTGCTGACGCGCTTACGCGCTAAGGGCCTTTCCTCGAATTACACGCTGACGTGCAAGAATTTCCCGTGCCAAATCACTCCGTATCAAGCTGGCCACGCGTACACACACGGAAGACCACGCTCCTGCCCAGAAGGCCGAATTACTGCCCCCCAGAGCCCCGAGCACGCTCCCACCAGCCATCTGCTGCTGCCTGTCTGCCTGCTGCCCACGTGCCCTGCTATTTGGTGCCTGCACGTCAGCCATCTGCAGGGGTCCAGTTGCTGTGTCCACCCCTGCTGGAACAGAAGACTCCCGACTGGGATTCCATCAATCCACAGCCCAGCCCCAGGACCCAGTTGCCCACCCACTCCTACCTCTGGGGTTGCCATGTCGGGCACTACACCATCTGGCACCACTGGCAACCCCCAGCCAGAGAGGCAGAGGGCCACCAGCTTCACTGCCACCGAAGTTGGTGTCCTGGTGGAGCATGTCCTGGGGCATTATGATGCCCTCTTCGGAACATCACGCGCCAACAAGGAAGGACGGGAGAGGATCTGGGACGACGTAGTGGTTGCCATCAACGCGGAGGGGGTGGCAACCCGCGACATCAAGCACGTCAAGAAGCGCTGGGAGGACTTCAGATCCAGGACCCTCCACAAGGCCCGGCGCCTCACGGAGGGGGGCCGGGCACGCCTGAGTGCCATCCAGATGAGGGTCCTGGAACGCGTAGGCCCAGCGCTCCACGCCCAGATCCTTCAGAGGCAGACCCGTCTGGAGTTGAGCGGTAAGTGGCCAAGCATTGCTGTGTGAGACAGTGCATGTTGCAGTGTGCTGGTAGTCTGATGCTTGCCTATATTTGTGACATAGGCCATGTATGGATATGTGTGTGTGCAGGGACATCATGGTCATGCATGTGACACCAGTTATGTGTGAGCCACATGGTTGGTGCATGTGTTTTGAAGCAACATGGGGAGCTCTATGTGGAATGCACACATGAATGCATGGCTGTCTCTGTTCCTGGACATGGAGGGGGGGGGGTGAGGAATGGGTGCTGATGTCATGTACATGTATGGTGCACATGTGTGTGTGTGTGCCTGAGAAGTGTATGTGTGAGTTTGAAACGCCATGGATGCATGTGACTTTGAAGGCAACATCTTGGTTTACAGGGGCCCTTCTACATGGATGTTGATGTTGATTGCAGGCGCACGGACTGTTTCTGCATGTGTGTTGCGTGCATTCACCCATGTGTTGTGGAATGACAGGATGGAAGTGACATTTGACAGTGCCACTCATGTGTTATTACTTCCTGTCTAGGGTATTTTGTACTGTACCCTGATGCTTGTGTTCTATGTCTCCCTCTATGCAGCGTCAAGTGAAGAAGAGGGTGGAGACGGCGCTGTGGAGCCAAGCGGCAGGGATGCCTCCACTGGGCGGCGACGCAAGGCCACCCTCCCAGGAATTACCATCATCCGGGAGCGAGGGGGCTGGTGCTGCGTCTGCCTCAACGGCTGTGGCGGAAGGGCCGGGTGAGCCCCCACAGGGACTTCCAATGGCGGAAGACGGTGTGGAGACATCCAGGTTGGTGGTCTCCACAGAGGAGGAGGACCCCGCTACTGAGCCGCACATGGGGCCTGGTGGGGGTAGTACCACTGGTGCAAGTGGTGCAGTCCAGGGCCAGGGTCAGGAGGCAGCACAGGTCACCGCGGAGGGGCCTGTGCATGTCGTTGTCCTTGACCCTGTGACTGCACCATCATGCACCAGCTGGGAGGCCCCGTCCCAGGCCCGTCCGCAGGTAGGGGAGAGTGCCATATCACCTGCCTCTCCACTACCTGCGGACGAGGGGTCCCGCGACAGTATGGGATCCGTCCTGGTGGGTGTTGCGTTGCGCACGCGTGTAATTCGTGATGACGTGCGTTCTTCCTGGGCGGAGAACGCACACCATCACGAAGAGCAGCGTTGTGACGTGGCACTACTGGGAGGGGCCCTGGTCGGAGGGTTCCTACATGTGACGCGCACTCTGGCGGACCTCTCCTCCTCTGTGGAGGCCATGGGCCGGTCATTCTCCACATCGTCTTCCGGCCCAGATTCCACCAGGGTCCCCTGTGGACCTGGCCTGACCAACACAGCCAGCTTGGTGGAGCTCACATCCCTGCCACAGTCGGGAGTCAGCGGTCCAGCAGGGGTGGACACCACAACTGGAGACCAGCAGATGGAGGATGTGCAGGCACCATCGGACAGGGTACATGGACAGCAGCAGCAGGAGCAGGCTGTAGGTGGGAGCAATGATGGCTCGGGGCCATCAACATCGGAGGGGCAGGCATCGGCCGGAGGGCAGGAGGACCCTGGAAGGGAAGTGTCTTCCGTGTGGCAGCAGTTGGGCCAGGCAATAGATGCGGAGCTGCAGCGGGCAGAAGAGGCACGGCTCACGATGGTCAGGGCGGAGAACTCCATGCGTAGGGCCCTGAGGCGGGCCGAGTGCCTCAAGGCCATTCGCAGGGACCTGGAGTTCCAGATGTCATCGTCCCTGCGAACCCTCGGGGCCATGGAAGAGGACCGCCTCCGGGACATCGAGCAGGAGTTCGATGATGCCTTGGCCCGGAACATCAACATCTGAGTCGTTGGACTTGCCCACTGCCCTTGTAAATAGTTATTTAGTTAGTATTAGGTTTCCTTTGTTTTTTTCTTTATTTTGGTCCTTTTGGACAATGGACCACATTTTTGTATATAGTTTTTTAATTAGGTAGAAGTTTTGTTTGGTTTCATTTCTTCAGTTGGGATCATGGACCCTGGATTGTTCATCTGTGTATAGTTGACTGTTGGATTCTACTTTTTTGTTTGGATTTCCCCATTGAGCAATCGTTTTCACTTTTCTTTTTCCCTTGGATTTCATTTTTTGAACTGTGACTTTGGACACCTTCCCTTTGGGTTATGATTTGTTGTTTTTCATTATTTTACAGACATGCAGCTTTTCTTTTTAAATTTCCATTGTCGTTTGTTTTATTTTAATTCCATTCATGTTGCTTTCAATACATTTTTTGGTTCATACTTTGATGTATGGTATTATCTCATTGGTTTCATGCGTGTCATGATATGGGTTTTGACATTCACCTACAACCATGTGTGTGTGTGAGAGACATGTGTTCATTTACATACTTGCCATTGGGGTTGTGTCATGTAATTGGCATTTCTATGTGGGTGCAATACTTGTGTGGGTCTTTGGCATGAGGAGGCTGGCCATAAGGGCCAGGGATCTAGTTTGTGATGATGTGTTGGCTGGGGGACCTGCACTGCTGGGGGGTGGGGATGCTGGGGGACATGAGTGGGGGCCTGTTGGCAGGTACCCCACACTGCTGGGGGGTGGGTGTGCAAGGGGACATGAGTGGGGGCCTGCTGGCAGGTGCCCTGCACTACTGGGGGGTGGGGGTGCAGGGGGACATGAGTGGGACATGAGTGGGGCCTGCTGGCAGGTGCCCGGCACTGCTGGGGTGTGGAGGTGCAAGGGGACATGAGTGGGGACCTGCTGGCAGGTGCCCCGCACTGCTGGAGGGTGGGGGTGTAAGGGGACATGAGTGGGGGCCTGCTGGCAGGTGCCCACACTGCTGGGGGGTGGGGGTGCAGGGGGACATGAGTGGGGGCCTGCTGGCAGGTGCCCTGCACTGCTGGGGGGTGGTGCTGCAAGGGGACATGAGTGGTACATGAGTGGGGGCCTGCTGGCAGGTGCCCTGCACTGCTGGGGTGTGGGGGTGCAGGGGGACATGAGTGGGACATGAGTGGGGGCCTGCTGGCAGGTTGGATTGTGTCATGATCTCTGCTTCCAAAAGGTCAGGGTTTTCCCAACTCCCTTGGAAGCAGATCCATAACCCAGGTTCCGAGTGCCAACCAGTCCCAATCGGGACCTTTTGGACCCAGTCCTGGCGCCAGTGGCATCAGGCTCATAAATATGCCCAGTCCCAGCGCTGGAAGCGCCGGGCTCATAATGCTTGGGTGGACTTACCTTCAGCAGACCATGCTGCTTACTTGCCTGCCAGTTGAGCCTCTGATCCTCTTCTGTTTGGAACTACTTTTCCTGTTGGGTGGGGCTGGAGCCACTCCCTAGATTCAGAACACTGGAACTCTTCTGGAAGGCAGGAACTCTTTTCTTACCAGGAACTCTTTTCTTACTTAGGCGTGGCTGTGGAAGGAGACACCTAAGCACTACAGGAGGCTATTTAAACCACACCCGGTGGATGAATCTTGCTTTGCGTTATTCTGCAACCTCTGCAGCAGAACGCTCATCGTGTCTTCTGCATCCGGTCCTGGGCCTAAGGAAAAAGGCTTACCATCCTGAATCCAGTCTTCAGCAACACCTATAAAGACAAGAAAGAACAGGTTAGCATTCCGGCATCTGAAAGGCAAAGGCTTACCATCCTGAATCCAGTCTTCAGCAACACCTATAAAGACAAGAAAGAACAGGTTAGCATTCCGGCATCTGAAAGGCAAAACAAGGTGCGTTTAAAGACATTGGGGAACTTTAATACTCACGTGCCATTACTCCTTTCCACATCTAATCCAGTGGGTATTCCGGCACCCTGCAGCCGCTCCGAACTCGTACCTGCAAAATAAAAAGACAGTTAGAGCGCATAGTGAAGCAGGCAACAAGCGCTTACTTACGTGCTTCCAGGCGCTTCTATTCATCACACGGGCTCCATCTTCAACTCACCTCAGCCCGTCATCCGCCATCGCCGGAACCCTGCAAAACAAGAGACATCATTACTAAAGACTTTAAAGACATTTGAATGACTCGAAACTTACCGTTCGTGCAGTAAACGACGGACAGCAGTCCTCTGAAGTCAAGAGGCCTGCGCTACCTATCCAGTGAAGAAACTGGTTACAGCACCCTGCCCCGAGGCAGATGGAGAGCTCGGCATTCACTTACCTAAGGTGAGAGCGTTAACCTTTGGGGGTCTACAGGAGAGGAGAAGAGGAAAGGGATAGGGACACCCCAATAACCCCATATTTTCTATCTGCAGACATCTTACTCTACACGTCAGGCATACAGTGCACAGAGGTCCAGCCCAAAGAGCCAACCGGGTGCTACACATCACCTTTGAAGATACGGTAGTCGCCCAGTCAAGACCGGCGCCTCTGCGAGAATCAGGTGAGCGTTACAGAACGCAAAGCCTACCGCAAAACTCTCGCCCAGGCGCTATGGAAACCTCGGATACTGACCCCCTAGCCCGGTTACTTGGGGAACTAAGGGCAGAAGTGCATGCAGCTCGTCAGGAAACGAATGCTCTAAGAAGGGAACTAATTATTTCCAAGGAGAGAACAGACAATCTTGCTAGACAAGTGCTACAGTCACAAGCCGGACAGACCCCGTTACCCGCATCAGGGGCAAATCTTCCTTCAACATCCTCTATGAATCCAGTGCAGATCAACCTACCTGGGAATGTACCTCTGGCTCCGCCCGAACGATTTTCTGGTGACCCAAAGAGGTTTTCAGTATTTATCAATCAGTGCCGGTTGCACTTCTTATGCCGGCCAGCAGCCTTTCCAACTGATCAAGCAAAAGTAGCTTTTGTACTTTCGTACCTTAGTGGCAATGCGGCAGACTGGTCGATCCCTCTAGTTAATCAAGATGATCCGGTTCTCCATGATTTTCAAGCCTTTCAGCTTAGTATGGAAAAACTGTTCGCAAGACATTCACAGGGGCAGGCCTTGGACAATGAGCTTCTTTCGTTGCGACAGGGTAATCAAGACCTTTTGGCTTATATTGCATCTTTCAATAGACTAATAGTGGAAACTCAATGGCCTGAGGACAAAAGGATTACGCTGTTTTATAGAGGTCTACGTGGAGAGCTCAAAGACGTTTTAGCCCAAGTAGTGAATCCCCCACAAGACTGTTCGGATTATATAGACTTGGTCGTTCAAATAGATCACAGGCTGCAGAACAGGAAGGCCGATCGTTCCAAGTTTGATGCTCGAGTATTTTCCAAACCGCCAACTCCTTCCAAAGGAGTAGACTCCGGGGAACCCATGCAAATAGGGGGTCTGAAAGGTCCTCTAACACAAAGGGAGAGGGAAAGGAGGAAACAGTTGCAATTATGCCTATATTGCGGAAACTCAGGGCACTTTCTTCGAGACTGTCCGGTGAAACCTGCCAAGAAGGCAGTAGGAGCTGCAGTTACCAAAGTTACAAACTCTGAGCAGGGAAACGACCTTGCCCGACAAGAATAGAGGTCCTCTTGCCGAGCGTGAAAACCAGTTCCGTGACCTCGCATTTCGTGATACCTATGGTCCTCATTAGCCCTGATAATCCGGATCGATTACATGCAATTGAAGCTTACGTCGACAGCGGTGCCATCGGCAATTATGTGGATCATGAAATGGTTTTGAGGATGAATCTAACTCTTTGTCCCAAGGCTGTAAAGGACGTCATTACTACGGTGGATGGTACGGAGATAGCCTCCGGGCCAGTAACGCATACCACTCAAGAGGTGACGCTAGTAAGTCAAGATGGACACCATGAGAAGATCGTGTTCGATGTGATCAAGGCCCCTCAGTTTCAGATTATTCTAGGAATACCTTGGTTAGAGAAACACAATCCTCTGATCGATTGGCGAGCAAGAACGGTCCAGTTTCCAGAATGTGTCTCTACTTGTCACCCTCCACCTGGTGTTGCACTGGCCGCAATTTCTTCAGAGACTCCCCAGTTACCTCCCGAATACCTAGAATACCAAGATGTTTTCCGGAAGGATCAGGCTAACTCTCTACCTCCTCATAGGTCTTATGACTGCCAGATAGACCTGATACCTGGATCTACTCCTCCTTGTAGTAGAATGTATGCCCTCACCGAGCCTGAGAACCTTCACCTTCGACAATACCTGGATCAATACCTGGCAAATGGGTTTATTCGTCCTTCCAAGTCCCCTGCTTCTTCAGCTTTGTTCTTCGTTCCAAAAAAGGAAGGAGACCTTAGAACTTGTATCGATTATCGCTCCCTGAACCAGATCACCGTTAAGAATAGATATCCGTTACCTTTGATCCCTGAACTCCTGGACCAAGTCAGAAAAGCATGCATATATACAAAGCTGGATCTTAGAGGAGCTTACCACTTGGTACGAGTAAAAGAGGGCGATGAATGGAAGACGGCCTTCCGCACCAAGTATGGGCTATTTGAATATCAGGTCATGCCCTTCGGACTTTGCAATGCCCCGGCCGCCTTTCAATATTTTATGAACGATGTCCTCAGAGAGCTCATAGATGTATGTGTTGTTGTTTACATTGACGACATCCTCGTTTATTCTTCATCGGAATCTGAACATCGGAAACACGTGAAAATGGTCCTCGAAAGATTGCGTCAACACAAACTTTTCGCTAAGTTGGAAAAATGTGTTTTCAACGTGACTGAAGTTGAATTCTTGGGATTCATATTATCACCTCGCGGAGTGCGTATGGATTCAAAGAAGGTCGATGCAGTTCTCAAATGGCCATCACCATCCTCCGTAAAAGGTGTGCAAAGCATGTTAGGCTTCGCTAACTTTTACCGCAGGTTTATCCCCGAATTCTCTCGAATAGTCCAGCCCATCACTGCCTTGTTAAAGAAAAACAAACGTTTTGAATGGTCTACCGAGGCGGAACAAGCTTTCCAGGATTTGAAGACTAAATTTATCTCTGCACCAATCTTAAAACACCCTCGCCCCGAACTCCCCTACATCGTGGAAACTGATGCTTCAAGCCTTGCCATGGGGGCAGTTCTATCACAAAAGGACCCGGTAACCAATCAGTTGCATCCCGTGGCATTTTGGTCCCGCAAATTCTCGCCTCCTGAAATCAATTACACGATTACTGACAAGGAACTTCTGGCTATCAAGTCTGCCTTTAAGGCTTGGCGGCATTATCTGCTGGGGGCTCGACACACCGTTACTGTGATTACGGATCACCGAAACCTGCAATATTTGAAGACCGCAAAAGCCCAATCCTCTAGACAACTCCGTTGCGCATTATTCTTTGCCGAGTTTGACTTCATAATTACCTATCGACCTGGTACAAAGAACGGTAAAGCCGATGCCCTTTCTCGGATGGGAGTGGAAGAACACTTGGTCAACCCTAAACCTGTACCAATCATTCCCGAACAAAGAATTCTGGGTGTAATAGCCACAGAATCCATAGAGGAAGTTAAGGATAAAGCCAGGCAACTTGTAACTCCAGCAGACATACAGAATTGGCATCTGCAGGGAAAGGACTTTGCAGTAAAGGACAACTTATTGTATTTCCAAGAACAATTATACCTACCCAGCACAGATTTACAGAAAAAAGTAATCTCTTGTTATCACGACTCTTTAATGGAAGGTCATCCCGGTATAGCCAAGACCTCAGAAAAGATCAAGCGCTACTTCTGGTGGCCGTCTTGGAAAAAAGATATCATAGACTTTATAATGTCCTGTGGAGTATGCGCCCAAAACAAGAGTCAAAAGGAAAGACCAGCAGGCCTCTTACGCCCTATTGACATCCCACCTCGCCCTTGGCATACGCTTTCTATGGACTTCATCACCGATCTACCTCCATGCTCCGGATACAATACGATTCTAGTAATCGTGGACTTATTCTCCAAGATGGCGCATTTCATTCCGCTCAAAGGCTTGCCAACAGCAGCAACTCTGGCCCGAGAATTTCTCGAAAACATCGTCCGACTGCACGGTTTTCCTTCGGTTCTAATTTCGGATCGAGGTAGTCAATTTATTTCTCATTTTTGGCGAAGTTGCTGTCGGTCGGCTCAAATTGATGTGAGACTATCGACCAGTCACCACCCTCAGACCGACGGACAAACCGAGAGGACCAATCAAACTCTGGAACAGTATTTACGCTGCATGCTGCAACAAACTGAAAAAACTTGGAAAGATATCCTTTGGATAGCCGAGTATGCCTACAATAACTCTGTCCATTCGGGAACTGGGAAAACCCCGTTTTTTCTTTTGTACGGCAGTCACCCTCGAACCTCGGAGTTGGATCCCCTCCAAGATCTTGAAACACCAGCAGTAGACTACCTGCATTCTACAATCACCCAAGCCTTTAAGGAAGCTGTTTCTCACCTTCAAAGGGCTAAAGAACAATACAAGAAAGGAGCAGATCAACATCGGAAGGAAGCCCCTCACTATCAAGTAGGGGATCAAGTCTGGTTATCCACCAAATATCTATCTCTAAAAGGGCCACGCACATTCAACCCAAGATACCTTGGTCCCTATTCCATCACTACCATAGTAAACCCAGTAGCGGTCAAGTTGGACTTGCCCCCGCACATGAAGATACATCCGGTCTTCCACGTCTCTCTATTAAAACCCGTGCAACCTCAAACCCGACTAACCAAATCTCCAAAACCTATCCTAGTGGATGGAGAACTCGAGTTTGAAGTCAAAAGCATTCTGGACTCCAAGATCTCCAAATCTAAACTATTCTACCTAATTGACTGGAAAGGCTACGGCCCCCAAGAGAGATCCTGGGAACCTGCTGAATATGTCCACGCTCCTCGCCTAATCAAAAGATTTCACCGAACATTTCCTGACAAGCCAAAACCCCCGGAGAAGCCCGGTTTGGGAGGGGCCTTGAGGGGGGGTACTGTCATGATCTCTGCTTCCAAAAGGTCAGGGTTTTCCCAACTCCCTTGGAAGCAGATCCATAACCCAGGTTCCGAGTGCCAACCAGTCCCAATCGGGACCTTTTGGACCCAGTCCTGGCGCCAGTGGCACCAGGCTCATAAATATGCCCAGTCCCAGCGCTGGAAGCGCCGGGCTCATAATGCTTGGGTGGACTTACCTTCAGCAGACCATGCTGCTTACTTGCCTGCCAGTTGAGCCTCTGATCCTCTTCTGTTTGGAACTACTTTTCCTGTTGGGTGGGGCTGGAGCCACTCCCTAGATTCAGAACACTGGAACTCTTCTGGAAGGCAGGAACTCTTTTCTTACCAGGAACTCTTTTCTTACTTAGGCGTGGCTGTGGAAGGAGACACCTAAGCACTACAGGAGGCTATTTAAACCACACCCGGTGGATGAATCTTGCTTTGCGTTATTCTGCAACCTCTGCAGCAGAACGCTCATCGTGTCTTCTGCATCCGGTCCTGGGCCTAAGGAAAAAGGCTTACCATCCTGAATCCAGTCTTCAGCAACACCTATAAAGACAAGAAAGAACAGGTTAGCATTCCGGCATCTGAAAGGCAAAGGCTTACCTACTCTTCGCACGCTCCGGAGGCCTTCGGCGCTGCATCCCGCATCTGAAAGACAAAACAAGGTGCGTTTAAAGACATTGGGGAACTTTAATACTCACGTGCCATTACTCCTTTCCACATCTAATCCAGTGGGTATTCCGGCACCCTGCAGCCGCTCCGAACTCGTACCTGCAAAATAAAAAGACAGTTAGAGCGCATAGTGAAGCAGGCAACAAGCGCTTACTTACGTGCTTCCAGGCGCTTCTATTCATCACACGGGCTCCATCTTCAACTCACCTCAGCCCGTCATCCGCCATCGCCGGAACCCTGCAAAACAAGAGACATCATTACTAAAGACTTTAAAGACATTTGAATGACTCGAAACTTACCGTTCGTGCAGTAAACGACGGACAGCAGTCCTCTGAAGTCAAGAGGCCTGCGCTACCTATCCAGTGAAGAAACTGGTTACAGCACCCTGCCCCGAGGCAGATGGAGAGCTCGGCATTCACTTACCTAAGGTGAGAGCGTTAACCTTTGGGGGTCTACAGGAGAGGAGAAGAGGAAAGAGATAGGGACACCCCAATAACCCCATATTTTCTATCTGCAGACATCTTACTCTACACGTCAGGCATACAGTGCACAGAGGTCCAGCCCAAAGAGCCAACCGGGTGCTACACATCACCTTTGAAGATACGGTAGTCGCCCAGTCAAGACCGGCGCCTCTGCGAGAATCAGGTGAGCGTTACAGATTGTTCTAAGGTGAGTGCGCACTACCTGTTGTTGGTAGATTGATCTTCTTGATCGTCAACTTACTTTCACTAAATTCAGGGTGCAAACCCGCTGTGAGGAGTGCCTCCGTGGAATGGCACTGTGGGAGACTGTGTTCAATGACCTTGGCCGTGAAGCCAGCGGTGCGGGCTGCACTCCTATAGCCACTAGTAAGTGGAGTCTTTAAACTTCAGGTACGTAATCTTTCAAAAAGACAAACAAAAAGAATCTCTTTTCAAGTGTGGCTGTATTTTATTCTTAACTCTCACGAGATCTTAGGTCTCTTATTCCTGCAGATGCCTATACGGGTGGCCAATGCATTTCGGAATAAATTCCTTCATCAGGGCCTGGTAAAAATCAATGCAACACCCATTTAAGTTGAAAAATCACCAAAGAATTAAAGAGAACCCCCATTTTAGACCCAATGTTGTGTATCCATTATGCACCAGATTGAAAAGAACCCCATACATTTCACATATAAGAGCACAGTTCAGAAATGCGCGTGTGTATATATATCATTAGATAAAGCATTCCATAGAAATTGCCCTGCACTGCTGGGGGGTGGTGCTGCAAGGGGACATGAGTGGTACATGAGTGGGGGCCTGCTGGCAGGTGCCCTGCACTGCTGGGGTGTGGGGGTGCAGGGGGACATGAGTGGGACATGAGTGGGGGCCTGCTGGCAGGTGCCCTGCACTGCTGGGGGGTGGGTGTGCAAGGGGACATGAGTGGGGGCCTGCTGGCAGGTGCCCCACACTGCTGGGGGGTGGGTGAGCAAGGGGACATGAGTGGGGGCCTGCTGGCAGGTGCCCCACACTGCTGGGGGCTGGGGGTGCAGGGGGACATGAGTGGGGGCCTGCTGGCAGGTGCCCCGCACTGCTGGGGGTTGGGGGTGCAAGGGGACATGAGTGGGGGCCTGCTGGCAGGTGCCCCGCACAGCTGGGGGGTGGGGGTGCAGGGGGACATGAGTGGGACATGAGTGGGGGCCTGCTGGCAGGTGCCCCGCACTGCTGGGGGGTGGGGATGGAGGGGGACATGAGTGGGACATGAGTGGGGGCCTGCTGGCAGGTGCCCCGCACTGCTGGGGGGTGGGGGTGCAGGGGGACATGAGTGGGACATGAGTGGGGGCCTGCTGGCAAGTTCCCCACACTGCTGGGGGGTGGGAGTGCAAGGGGACATGAGTGGGGGCCTGCTGGCAGGTGCCCCGCACTGCTGGGGGGTGGTGCTGCAAGGGGACATGAGTGGTACATGAGTGGGGGCCTGCTGGCAGGTGCCCTGCACTGCTGGGGGGTGGGGGTGCAGGGGGACATGAGTGGGACATGAGTGGGGGCCTGCTGGCAGGTGCCCTGCACTGCTGGGGGGTGGGTGTGCAAGGGGACATGAGTGGGGGCCTGCTGTGCTGGCAGGTGCCCCACACTGCTGGGGGGTGGGTGAGCAAGGGGACATGAGTGGGGGCCTGCTGGCAGGTGCCCCACTCTGCTGGGGGTTGGGGGTGCAAGGGGACATGAGTGGGGGCCTGCTGGCAGGTGCCCCGCACTGCTGGGGGGTGGGGGTGCAAGGGGACATGAGTGGGACATGAGTGGGGGCCTGCTGGCAGGTGCCCCGAACTGCTGGGGGGTGGGGATGGAGGGGGACATGAGTGGGACATGAGTGGGGGCCTGCTGGCAGGTGCCCCGCACTGCTGGGGGATGGGGGTGCAAGGGGACATGAGTGGGGGCCTGCTGGCAGGTGCCCCGCACTGCTGGGGAGTGGGTGTGCAGGGGGACATGAGTGGGACATGAGTGGGGGCCTGCTGGCAGGTGCCCCGCACTGCTGGGGGGGTGAGGGTGCAGGGGGACATGAGTGGGACATGAGTGGGGGCCTGCTGGCAGGTGCCCTGCACTGCTGGGGGGTGATGCTGCAAGGGAACATGAGTGGTACATGAGTGGGGGCCTGCTGGCAGGTGCCCTGCACTGCTGGGGGGTGGGGGTGCAGGGGGACATGAGTGGGACATGAGTGGGGGCCTGCTGGCAGGTGCCCTGCACAGATGGGGGGTGGGTGTGCAAGGCGACATGAGTGGGGGTC
The DNA here is from genome assembly GCF_040938575.1 of Ambystoma mexicanum. Lineage (NCBI taxonomy): Eukaryota > Metazoa > Chordata > Amphibia > Caudata > Ambystomatidae > Ambystoma > Ambystoma mexicanum. The sequence goes on from NC_090934.1 coordinate 854,388,565, forward strand.
TGCTGGCAGGTTCCCTGCACTGCTGGGGGGTGGGGGTGCAAGGGGACATGGGTGGGACATGAGTGGGGGCCTGCTGGCAGGTGCCCCACACTGCTGGGGGGTTTGGGTGCTGGGGGAGATGAGTGTGTGACTGCTGGCAGGTGCCCTGCACTGCTGTGTGGTGGGGGTGCAAGGGGGTAATGCGTTGGTGATCACTAGTGCAAGGTGACATGTGGCTTGGCTGGGGGGGGCATGCCCATGGTGGATCGGCTGCCTGCGGGACATGACCTGGGGTGTAGGGTAGTCCCCTGTGGTGTGGTCTGCCTGCAGGGGCCGTGGAGGGTGTAGACGGAACACCTGGGAGGACCCACACTGCCAATTCACGTGTAGGACTCCCCTGCACCCCCGAAATACACGTACCCCACTCGCACAGGGCCTATCGCGTGTGACACTTCCCTGCACCCCAGAAATACAGGTACCCTGCTGAAATCGCGTGGGGGACTTCCCGCGCACACCAGTGAGACACCTACCCTGCTGAAATCGCGTGTAAAAGTTCCCCGCACCCCAGTAATACTGGTACCCTGCTGTAATCGCGTGTAAAAATTCCCCGCACCCCAGTAATACAGGTACCCTGCTGAAATCGCGTGTGTAACTTCCCGCGCACCCTTGTATTACACATGCTTTGATGAAATCGCGTGTAAAAGTTCCCAGTAATACACGTACCCTGCTGGAATCGCGTGTGGAACTTCCCGCGCACCCCTGTAATACACGTACCCTGCTGTAATCGCGTGTTGAACTTCCCCGAACCCCAGAAATACACGTACCCTGCTGAAATCACGTGTGGAACTTCCCGCGCACCCGTGTAATACACGTACCCTGCTGTAATCGCGTGTTGAACTTCCCACGCACCCCAGTAATACACGTTCCCCGCTCGCCGTTTGCTGTTTGGCAGCCCTGTATACTGGTCCAGGGTTAGCGCAGCCCTTTGCGATGAATTGTGAATTTTGATGGCTTTTCCTTGCGCAAGGGCGTTCTTGGGGGCGTAACTGGCGCAGCTGCAGGGTCGCTGCACCACTCTGCACCACGGCTGGTTTTGGAGGCTGAAATCCATGAATACGCTGTGCGCAGATATCGATTTTAGCGCACGCATGCATTTGTCCCTGGCAATGGAAACGGGTCGCCCCCCACCATTGTAACTCCTTGGAATGGGGCGCCTGTTCCCCCTGTCATCCTGTTAAACTGTGTTCCCTCACCCTGCTCTGGTTGTTTCCCACGTTGGAACTGATTTTGACCCCCTCGTCCAAATTGCTGTTGTCCCATTCCTTGAGGCCCTTGCAATCCCTGCCCTGGAGGTGATGGCCCATAATTGAATCCCATCCCAGGCCTGTTCCTGCATTCCCTTGTGAAATGCCCCATCTCCCGCAATACCAGCACTGTGATGTTCCTAACTCTCCTCCCTGGGGCCCTATCCCCCCAAAGCTTCCTGCTCTTGCTCCTCGAAATCCTCCTCTTCCCCTTGGTGCTCCTTCATACTGCCACTGTGGGTTGGGATACTGTCCCCCCACTCCATTGTCCCTGTCCTCCTTCGCACCATAGTGCCATAATTGTGGCATTCACAGTCCGTTGAGTGTCTCCTGTCCTTACCCCCTGAGGTGGTGGCGTCACTGGTGCTTGGATGACAACCATATTTAGTTTATTTTCCTCTAGTTTTGCCTCGTCCATTTGCCGCTTCTGGGCTGTCTCCCTGTCCCACTCCTTGATTCACTTACAATGGTGGACTATTATACTTTGTATCTCCGCCCACCCTTTGGCTTCAACTCCCACAATTTTATCTAGTACTTCTGGACCTCTTTTGGTAATCCCCTCTTTATGATACAATAGATAAATGGCACTGAATGGTCCCATTGCCCTCCTGCCTCAACTCTCCACACTGGTGTGCAGTCATATTTTCGAAAGTTATATTTTCGAATGTTGAAAATATAACATCGAAAATATAAATGTCGAATTAACAAAAAGTCAAATTTTTTTGGATTTTTTTTCGAATTAATGTTAATACAAGATAAGTGTCACAATATATCCCATATGTTATTAAAGAGTAGAATTGGTATATAGTTATTTATAACTATTTACACTTTTAAAAAAAAATATAATAATATTTTTATTTACTATAAACATTTGATTAAAAGGTAGTACAATCTATATTTTATTTTAAAAAACAATTTTTTTTAAAATAATTAAAGGTATATCCATGAGGGGTGAGGGGGATGGGGTGGTAGGGTTGGGGGAGGGGTTTGGGATTGTTCCCCACCCATAAAAAATGTTAGTATTTGTGACATTTTACATTGGTGTTTTAGCATTGGCTTTTCGATTTTTTTTTTACATTTTATTTTCGAAATAATTACTTTTTGTGTTATATGTATGTGATTTAGATATATTTGAATTCGACATTATTTTTTTCTACATTTTTGCTTTTCGAGATTTTTTTTCTCGAAATTAGGACTATAAACCCTCCACATTTCCTGTGATTTAAGAATAAACCTAACTAGGTCCTCCTCATCACCCATTGTGCACTGCATTAAAGAATGTAAGTCATGGATATCTGGGTACATCCTTCGTAGGGCATCCCATACCCTTGCCCTTACCTCATTAAAGACTGCTCCATCATGTTCATTATCTGCAAGACTTATCCCAGGGTACCTAGCCCTTGCCCATATGTCCCCAGCCTGTTCTCCAACTATGGTGACCAGTAAACTCTTATGGTCTCCTAGGGCTAAAGCTACCCCTGCTGTTTGTTTTTCAAATTCATATATCCATTTAATGGCTCCGGCTATAAGCTGAGGGGAAGCTTTAATCAAATTATTTTTGTCCAGTTGAGGCCATGGCACATACTGCGTTATCCCTACTCCTTTATGTATAAGAGGCATCTGCATGTCTACCCCTTTTTTAGTATTCTTCTGATCTTGCACTAATACCATTAAATTGGGTCTATTTCTTGGTCTATCCCTCCTCACTGCCTCTTGTGGTGGGGACGGGGTTCTCGCTGCCTCCTCTCCTTGATCTCTTTCTTGCCCTGCCTCTTCATTATTTCTGCCATCTCGATATTCCCATTAACTTTCCTTTGCTGGTTCTATTTCTTGTCCCAGGACTGTCCATACTCTCGCCCCATCATCTTTTTCATCACAAAAATGTATTATTGCCCCAGGGTTGAATCTAACCAAAAAATTTCCTGAATTCCAATCCCCTATTTTCTGCACTGCTACCCTTATTTCTGGTGATACTTCTTCAGGTTCTTGTAACCTGACCAATCTTTCCTGCAATGCTCTTAACTCATTATTTATATCTGCTTGTGGACCCTCTGGGTACTCTGATGCTACGGACATGACAGCTCTTGTGGATGGGTTATATGGAGGTGGAGGTGCAAAAGCCCTTGAGATCCCCCTTACTTGCGAATCCTGATAATCCTGTTGTTGACACTCTCTCTACCACTGGAGGCTTATAGGCTGGGTTTGTATACCATATCCGCGAATAATCACCAGAGATCGAGAATCTCTTTTGTTGTTTGGAATTCTTTCCCCTTATATTTTGCTGCTAAAAAGATGGAAATGTTTTCTAGCATGTTTCTGTTATGGGAGCCCTGCTCTGGCCAGGAGCAGGAAATCCCCCCTTCCTTTGTTTCCACTACCCATTGTTTGTGATATTTATCTATCCTGTCACAATACAGTGGCAGTACCCGATGCATGTGTTTTATCAGAGTTTCTTCCCCATACTGTTGCACGCATCCCTAATGCTTCACTTAGACCTTACTGCTATGCTGCGCACGCTGCTGCTTGTTGCACAAAAATACAGATCAACCCACTTTTTCCGCCACCCCTTTTTTTCCACGTTGATTTCACCCACACACACACCACGACCCATCCACCTTCCTTCCTTTTTTACCACAAAAGACAGCAAGATAAAATATACAACAATAATTGACTAAAATCCAGGCCATTCCTTAGACCGAGACACTACTTTTTTTCCTTATATCCTTGTAATACCACCTTCCCAGCTTTTTTAATATGCTGAGGATCCCACTGCTTTTATCGTCATAAAAGAATAATGCATGGTATTACCTTCTCAACCTATTATGGCTGAGGATCCCTTACTTCCCAGTCTTTGTACGCGGAGGCTCCCTTTCCTCTCAGTCCTTTATACGCGGAGGCTCCCTTTTTCCATTATAAAAAGTAGAAAAACTAAATACGTGACAATTTCAATACATAACCCCCCTCCTATCCAATCTACTCCTTAACCCATCACCTGAAATCCTATCCAATCTATTCCATAACACATCATCAAAAATCCTATTAAATCTATTGACCTTGTACTTTATCCATTCATATCAACATACTGTCATACATTCATACATACATGTCGCCTTGTTGTTATCACTTACAAGAGTATACTCACATGTTCACTTGAGTTTCCTCCGTAACAAAGTCCCAAAGCTGGCCTGTCTTTCTTTCTGGAGCCACACCCTGCTTTAGTGAGCAGAGAGGATTTCTATTAAAATGGCTCCTACTAAACCCGCTCAGGAGTCACATGTTTTTTTTGATTTCAGGGAAAGATCGCTATAGATGGGTGTGGCTTTTTCCTGGTGACTAGCCTGGGGCTTCACAAAGTACGGGGGCAAAACTGAGATCACATCCAAACCGTCACCACTGTAAGGGTGGCCCTAATTATAAGGGTATCCCTTAATTATAAGGGTGTCCCTTAATTACGCTCACACCAGAGTAAATTACACCTCTCTAGGGAAGTAAGTCCAAGAGTCTATCTTGCAAGGATAACAAATGTATTCTTTACAGAAATGAGGATGGGGCAAAGAACTCTGCTCCCTGAATGGTCTTCTTTCTCTCATCCGTTCCTTTCTCCTCCCAAACTGGAGCCAGGCAGGGGTTTATATACTGCTGGCTTGCTGAAGTTGTGTCACTGGATCCGGGCATGGCTCCATCCCAAACAGTCCTGCTTCCATATGTTAGGCGGAAACCTGTGCAGCTCCCTCTGGGACCACTGCAAAAGATTTAGGACTACAGGTGTTGCGATGAACCCACTTGGTAGCAGTCTGTACCACACAGATTCAATTGGTAGCTGTGGCTGAGCAGTCAGACTTCTCTCAAGAAAAGTTGGTCAGTATAGGGAGTATACAAGATAGGGTAATGCTTCGCAGCAAAACGAGTAAACACGCAACCAGGCTTTAGTATAAAGATAGCAAGTTATTTATTAATAACAGAACGTCTACGAAAAATACTAAAGCGAACCACGGCAAACAAATCAAAATACAATTACTCTGCAGAATGGAATAAAGCTCAATCCCCCGAAACACAATATCGACAACTCTAGGTTCTACGGCACCACTTATTTTCAGACAGAGGTGTATACCTCAACCCAGATGACACTCGAATATTTAGTGAGGAAGGGAGAGAAGAGATAGGCAGGTAATGAAGTCAACACGGTTCGTTCTGAAGCGGGTAAAAATGCAAGGCAAGAAGGCATTAATCACACTAGATCATACAGTTCGGCGGCCAGGCCCACTCGGTGAGAGGTAAGGCACGATGTCCTGGAAAGTCTCTACGGGTGATGCGTTCAAGTCTTAGTTAGCAATTTGGTTAGCGACAGGTTGAACCAGTTCAGAACAAAGAGTGAATAAAGCTTGGAGGCAACCCAACGGAACGGAGAGGAATCAGATACCTCACACGAACCGATCGATAAGGGAAGCCAGGCGGTTACGGTACCTTGTTGTGGAAGACAGCTCCAGCGGGGGCAGTTGTTCCTGGTGGTGGATGCACGACGGGTCTTTGCCAAGAGAAGAGATGCTCTCGTCGTCGAAGAGAAGATGTCCGGTGCACCACCAGGGAAGAAACCAGCCGCGGAGTGCTTCGTCACAAGGCACCACCTTTCGATCACGATGCAGGAGTAGTGGCTATCCGGTTGCCGGGTGCTCTGCACGGGCTATTCGACCACTGCGTCCTGGGCGATCAAAAAGCACAAAGAAGAAGAAGACTGATTGTTCCCACCAGCCAGGGAAAGAGACTCTCCGGCAGGGAGATCTCTTCTGTCGTCGGGAGATTGTGAGACGATTCCGCAGGGCTCCACCGGAGGTGTCGTCGTGCAGGTCGGCTCAGCGTTACCCTCGTCGGATTCTTTAGGTCCAGTGCCGACTTTCTGAAGATCCAGTCCCAAAAGCCCTGCTTTTATGCAGACGTCCCCCATTCATTCAGCCTAGCTTGTCAATCAATACATGCTAAGTGGTGAGCGGGAAGGCTCACCACCTGGGCCAATCACTCCAGAGTGCGACCTGAGTTGGCAAGGCAACTCAGTCCAGGGTGTCTAAACCCCCTCCCACACCCCTGAGGTAACCCAGACAGAATGGCACCACTTTGGAGGGTCTCTGTCCAGAGGCCCGCCAAAAGTGGAACAAAGGGCTCAACCTTTGGTTTAGGAGTCACAGAGAAAAACACAGACGCCATTTTACAACCCGAGTTCTGGCAGAAAATACCACTCGATAAACCTATTTAAGATAAGTAGATCGGTGGTACGTTGGAGATTAACGAAAAACAGTATCAATCTTCAACAATGGGACGGATCCCATAGGGTTATGCTCGGGGTCGAACATAACAAGTAGTTTCCACTGCCACCAGCCAAAACTCGACGAGGAGGGACGGGACAGTGCCCCCTCGAGTAACAGATCCAGGAGTAATCGAATTACCCCTACTAGCACGTCCACAATAAGATGGTTGGTACTAGTTCTGTTAGCAAATTTAGGTCTAGTAAAGCCAATGGTGACTTTACATGCCCGGGGAGACGGTAGTCAGTCCCCGGGTATGGAGTCTATGGTGGGGGGACCTGCTAGGGCGCCCCCGTGTCACGACACGTAGGGTGCGGAGTGACACACATAGAAAAACTTATGAGACCCTATGGAGTAAAAGACCCCATAGCCCATCGAACACATTGACAATTCAAAGGAATTACACACATACATGTCCAAGAGTGAGAGGAAAAGGGTCACACTCTTGCCAGGATGTAAAAAAACAACTCCAGAAATCCAGCAAAGCTGCTGGGGGACTCACTAGGTTAGGAAATTCAGCCTAAACAGAGAATTCTCCCTAACACTCGCCCCCCCCAGACTAAGGGACAGGAGGATTTAATCCACTCCTGGATGAATCTCATACCTCTAGTCGATGATATACATCCTAGAGAGACCATCAGCATTTTGGTGGTGACACCCTGACCTGTGCTCAATGGTGAAATCGAACCCTTGCAGGCAGATCGACCATCTCAGTAGTTTTGGGTTTTCCCCTTTAATTTGCATTAACCATCTCAAGGGTTGGTGGTCAGTCTGAATAACAAAAGTAGAACCATACAAGTACGGCCTAAACTTCTTCAGAGCCCACACGATAGCAAAGCATTCTCTTTCGATTGTTGCCCACCTTGTTTCAGGATCCTTCAGCTTGCGGCTGATGTAGCAAACGGGGTGCTCCCTACCTTTCCCATCCAGTTGACTGAGTACGGCACCTATCCCTACATTGGAAGCGTCTGTCTGCACAATGAAGTGTTGGCGGTAATCAGGAGCTCTGAGTACTGGGGCTTGGCAAAGAGCCTTTTTCAGGTTTTCAAAAGCCTGATTGCACTCCTCGTTCCATTTAACCTTTTTAGGGAATTTGGGCGAGGAGATGACATTCAGTGGAGAAGCTATGGTCCCATAGTTCTCTATGAAATTCCTGTAATACCCGGTGAGGCCTAGGAAGGCTCTCACCTGAGTCTGAGTAGTCGGTGTTGTCCAATTTTGCACAGCTTCAATCTTACTGAGCAAAGGCCTTATTTCTCCACCGCCTACCTCATGCCCAAGGTAGACTACCTTACTCTGTCCAATTTGGCATTTACTCGCCTTTATGGTCAGATTGGCTCGTCCAAGAGCCTGCAAAACATCTCTCAGGTGGTTTACATGTTCGTCCCAGGAATTGCTGAACACTGCTATGTCATCCAAGTATGCCATGCAGAAGTCCTCCATCCCGGTTAGGACCTGGTTTACCATCCGTTGAAACGTAGCAGGTGCATTTTTTAGTCCGAAAGGCATTACCGTAAACTGGTATAAACCAACGGGGGTAGAAAATGCAGTTTTCTCCTTGGCATGGTTGGTCAGGGCTATTTGCCAATAGCCTGACGTCAAGTCAAATGTGCTGAGGAACTTGGCGGCGCCAAGTTTATCCACCAACTCATCTGTTCTTGGCAAAGGGTGGGCATCAGTCGTGGTGACTGCGTTAAGAGCTCTATAATCCACGCAGAATCTAAGTTCTTTAGATCCGGCCTTTGGTACTAACACAACTGGGCTAGACCATGGACTAGTAGAGGGCTCTATTACCCCGAGATCAAGCATCTTGCTCACCTCGCCTTTGATGTGGGTTCTTACGTTTTCTGACATGCAATATCCTCTGCTTTTGACAGGCAGACAGTCACCAGTGAGTATCTCGTGCTGGCCCCAAGGGGTCAAGCCTGGTGAGAGCGAGAACAGAGAGGCAAACTGATTCAACATAGACTTGCACTCTTCTTGTTGCTCGGGGGTCAGATTGGAGGAGAGATTTACTCCTTCAATTTTTTCATCTAAAGGTAAGCCTCTGAGGAGATCCGGAAGAGCTTCACTCTCTTCTTCTTCCTCGGCCGATGCTAGCAGCAACGCTCCTACCTCAGGTCGTGAGACATACGCTTTAAGTCGGTTGGTGTGAAAGACTGTCGGAGCCTCCTTGGGGTTGCCCAAGTCCACCAGATAGTTAACCTCACCGAGCTTACCCACTACTCGGTAGGGTCCCATCCATTTATCTTGCAAGGCCCTCTGCCTTGTGGGGATCATAACAAGAACAAGCTGGTTTTGAGCGAACTCAACCATGTTAGCCTTTTGATCGTGCCAGTGCTTGACCAATGCTTGTCCAGCTTTCAAGTTATCGCTTGCTTCTGTCATCAGGTGCGACATTCTCCTCCGGAGACCTATCACGTAGTCAGTCACTCTGACTGGCTTGGGGGAAGGAGCACTTTCCAACCCCTCCTTAATCAGGGCCAATGGACCTCTGACGGGATGACCATAGAGCAGTTCGAAGGGAGAGTAGCCTACTCCCTCCTGAGGGACTTCTCTATAAGCAAAAAGAAGGCATGGCAATAGAAGGTCCCACTTACGTTTAAGGGGTTCTTCTAGAGCACCTATCATGCTCTTCATGGTTCGGTTGAACCGTTCTACCAACCCATTGGTTTGTGGGTGGTAAGCCGTTGAGAACTTGTAAGTTACCCCGCAGGTTTTCCACATGGCTTTCATGTAGTGGGACATAAAATTTGACCCCCTGTCAGAGATAACTTCCTTAGGAAATCCGACCCTAGTAAAAATACCAAGGAGGGCCTTAGCCACAGCCGGAGCTGTAACAGTCCTCATAGGAATTGCCTCAGGATACCTAGTAGCATGGTCTACTACAACAAGTATAAACCTGTTGCCTGAGGAGGTTGGAGGATCAAGGGGACCAACGATATCAATCCCTACTCTCTCAAATGGGACTCCCACAACGGGGAGAGGCACTAATGGTGCCACATTCTTGGACCCAACCTTACCAGAGATCTGGCAGGTATGGCAGCTTCTGCAGTGTTTTTCTACTTCGGCCCCCATCTTTGGCCAATAGAAGTAGAGCGAGAGCCTTTCCTTAGTCTTCTTGAAACTCAAGTGACCAGCCAAAGGAATCTCGTGGGCTAACTGCAAGAACTGTGGTCTGTTCTCTTGGGGTACTACAAGGCGTTTGTAGTCTCCAGGTGCAGACTCGGTCAGTTCACTATAGAAGAGGCCATCTTCCCAGTGCAACCTATGTTTCCCAGGCTCTAGCCCTTCCGCCTGAGTTTCTGCCTGACGGCGAAGACCTTCCAGAGTTGGACATTCTCTCTGTCCCTTACTGAAGTCCGCCCTGCTGGGTCCACCTTCTGCCAGTAATGACTGCAGCTCAGGATGGTCAACAGGATCCAGATCTCCAATGAGTTCTTGGCCTTCCATTAGCTCTTCTTCAGAGTCTAATTCTACCATACAGGGTTGTACTTCCCCCTCAGCCTCAGCCGGAGGTGGAGTTACGGGTGTGACGTTGGACAACCGCGGGGAAGTCTGTGTCAGCTGCATTGGAATATGGCCTGTTGGTTTCGGTTTAGAAGTTTTAGGTTTCCCTTTTACTTCTGTGTTCCTAGAGACAGCGGCCGCCATTTCCAATGGAGCAGGAGTGATTTCTTTCTTCATCATCTCCCCGAGAGTACCACGCAGGGTCCTCTCTCTTGCAGGTCTGGTTAGCTCCTGTAACCGTTTACTAGGAGGTCTGGGAGTATGCGATACAACTCCGAGAGTTTTTAAATCGTTACCCAACAGTACGCGTCCTGGTACCTCACTCTGTATGCTGACAGGTATCTTTACAGTCATGTCGTTACACTGGATGAGAACTGGTAATTGGGGAAGCATCTGCACAGGCCCTCCAGCTAACTTGGTGAGGCGTTTGGGTGCCTTAGCAACATCCTCAGCCTGAAAAAACGATTTATCCACCACAGTTATGCTGGCCCCAGTGTCCCTAATGGCAGGCGTCTCCTGACCATTCACCTGGACACTGTCCTTATAATACTCTTTAGTATTATCGGGGATAGAATTATAGACATCTAAATTCTGTTGTTCCCACAACCCCAGAGATACTAAAGAAACGCTGGCTGAGACTCCAATGGGTTCGTCAGCTAGCAGTAGAAAGTTTCCACTTGCCATTTGGACTTCCTCCTCTGGAGCGAAGGCTAAGGAGACAAGCTGGACCCCTGAAGGTTTACCCTTACATCTGGGATCTCCTTTCACGTGATCAGTCGAGCCACAAACAAAGCATTTCCCGAATGCTTTCTGGAATGGTGGCTTGTTCTGACCTCCTTCCGGTTTGGCACCAGAAGACACACTATTCTGCTGTGGTTTTCCCGGTGGCTTACCTTTCTGGTTTTGTTTGGGGCCCTCTTTGGAATGTGAGTTATTCGAATTCTCCTTTGAGTCTTTTTTAGGCTGTTTTCCCTCGTCCTTTTTCTGAGTTGCCCCAGAATCCTTGTGAGTAGCCCTGTTGGCAACCCACAAGTCAGCAGCCTTAGCTAGAGCCCTGGAATCTAATTCCTTTGAATCAGCCAAGTGCTGTCTGAGCTCGGGAGAACAGGCATCATAAATCGACTCCAACATAAAAAGATTTCGCATACCCTCGTAAGTGTTAACTTTGTAACCCTTAATCCATCCCTCTAAGTTTTTCAACCCTTCACTCACCCAGGTAGCCCAAGGGGTACCATCATGCTTTTTGAGGGTTCTAAACCTCTTAAGATACTGGGAAGGGGTCTTCCCGAATCTAGCTATCAACGCTAGTTTCACACTTTCGTAATCCGTCTTATCCACCTCCCCCAATTCCATTACCACATCAGTCGCAACAGGAGGAAGCCTAGAGAACAACCAGGGAAGCAACGCGTTCCCGGTGATGTCCTGGAGCCCATGATTGTATTCAAACAGTTTCAACCAATCCAACACATCCAATCTCGGTTCGTACATACCCACTAATTCCTTCGGCATCCGGGGTCTTTTGGGACTGGTGCTCCTAGAGGAACCAGAGGAGAGAGAAGCATTTTCCATAGACAACTTTTTCATTTGTAACTCATGATTAAGCTCTATTTCCCTGAGTCTTAACTCAGCTTGTTTCTGCTCAGCCTGGGCATTCATTCGTCTGAACTCGAGCTCTTGGTTTCGTTCAGATTGAGCCAAGAACCGTTTATATTCTAATTCGAGCTTCATTTTTTCAAGTTCAAAATAAGCAGGATTACTTGCGGGACCTGGTATGGGCCCCGTAGGCACAGTTGGTAAGGCAGGTAGAGGAACGGGGGAGACAGTTTCGTTAGCCTCGCCGTCCTCGTCAGCCTCGTCATCGCTATCATCAGAATTACGATTCAGATCAACACCATTACTGTTATCTACAGTTGCTGGAGAGTTTGGTTCCTCTGAACCAGTACCCAGACTTTGGTTCGCCAGCAATCTCTCTATCAGTTCTAACTTCTTGCCTTTTACAGGAAGATTCTCTTGTCTACAGAGAGCTCGCAGACTCTCAGTATTTTTATCTGACAAAGACTCTTGGCTGTAAATTTCCATCGTAGACATGTTTTTTGAAAGTTGCTTTTGTAACGTTTTGTGGTTAGTCGTCCTACAGCGTCGAAAAACACTCTAAGCTGTATACTCGATACTAATCCCACCGCTGTACACCAGTGTTAGGCGGAAACCTGTGCAGCTCCCTCTGGGACCACTGCAAAAGATTTAGGACTACAGGTGTTGCGATGAACCCACTTGGTAGCAGTCTGTACCACACAGATTCAATTGGTAGCTGTGGCTGAGCAGTCAGACTTCTCTCAAGAAAAGTTGGTCAGTATAGGGAGTATACAAGATAGGGTAATGCTTCGCAGCAAAACGAGTAAACACGCAACCAGGCTTTAGTATAAAGATAGCAAGTTATTTATTAATAACAGAACGTCTACGAAAAATACTAAAGCGAACCACGGCAAACAAATCAAAATACAATTACTCTGCAGAATGGAATAAAGCTCAATCCCCCGAAACACAATATCGACAACTCTAGGTTCTACGGCACCACTTATTTTCAGACAGAGGTGTATACCTCAACCCAGATGACACTCGAATATTTAGTGAGGAAGGGAGATAAGAGATAGGCAGGTAATGAAGTCAACACGGTTCGTACTGAAGCGGGTAAAAATGCAAGGCAAGAAGGCATTAATCACACTAGATCATACAGTTCGGCGGCCAGGCCCACTTGGTGAGAGGTAAGGCACGATGTCCTGGAAAGTCTCTACGGGTGATGCGTTCAAGTCTTAGTTAGCAATTTGGTTAGCGACAGGTTGAACCAGTTCAGAACAAAGAGTGAATAAAGCTTGGAGGCAACCCAACGGAACGGAGAGGAATCAGATACCTCACACGAACCGATCGATAAGGGAAGCCAGGCGGTTACGGTACCTTGTTGTGGAAGACAGCTCCAGCGGGGGCAGTTGTTCCTGGTGGTGGATGCACGACGGGTCTTTGCCAAGAGAAGAGATGCTCTCGTCGTCGAAGAGAAGATGTCCGGTGCACCACCAGGGAAGAAATGTTAGGCGATCCTCTACACACCAGGCCACGACACATCAGAACACTGCTCACATTCCCACAACATCTCCTCCCAAGCTTCGAGGCTCAAGTGATTCGGTGAAACCACAGAACCGAAAACCTCGTACCAGTGTACGGGCTCGATTGCAACCCTTTCTGCATTGGCAACTGCCTTGGAGAACGTATAGCAGAAAGGGCGGCCTTACGTCTTCACGCCGGTCACGTGATACGCCATGGCGTTCCCCATGTGATCTTGGTGGACGTCACATGATCCAGAGAAGTCACATGACCCAGGGGCGATCAGTATAAAGGTCTGAGAGACAGAACGCTCATTGCTTCTCAGCTGGCTTCGGACACTGTTTGGCGTTACTACTTGCTCCTTGTTACCTTGATCACGGAACTCTATCTCGGACTCCCTTGGACACCCCTTGGTACTTTTGCTTGGAACTGTTTACCTGTTGCCGGATATTTGGACTGCACCTCGACTTGTCTTTGGATCATCCCTTGGTACCCTGCTGATCTTCTACGCCTTTTCCCTACTGGGGATTCAAGTCAAGCCCTGACTCCCACAGGTGGCTACTCCTCATTCACGCTAACCTGCGGTTCTACCATTCCAGGGACCGCCGCATCTAATGAGCCTCGAACCTCCCTACTAGGTTACCTGGGTCTCCCTTACACCAGATAGGTAAGACACTTTAGATTATTTTGTTTACCTGCCTGTATTGTGATTGCCTGGTGCTTAACCCCCTTCCTTCTTGACAGCAGCATCGGTGTTCCAGAGGCTCCGTGGATCTGGGAAGACATCTCTCACCTGTGGCCTCAAGGGTCGCACAGCGGGTTTCTATTTTCGTTCCCCTGTGCGTCACTTGGGGACGGAGGTCTCATCGGTCTACACGACACTCAAGTCAGAACAGACTGAGAAGCCGTATAGTCGTGTTAGACGATGCAGGGATCCACGGACGAACCCATAACTGCTTTAGTTCAGGCAATTACAATACTAAGGGCAGATATGGCCGCCGCGAACACAGTGATCCACCAAAGGCTGGATACCATACAGAGCGTTCAGCATTCACTTCCTGCAGACCCGGAGTTTGGAGAGGGCAGCTCCTCCCCTACACCGCCAGTCCCGACTCCAATAGTCCTCCCAACTCCTTCCCCCCTGGCTGCTCCTGAACGTTACCAGGGTGATCCCAAGACATTCAGAACCTTTGTTAACCAGTGCAAGTTACATTTCTTATGCAGGCCTTTGGCTTTTCCCACGTCCACTGCTAAGGCCGCCTTCGCCCTTTCCCATTTAGCTGGAACAGCTGCCGCTTGGGCTAATCCCCTGTTAGAAAACAATAGCCCGGTTCTTTATGACTTTGATTTGTTGGTCCTAGAAATGTCCCGAGTATTCGATACTCGACACAAGGCACAGTCTAGGGATTTGGAGTTGTTGGAATTGACTCAGGGCAAAAGAACGCTGATAGATTACATCACCAGGTTTAATCAGCTAGTTGCGGAAACATCATGGCCAGAAAATAAGCGGGCGGTGGTCTTTTATAGGGGATTGAGTAACACCATGAAAGACGCTTTAGCAGTGATCCCTTCTATGCCTACTCAGTACCAGGAATTGGTTGATCTCGTCCTGCAGGTAGATGCACGCCGAGCGGAGCGTAGAGCTGAATCGGGGGCCTCCTCCTCTCCTCCTCTTGTTAATACTCCCGTTTCCGTTACTGTAGAACCTATGCAAGTGGGAGGGGTACGCAGTCCTATTACAACATCTGAGAGGGAACGAAGAAGGGTTGATAATGCGTGCTTTTACTGTGGCACCACTGGACATTTCGTGAAAGAGTGTCCTCGACGTCCCAAGAAGAGTCAGGTTTTTCGGATGGCTTGACCTTAGAACCGGAGACCAGGTCGAGTGTTCCATCATCTTCTCCGGGAACCCCTCTTACCTTTGCTCGTGTTCAACCTATCTCCGTAAAGGCTACTCTATGTCCCTCTACTGGCCTTCTACATGCAGTCAATATCATTATTGATTCTGGTGCCACGGGTAATTACATGGATATTGATTTGGCCCATTCCCTCAATCTACCTTTAGTGGTAAAAACACGACCGGAACCTGTCCAAGCCGTAGACGGCTCTGCATTGATTTCTGGTCCTGTTAGACATCAAACTGCACCCCTCTTGTTGAACATACAGGACATACACACAGAAACCTTAAGTTTTGATTTGATCACCGCACCTCAATTCGGTATCATACTAGGGATTCCCTGGTTACGTGAACATAATCCAGTGATCAATTGGCAAGCAGGCACTGTACTCTTTGAGTCCGATATTTGTCAGAATTATTGTCTCCCGATCCATCAAGCCCCTGACACACCCTCTCGGGTCTTGGGAGCCCTAGCACAACTCACACTGACGGTTGACGATCCAGAAGTCATACAGTCCCATACTGTTGGGGGGTTGGTGTCTGGGATCCCGCCAGAATATCTGGCTTTCGAATCTGTTTTCGATCGAGGCTCGTCTGAGGTACTTCCTCCACATAGACCTTATGACTGCCCAATCGAATTGCTTCCTGATTCCACCGTTCCTTCGGGCAGGATCTACTCTCTGTCTCCTTCGGAGGAACTGGTGTTAAAAGAATACGTACAGAACGCCCTGCGTTTAGGACACATCCGCCCCTCCACTTCACCAGCGGCAAGTCCTATCTTCTTTGTACCCAAGAAGGAGGGGGATTTACGTCCTTGTGTGGATTATCGGCGTCTTAACGCGATCACCAAGAAGGATAGATATCCCATCCCGTTAATCACTCCACTCTTAGATCATTTGACACATGCTTCCATTTTTACCAAACTCGATCTACGCGGCGCATACAATTTGGTACGCGTTCGCGAGGGAGACGAGTGGAAAACTGCTTTCTGTACTCGTTACGGATTGTACGAATATCTTGTCATGCCCTTTGGCTTATGTAACGCCCCGGCCACGTTCCAACGGTTCATGAATGACATTTTCAGGGATATTCTGGATGTGTACATGGTTGTGTATTTGGACGACATCCTGATCTTCTCTCGTGATCTGGATGACCATGTAAAACACGTCCGAGAAGTATTAACCCGTTTAAGCAAACATTCCTTATTTGCCAAACCCGAGAAATGTCAGTTCCATAAGACCTCTGTTGAGTTTTTGGGTTTCCACATCACCCCTGGGGCGTTATCCATGAACGAGTCTAAGGTCAAAGCAGTCTTAGATTGGCCAGTACCTCAAACACTCAAGTCCTTGCAGGCCTTTTTAGGATTCGCCAACTTCTATAGGCGTTTCATCTCTTCCTTTTCCACGATTGTAGCCCCACTCACGGCCCTGACTAGTCCTCGGGTACCATATCAGTGGCAGAGAGAACAGCAGGAGGCTTTTGAGACTCTGAAAACCGCCTTTACTACCGCACCGGTACTCCAACACCCCAATCCGGATCTTCCGTTCATAGTCGAGGCAGATGCCTCTTCCTTTGCCCTCGGGGCGGTGCTGTCACAAACGTGTCCTAATACCGGCAAATTACATCCAGTGGCATTCCACTCCCGTAAGTTTTCCAGTACTGAGTCTCATTATACCGTTACGGAAAAAGAACTCTTGGCGGTCATGGACGCGTTCCGTGTTTGGCGTCATCATCTTCTGGGGGCTAAGTATCCTGTCACGGTATACTCCGATCATCGGAACCTACAGGATTTGGCCTCCCTGAAATGCATTAATAGCAGACAGGTCCGATGGCATCTTTTCTTTTCCTCCTTTGACTTCCGTATTATGCACCGTCCTGGAACGGCGCATGGGAAGGCGGATGCCTTGTCACGTTCCCCGGGGTGGGTCCAATTGCCTACATTCCCCGACACTGTTCTCGAAAAGAGTCATGTGATTTGTCTCTGTACTCCCTCATTGTCACTGATAGACTCGGTTCGATCCTGGACTAGCGATCATTCTGACCAGTTACGAGAATGGGATCCAGTATATTCTGATGGTTTACCTTTCGTACATGAACGCCTGTTCCTTCCTACACCTGATACACGTAATCTTGCCCTTGAGTGGTCTCATGACGCCCCCTTTAATGCCCATCCCGGACAAGAGCGCACTTTAGACCTTCTCAAGCGTTGGTGTTGGTGGCCTTCTATGAAGCGCGATGTGGAGTGTTATGTCAGATCTTGTGCGGTATGTGCTCAGGCTAAACATCAAAGGGGTCGACCGATTGGGTTGTTGCTTCCGCTTCCGGTACCTCCCAGGCCCTGGCATACATTGACAATGGATTTCGTTACCGATCTCCCCAAGTCGAAAGGCTTCGATACCATCTGGGTAGTGGTGGACACGTTCACAAAAATGGCCCGTTTTGTTCCTTGCAAAGGCATCCCTTCGGCCCCTGTCTTGGCGGACTTGTTTTTTGAACATGTGTTTATGCTATTCGGCCTCCCTTCGGTCATTGTTTCCGATCGAGGTTCACAGTTCACCTCTCGGTTTTGGAGATCCTTGACGAAACTATTGGGCATTGATACGAGGTATTCTTCGGCCTATCATCCGGAGACCGATGGTCAGACCGAAAGGACGAATCAATCGATGGAACAGTACCTTCGTTGCCTCATATTGCAACATCAGTCCTCTTGGTTGGCCGTTTTGCGGCTTGCGGAGTTCGCGTATAACAATGCGGCTCATTCAGCTACTGGTTATTCTCCTTTTTACGCCCTCTATGGTCAACATCCCAAGGTTTTGCCGGTCCCTGATGCCTCTGGTTCTTCGAATCCTGCGGCCACGACATGTCTTAGGGATCTTTCTGCTATTCATGCGAGCACAGTGGTTCATCTCACTGAAGCAAAAGCCTCTATGAAGGCCCGTGTGGATGGAAAACGTCGTGCTGCTCCCCCTCTGGTGGTGGGTTCTAGGGTCTGGTTATCTTCCCGACATCTTCGCCTAGTGGGTTGCCGGAAATTGCTGCCTCGCTTTGTCGGGCCGTATGTGATCTCACAGGTTGTTAATCCGGTGGCTTTCCGTCTAGTACTCCCCAGCTCTTGGCGTATCCATCCTGTGTTTCATGTCTCCCTCCTCAAACCCTGTCCTGACTCAGTCCGTCTTCGTACCCCTGTTGCGCCGGTGTCCTTGACCTCTCCTGATGTTTTTGAGGTGTCGGCCATTTTGGGTTCTAGATGGTTTAGGGGTAGGCTCCAGTTTCTGGTGGATTGGACGGGTTACGGCCCGGAGGAGCGTTCGTGGGTTTCCGCATCTGATTTGAACGCCCCGCGGTTGGTAGCCCGCTTCCATAGGGATCATCCGTCCTGCCCACGGGGTCGTGGGCCGTTGGGGGGGGGCTATGTTAGGCGATCCTCTACACACCAGGCCACGACACATCAGAACACTGCTCACATTCCCACAACATCTCCTCCCAAGCTTCGAGGCTCAAGTGATTCGGTGAAACCACAGAACCGAAAACCTCGTACCAGTGTACGGGCTCGATTGCAACCCTTTCTGCATTGGCAACTGCCTTGGAGAACGTATAGCAGAAAGGGCGGCCTTACGTCTTCACGCCGGTCACGTGATACGCCATGGCGTTCCCCATGTGATCTTGGTGGACGTCACATGATCCAGAGAAGTCACATGACCCAGGGGCGATCAGTATAAAGGTCTGAGAGACAGAACGCTCATTGCTTCTCAGCTGGCTTCGGACACTGTTTGGCGTTACTACTTGCTCCTTGTTACCTTGATCACGGAACTCTATCTCGGACTCCCTTGGACACCCCTTGGTACTTTTGCTTGGAACTGTTTACCTGTTGCCGGATATTTGGACTGCACCTCGACTTGTCTTTGGATCATCCCTTGGTACCCTGCTGATCTTCTACGCCTTTTCCCTACTGGGGATTCAAGTCAAGCCCTGACTCCCACAGGTGGCTACTCCTCATTCACGCTAACCTGCGGTTCTACCATTCCAGGGACCGCCGCATCTAATGAGCCTCGAACCTCCCTACTAGGTTACCTGGGTCTCCCTTACACCAGATAGGTAAGACACTTTAGATTATTTTGTTTACCTGCCTGTATTGTGATTGCCTGGTGCTTAACCCCCTTCCTTCTTGACAGCAGCATCGGTGTTCCAGAGGCTCCGTGGATCTGGGAAGACATCTCTCACCTGTGGCCTCAAGGGTCGCACAGCGGGTTTCTATTTTCGTTCCCCTGTGCGTCACTTGGGGACGGAGGTCTCATCGGTCTACACGACACTCAAGTCAGAACAAGAAACCAGCCGCGGAGTGCTTCGTCACAAGGCACCACCTTTCGATCACGATGCAGGAGTAGTGGCTATCCGGTTGCCGGGTGCTCTGCACGGGCAATTCGACCACTGCGTCCTGGGCGATCAAAAAGCACAAAGAAGAAGAAGACTGGTTGTTCCCACCAGCCAGGGAAAGAGACTCTCCGGCAGGGAGATCTCTTCTGTCGTCGGGAGATTGTGAGACGATTCCGCAGGGCTCCACCGGAGGTGTCGTCGTGCAGGTCGGCTCAGCGTTACCCTCATCGGATTCTTTAGGTCCAGTGGCGACTTTCTGAAGATCCAGTCCCAAAAGCCCTGCTTTTATGCAGACGTCCCCCATTCATTCAGCCTAGCTTGTCAATCAATACATGCTAAGTGGTGAGCGGGAAGGCTCACCACCTGGGCCAATCACTCCAGAGTGCGACCTGAGTTGGCAAGGCAACTCGGTCCAGGGTGTCTAAACCCCCTCCCTCACCCCTGAGGTAACCCAGACAGAATGGCACCACTTTGGAGGGTCTCTGTCCAGAGGCCCGCCAAAAGTGGAACAAAGGGCTCAACCTTTGGTTTAGGAGTCACAGAGAAAAACACAGACGCCATTTTACAACCCGAGTTCTGGCAGAAAATACCACTCGATAAACCTATTTAAGATAAGTAGATCGGTGGTACGTTGGAGATTAACGAAAAACAGTATCAATCTTCAACAATGGGACGGATCCCATAGGGTTATGCTCGGGGTCGAACATAACAAGTAGTTTCCACTGCCACCAGCCAAAACTCGACGAGGAGGGACGGGACAGTGCCCCCTCGAGTAACAGATCCAGGAGTAATCGAATTACCCCTACTAGCACGTCCACAATAAGATGGTTGGTACTAGTTCTGTTAGCAAATTTAGGTCTAGTAAAGCCAATGGTGACTTTACATGCCCGGGGAGACGGTAGTCAGTCCCCGGGTATGGAGTCTATGGTGGGGGGACCTGCTAGGGCGCCCCCGTGTCACGACACGTAGGGTGCGGAGTGACACACATAGAAAAACTTATGAGACCCTATGGAGTAAAAGACCCCATAGCCCATCGAACACATTGACAATTCAAAGGAATTACACACATACATGTCCAAGAGTGAGAGGAAAAGGGTCACACTCTTGGCAGGATGGAAAAAAACAACTCCAGAAATCCAGCAAAGCTGCTGGGGGACTCACTAGGTTAGGAAATTCAGCCTAAACAGAGAATTCTCCCTAACACCATACAAGGGATGCTGAAAAGTCTTCCTTTCTTCATTGCTTTGTTCATTGCCAGCGATTTCTGTCAGGACATGCTACTTTGCATATTGCTACCTTACATAGAAACACACTGCAGCCCTGCAGACTTTTACAAACCTTGAGGCCTAGCCACAGGAAAAACTAAACATTTGTCCAACTAATTGTCATTAATTCTATCCATACTCCAGTCATCCTACTCATGTTTTATGTGGTCCTGTAATTTCTTTTAAACCTTGTTTTCATAATTCTGAATGTTGTGTATTGAGCATGTAAAATTCCATTTTAGCATGCATGGGCTCTTGACAAACAGCAGACAGCTGGTCAGTGAAGTCGTGCTGCTCGTGCTAGCACAAACATTGCAAAGCATGTAGTGCAATTTTAGCACAGGCTGCATTCTTTCTGGGAAGGGAGGGGGAGTTTTTGACTCATACCATGCTAAGATTTTAGAAATGCATAGGATTTTACATTTACAAATGCATTCAGCTAATAGTTAATTGCACCTTATATTTAAATAATAACAGTCTCCTTGAAGTGCCTACCCATGTCTGTGCATATGATTATATTAGCATAAAAAAGCCTTCCCAGTGCCCCTGCCCTCTTGGTCCCTTGAAGAAATCAAAAGAAGTCTTGTCTAATTCGAAAGCACTTGGGAACACTGGAAGGCACTAGCTCCTTCCCAACACTACTAACACAGGAGACAGCCACTTGGTGGGGGCATTACACAGACTAATCAAAGAAGGAGAGGAAGTGGGAGCAAGACGCTTCATGGCCAACTGGGAAAGGGAAGGGGAACAACACATGGAGGGGATTATGGATCAGCATTCCCAAATTAGCCAAATCACTACAAATACAGGACATTTGTGTGAAACTGATGTACCAATGGCATATGACCCCGGTTAAGATGGCAACATTCTCACGCTCCACCTCTTCGCTGTGCTGGAGGGACTTTGGGGGAAGGGAGCTGGAGGCACATCTGGTGGCAATGCCCAAAGCTCAAACGGTATTGGGAAATGATACAGGGGGCTGTGGCGGAAATACAGGGGGTGAACCCTGGAACCAACATGGGCCTGTTTGTCTTGGGTTTGGGGGGAGAGCTGGAAAATCTACACACAAAGGCCCAATGTAAAGTGTATGTGATTCTGGTATTGGCAGGGGCCCTACTAATAGCCCAGAAGTGGAAGTCTAAAGCCGCACCTACGGTCCATGAATGGATAGGCAAAGTATGGGACTTTGTGACTATGGAATGGGTTTCATATTCGCTCCTAGGAGAACACCAGGAATTTCACATGGACTGGGACCTGGTAATGAAACTCCTCATGCAAGATTCCAATAGGGCATGGTGCCCTAAGAGAGTGCAATTACTGGGCCTGATCTGAGGAGTCCAGCCATCCCACGACCCAGCTCAACTACGCAACTAGCAAAGATAGGGGCCTCCAGGGCGAAACAAATGGGAAGGGGGAAGGGGTGGAAGTCCATAGCAATAAAGGTCAACAATTCATGCCAATCTCATTGAAGGAAGTGACCGGTTGGAACAAGACCAGGGAAGGGGAGAGGGGAAAAGGGGGGAGGGTTGTGTTTCGATATATAAATTGTCTTACAACGTGTTGTTTGACCAAAATGCCAATAAAAATGTAAATTTAAAAAAAAGTAGTAGTAGACTTCTCCAAGGAATTTGTATTACAGACCGATGCCTCCCTCGCAGGGTTAGGAGCAGTATTATCTCAAATACACAATGGATTAGAACACCCCATCCTATTATGAACTCTTCCGCCGAGAAAATAACTACTCTGTGCTGGAACTGGAAGCCCTTGCCATCAAATGGGTTATTTTCCATCTTAAATACTACCTTCTAAAGAAACAATTTACACTCATCACTGACCACTCACCTTTGGTATGGATAAGTCAACAAAAGGACTCTAAACCTTGAGTGATGCAATGGTTCTTAGACCTGCAACCCTCCTGTTTCGCTGTGGACCACCAAAAAGGTAAAGACCAGACGAACGTTGATTTCCTTTCCCGGTTTCCCTGTGAAACAGATGCGGCTACATGTTACGCTCACTTGGTATCCACGGGGACGCCACCCAGCCCTGGTTGGATGATTTGCACTCTCGAACCCTCTCCCGGTCCCTTGGTAAGGTCTCTGGTTAAAGATGTGTCTGCAATATAGGAGAGCTGGATTCAATACCAGATTGTCTTTATGTTTTCCCACCTCCCTTGGCCTCAACTCCTTCCTCCCCCTTGGGCCTTCTCCTTACCTTAATATTGTAAAAGTTGGATTCTCCGTCCTGCTCCTCGTGGCAGGGGCGCGTAGATGTGGGGGCGAGCAGCGACCAAGTTACTTCACTGGTGTAAGCCCCCCTGTGGGAATCCAGGCCTGCTGCGACTCCGTAGGTTTGCTGCTTTACAGTCTTCATATGCAGTTCTTATGTTCCTCTTAGTTCGAATAATAATGTCTTGCTTCTTTCCTTTTAGCTATGGGAAGGTATTTTGGTGTTGTCATGCAGTTTGAAGATGAGCATGGGCCGGTAGGCGAAAGTGCGGTGTGCGCGATGCTGTCCGGTGAGTAATGCGAAAGGCGCTGCGCTGTTTCACCTTTTATATTGCTAACCTGTGTCTTTTCTCTCCTTGCAGGTTGCGATGTTCCTCGCTGAGCGCCGTAATGTTCCAGCAATGATACTGACGAGGAGATGACTACCCAGGTAAGAATTGTGTGGCTTTTTTCATTCGGGAGGAAACGTGAGTAAAAACGCTTACTAATGCTGTCTTTCTTTCTCCTCTTTTCAGGTTTTGGTATTCCAGGAAGCATGCGGTGCCGGATGATGGAGTTCGTACCTTCAGGTGAGTCGAACTTAAGTCAGCGATGGATTGAAGACAGGATACTGTTCCAGGTAAGTTTCGTAGTGTTCTTTCCCTCTCTGCAGGTCCTTGGTTTCAGGGAAACTGGCATCAAAGAACTGGACACGGTGAGCGTTACGCTGCCCACAGCAGAATAATGCAAAGCATGTTCTGCTGTTTGGGTGCGGTTTAAATAGTCTCAGATAAAGTAGTCCAGGTAAAATAGTCCCAGGCCTGCAACACCCAAAGTAGTCCAGGTAAAGTAGTCCCAGGCCTGCCACACCCAAAAGACTAGATCGCATAGCTCAGTTCCTTGTAACTGAGCTATGTGTGGGCCTCCATGTTGGCTGAACCCCCTCAAGTTAAATAGTCCCAAGTAAATAGTCCCATTCTAATGTTGGTCTTCATGATGGTTATGAGCCTGGCGCTAAAGGCCAAAGGCGCCAGGACTGACTCCAAGGGAGTCTTGGATGAGGTTTTAAGACCTTTGAACTGGCCCCTAACTGGAAGGCTGACTTGCCAGTGAGTGCCAGGGGCAAGATTCATGACACTACATCCCATAGGGGAAGGGCATGTGAGAAAACAAAGGGTGTCTCACTTGCTAGTCCCCGGGGATCTCTCTCTGAGGTGGCCATGGCACAGCCATTGCCTTTGGATCCAGACCCTGGTGGTTGACATGTGCGGGAGAATAAGCTGGGGGGGGCATCTTCGGGTAGTGAGGCAGCCGATGGTGAGATGCGGTATCCCCCCCTTTCCCTTGCCCGTACCCCGTCCGATTTCATAGGATTCTCCAACATTCCAAATCCCCCCCTTTCTACACAAACACTGGGCCGAGGACTGAGAGTAAAGAGGCTAACAGTTGTATATCTCACTGGACATGTTCTGTTAATAAGGTCAGGCAAAGTCAGGCACTTGACCGTAATCACATACATCTGATACCCATTAGCTGACCCGACATGGATAAAAGGCGGAACATAGAGACACACTCTGAGCAAGGTGGGACACGAGAAGGAGCACATTCTTCTGGGGCGAAGGCAAACCCATTGGAGCAGGATGACCAATCAAGGGATAAGAGCGAAGGGTAGGGAAACCCTGAAGATCCCTGCAGGAGTTTGTTGCCTCCAGGAAACCACAAAGGATACGCAGAGAAAGCCAAATCCCAGACAAGAAGAAACCTGCATTGTGTTTCAAGGATGTCAGCGACCATCCAGGGTGAACGGTAGAGTTGGGGAGGTGAGGCCAAGACTAAGACTATAGTATTAACCTTGACTCATGAATCAAAGCTACAAAGACAAGAAAGGAATGCACACAACCAGTGAGTTAGCGAAAGACATGAAAGGCCGGTTTGTGTCAATGAAAGATTGAAGCCGCAACAGTGTATCTCACGATTGAAGATTGCGAGCGTGATGATGAGACGCGAAAGAAAGGAAACGAGTAGTGAACTTTAACAGTTACCGATAACTGTGAAGCCAGTGATACAGTGTAGCTGAGGGGCTCAGCGAAAGGCAATAGCTCACACAAAAGCCTCTGCGAAGTGTTTGATGTTATAAAGTGACAAAGCGAACAAACTATGAAATGCGCAATGATCATCAAGATTAATCCTGTTGAAAGGGGAATGGGAAGTTAAAAAGTGATTGCTTTAAGAGAAAGATTTCTTTGAACTTTTCTGAGTGTTTTATGGAACTACCAAGACCAAGAGACATTTGGGCAAATAACATAAGGAAGAGTTGAATTGAAAGTTGAAGTGGTCCTGCAGAGGTCTGTGGAAAAGGCCTCGCACATTCAAAAGTCTTTGACATCAGTGAAAGGTCCGAGCTCAACTGAGGGAGACCGGGAACAGGAAATACGTTAGGGAAAGGGACGCCCTAATGAATGTGAATGAAGCTTGGGGGAGGGAACCCCTGCAAGTGCAGTGATTGCGAGGTCTGATGTGTGTTACATCCCATTACCGGCGCTGGTCATTGTGGCACCGCAGTAGGCTTTGTCATAATTTGTCTTTGGCCCCTCCTAAAATGGCCGCTGGAAATCCATGCTTCGTCTCCTCTGTACGTGCAGGCATTGCATGCACAGACTGGACGCCTGATAGCGATCACGTGAAGGCATATAGTTGTTTGGATTCAGCTGTCCGGCGCGTCGCTACTCATCCGCAAGATGCTCCGTAAGTTTAGTTTCCTAGGGCATCTTTTTCACTTACTAAACACCTGATACTAACCTTTCCCTTGGTCCTTTAGGTCTGTGGAATTCCAAAGCCCATTCAGATCTGTATCTAACCCTGAGTACTCGAGTCAAGTCTCAGAGGACGCCTCCCCAGTCAGAGACGGTTCATCTTATCGTTTCCGTTCCTTGAATGCCCTCACATTCAGGACCCATAGGTAGGGAACACTCTCGCTCATAAACCCCTAGAGAAGATAGGCGCGGACCGACATTCATATCTTTTCCTTACCCATAGATTCTGCACATCGCCGGAACTGGCAATTCCAGATCCTACTATTCGACAGCCGCATATCTTCCGGGCAGCGCTTCCATCTTGCTGAAACTCCAGAGCAGCTCATGTAGATTTCAAGGGTTCTTTCCGCAGTATTCTTTCTGGTTCAGAGTTCTTCTAGTAACCCAATTTACCTGCCCATCTCTCTTGTTTAGAGAGAAGACATTTCCTGCTATCGTTAAGACAACAGACCTCCTTTGTTCTCAATCAGGTGGGTGGTAGTTCTTGGGGTTTCAACATTTCTCCCTCTGGCTCTTTCTTTGAATTTATTTATCCTTCTCTCTCTCTCTGTCAGAATGCTTCCAAAGAATCTTTCCAGTGGCTACCGTCCAGACACTCCTGACCACGGATCCGAGATGCCAGCCTAGTATCCCGGTTCGAAGTTCAAGGATCGGCAGGTTGCAGTAAACTCCTCACCCATATTCATCACAGGGTTTTCTACCCCAGAGGGTTTTCCTGGGAGTGTTGACCCCTCTCCTCAAGGATTCCTCCAGACAGAGGGCAGTAGGGTTCTCAGGGGAATCTTCGCACTCTCCAAGTCACTGCCATCTGCCAGGTTAGTGGATTTCTGCATTTTTTGATATTGAAGTTAATCGATATAACAACATGGGGAGGAGAGCTGACTGAGCCACCTTGATCCTTTATGTTATAACACTGACTTTCCTTTGCATAGACATTCCCCTTTACACCAATTTTGTATAAGAGATAGGACAGGCATGAGGTTTTGCTAGTATAGGCCATTTCTATTTCATATAGACTGACTAGGACTGTGTTTTTTTTTAATTATCTGATGGTAGATACTTCTCTCATCACAGCTATAGGGCAAAGTAGGAGAATTTCCCAAACCCCAAGAATTTAATAAAGGTTTCAAAACTTGTAGCTCTTGTGTCAGTGTCATACTGGTGATACCATGCCTCCGTTATATATGGTATGAGGAGTGGGATATGAGTCAATTGAGACACATTGGGGGATCCTAAAATACCAGAAACTTAGCCACAGAGCCTCAGACCGCCACAAAAGAGTCCATAGGCTTTGATATATGTAGCAGCAGAGAGGCCACTATCCCTCCCGGGAAAAGAGGGATGAGTCCCACTGACTTAGTTCTAATTAATACCCCCTGTGGGTTGTTATATTAGACTGGCACCAAAGTCTGGCCTAGCCTGGGTGTCCTAGCAGCCGTTATAGATCCAGACTTTCGGGGAGACATAAAAGATATCTTACAGAACCATGGTGAGACCCTGTTTGAAATACGTCCTGGGGACAAAATTGCACAGGGAATTCTTGAGAAAGCTCCATTTCCCCATTTTGGGAAGAAACTGAACCCGATGAAACTGAGAGAGGTAACTTAAGCTCTGGAGAGGCAGATGAGATAGGTACCACCAGATCAAAAGGGGAACATGAGCCTACCATCCTTCCTGATCTAGCCTTCACCCAGCGAAATGATCCAGTACTCGCAGAGGCTTTCTTGCAAGTGATTAATGAGGGAGAAAGACAAGAGAAGGAAAGTCCCCTTTTCTTCCTGAAACAGGATTACTACATAGAAGGGAAACCTCCATGGAAGGCTTAAGTGAGATTCAATTAGTAATACCCAAAACCCATCGTAAAATCGTGCTACAGATTGCACACTCTCACTTGACAGGGGGACACTTGGGACAATCTCAAACCCAATCTCACATCAGTGGGAAATTTTATTGGCCAGGTATCCATGCTGACATAAAGAACTTCATTGAGACATGTGAGAAATGCCAAAATACTGGCACACATATTGCCCTACCTGCCCCTCTAACCCACTACCGATAATAGAAGTTCCTGTAAACAAGTTACAAATACACTCTAGGTTCAGTCCCGCCTGGAAAGAATGGAGGGAAATAAAATGATGAGAGTTTAACACTGAGGCAAATGTTGCAGCATTTATTCACTTAAGTGGGAGATATACGACAAGCAAGCTTTCGTAGGTCTCTCATTTCAATGTACAATATTGCATGTTCGTCTTATCTTGCTAAGTCTGCACAAACATTCCTTGTATCAAGATCTTATGTATGGAAATATACATTTCACGTCAGCAGTATGTATTACAGATTTATGATTCATTCTCCAGCATGGGGTCTGGCATGGATTCACATGCTCATGAATATTCCCCGTCGTCAGGCTGGGAATCCTCGGTAAAGAAAAAACCAGTATCAGTTTCGTTTCTGATCTGTCTTTCGTAGTAATAACCAATCACTGGTCTCTGCGTCATACTGACCACAGCCAATGACTGCCCTCTACCTAAGCACCGCCTCTGGCAGCCATCTTCAGATTTTTACCGCTAGTTCATGTGTTGGGATCCTCGTGCTATTGCTCTCGAGCGTTAGTGCTATTTTTTCACGTTTTTTCTCAAAAACTTCGTTTTTTTCGGTCAAAAGAGCCTCAAGCTCCACCGACTCTCCATCCGATCAACGGGGACCCGTGTCGGATTCGTCTGCGCCCCTCAAGGGTGAAGATTTCGTCGAGCTACGCTTTTGGAGGACTCCAGAAGCTTCTCAGGCCCGGACATGGCCCAGGAGAAGGGAAGCTCGACGCCCGGAAAGCTGTTCAGGGTCTGCCCTGGATGCCAGCTGCAGAGCGTCTTTAAGGAGGACGAACACTCCTTTTGTCTCTACTGCTTACATGAGGACAAGACGCATGTGGAGAAGGACTGTGCGTTTTGCGGCAATATGTCGGAGCGGACCATGAAGGACCACCATCAACATCTCGCCAACTGGCTGGAAGGGAAGAGCCCGTCAGGCGAGAATAAGAGGAAGAAATCCGAGCGGTCTTCTAAGACCTTTGAGGACGCCCGGCGACGGGGGTCCAACACAAGGCCAAGCACCGCGAGTCCGCTGGCACCGGGAGTGCCGAACGGTCGGGCTCTACGGGCGCCAGGCAGGGCGCACCCTCCCCGGCACCTTCAACCACGAGCCAACGCTCTGGGTCGGGTAAGAGGAAGGGCGAGCACCCGGCGAAGCTCCTGGAGAGGCCCCGGTCGAGCTCGAAGGCCCCATCGGAGGGGAAGCGAGGCAGTGTCCCCCCCTCAAGGATAAGGCGGTGAGCGCACCTAAGGTGGTGAAGGCCTTAATCCATCCGGCCAAGCCCTCTATCGAAACTGTCGCGGCGGCCCTGGCTCAGCCTGTGGAGGCTACACCAGTGGTGGCGACCTCGGGGCTCAGAGTCTCCCTGCCACCTCGGAGGGAGTCCTCTTTTGTGCCCATCGATAGGACCCCCGTGAAATCCCCGGCAGGGAAGAAAAAGGGGGGGCAGGGCGTCGTCGTAGATTCGGCTTCAACCTCGGAGGAAGAGCTGATTGAGGTCTTAAGCCACGGCCTTGGCGTGGAAGAAGACCGGCCCGTCGGGATGGATCCCGACGCAGATGACGACGACATCGTCGAGGGTGCCGACGGGGCCCCTGATCGCCCGTCGGATTCCCCTCTGCCAGCGCCGCAAGACAACTCGGCGGCCATTTTGTTGGCTATACAGTCCTTATGCTCAGAGATAAGGACGAGACTACCGTTGCCGACGGAGGAACCTCTCCCGTCGGAGGATCCTGAACCGGGACCTTCTGGTGTTCCCCCGCCCAAGAAAAGAAGGATTCACCCTCCACCTCCTTTTCAGCCGTGCGCCCCCTCCAGCCCTCCTCCCCGTCCACCCGAGGGGATGATACGGGGACTGACACGGCAGTGACGGGTACGGACGACGAGGTATACGACGAGGATCTACCGTCGTCACCTCCCACCAGGGCTTCTCCGCCCGACGAGATTGGATCGTTCCACTCCATGATCGCCAGGGCATCCGAGCTTTTCCAACTCTGCCCTGAGGAGAAGAAAAAGGAAGGATTCCTTTATCAACGGTGCGAGGCCAAGAGGAAGACGGTCCTCGCGGTGCCTCTACTGGACGACATTTGGGATGAGGGCCTCGCCCTCCTCAAGAACCCTTCCACGACGCCAGCTAGAAGAGACCGGTACGAGAAGAAGTACCGGGTCCCGGACGCGGCCCCCCTGTGCCTCCGGGCGGCCAGGAAGAAAGCGGGGGGTGCGGCCTCCACATTGACTTCCCCACCGGACGGCGAGGGAAAGAAATTGGACGCTATGGGACGCAGGGTCATCTCGTCTGCAGCGACGACGATTAAAGCGGCCAACGCCTTGGCTATCGTGGCCCGCTACGACAGGGAGCTATGGTACAAACTGGCTCCCCTGCTGGACTTCCTACCGGACGACAAGAGGGCAGATGCCCTGGAGAAGGAAGGTGAGGTGGCGTCGGACCACGCCATCACTATTGCGACGGACATCGCCGACACAGGGTTTCGCCAGTTGGGCAACGGCGTGTGCCTTAGGCGGCGTGGATGGCTCAAGGCTACGGACTTCCGTCAAGACGTACAGACCAGAGTCCTGGACATGCCGTTCGATGGGAACAACCTGTTTGGGAAAACAGTGGACGATTCCCTTCAGGCCATTAAAGCGGACACTGAGACGGCCCGGGCCCTTGGGGTTCTGCAGCAACGACGGACGCCCTTTCGGAGCAGCGGAGGCAAGGGCGCCTCCAAAGGTTCCGGCGGCGGTTTCTCCACCTACCGTCAAGCGGCCCTCTCGTCGTCTCAGGAGGACTACAGAGGACGAGGCAAGTCTGGCGGACCCCGCCGTCGTCGCCAAGGAGGTCAAGGCGGCAAAGCCTCGTCGAAACAGGATTGAACCGGCCGTGGGGTCGGGCCCCCACCGAAGCATCCCGGTGGGAGGCCGGCTGGCGAGCTTCGTCAGCGTGTGGGAGTCCATCTCCACCGACCGTTGGGTGCTGGACGCCTTAGCCCGGGGCCACGCGCTCGAGTTTCAAAGAAGGTGCCCGCGCGTCCCCCCCGTGGCCAGGAAAGAGCTTCACGTCCATCAGCTTCTCCTGGAGGTAAAGGCGATGCTCAGGAAGGGCGCCATCGAACTCGTCTCAAAGAGGCTTCGAGGCTCCGGAGTTTACTCGAGATACTTCCTTGTGAAGAAGAAGATGGGAGGATGGCGCCCCATCCTAGACCTGCGACGTCTGAACAAGTTCATCAAGGCGCAGAAGTTACGGATGGTCACCCTCCAGCACGTCCTGGGTCAGCTGGAGGAAGGAGACTTCCTGTCGTCGTTGGATTTGGAGGATGCCTACTTCCATATTCCCATCCTAAAGGGGCACCGAAAATTCCTCAGGTTTGTGGTCCAAGGGCGTCACTACCAGTTCAAAGCCCTGCCCTTCGGACTACGGTCGGCACCCAGGGTATTCACCAAGTGCCTTGCACCGGTGGCGGCGCAGCTGCGCCGCGAGGGGATCCACGTCTACCCCTACCTGGACGACTGGCTCATCCGAGCCAAGACGAGGGAGCTCGCCGTGGAGCACACGGCAAGGACCGTCCAACTTCTCACGGACCTGGGATTCTCCGTGAACTACGCCAAGTCCCACCTGGTACCCGCGCAAAACGCACTGTTTCTGGGAGCGAAGCTCGACACAGTGTCCCTTCTGGCCTCCCCGTCGGAGGAAAGGACCAGGTCCATCCTGGGCAAGGTACAGCGGATGTTGGTTTCCGACGCGGCCAAGGTGAGGTCCATCAAGTCCCTCCTCGGAATGATGTCTTCTTGCATCTACCTCATTCCCATGTGCAGGCTCCGGATGCGCTCGTTGCAGGAGTTCCTGGACGCGCGCTGGATCCAAACGACGGGCGGCTTCAAGGAGAGGATCACACTCGACGAGAGTTTCCGCCGAGCGGTCCGGTGGTGGGGCACCCGCGCGCATCTGACGGCGGGCATGGACTTCCAGACCCCAGACCACCAGGAGACAGTGACCACGGATGCCTCCCTGGAAGGGTGGGGAGCGCACACCGAAAATCTGCACGCGAGAGGCCTTTGGCTCCCGACGGAGAAGTCCCTCCATATCAACGTCCTGGAGCTCCGTGCAGTGTTCTGGGCCCTCAGGTCCTTCCTTCCGTCCCTCAAGGGCAAGGTGGTGAGGATCTTCACCGACAACACCACCACCATGTTTTACATCAGGAAACAGGGCGGAACCAGGTCCCCAGCACTGTCCAAGGAGGCGCAGGACCTGTGGCATTGGGCCGTCGCCCAAAGGATGTTTCTGGTGCCGTTTCATCTGGCAGGGATAAAAAACACCATCGCCGACTCACTCAGCAGGGAGCTGCGCTCGTGCCACGAGTGGGAACTACGGCAGGATCTAGTGGATCGCCTCTTCCGACGGTGGGGCACACCCCAGATCGACCTGTTCGCGACGGCGACGAACTCTAAGTGCCGGAGGTTCGCCAGCAGGTTTCCCCAGCCAAGGAGCATGGGCGATGCTTTCTCATTCCCCTGGGCGGGCCTGTTCCTATACGCGTTCCCTCCATTGCCACTACTGATCTGGCTCATCAACCAGCTCAAGAGGTCACGGTGCAGGATGATCCTCGTTGCACCTGCGTGGCCAAGGCAGATATGGTTCCCGGACCTTCTGGACTTGTCAGCGTCCCCGTCAATCAAGCTGCCAGTGGACGCGGATCTGCTCTCCAGGGAAGGAGGCGCCATCCTCCACCACGACCCGAAGTCGCTGAACTTGCAGGCCTGGCTCCTGCAGCGCTAGAGTTTGGAGGATACGACATACCGGCCGACTGCAGAGAGGTTCTTGCAAAGGCCAGGGCGTCCTCGACTCTTAAATGCTACGGACACAAATGGAAGAGGTTCTCTGTCTGGTGCCACGCACAGAAGATTAACCCTCTAAGGATTACGGCTCCCCAAGTACTGCTGTACCTGTTGACGCTGGCCAAAGCTGGACTGGCACACGCGTCCATCAAGATTCATCTTGCTGCGATCTCCCGATACACTAGAACCACGGGGCGGACGTCCTTGTGGTCTCATCGTCTGGTGAAAGAGTTCATGAAGGGACTGTTCAGATCGTTCCCGCCGGTGAAGGCTCCGGCCCCGGCGTGGGAGCTCAACGTGGTGCTGACCAAGCTCATGGGACCTCCGTTCGAGCCTCTGCACTCGGCCCCGTTGAAGTTCCTGTTGTGGAAAACAGCGTTTCTTGTGGCCATCACCTCCGCACGACGGGTGGGAGAGATCCAGGCCCTTTCCTGCAAGGCCCCGTACTTGACTTTTCACGACACAAGGGTGGTGCTCAGGACGCACCCCTCCTTCATGCCCAAGGTGCCGTCGGACTTCCATCTCAACGAACCCTTGGTGTTGCCTGTGTTTTTCCCGTCGCCTTCGTCGCCGGCTGAGAGGACTTTGCACTCGCTGGATGTGGCTAGAGCGCTGAAGTTCTACGTGGATCGCACAAAGTGTTTTCGGAAGACGTCACAACTCTTTGTGAACTGTGGACCTGTCAATCAGGGGAAGGCTCTCTCGAAGGCTTCCATTTCCAGGTGGCTCTCCGGCTGTATCATGTACTGTCACCGGTTGGCAAACCGACCGCTGCCTGGCCGTCCGAGAGCACATTCCACCAGAGCGATCGCAGCTACCACGGCGTTCCTATCTGGTGTGCCCCTGCTGGACATTTGCAGGGCTGCTACGTGGAGGTCGACGCACACCTTCACGAAATTCTACTGCGTCGATCGGGATTCCAGGGAGGAGTCCAGGGTCGGCCAAGCAGTGCTGTGCAACCTGTTCGCCTGAGGTGAGCCTGGTGAGGAGGTAAGATGGCTTAATGTTGAGTTTGATGTGATGCTTAATGTTGAGCCTTTGCCACCTCCCGTGGTTGTGCATGTGGGTACTGCTATGTATTCTTTATTCATGAGCATGTGAATCCATGCCAGACCCCATGCTGGAGAAGGAACAAGTTACTTACCTGTAACTGTTGTTCTCCAACATGGGTCTGGCATGGATTCACATGCGAACCCTCCCGCCTACCCCTCTGCGGCTCTTCACTTGGTCATACTGCCACTTCACGTGCTTCCAAATCTGAAGATGGCTGCCAGAGGCGGTGCTTAGGTAGAGGGCAGTCATTGGCTGTGGTCAGTATGACGCAGAGACCAGTGATTGGTTATTACTACGAAAGACAGATCAGAAACGAAACTGATACTGGTTTTTTCTTTACCGAGGATTCCCAGCCTGACGACGGGGAATATTCATGAGCATGTGAATCCATGCCAGACCCATGCTGGAGAAAAACAGTTACAGGTAAGTAACTTGTTCCTAATCTGTCCTTTAGGGGGTCCAGGGTACAGTTATGCCCCCCCAAATCATGACACTGTCTCTGTAAGGAGTGAGGCGTGGGTACAGGGAGTGAAAGAAGGCCGTTGCGTCGTGATTAGGTGCGTAGGTGCTGATTAGGCATAGTTCCTTGTTTTCGATGGAGCCGTGTATGAGCGCCATCCTGCCCTCGTCATCAGTTTTAGTGCTTATCAGTTTGAAGGGGATGGTCGGGTCGATCCATATCAGGACCCCCCTGGCATATGAGGAGCAAGAGGATCCAATCATGGTGCCCCGCCATGTCCTGGCTAATGTCTCCAGTTTATTCCGGGTTAGGTGTGTCTCTTGAATCATAGCGACCCCAACCCTGCACCGTCTCAGGTATGCGTAGATGCAGCGTTGTTTAACAAAGCTATTCATACCTCTGACGTTCCACGTCATCACTTTGATCTTGTCAGTCATGGGCGTGAGGCGGTTCTGCGACGATTCCAGGTGACGTTCGAGGTCCAGCTGCTGGCTCGTTGTATGTGAAGCTTCTGCGTGGTCTTGGTGTTTTCCGTTTCAAAATCTCAACATTGATATCAACACCCCATTTCCCTCCCCTCATTAACTGTAAACTCCCCCAACTTTGAACAAGTCCAGCAGGGTTTCCCCCGTTATTACAGTCCCGTTTCTGCTCCGTTGGACCACACATGGGTCTTCGGGTGCACTACGGGCGGGTAAGTGGACCCAAAAAAAGAAAACTACCAGGAGGTAGAGGGACCGTTGGGTCTGGTGTCTCCTTAAGGAGGATCGATCTAGCTGTACCTAGGCTTCATTATTCTGTGGCTAAGCTATTGTGAGCAGGAAGGATGTTCCTGAACTTGATGTATGTAGGCTTAGCGCGGCCTCCGTTTATTGTCATCAATTTCCGGAAGTTGCTGTGCATCCATCCAGTCTCGGGCCAGGGCTGGTGTGTCGAACAGGTGGGCCTTGTTATTGTGTATGATTTTTAATCTTGAAGGGTATAGTAGCATGTAACGCAATGCTGCTGCTTTCAGTCTAGCTATTCAGTATATAAATTGCGCTCTTTTCATTTGGACCTGGAAGGTATAGTCCGGGTAGATGGCAATGTTTGCGGAGTTCTTATGGATCTGACCCCCTGATTGCGAGAAAGCCAAGATGACTTCCCGATCCCTGTAATTGTGTACCTTTGCTATCATTGGCATGGCCGAGGTGCCCGGTGGCGGTCGTTTAGCGAGGGATCTATGGGCCCTCTCAATGGAGAAGCCCTGGGAGAGCTTACCCACGCCAATTTCCTGAAACAGGAGGTTCTCAACGTAATTAGTAGGATCCGAGCCTTCGATACCCTCCGGTAATCCCAGGAGGCGAATGTTGTTCCGGCGAGCCCGCCCCTCGGCCTCCTCAGCGTGATCCTCTAGATTGTTGACTTTTTGTTGAAGTTCGTCTACATCGTGTAGAAGTTGGGTCTTAACTTCGACATTTTCACAGACCTGGGTCTCCAATGCTTCGGTTCTGCTGGCCAAGGAGCGAACATCTTGGCGGAGGAGGCTCAGGTCAGCGGCAACTGCGTCTATCTTATTTTCCATTGTGGCTTGAAACAGTTTAATAGCTTCAAGGATCTGGGTGTTGCTGGGTTCGGTTGCTGCTTCCGTAGGGCTGGAATGTATGGTTCCTGCTGTGGTGCGGTCAGGGCTCACAGGACCACCAGCCGTGAAGGTGTCGATGGTGGTCTGGTGTTGCTTGGATCGTGCGCCCTTCACAGACATCTTGCCAGGGGTGGGCACCCCGCCCTCCGAGGGGCCAGTAGTGTGGTCGAGGGGTTTGGGGCGAGAGAGTTGGCGCAGAATAGCGCATTGGCTGACGTAATTTTGGTCGTGGCGGTGCTAGTGCTGGGCAAGATTGGTGTGTGGGACCCAGCGGCAGGCTGCTGGGTGTGTGCAGGGTCTCTGGTGACTCACATTACAAAGCCTACCCAGGCATCCGGTATTCAGGTGGGTTAGCTGGTGGTAGCGTATATGTATATTCTGCAATCAGTCCTTACTGGGGACGTGTTTATGCCTTCTAGCTCCTCCAGTTTCGCTAAAGTGCACTTGAGGATCCTGCAGCCTGGGCATTGCTTGCACAGGGTGTTTACTGTGCTAAAGGTATTCGGTGGAGTGAGGGAGGCCCACCAAGCAAGTCCCGCCTCTGACCTCGGAAGGGGAGCACAGGGGAGGCTAGAGCTGATGGCTTTGGCTTATGACGTTGGTTTAGTCTTTTATGCCATGGTGGAAGAGAAAATAAAAAAGAAAGGAAAAAACAAAAAACCCAAACAAAGGAAGCTCGAGTGTTCTGCACTGAGTTCCGCGGGCAGACTTCTTCCAGCTCGTCCGAGCAATGTGGGAGACACGGGGGCGGGCGCTACTACAGCACGGCCCGCCCAGGTCCAGGTGCTTCTGGCAGGAGCGGCACCTGTTGTCGTTGTTTCCTCTGAAGGGAGGATGGCCGCGGGGTCCGCCCGCCGGCGCAAAGGTCCGCCACAGTGTTTGGGGGGGAGGGGTGGTGCACAACTACGGGCCGCTGGAGCCCAGCACTGTCCACGGGCTCCCTTCTGGCTCCCCCCCTCCGCTCACCGTGCCGGGCTGTCAGTGGGGGTACTCCAGTGCCCGCAGGCAGGGCCACCGCACCCTCCCCACGGTCCTCGGGCTCAGGAGCACACGGGCAGCTCTCCTGCAGTAGGCGGGGGTGCCGCGCCTCCTCCTCTCCTCCACTCGGTGGCTCGTTCAGTCTGCCAGGCCAGGTCTCAGGGCCCACTCCTTGTTGCAGCGCCGGTGCACCCACTCTTCGGAGGATTCCGCAACCAGCATCAGGCGAGGGCTGCCGTAGCCCGCAAGCGACACCTCCAGCCCCAAGCCGCCATCTTGTTCCCACACTGATGGTGCACCACGGGCGGCGGCGGGCAGCTTTGTAGGGTCCGGAGGCGCCTCTGGCACTGCAAAAGAGGTCGAAGAGCACCAGGTTAGTGTCCGGCGCGGTGCTAGGATTATTAAAGATTAGAGTCTTGTTAAAGCCTAAGTATAACAGATTATAGTGGGCACATCAGGCGGAGCACACCAGAGGCACGACTTCCTCACATAGCGGCTGGCCAAGCCCCCAACTGAATGTTTCCTTAGAGTGGAATGCCCTTAATATGAAGTGACATGAAGGATCAGTCATCAGGAGCTATACCAATTCATAACATCTTATGATCAGTAATTAGGTAATCCAAGTGTGTATAGTAGATACAATGCCCCTCATTAGGAGGTTGGAGGTAGCCATGCAGCATTTAGCGGCATGGTTGCCTCCTTACCGCATATCGGGCCCGGGTTCCTCAAATGATGATTTACCGGCCCATGTCAACCTTGGCAGACCCAGTAATTCCTCGTCTGAGGAACCCGGACCCGGTCCATCCCCCTTCCCATTCGAGCCCCCATAGAGCTCAATGGAAATGGGGAAGGAGCTAACAATGGGCCCGTTTATAACGTTTAAAACGTTATAACGGGCCGTTGTTAGCTCCCTGGTCTCCTCACGGGACCCGGTAAGGACACCTGGTTTTACCAGGCGCCCATTGCGGGTCCCGCGAGGAGACCTTGTAATAGGACGGAATGGGTTTACCGGCACCATTACCGGTGGCAGTAAACCCATTCTGCCAACCTCCTAATGAGGGCCAATGTCTTCTACTTTATCACCTGAAGTGTATCCACACGCTCCCACTATTTTGGTCAGGGTCAGCTTCCATCTGTTGATGCATCATATTATGAATGCACTACACATCCCACAATTCTTTGAGGCTATGAGCGCATATGAGCCATGCACCTCTCTTTTTAGATGCAACGAGATTGATCAATGCAAATGTTGAAAAGAGCACAATGCCTATGATATGGTTACATGTCTGTATTTTACGAGATGTTCCACGGCTGAAATAAAAAAATGTCAATACAATACGAGACACCCGAGCAGTCTCCTTTTTATGTCTGTGCCCGTATCCATGGCAACGTATACGGATAGTCTCCTTTCTATGTCTGCGCTTGTATCTATTGTAACGCGTACAGACACAAACAGCAAGACATCGAGAGACGCGAGCGGAAGCTCTGCCGGATTAATACGTGGCGACTATATACAACTAGAGGTAAGCATAGCAATTATACTATTCTCTATGTCAATGTAGACCATATGATTACATAGCTTGTTTTACTGGGGTGAGTCATGCAACCCCGAGCGTGCAAACATAGGGTTCCACACACAGTGAAAGGGAATCTCAGACATGGCTGCTTTTCCTTTTAGATCAACACAGAACAGGACATTTAGAAACTGCGCCCGACTGGCCATTGACCTTTTCAAACCATATCAACAGGGGATATATCTATAGCTACGAGTGAGTATCCTTTTGCTTCATTTGAATTCATGCGATCAAGGCCATGGGATAGAAACTGTCACAGAGGTCCTTGTGTTGGTTTCTTCTTTTTCTCTCTCTTTATGCAGGTGGGCACACAATTAGAGTGCACCACGGGTCAGAACTAAATGCATGCGAGTGGCGCTGCCACTAAGCCAGTACTGTTTTTGGCACTTGCAACAGCTGTGGATGTTCATTCACAACACCAGAACTACTCCTGGCAGATTACACTACAAGTGAGTATCCTGGTATGGAGTTTCATTCATGTGACCCAGTCAGGCAAGAGAGTTGACTATTCACTGGTTCTAAAAACAGGCCCTTGTGTTTGTTATTGTTTTTGTATCTTGTAGGGGTGTATACAGTTTTCAATTATACCACGGCACAGGATATATATTAGTGGTATATCCAATTATCAAACCACCATCCCCTGATTTCCAGTGGAGGTGAGTTTGTGATGAGCAACACAGGGGGATGTTGCTTTTCCTAGACATTATATGTTTTTGAAATGATAAAAGATGACAGGTATCGAAACATTTTGTAATAAGTCTATTTAATATTATTTTATAGATTTTTAGGCTCAACCCACTCTATTAAGAGGCAACACATAATGGACTGTTGTACTCCGTCCTGAGGAAGGTTGACTATATTATTGGGGCAAGGTGTTTCCCGCCCACAGTGGACTACAACCGAAACACTTGTCGACAGACAGACATATAACCCCTGCAAGAAAAACAGAGGGCTACATTTAAAAAACTTAAGAGTTTCAAACATTTGAATTTCTAGTTTGGACTATGTTATGGGCACAGTAACACACCCATGTATGGAATATTTGTTGGTATGAATATGGTGTATATGAGATATGATGGAGTTATGAATGACGGGGAAAGTTTTTTTGTTGAGCCTTTTTTAGTATGTTCAATTTGTATTTGATATATGAAATAAATACTATGTATTGTGAACATTTGACAATTTAGTTGAAATCCTGTCACCTTTGTTCTATTGGTCCAATTTTCTTCTTGCAGTGGCTGCCATTACTTGCACCTCAGGGATTGGCGTTTGAATGGCCTACTGCGAGAAAGTTTTTGAGAAAGGTACCGTTCGGGGAGATGGGGAATACCACGTCTGCATGAGTGAGTCATGAGGTTGATAGGCAGTAAACATTGTTAAAAGAATACTGTCAACTGTGGTGTGTCATCCCTCCTGGGAGCATAGTATCTCCCAGGGCTCGTGCTAGGGTCACATGTTGGTGACCATGTGACTTTCAAATAATAAAAGGGACGAGCTCCTCTCCCTGAATGTTAACGGCTTGAATTCCCCCAACAAGCGAAAGGCAATTCTATTAAAACTCTGCGACGAGGAGGCCGCGATTGCTATGCTTCAAGAGACCCATCTGTTGCCCGCTGATGTATCCCGCCTTCGGTCTCGGCTATTTCCGCTTCAATTCTTTGCCTCCGGCACAAGCAAAAAAGGAGGTACGGCGATTCTCTTCAGGAAAGACTTGAACCCACAGATTCTGGAAACAAAGACATGCCCAGAAGGCCGATTTATAGCGATCAAATGTCTCCTGATGGGAGACTTGTACACCCTCGTTTCAGTATATGCCCCCAACTCTGGACAAACACATTTTTATGACGCCTTGGGCACATCGCTCGCCAACTTCGTGGAGGGCCAAACGATCGTCGGTGGGGACTTCAACGGGGTCCCTGACCCCACTAAAGACCGATCACACCCCCCGACCCCAGGCGACTTCGCCCAAGCACTCAGCCTCCTTCGTCTCTTTAGGACCCTGGAGATAATAGACTCATGGCGGGTGTTTCACCCTGATGAAAAGGACTTCTCCTTTTACTCGTATGTCCACCGCACCTTCTCAAGGATTGACCTATTCCTGATTTCACCTCACACGTTCCCCTCAGTTAAGAAGGTCACTATCGGCACAAGAGCGATCTCCGACCACGCCCCAGTGCTCCTGGAACTTCGGGTTCAGAACCCTGACCCTACCACCCCGCGCAAATGGATGCTATACGACCCAATCCTCAACGACATGGCCACCAGAGACAAGATCGCAACGGAAATAAAGAACTTTTTCATGGAAAATCCGGCCTCAGACACCTCATTAGCAAACAACTGGGATGCCATGAAGGCAGTAATCAGGGGCTCCCTGATAGCCCAGGGTGCGGCCTACCATCGGAATAGACGACGAACCCGGACGGCCCTGGAGCTTGAATTGAGAGAGGCCGAGGCACTCCACAAGGAGAAAGGCTGGTCCCCCAGAACACAACGGGCCATTCGCACGGCACGGAAAAGACTGGAAGCCCATTACGCGGAACAAACCGCCCAACTAATGGCGAAGGTCAAACAGTCGTATTATGCGAAGGGCAACAAAGCGAACAGGTTCCTGGTGGCCAAACTAGCCAAGCAGAGACGCAGCATCGCGATCATGGGCCTGCGAGACACCAACGGGGTCACACTATACTCAGAACCCGAGAAGCAACGCCTCGCGATTGAGCACTTGGCCCAAATCATGAAGGCAACCCCACGAAACCCAGCACAACAGAAGGAATACCTTCGGCAGGCAGAGGTGCCCCAGCTCTCCGACGCAATGAGAGATGAACTGGAGGAGCCCATCACGGGGGAGGAAATTGAGGATGCCATCAAATCTCTCAAAACACGGGCCCCTGGCCCGGATGGCTTCTCAACCAGGTTCTACAAGCTATTCAGGTCGCAACTGACCCCCCATCTCACCACCCTATTCAACTCCTTCAGGGAAATGGGGGCGGTGACCCCATCGATGCAGGAATCGACCACCATCCTTCTGCCCAAACCTGGAAAAGACCCAAGAAGCATAACGTCTTATAGACCCATCGCACTCTTAAACATAGATGCGAACATTTACTCGAAAATCTTGGCGACCCGCTTGAATCGCATCCTGCCGAACATCATTCATCCAGACCAGGCTGGGTTTATCCGGCACCGGACCGCAGGCGATAATATCCGGAGAACCCTGAACCTGGTGGACCTCGCCTCCCGGAACTCCCAAAAACTAATCCTGGTGGCCCTCGATGCAGCTAAGGCGTTTGATAGGGTGGATTGGACGTTTATGGGACACACCTTAGGGGCCTTCGGCTTCGGACCGGCGTTCCGAACGATGGTGCTGGCCAACTATGACCGACCTACAACAAGCCTGAGGATCAACGGCCACTTCTCGGCCCCAATCCCCTGGTCATGCGGGACTCGGCAGGGCTGTCCGCTGTCGCCCTTACTTTTTGCACTCACCATGGAGCCCTTCGCACAAACAATTAGGCGGAATGACCAAATCAAGGGCATAACAAGCGGCCCTTCACATCATAAACTTGCCCTATATGCGGATGACATTTTACTTACGATCTCGGAGGCCCCCTCATCGCTTGAACATGCGATTCGCGAAATCACCAGCTATGGCGAAGTCTCGGGCCTCACCATAAACTTCGATAAATCTTCCGCCTTGGGCATTGGCCTCACCCCAGCAGAGCGAGAACCGCTGACTAGGATGTGCCCGATAGTATGGGAAAGGAGTGCCATCCCCTATTTGGGGGTTTACATTCCGGCTGATCCAAAAGAGACGTACAAATCCAATTTTCCCCGACTTCTCAAGGAACTGGAGGGCGACTTGAAGCGATGGGGGACCCAGGAGATTTCGCTGCTTGGACGCATTACGGCATGCAAGATGAACCTTCTCCCGAGATTTTTATACATATGCGCCTCACTGCCAGTGGCAATCCCCACGCCGATTCTCCGAGGGATCCAGAGGAAAATGCTGAACTTTATCTGGAGAGGTAAGAAAGCGAGAATCCCTTTCAGAACTATGTTGGGGAGTCCCAAACTGGGGGAACTGGGGGTTCCAGACCTTCAGGCCTACAGAGTGGCAGCCCAACTGGCCCGGGTCCAGGCCTGGCAAAATACGACAGACCGCCCGAGATGGGTGGAGCTGGAACAGTCGCGGACCCCCCTGCCTCTGCGATTTCTGCCACACATCCCGCCCCCCCTCCGGTCCCATGGGGGAGAGCTCCTGCTTTCGACCAAACACACCCTTAGCACTTGGGACTGGGCGCTGAAACGAAAGGGAGTCCCAAGAGGACTGAGCCCACACTCCCCGGTCTTTCTCAACCCAATGTTCGCACCGGGCATGCATCCCCGCAATTTCCAAAATTGGACCAAAGGTGGGCTAGAAACCATAGACCAGCTGTATACAGGGGAGAAACCGCTCACTTTCGCCCAATGTAAGGAGAAGTTCCAACTTCGGGAACGTGACAGATTTACTTACATCCAACTACGCCACTGGTGCTCACACCCCCAAACCTTGCAAGCAGCGACCCGTCCTCCCACTGCCCTGGAACTCACCCTAGGAGACCTTCCGACTCGCGGCAGCGTATCCACCCTCTACAGACGCTTCTTAAGCGACTTCCTAACCACAAGAACCCGATGTATGGCCCAATGGGAAGCGGACCTGGGACACCCGATAGAGGATCGAACCTGGGTGGACATATGGACCCGAACACATACCGCATCCACCTGCATCACCAACAGAGAATGCGCATACAAAATCATGCTGCGGTGGTACTATTCGCCCCTTAGACTCCACCATATGAACCCCCAGATAGACCACGCTTGCTGGAGAGGATGCGGCCTCCCTGGCTCTTTCTTCCATATGTGGTGGGACTGCCCGAAGATCCGACCATTCTGGAAAGCTTGTCTAGAGTCTATTTCGCTGATTACCGGAACAATGATTCCCTTGAAACCAGAACCGATCCTGTTAGGAGCTCCAATTCCCGGGATCTACCCGCGCTCCGGACCCAGAGCGAAACTATTGACTCATTGCCTACTGGCAGGGAAAACGGTGGTGGCCCGAACCTGGAAATCCCCGGAAGGCCCCCACATTGCCCAATGGTGGACCAAAGTATGGGACATTCTGATAGCGGAGAAAGTAACGGCAGCACGAGCGGGGATGCTACATCGCTTTCAGAACATCTGGGCCCCAGTCCTGGAATTCGACCAGCGCTTCCCCGCCCTGACCTATAAGCCCGCCAGAGCCCTCTGGATCTTGACGAACCAGGAGAGCCCGGAGGAAGACTCATGACCGCTGAGGCTCCAGCCGGACCGCCCGGGTGGGAGGAGCCCGCTCGCAGAGCCTGTGGGACTGATAACCCAGGGAGGAGGATAGAGAGAGAAGACACAGGGGGGGTCTAGGGACTGGGGGTCAACTTGCTGAGATAACCTTTGCATATAATGT
Source organism: Ambystoma mexicanum (assembly GCF_040938575.1). Lineage (NCBI taxonomy): Eukaryota > Metazoa > Chordata > Amphibia > Caudata > Ambystomatidae > Ambystoma > Ambystoma mexicanum. Next base: position 854,432,393 of record NC_090934.1, read on the forward strand.
CTGTATTTATCATTCTGCCTTGATTTAAAATAAACAAAGTTAAAAAAATAAATAAATAAAAGGGACGAGCCAGTTCCAGCTCGGCAGTTGCTGTAATGGAGCCCTGCTTGCCGTGTGTGTCATTACTGCAGTGGATTGCTGGCGCTGCGTAGCATGCAGAGGGCCTGCTGCCCCAGGACCATCTACGTGGACAATGCCCCTGCTGGGCAACACTGTCCATGATGCCCCCCATGTCAGTAGAGCCCCTGCTGGGCAACTCTACATGTATGCAGCCACAGAGCCCTTGCTGGACAACCCTGCATATAGGTGCAGATGCCCTTGCTGGGCAACGCAGGCGCTGTCTTTGGTGTTGGCCTGGGTGCCCCAAGGCCACGGAGGAGCCTGTGTTCTGACAGGCTGACAGGGTACACCCTGTCTATGTATGTCAGCTGGGTGCCCCCAGCCGTGGTCTGCCTAGCCTGTGTAACCGCAGGCCAGGACGCAACATCAACCCATGCCCTGTTAAAGGATAGTTCCGGGACTTTTTTTTTATTGTCCCTACGGTTCGGCCATGTGTTTTTAAGCATAAATCGGTAGATCGTAGAAAACTTTCCTATGGACCTTACCCGACTTTTCGTCCATTAACGCACTCGAAATCAGCCGCCATTTTGTGATAATCCTATCATTTCCCCCCATCGACCTGGCTCACCTGCGTTTGCGGCACTAAATCATATCCCCCGCCCCTGAAACAGACTTTATCAAAACATTCATATTCCCCGCCTCTATCTGCAGGATCTAGTACATGGAAGGCACATGGAAGGCAGGGGGGTGAGTTTATAAATACCTCACCCTCCCAGGAGAATATATGGGTGCAGTTCACCCTGGAGACCCTGGATGCCTAGGCAGTTAGTCAGCAGCAGGCTGGCCTGTGGTGGCAAGGCGGCACGGGCCAGAGGGGGTCATCTCTGTACCCGGTGCCCAAAAGGATGATTTATTATGATCAACCATATTGATTATTTACCTATAACCATGTTTTGTATCAATAAAATCCAACGGCCTTTTATTGCCAACGCTTGAACAAAGTGGTGTGGTAAGTATTTTTGGGGGAGGAGGCAAGGCCGGGATGGAGACACACTAGATTCATTTAAAAAATCAAAACAACCATTGTTAAAATATATGTTGGGTTTTATTTTAGATCTTAATTTCAATTGAACATAAATAATAAACATAACACATTGTAAAGTTCCGGTTGCAGCACATCCAGGGAAAATCCTCGGTATTGTCCACTGTCGCTGGGGAAATGTTGTCTAATGGCAAGTACCACACAGGCAGGTATTACTCTCCGAAACGCGGTGTCCGAGCCTCCCGTGAAGCCACCAAGTGAAGCAACGATAGGCCACCAGCCTGTACCACCTGTGAAAAAGAAAGATGCAAACTGTATTAAAATGACAAAACTTTCTTATCAATGTCGATTCAGGTAAAAAATGTCATTCTGCTTTGAAAAAAATTCTATCTAGAAAATGCACAATATGGAACCAATTTACATGCGTTCGAATGATATGTAGATGTAATTTTATATGTGGGAGACGACCATGAAATAGTAGTGGCATCACTGACATCACAACCAGAGTATACTTACTCGTTACTCGGATTACGCGGACGAACAGTGCCGCGAAGTTCGTGCATAAGCACCATCATCATCCTCAACACGGTCCGTGAGAGGCAGGCTTCCCTGAACTCTGGCAGCTGGGTGATGCATTGCGGACTTGGCTCGCCTTCCGAAATGTAGGCCAAGCACCCGGAATTTTCACGGCAGCAGCAGTTCTCCTCCTCAGTTGGCATTAGCTCGCACCGATTGCACGTGCACCAGGTGGAGACGCCGTCCATGCGACATGGTCCAGGCTCTTTATCCGTTGACTGGTCCTCCCAACTGCCGTCCGAATCCCCATCGTTTTCGCGTGCTTGCCTTTCCAGTAGTTCTTCCTCGGTGTACTCGGGCTCGTACATATACGGCATTATTGTAGCCATTGTGTGGTAAAGAAAGTAAAATAATTTACAGAGATGGTACAGGTGTTCACAAGGCCTAGAAGCGGCGAAGGTAGCTGACCAGAGCACAGAAATGAGTCACAGAATACTCAAAGTAACACAGAGAGAGTAATGGAATCGAAAATCTGCTGCTGTGTGTTGTGAAACGGTGTGTTTATACTTATTGAGGAAAGAGGCGTCCTGCCATTTCCATGGCGACACTTCATTAGCTGAGGCGCAGCGATTGTTGACACGAAACGTACTTTGGCGTTGGAAAATGGGCGGTACGCGTCTGCTGATGTCAGGCTCAGGGGCTGTATTGTGAGATGATCTAAGACCCTGTGTACAGCAACAACTTTTTGGAACGTGAGCAAATAAAAATGCAAATCGCTGAATATTCTCTAAACATTTGATGTCGAATAAATGTACTTTACCAAATTTACAATCTTGCGGTTTGATTTAAAAGTACAGTTTCATATTCCGAATTGTGGCGCGCTGTGTTGTGAGCTGATCTGTGTTGGTTGCCGGGTTCTGTGTGGAGTCGCGTAGAAGACGCCTGGGCGCGTTTGCCTACGCAGCACAGTCACGTCACGGATAGAGGCGGGGAATATGAATGTTTTGATAAAGTCTGTTTCAGGGGCGGGGGATATGATTTAGTGCCGCAAACGCAGGTGAGCCAGGTCGATGGGGGGAAATGATAGGATTATCACAAAATGGCGGCTGATTTTGAGTGCGTTAATGGACGAAAAGTCGGGTAAGGTCCATAGGAAAGTTTTCTACGATCTACCGATTTATGCTTAAAAACACATGGCCGAACCGTAGGGACAATAAAAAAAAAGTCCCGGAACTATCCTTTAAGTATGCAGAATATATTGTACCATACAGACAACCCCGTACCCCCAGACAACATGAATAACTGACAGTGATGCAAATGTTGAAACCTGAGATGTTGGGAAAGTGAAAGGCACCATATTTAAAAGATCTGACAGGCCCTGAATACATTTGCCTGGTACAAGCACCACTCTTCCTCATCCCAGTGATTCTGGGAATGTTGGCAGAACTTGGCAGTCGAGTATACCAGATCTGTCAAATACAGGGAGAACATTTAATATTATAATTGCGTATAATCAGCAAACTTGCGGAAAGACCTGGGGAAGTGGATTATCTCATCTGGCATTACCAGATCCACCTTCAGGGAAGAAAGTCACTTCCCTGAAACACAATCACCACCAAAAAGTAAGGACATCTTACTTATAACTTTGCGTAACTTTCTTTTGGGAACGTTTTACATTTTACTTTCTACAATGGAATTGGAGAAGGCTGCAGAGGAGCAGCCAAGAGACATTTTGTTTTTCCCTTGTGATAGGCTTTGTAGCACTTATAGTGTGAGGGTCAGAATAGGTTTTGGACACAGGACGGTGAACCTTTATTTAGACATCCTGACAAAGACTGTCTCATTAGTTTGTTTTATTGAGGCAGGGAAACCCCTCATAGAAATAAGGCTAGTGGGGCATTTTTCCAACAGCTTTTATTACTTAAATAAAAGCATTGGACAACCAAACACCCTCGTGTCTCTCTCCTATGTCCGACACCTGACAGTATTTATTTGGATTTATATTTGTTTTTTAGGATTTATATAGCGTTTTAACCAAAGCACTGCACATGACAGAGAAAAATGTTACAAAATCAATAAAAGGGTAAAATGATGCTTTCCAAAAATGAAAATAATCAGTTAGAGAGAGAAGAACGAAGGTGAGATTTAAGACACGTACGGAAAAGATGAAGAGAAGGGTCAGAGCGGATAGGGAGTGGGAGAGAATTTCAGTACTTAGGAGCTAGAAGTGAGAAGGAACAGAAACAAGAGGGAGTTCAAGGAGGGGCAGGAGAGGTGAGCAAGAATTGGGATTGCGTACGCAATGTGTGAGAAGGAATATAAAGAGAAAAGAGGGAGGAGCGATAAAGAGGAGCGAGACCATGGAAACATTTGTAGACGATTTTAAGAAAATGGAAAAGAAGATGAGCTTCATAAGGAAGGAGAGCAGTAGAAAGAAGAGAGGGGGTGATAGAAGTGTGTGGTGGAAGAGAAAAGAGAAGCCAATTAGCAGAGTTATAGATAGAACGTAAAAGGGAGAGGTGGGAAATAGGAAGACCAAACAGTGGGTGGAGCAATAGTCAAAGATGATGCCCACATTTTTTGCCAAAGATGAGAAGGGAAGAGAGAAGAGGCAAGGGAGGAATGGGGAGGAGAGGAGAAATTCAGGTATTTTCAGGAAAAAAGAGCAGCTTGATTTTAGCAGTGTTTAGATGTAGAAAGCGAGAGGCCATCCAGGAATGGATAGGGGTGTGACAGTTAGAGACAGTAGTGTGGAGCAAATCAGAAAAAGAAGAAAATCAGATGAAGATTTGACTGTCATCTGCGTAGAAATGACACAATAAATTATAGAAAGAGATGAGTTCAGATAGGGGAATGGTATACAGTGAGAATAATAGAGCACCAAGAACAGACACTTTTGGTATCCCGTGAAGTAGAGGACAAGGGAGGTAATATGCCAGACCAAGAAATAGAAAAAGAGCAGATTGGCAGATGGGACATAACGAAGGAAGGACAGAATCAGAAAAGCCAAAAGAAGATAGTGAAGATAGCAAGAGAGATGATTAACAGATCCAAGACAATAAGTATAGAAGATTTCCTGCAGTAGCGAGCAGAAAGAAGGGTTCCATGTCATTTTACCGACACCTGTTTTTATGGCAGGTGTTTTGCCGCGAGAATATTTCTGAAAAACGTAATCACGTTTTGTTTACATTTATTTTTTCTGAAAAACTCCTGCGGCAAAACACCTGTCGTAAAAACGAGTGTCGGTAAAAGGACGTTATACCGAAAGAAGAGAGTGTTATACACAAGTGTTTCAAAGCGCGATGATGCAAGGGAGGGGGGACAGAGGGAAGACAGAGACAACGATTTTACTAGGCCAGGTGACATTGAGATTGCGCAATTGCAGGGGATGGGGAAAAGGGAAAGTGCGGGAGGGTTTGGCAGGGGGCAGTGCAATACATAGGATCAACAGTAAAAGATAAATAAAAACAATAGGTAAAAGTGCGACCAGCTTTCGGCAAGTGCAGGGGTAAGTGCAGGCATCAAGTGTCAAGAGCTGGTGGGGACTGTAGGGATACAGAAACAGCCCCCAAGTGCGGGGGTTGCCCGGGAGGCAGTGCAGGTGCGCAGCTGTCGGGGGAGGGGACCTGGGCCCAAGATCAGAGGGTAGCCAGGTGACCAGTGCAGTTTCAGTCAGGAGCTCAGCAGGAGAGAGGAGGAGAGAAAGCAGAAGCAAATAGAAAGGTCTTAAGGTGCTTCCGGAACCGGAGATGGTTCTCCTCAAGTTTCAGGGAGGCTGTTCCAGAGGAAGACCCCAGCCGAAGAAAGAGATCTACCACCAACTCACTGCTTGGAGAAGCGACTGACCCTGAGGGAGTAGGAGGCGATGAGCGAAGAGATCGGGAAGGAAGATATTTAGGAAGAGAGAGTTGGAGGTATTGAGGCGCCAGGCCCCAGGGTAAACATTGAGAAAGATGAGGCACAGAGGGAGAAGGAATTAACAATGGGTCATGGAGTGGGGGAAGAGGAATGGAGTGAAGCAATCCTTGAAGTAAAGTAGTCAGAAAAATGTTCCAAAGACCGAAGGAAAGATATGATATGCTATCAGAGTATATTTCTGACGACTTGAAGGAGGCGCTGAGGTTGATGCGATAGGCAGATAGTAAGATGAGAGAAATAGCACTTTTTTACAGTTAAGAGTGAGATGCCATAAGAAGAATGAAGAACAATGGCATCCAGCCCTACAGCCGGACGAAGATAGGGCAATCAGGGAGGTGTCAACCAGGGCTGAGAGGGTTTGCGAGAAGGAGAAAAAGGTTGAGAGGGAAAGAAAGAGTAGAGTGGAGTGCAGAGAAGTAGCACACTCTGATGAATGGTGAGAGAAATCATTAAGAGTAGGAAGAGACCGGTAGAGATCTGCAAGCGATGACTGTGTATTAAAAGAACATACATCACGGTGGGAGAAGGTGGGCGAGGCAAGACAGGGAGCAGGGAGAGAGGGAAGCTTAGGAGAAAGACATAAGGAAAAGTGATCAGAAATATAGGTTTGATGGCACGAGACAGAGGTAATGGAAGGAATAAAGAGAAAATTAGACTGAGAGAAGATCCTGAGATATGAGAGACAGGAATGGGAAGGTGAGTCAGATGGCAGGAGTCAAGAAGAGGAAGCAGAGGGGTGGAAAAGTGAGTAGAACAGAGAGAGAGATTAAAGTCGCCAAGAAGAAAGAATGATGAGGTAAGAGGTAGAAAAAGAGAGAGAAGAGAGTCAAGATCTTCATAGAATTCCAAGTGGGAGCAAGGAAGACGATAAATAATGAAGAAGGCAAGAGAGAGAGGTTTTAATAAGGTGGAAAAATTATACTCAAAGGAAGAGAAGCTTGGTACGTTAGTAGGGGTAGGAGAGAGAAAACATGAGGAGTGGTATAGATACCAGTGCGTCCAACCAGACCAGAGGGACATGGGGAGCGAGAAAGGTTCGTGGAAGAAGTGATTAGGTAGGTAGGAGTGGTAGAGTTGGAAGAAGAGATCCAGGTCTCAGTTAGGCAGAGAAAGTGGAAATTGAAATAAAGGAAGCGATCAAGTGTAGAGTGACCTTTACTGCAGATTGATCGAGCAGTAAGTAGGCCTAAAGAAACAGCGGAAAGAGCGTCAGAGAAGATAACAGAGATTGCGCAAGTTACGAGATCGAGAAGAAGTAGACAGAGGAAAACCACTGGATGAAAGAACTGTAGCAATGGGAGAAGGCATAATAGTAAGAGAAGGAAAAAGGTGAATGAGAGAAAGTGTAAGGGATAGGGAAAGTAGAAGGTGATTCATCAGTCACAAACAGGGGCAAACAGGATAAGAACATGCCCCTGGATGGGTCGTCCTTTAAAGTGGACTTCCAGGGGACAGACACACTAGAGAAGCCAGAATATGCATATGAGGGGAGTCACGTGAGCAAGTCATATTACCCTGCCTGATGGCGAACTGAAGGAGCCTCTCTGGGCTCTTCCAAGCAGCAGGGGAGGTCCAGTTGGAGACAGCAGCACCACAGGGACCTTGGACGGCTGTTGGGTTCTGGAGCTCCAAGGAGGTGCAGACAGGAAGAAGGAGTCCAGCAGGTGAATCTTGCCAGCAAGGGACTTAGGAAGACTCTGTGGGTCACTTGAGCAAGTCACGCCACCCGCCGGATGGATGGCAGTCAGGACTGCTCCAGACTGTTCCAGGCAGCAGGGGAAGTTGCCTTATTCAGGTGCTTGGGGAGTGGGATGCCATGATGGTTTACTGGCCTGCGGGGCTACTCCTTGCCTGTCCTCCTCTAGCTCTGCTTCCCAGATGGCTGGTCAAGATTCAGGACTGACTGTTGATCAGAGATGATTCTGGTGGTGCCAGTATGGCTGAGAGTCTTTTGGTATCATCTTCTGCTTGACCTGGCAGTGGCTACTGGTTGGTTCCTGCCCTCTTCTCTGTGCCCTCTCAGGAAGATTCTGAGGATTCCTGCATTCCACATCCAGTGTTGATGGCTTGGAAATTTAGAGGCAGGGGTTGCATAGGCAACTGGCTCTGTCTATAAAAAAAAAAATAGAGGAGGTCCTCTAAACTTAAGCTGTATGATAAACATTTGAGGAACATTGTACTATGGTGTGCCAAGAAGTCGGTCAAGGCAGTAGATTGGCACGTGCCAATGATTCTTCAATTTTACAAGAAGGCTTGGATATGGGCCTGGCTGTGTCTTCGTTATGGGTTCAGTGGGGGGCTATTCAGTCTTTTCAGGGGCATTGGGTTCTGGGTACTGGATGTGACCGCTGATGGCTCGGCTACTGAAAGGTTTCTTGTTTGCCAGACCCGTAATGTACACCGGGGTACATTGTGGGGTCTTCCTCTGATGGTGCGTGCTTTGGAGGACTCTGCTTTTTTCAACGGGTGGAGTCAGTGGACATCAGTTCCAAACTTGGAAGTCTGTGTTTCTCGTGGCTATTACATCAGTCCGCAGGTTGGGAGAGATTGGAGTGCTGCTGTGTTTGGTTCGATTTCTGTGAGTCCAGTCGGTGCACTTATTCTCTGGTGTGATCCACAAGGCCTAGTAAGATCTTTCCCCTTCTTTGTCTTGTTGCGCCTAGAAACACTTGTGTACAGGCACGTTATAAATTACTTATCATCTTGTATATCATATCTGCGGTTCCTTCTGACGGTTCTCTTTAAATTTCACCATGCACAGGATATTGTTTTGCCGTCCTTTTTCCCCAAAACGGCATCTCGGGAGGAGGAGCATTGGCCCAATTAGGATGTCAAGAGGTCTATCTTGACATATGTGGACAGGACTGCCTCTATTTAGGTAGTCGGACAGTTTGTTTGTTACATTTGAGGGTCCAAAGCCTGGCATGAGGGCCTAGGTCCCTACTATTAGCCAATGGATTTGGCACGCGATTGCATTGACCTATTCAGAAGCATAGGTTCCCTTCTCAGCCTCTATTCACATATATGCCAAGTTTTCCAGTCATATGTTTGGCACCTCAAGCCAGCCCAGTTTCCCCATTGCATTCTGGGACATGTAGTTTAATTCCCCCCCGTTTAAGTATGGGCCTACAAGTCCCAGCATGCAATCGGGAAAACAGGACTGGCTCGGGGTTTCATGCAAGGAACTGGGAAACCTGGCAGTTATGTATTCAGGGTCACTGCACTAGTGATGGCGGTGCCCTGGCAGAGGTGCAGAGAGTGACTATTACGGACATCTGTGGGGTAGTGACCTGTGCCGACCTGAATACTTTTACCAGACACTATCGCCTCAACTTTCATAGGCAGGGTTTGAACTCCTTCGGGAGGGGGTGTTGAGTGCAGGTACACATCTTCAAGGCAGATTTTTTTTTGTTGTGGCTGGTAATACATTGGTGACAGGGTGTTGGAGCGTCAGTCTGGTTGGTCTGTGTTTTTATTCATGGATCCTTTTTTTCACTGCTATTTTTATGCCTCACAATAAGTGGTGGGACGAGGTTGAGGGACGTGGTGTAACAAGCTGGTTACTTACTAGTAATCTTCATTACTCCTAGTCCTGCTCTTTCTTGCCACAGAACATTCAACCTGCCTCTTCCACCCTGGTGAGTAGTAAAAAAGTCCATGGGGTGTTATGGGGTATTAAACTGATACATTGTGGTGGCTGGGAGTGTTATGTTCTCAATAGAGAGGGGTGGGACATGTATGTTGTACTGAAAAGATAACATGGATTCCTGATGGGTAGGTTGTGACCTCACACGTAAGTACTGTGATGAGGAACTGTAGGACTAGGAGTAATGAAGATTATCAATAAGTACTGATAGCACTGCATGTCCACCTAGGACAAGTGCCACAGTTTACTGTTCACTCCAACTTCTAATTTATAAAACCTTTGGCCAGCAGCGGATCAGATAATTAAAAAAACGAATCAATGGGCCTCATTCCGAGTATGGCGGTAAGGGATAGCGGCCACCGCTAACGAGAGCGGTGGCGGTAATCCCTTACCGCCATACTCCGAGTTCCCTTTGCGCCATGGAGGTTTTAACACCTGCTTTTAGCAGGTGTTAAAAACCATGGCGCTAAGGGACCTTGATGTTAATTACGCCACCGTAATTTACGGTGGCGTAATTAACGCCTTCCCCACTCCCATTATGCCCTATGGGGCAAGAATGGGAATGGGGAAGGGTAAATGGGGATTGGGGAATTACCGCCCCGCCAACCTTGGAATGGGGCGGTAATTCCGCCATCCACCAAGGCGCTGCCGGTCCGGGTACGGCGTCAACCAAGGCGTTAATAGCGCCATTGGTTAGCGCCGTACTCGGAATGAGGCCCAATTTCTTATAAGGACTCCTGATGCTATTTGCTGCATTAATAATACCAGCAGCAGTTATGTAACATTTTAAAGGACTTCACAGTATGTAACAAGACATGCAAACAAGCAAACACTTCTGATGTGCATAAGATACATATGAAACGATATATAATTTGTCCACCCCGCTTACAAAAGGTAGCAAAAGAGAGGATGACCCTTTTTGTCTGCAAACCCTGCTGACTGCATAAAAAAACAACCCTTGGCAATGCCAACAGTGAGTTTGGGCTTTTGTGTAGGCATGGTAAATGCATTTTCCAGGCACTGCCGTAATGGCATTAACTGCCCCTCAATGGTAGAAGCTGAAAAATGGATAGAGTACCAGGGCAAATGTTATGTTATGTTACTTGACATTTATATAGCACCTTATGTATCATTGGTATGACCTCAAAGCGCTGGTTGGTTGAACGCCCTCGGGAACCGCAGTTCAAGTCAGTAGAGAGAGAGAGTGTTGTATGGTGCGTGGGCGCACCCAATATGTGTGCAGCTGGTGTGGTTATTGCATGATAGCTGCTTCTTAGCAGTAGGTGTGGTGCTGAGGAAATCAGTTGGATGTGTTCAGTCTGGAGGGTGGACACCCAGACTGAGTTCTGGCTGCGTTAGGCCTGAGGAGATGCCTAAGATAGCGGTATGTGCTCAGTTAGCTGTGTTTTATTAGGATGATGAGGTGTTCGTGGGGTCATGTTAGTATGAGAATAGCTAGGCCAAATGCGTCATAGCATAGCTGTGTTCTGGTTGAATGATGGTGTATAGGAGAGAGTAAGCATAGTAGTGTGATATGGTGGTTATAAGCAAAGCGCCTGTGACCAAGCACGAGAGCAGGACAGGGGCCATACGTAGTGGCACTCGTATATAAAGCGAGAGAATGGATAGGGTAAACATGTGATACAGATAACATGGGGATACAGGTACATAGCATATACATAGCATAAATAGGAGATACAGAGATATACAGAGATATATCCACTCCATCCAATCCATCTACTCTGTTCTTTCCATCCACTCTATCCTTTCCATCCACTCCATTCACTCTATCCGCTCCATCCGCTCCATCCTCTCCATCCACTCATCCTTTCCATCCACACCATCCACTCCATCCACTTCAACCACTCCATCCTTTCCATCCACTCCATCCTTTCCATCCACTCCATCCACTCCGCCCCTGCCATCCACTCCATCCTTTCCATCCAGCCCAACCCCTACCATCCACCTCATCCTTTCCATCCATCCCATCCCCTATATCTTTTCCATACACTCCATCCATTCCATATTAATTGTATCCACTCTATCTTTTCCATAAACTCTGTCCGTTCTATATTCATTCTATCCACTCTATCGTTTCCATACACTCCATCCGTTCTATATCTCCACCCGTTCCACCCGTTTCCTTCCTTTTCCATCTGCTCCACCCGTTCCCTTCCTTTTCCATCCGCTTCGTCCGTTACATCTGCTCCATCCGCTCCGTCGGTTCCGTCCGTTCCATCCCACCCTCTTCGTCCGTTCCATCCACTCTGTCCGTTACATCCACTCCATCCGTTCAATTCACTTCATCCATTCCGTCCATTATATTCGTTCCATCTACTCCATCCGTTCAATTCACTTCATCCATTCCGTCCATTCTATCCGTTAAATTCACTTCATCCATTCCGTCCATTCTATCCGTTCAATTCTCTTCGTCCATTCCATCCACTCCATCTATTCCATTTCATTCATTTTATTCCCTCCGTCCGTTCCATCCACTCCATCCGCTCCATTCACTCCATCCGTTCCATCCTATCTATTCATTCCATCTACTCTAGCCTTTCCATCCACTTTGTCTGATTCATCCACTTCATCCGTTCGATCCACTTCATCCGTTCCATCCACTTCATTCAATCCCTCCACTTCATTCGCGCCATCCGTTCAGTTCACTTCATCCATTCTGTCCATTCTATACGATCCATCTACTCTATCCTTTCCATCCACTACGTCTAATCCATCCACTTCATTCGCTCCATCCACTTCATTCGCTCCATACACTCCATCCGTTCAGTTCACTTCATCCGTTCCGTCCATTCTATCCGTTACGTCCATTCTATTAGTTCCATCTACTCTATCCTTTCTATCCACTTCGTCTGGTTCAATCCCTCATCCGTTCCATCCACTCTATCCATTCCATCCACTCTATCTGTTCCATCCACTCTATCTGTTTCATCTACTCGATCTGTTTCATCTACTCGATCTGTTCCATCTACTTCATCTGTTCCATCTACTTCATCTGTTCCATCTATTTCACTTACTCTATCCGTTTCACTCAGTCTATCCGTTTTAGTCTATCTGTTCTATCGACTCCCTTTGCTCTTTTATTTTTCTTTGTTCAAACAACTTTCTGTTTATTGTGGTTATTCATTCAATTTGCTCTAAGCGTCGATTCTTTAGGGGAAGAGCCATGTTTTCAGTAATTTGCGGAAAGACAGGTAGTCTTCGGTGTGTCGAATGTCTGGTGGAAGCGAGTTCCATAGAGTGGGAGCCAAGGCTGAGAATGATGATCCTCCTAATCAGACTGAGTTGGTGTTTGGTATCACTAAAAGGAGGGCAGAGCTTGATCTTAGAGTGTTGGTGGGTGGTAGGGTTTTAGCTTGTTCTGTAGGTATTGAGGGCCAGTTTTATGCATTGCTCAGTGGGAGATGCATAAGGTTTTGAAAGTCACCTTTCGTCCAACCGGGAGCTAGTGGAGAGTTCTGAGAGCTGGAGAGGTGTGGTCTCTTGGGCCAAGTGCTAGAAGCAATTTGGCTGCAGCGTTTTGTGCTCTTTGTAGTTTAATGAGGTGGTATGCTTGGACCCCGAGGTAGAGGGAGTTGGAATAGTCCAGTCTCCACATTACAATAGATTGGACAGCGGCAAATCTGTTGGCAAAGAGGTACGGAAAAATGCGTTTAAGAATTTTGAGGTGGTAATGGCAGGAGTTAGAGACGTTGTTGATTTGGCGAGAGAGGATTAGGTCAGATTCGAGAGTGCATCCAAGGTTTTTTACTGTGGTCGAGGTAGTTGGTGGATTGCCCATGGATGATGGCTATGGTAGAGGGTGTGGGAGAAGCTTGGTGTTTTGCCGCACACCATGATTTTGGTTTTAGTGGGGTTTAGGCGGAGGTGGTTTGTGGTCATCCAGCGATCAATGTCAAGGGGGCAGGCTGCGAGGTCGGGCTGACAGTTGGGTTTTGAGTTGAGTAGTTTTAGGATCAATCGTGTGTCATTGGCATAGTTATAGCACAGGATATTGTGCGGACGGATTATTCCTGGGAGGGTGGACATATAGAGGTTGAACAGGGGGGCTGAAAGGCATGCTCCTTGTGTAACTCCGGTATTGTCTGGTCGGGCGGCGGAAGCAAAGGTGGAGAGGAGGGTTATTTATTTGTTTTCAATTGTTGAGGAAGGATGCTATCCACTTGAAAGCGTTTCCCCGGATTCCTAGAGAGTAGAGGCGGTCGGGGAGGATTGAGTGGTTGATTGTGTCAAAGGCGGCAGATAGGTCTAGAAGGATTAGTGCAGCGCATCCCGCAGAGTCTGCAGTGTTCTTAAGGTCGTCCCAGATTGAGGTCAGAGTGGTTTCGGTTCTGTTGTCGAGGTCTGAAGCCTGATTGTGCAGGGTCTAGGAGATTGTTGGATTTGACAAAGGCATTTAGTTGGGAGTATGCGGTTCGATCGATGAGTTTAGCAAGGAACCTTGTGTTTGAGATGGGGGGGTAGTTTTTGGGGTCGAGAGGGTCGAGGGAAGTTTTTCTTAAAAGAGGTTTGACATGAGCAGTTTTGAAGGCATCTGGGAAGATTCCCGAGGAGAGGGAGTCATTTATGATGGTTCTTGCATGCTCTCCTGCGCAGGTGGATGAGAATATTTCTTTGAGCATTGAGGCGGGGCAGGGGACTAGGGGGGAGCCAGATGGTTTCCGGGCAGAGAGAAGTTTGAGAAATCAGTCTCTTGATATTGGTGTGAACGAGTCGAAGGTGGGTTGGGTAGTAGTTGCTGTGGCAGGCGGGGGACGGGGGGTGACTGGTGGGGCGGGTGGATTACGTGGCGGGGACATGAGGGCCAGTTTGTTGTTGAGAGAATTTGTTCTGTCGAGAGCAGTGGTGTAGAAGTGGAGAGAGAGAGAGAGATAAAGAGAGAGTCGCAGAGTGACTGAGATGCGGTCGATAGGGTGGTGGTACAGGTTGGTTTGGTGAATTCAGAATTCATTTTGTGGAGTTCCTTGCTGGGGTTTTCACAGTTGAGAATTCGAGAGTTGTAGTGGAATTTTTTTGCTTTTCGGATTTTGGCTTTGTAGTGGCGATGGTGTCGGGCCAGGGTGGATCTACTTAGGTTGGTTTTATCTTGCTGCCATTTGCATTCGAGGGATTTATACAGTTGTTTTGCAGTCTTGAGTTCTGGTGTAAACCATCTGGGATAAGGGCCACAGCGAGCAGAGGATTGGCAAGTGGGGTTGAGCGGGATTAATGAGATATTGAGCCATGAGTCAAAGGAGTTAGTGGTTAAGGGTTCATTACGTGGGGTGGTCAGGGAACATTTTTAGTTTCTTCCAGCATTTGCGTTGATTTGGGGGTTCTGGTTCAAGTATGGGGAGAGGGGCGGGCGAACGAATGGTGAAAGGCACAATGAAGTGTAGGGGAGGCTTAGATGTATCTGTTTGTGGGAGCTAAAGATGGCATCAAGGGTGTGTCCTTTAGAGTGAGTTGGGCCTTTCATGTGAAGGCAGAGGTTAAGCGCATCTAGGCAGTCGACCAGTGAGTGGGTCATGGGGTTGGTGGTAATGTCCAGCCAGATATTGAAGTCTCCTAGAAGAGTGAGGGTGGGATGGTTTGTGGGTGTGGGGATGGTGAAGTGAATAATGTGGTGGTCGGTCCATGGGCAGGGGATGTTGGAGATAATGGCTGTAGAGCAGTTGAGGTACGCAACCCAATCCAGGGTAGGGCCTTTAGTGTGTGTAGGGTCAATGGCATGTTGTATGTATCCCATATTTTGTAGTTCTTTGTCAAGGGCTTCGGCTTGCTTATCCTTGTGTTCATTTTGGCCCAGATTGAGGTCCCCAGTAGGATAGTTTTAGTAGTAGTTTTCTGGTTCTCAGCAAAGAGATGGAGAAGGCTTTCCTGAAAGTCTGTAGAAGGTCCAGGGGATCAGTAGACTGTGTGGATGCTGATGGTGCAGTTAGGGGAGAGGGAGAGTTTAGTAGTTAGTAAGTCTACGTTACTTACCAGAGTGGAATTAACATGTGATGGATAAAGACTCCTTGACAATGATGGCTATTCCACCCCATTTCATATGTAATCTATCCTGTCGGTGGATGGTATACCCTGGTGGCAGAGCTACGGTGATGGAGGGTCCTGCGGCTTGATGGAGCCAGGATTCGGTAATGGCTAGGAGGTCTAGGTCAAGGTTAGTGAGGAGGTCATGAATTTCGGTGGCGTGGGCAGGGAGCGAACAGGCATTTAAGAGGGCACATTGCAATGGGGGGCTATGCTTGGGGGTGAGTGGCCATATAGGTGGTTTAGGTAGATCACTGGTGGCATAGCTCTAAATCGCATGGTGGTTGGGGCGAGATGGGCGACCTTTGCATCTGGCGAGAATCTTCTCATGTGGTGAGGTGGGCGCAGCGGAGGATTTTTTTTTGGTGGACGGTGGCTGTGGGAGGAAGGTGGTAGGCTCAGGATTAAGTGGGGAGACTGAGCGGGGAGGAGTGATGAAACGCGAGGACTGCATGCCCAGCATGAGATTCCAAAGAACAGTGGGCCTAGGGCAGGCGTGGCGTGGTCGGGGATAGGTACGGGCTCGGAGCATGGAAAATCTACAGGCTAGGAGGTAAGGAGAGCTGGCTGTGGCTTCTCTCTTTTGAGTATATGGTGGTTCGGTCGTGCTGGATTTAGCACAGAGGGGCGTGAGTGAGGTGCCTTCTGTGCTCTGAGTCAAAGAGGCCATGTCCCAGTGGGAGGTGAGGTGGGCGTGTAGAGATGGGTTGTGCAATAGCAGGTCGCAATAACTGGTACACAGAGCAGAATGCTTCCAATGATAAAGTGAGAGCAATGCTAAAAGCAGGCAAATGTATTTAACGTATAGTGGTAAAAACATGGTGAGTTATTCGCAATGAAGGGCTAGGCAGGGTAATAATCATATGGAATTTGTGGCATAACAACTTTACAGGACCATTGGCGGGTAAAACACCACAATACTTCAAATTAGAACCCCATCCGTGGCATAACGACTTTACAGGACCATAGACGGGTAAAACAACACAATACTGCAAATTAGAACCCAGCAGTGGCATCATATGGAATTTGTGGCATAACAACTTTTCAGGACCATAGACGGGTAAAACAACCCAATACTGCAAATTAGAACCCCAGCCGTGGCATCTAGGACAACGTGGTCTGTAGTGCCGATACTTACATTAGTAGACTTGATTGCTAATCAGTGCAGCTAAAAGGGCACAAGAGCTGGACGGACCATAGTGCGGTAAAGGGTTCCAACAAACCTAAGCTGTAACAACATTGTGGCACTTCACAATGAGTGGCGCACAACGTACAGTGAACAGAGGGTAAGGCCCAGTAGTGCTGGCAGTATGGCTATAGCCGAGGACATGCGGCTGAGAACCAAATATTATACGGCTACATGAGTACAATGTAGGCAGTGGTATTCTGTAAAGGCTAATAGGCAGGCAACAGGGGCACGAACAGGGGGTCAGGTGGGTGTCTACACAGTGCGACTTTGGAATGCAGGGTAATGCGAGAAGCGCATAGCACCTCTGTGGAACAATTTTACAAACGGATAGTTTCGAACGGATTACCATGCAGGAGTGGCCCACTGAAGTAAAGACAGTTTGTTGCAGAAGAGACAGTGTTTTTTCCTGCGATCCTACTGTCCTCCCGGCTCCAACCGGCTCGGGACAGGAGCCTTATCTTCGGGCCTTATTGGCTAAAGGCATCTCTGGCAGCCAATCAGATGAAAATTAAGGTTGCCCAGGCAACGTTGGGCAAACACAAGCCCCGATTCACTCGGCGGCCATTTTAGAAATTTTGAAACAATAAAGGCTTCTGTGCAAATGCACGTGGTGTGGCCGGTAATGCAGCACAGCCCTTTTCAAGGCAGTAGGCTGGCTGAATAGTGCAAACAAATAATGAAATCTCACAGGGGGAGATATTATGTAGCAGAACGCTACTTTTAAAGAAAGGACAGTCGTGAGGGCTTACCTCCAGACGGCAAGTGCCAGCTGATGTCGGTGTGCTGCTCCTGCTGCAGTGAAGCAGGATGAGCCGTCCTGGGCCTCCAGAGACGAGTATATGTTTAGTGGGATGGATAGCTCTACCCCGGTGGGACAAAACGCATTCTGTTCCCATTATCTTGAAGGGTTGTTACCTGACTTAAAAAGTGACAGACATGAGTCTACCTGGCTAACCCAAAGTGCTGCTCAACCAATGACCATTGCTAGGTATTATGCAAATCGCCATGCTAAAGATTAAGGAGAAAAATAAAAAAAATGAGAATTAAAGACCACAGCATTAATGTAGCAGGCTTTTCCCAAAAGAGGCGGGGGAAAACATGTGCATGCAGAGAGGAAGAGCCATGTAAGAGGAAGAGGAGAAAGTACACTACCAGGTGGGGGAACACTAGTGGACATGGGTTGTAACTTTTTTAAGGCTGAGGATCAGTGGATCTGAGAAAGTCCGCTGCTTAAGAGACGCGGTCGTGGCCGATCATGGAGTCGCCTCATGTCAAGAGGAGCATTTATAAAGGCTGATAGCGGCATTCAAACAAACAGTGGGGCACCTGAAGGGAATAGCAACAAGCTCAATTACTTTGACCCACGACAGGGTCAGCACCATTCGGCTAGGGAATATTATGTGGACGACTATGTAGTGGGTGACTAGGTGAAATAGAGCTGCGCAGGAGGGGGAAAAGGAATGTGCGTGTATCCCCGTTGATCCAAAAGGGATCCTTTATTGAAATGGGGGTACAATGCAAGTAGGTTAAATTCCTGCTAGACACTGGTGCCTCCAACACATTGTAAAGAGTGTCTCCATTCCCTTCTCCGGGAATATTAATACATCAGTAGGTTTTGCAAACAAACCTATTCAAAGTCCAATATCAGAACCAGTGTTAGTCACCATTGGTCGTCTCTCTTGTAAGGTTACGCAGGTGGTCAAAGACAAATGTGCTTTGCACTTGTTGTGCATGGATGTACTTAAGCGCCTGCATGCTAACATTTATTGCTCGCCTGATGGGATTTATTTGACGTGTTGTGCAGAGTCCTTCTCTGAGTGCTTTGTTGTTGCCATGAACAAATTACCTCAAGCATTAAAACAAATTAACCCTGTTATTTGGGCCACTGGCTCGAATGATGTAGGCTGCATGGTAGCGGAGCCCATTAAAACCAGAGGCATTGTTACTCAGAGTACCCAGATATAGCAAAGCAAGGGTTAGAAGGGATCAAACCTGTAATACTGGACCTATTGGCAAAGGGGATAGTTAGTCCCTGCAACAGTCCTATTTTACCCATACAGAAGCAAAGTGTAGAAAAACCAGATTCTCCTACTCAGTGGAGACTTATAATTGATCTCTGCACCATTAACAAGATCGTAGCTCCTCAGTTCCCTGTGGTCCCATGTCCTTTTTTACTAGGATTCCACCCTCAGCAGAATATTTTATTGTCACTCCAACCACTCATACGGCTCTTTTGTAATATGCTGACTGACACAAGAGCAATGTGCAGATTGTACAGTGCGAATTTTGCAGTTCCTAGCACCTCTTGGGCATAAAGTATCTCCTAGTAAGCTGCAGTTTTGTAAGACACAGGTCACTTAATTGGGACATCTATTGTCAAAGGGGGAGAGACGCTTGCTTCCGCTGCGCTTGGAAGCGATTATGAAAATAGCTGTCCCAACCACGCAGAAATAAGCAAAGGGTTTCTAGGGCTCACATTCTGTAGGCAGTGGATCCCTAATGTTTCCCTCCTGGCTAAACCATTGCTAGAACCAACCTCTAGCAACACTCCTATTTCCTTGGTGTGGACTGGTGCTCACCAGGAAAACTTGAACGCATTAAAATCAGCACTTTGTAACTCACATGCTTTGGGAACTCCAGACTATACGAAACCCTTTACTGTTTGTGCATGAAAGCCAAGACTGTGCATGGTCTGTACTAACACAATCCCAAGGAGCTAAAAAAAAAGAAAAGAAAAAAAAAAAGGCCATGTGCATATTTTTTCTCCACTTTGGATCCAGTAGCTAGGACACCCTGTAACTCTTCAAGACCCAACATTTAACCAATGCCAGGCTCACTAGGTATGAATTTATATTATTGGCACCTCAGATTAAAATTCAGTGTTGTAATACCCTGAATCCAGCCACTCTACTACCCCCACACCCTTCTGATGGTTCTGTTGAAATGCACGATTGTGTACTAACAACTTATGAAGAGACGAAGGGACTGGTGAATTTGGTGAACGTCCCTGTCGAACAGCACAGATGGTACTTTGTATGTAGATGGTCTGGTTTTAAATTACCAGATGGCACATCTATAGCAGCATATGCCATTACATTATATAGAAGAAGGGCCTAACAAGTGCATACTACTTATACACAAGCACAACTGTTGGCTTTGCCAATGCTTGTTTTTAACTGGATTTCAGTGAAGGACATGCATACTAAATCGAGTCACTGAAGGCAGACCTGGTTATGGCATGTTTATTACACCAGTAGCTCGTTTGCAACTTCAATTAAATAATTAGCTCTGAGAAGACTGTGGCAGGTGCTTTGAGCACAACGTTGATGATAATGCTTGTTAAAAGCTAGGTCAAAGAGATCCCAGGAGGACGTGGTTTGGGCGAGGACAGACAGGAAGTGTGTACAACACCAAGCTTTGTGTCCCTCCTCATATGCCATTTCTCAATAACTATACTCTAATGCAAAAGATTCTGTTTATAGATGGTCCTTTACCTAATAGCCAAAACGAATGAGCGACGGAGTGCTATCTTATCCACCAGCATCATGGCGTCCTGTCATGTCACGTTTTCTAGTGTTATGTTGGCATGCTAGATCTTTTTATAAACTCCGTGGGTCGAGTCCTTGTGATGGTCTTACTTCTCTTTCAATGGCAGTGCGCATGTCCCTTTTTTCTTTCCTCAGATGATTTTTTTTACGATTTACGTAATCTGTTACTGTTAGTCTGCAGTACTGGTTTAACATAGGAGGTGTTCGCCACCAAGACAGCAAAATGTTTGTTTTGGCAGCTTTGCGGAGAAGTCGGGTGAGGGAATGAATAGAGATAATACCAGATTAACCCTGTTTGAAGAGTACAGTCCAGTCCTCGTTTAACCTATGTATGCACACTTTTGATTAGTGTCTATATTTTCATCTGTGTGGTAAACCCGTGAACCACTGTGCCTCCCACCTGCTTAAAGAGATTGATCTGCGTGTTAAAATCAAGGACAACTTTGACTGGCATAAATCTGACCTTGTGAATGGTGGTTCAGAGATTTAGTCATCAAGTCTAATGGGTTTCGATTTAAAGTTGATGTGGGATATTTAAGTTTCGGGGTACCATTCTTCTGTTATGACCAGCTTGTCATTTCATGCTCCGATTGCTTACGGTAATCTTCATTACTCCCACGTGCCGCTTCCTCGTCACAGTATTCACTTTTGCGGTGCACCGGCCTCCATCACAGGAACTCTCTGTTAAAGCGTTTTAGAACACCGCCTCTTCCTCCAGCAGTATAATCCGAGCTATGAACTGACCAGCGACTCGCGGGTTTGACCCGCAATAAAACAAAACCTTGAAGCCCCAATGTCACGAAACCTGTGAACATGGTAGGCTGAAAAAAAGGTCTTTGCTTACTAAAGTTACGATTATTTTACATGCAAAGCAAGCCTTTCCTCTCCTTACAATGACTTCACGGAGGTTTGCTTCTGCCAGAGACAGCTTTGACCTCCTGTTTGCAGATGTTGCTGCCCAGAAGTGTGTATTCTTGCTGCCGCATCTCCCCTCCCCTCCCTTCCCGTTTTGGAGACAGGCACATGAGCTATTGGTGGGACTGGGTTAAAAAAAAAAAAGCACATTTATGATTTCAGAAAATGAACCTAGCTCAAAAATTCTACTGTTTACAATGGGGTTAATTGCAAGTCCAGGTAATTGTGTTTGCTCCATCACTATATTTATTGCTGATGTTTAAATGTTTCATGAAAGTCACTGCTAGCGAGCATACATTCCCAGAACAGTTTTGCTCAAGATCACAAGGCAGTCCCTTGCACTCCTGAATACCTATCAAAGGCTAACTCAAAAGTACAATAAGTGCTTGTCTGTCAAACTAGGAACACATCAGTCAATAAAGGAACTGTCACCTCAATTGGTGTAAATACACTTTATGCTATTAAACACTATTACAAAATGATAAATAAAAGGGAACTTTGCAAGTTTCTAATTGTAATACAATGGGGTGGGTCACATCACATTTTGTCCTTTTAGTGAGATGGGAGGAGCTATACAAATAATGCAATTTATTTGGCTTGTTGGCAACGCACAAGTAAACCTCGAGCCCACTGTGAAAAGTTGGCATCTATGTACAGTGTCCCCTTTTTTCCCCCCCCACAAGGCACTGGTTAAAAAATATCCAACCCTCAGACAGGACCCATGGTGTACTGCAGTGCAATTATACTGACACAGGAATACTCTTGCGCTGGACTTCCAGTGGCAACTTTGCTGCTTCCCTGGTAGTGTTCATTTTTAGCGGGACAAGAGGATCACTCCCAGATTGTATTGTATTGGATTGGGTTATTTATATAGTGCTCTTTCCCCACTTGTGTGGCCTTAGTGCGCTTTTTCCTCGTTGGAACGCCCTTGGTGACCGTAGTCGATGTGGTTGGAAGTTCTAGGGGGGTTCAGCGTTGGAGATGCATGTGTGCATGTTGCCGTTCTAAGACTTGGGTGGCTGGCATGGCTCGACTAAGTAGCCCAAGAGAGGTCAGGCACATGGGTGGGTGCTGTTGAGGGTTGCTAGTGTTGGGAGGAGTCTATGTAAGGCCAGCTATACAGGTTTCCTTTTGGGTGGTGTCCCTGTATGCTAGTGGCAGAAGTGTTGCGGTAAGTCAGGTGTTTCAGTGTGGACGGCTATCTGTGAACTAGACCGGCTGTGCTTGGCCGTAGCCGTATTCTAGCGTGCGTGGATGCTTGGCCGTGCCTGCGGCCTGTGTCCACACTAGTCTTGTGAGAATACGTACGGTAGGCTGTGAGATTGCTCGGCTGGGGCAATATATGTCCAGGTCTAGAATTGAGGTTCCTATACCAATGGGCCTAGCTTTCATCCCGTAGCAGGTATCTGCATATTATAAACAAAGATGGAGGCTACACCTATATTTGAGAATCCTGTATAGTGGGAGAAAGGCCTATGTTTCCTATACCAATGGGCCTAGCTTTCATCCCGTAGCAGGTATCTGCATATTATAAACAAAGATGGAGGCTACACCTAGATTTGAGAATCCTGTATAGTGGGAGAAAGGCCTATGTTTCACAGTGCTGCATCTTTAGGCATATTGCAAACCAAGAGGGAGGCTATGCCTATATCTGAGAATGCTGTACAGCGGGAGAGAGGCCTAGGTATCACAATGCAATAGGTTTAACCGTAAAGTAAACCAAGACGGAGGATACACAAATGTTTGAGAATCCTGTATAGTGTGCAAGAGGTCTAGGTCTAAGATGCAGTAGGTATCATCATTTAACAACGGAGGAGGCTACACCTAGATTTGAGAATCCTACATGTGGGGGAGGAGGGGGCTAGGTTTCACAGTGCCGTGGGTTTCAGCCTGTAGTGCCGTAGGTTTCAGTAGTGTTACAGGCATTGATGGTTTGTTTTGCCTAGTTTGGGCATTCTTTCTACCTTTCTAGTGGTAGATTGCAAGTGTTGAGAGCTTTTCTGAATGAGTGATGCAGGTTAAAAGTGGCGGTGAAATTACTTAGTGATGGGGGTGTGATACCCTAGCCTACTTATCTCCTTGTTGGTCGTCTCTCAAGTGGGCCGGGGGTGGGGGCACGGTGAGAGTGTTGCGAGTATACCACAGCGAAAGCTGCTGGCTTACCTGGAGTGCTTGTCCAGTGGGAGTGTTGTTGTGGGTGGGTTGATGGTGGGTCAGGTGTGCCACAACAAAGCTGCTGGCTTACCTGGAGTACCAGTCGTCTGGTAGTAATATGTGGTGGAGTGTCAGGTGAAACCGCTGCAAGTTGTGATTGGTGGGGGAGTTCATTAGTGGTGTTTTCACGGGGAGCAGTGGATTAGGAGAGTATTGGGAAGAGCCAGGTTCTAAGGGCCTTCCTAAATTTCAGGTGGTTTTCCTTGTTGCAAATGTGTAATGGAAGGGAAATCCAGATGATTGCTGCTTGGATTGAGAGGGCGGAACCGCCAAGTCTCATGGAGCTGTGGGGTGGGGTGGGATCACTAGACTAAATGCAGTGCGAGATCTGACGTTCCTAGAAGGTTGGTAGGGGACAATTCTGTCTCGGAGAAATTCAGGGCCGGTGTTGTGGACTGCGCAGTGGGTGATACACATGACTTTGAAGGTGATGCATCGAGCAATAGGGAGCCAGTGGAGGACTCTCAGGGTAGGGCTGATGTGTTCTCTGGCGGGCAGGTTAATGAGCAGGCGTGCTGTCACATTTTGGATTCTTTGGAGTTTCCTTAGTTGGGAGGCTGGGGCAGTTTGCATAGTCTAGGCGGGAAAGGATGATGGAGTTGATGGCCGGGAAACGATGGGGCTAGGTGAGGTAGGGGAAAATCCGTCTGAGGATACGTAGGTGGAAGAAACAGGTTTTGGATACGTTGGTGGTATGTTGGGTGAGGGATAAATGTGAGTCAAATTCGCATCCAATGTTTTTAACCATTTTAGAGGGTGCTGGTGCTTGTCCTAGTGAATTGGGCCATGGGATTGGTTGGGGGATGAGTGATGTTTTCCCACAGACTAGGATTTCAGTTTTCCCCTGTTTGAGGATGAGGTGGTTGGTCGTCATCCAATGATCTATGTCGGAGAGGAACGATGACAGGTCCGGGCTGCCAGAAACTTTGGAGTCTGGAGATTTTGAGGACGATCTGGGTATCGTCTGCATAGTTGTAGCAGGTAAGGTAGTAAGAGCGGATAATTGCGGGAATGGGTTGTATGTAGAAGTTGAAGATTAGCAGTGACTTGGACGCTCCTTGAGGGGACCCCTTTACAAACTGGACGTGATATGGATGTGAACTGGTCGAGGTGCATGATTTGCGACTGGTAAGAGATAAAGGACGAGATCCACGACAGGGCTGTGCTTTTGATTCCACGTGTTTGTAGTCTAATAGAATGAGTGGTCCATGGTATCGAAGGCTGCAGAAAGATCGAGCAGGATGAGAACCGCGCAGCGGTCTGCGTTGGCTGTTCTCTTTAGATGGAGAGATTCTGTTCCCCTTAGTGGTCTGAAACCTGATTGCGCTGGGGCTAGGAGATTGTTGGCATCGACAAATTGGCCAAGCTGTTTGTAAGCCACGCGGTCAATCAGTTTTGCGATGAAACGCGTTTTGGAGATAGGTCAGTAGTTTTGGGGGAGGAGTGGGTCAAGAGTCGGCTTTTTGAGGATGGGTTTGGTGTATGATGATTTTGGGAAGGATCCTGATGTGAGTGATTAAGTATTGTGCGTGCAATGTTACCTGCACAGGTAGAGGTTAGTATTTTTTTTAGCATTGAGGGTGGGCACAGGTCTTCTGGGGAGCCTGACTGGCCACTGACTGCTACCAGCGAGAGGAATTCTTGGTGTGTGGTGGGAGAGAAAGAGTCAAAAGAAGGATGTGAATGTGCTGGAGCATGGGGGGGGGGCTGTAGGCGATCAGGCATTGGTGGTAGGATTTTTAGTTTGGCGATGATGGCATTGTGACTTTCGTTGGCAGCATTTTAGAAGTGGAGCGAGAGTGTGTCGCATAAGGCTTGGGAGCTTGGAATAGACAGGCGAAAGCATGAGGGGGGATTTTAATTCTGCTATGATTTTATGTAGTTCCTTACTTGGGTTGCAAGTGTTTTGGATCCGGTTCCCGTAGAAAGATTTCTTGCCTTTTTCTGATTTCTGATCTGTAAATTCTGGTTGTGCTCGCTAGGGCGGTTTTGTTTTGGGCTGAAGGGTCGGCTCTCCAGGCCCGTTCCAGACAGTGCTTGAGGGTTTTGAGATGTTTGAGATTGGGGGTGAACCACCTCTGCGTTGGTCCAGATCCAGCATCTGCACCAGACCTCTTGTGGGTCAAAAGACCCAGTAGACCAGGGACTCATGGTGGGCCTTCCTGCAGGGCGAGAGGGAAACACGTGTGATGAAAACACTGGGCCAGTATTAAGAGAACCCAGGCATGGAGCAGCACAGATTCAGCATGGATTGCGCTGCAAGGTAAGCGGGCGGTCAAGAGCTGGTGGCCACCAGGGTGTTGTCAGCTCCCTAGGTTTGAGTCTTCCAGGGAAAGGAGGTTCTTTTTTGTAGAGTCCCCATGGAAGAAGTGATCTTTGCTAGCTGACTTGAACCCATGCATCCATGGTGGTTTACATAGGCCACTGCTGTGGTGTTTTCTGTTAGAACTGAACCGGCCTGTTCTTGATTTTGGGATAGGTCAGCAGGGATATACTGATTCACTCCAATTGAATGATCTGAAGAACTCCTGGTAAGACTATAGTCCCTTTGCAGTCATGTTCCCTGAAAATTCCCCCAGCACCTGTCATTTGTATTGGTGTTAATTGAGACTGACTCTGGGAAATAGAGGGGGAAACTCCTTCAGGAGACTTTCCGGTTGTGGTACCACCACTTGAGGCTGGATTTGATTCAAGAGTCTAGTAGAAGTTGAGTTCGAAGTTCCCTGGTGATGGTGCCCAGTGTCGCTTTAGGGAAAAAATCCGGCAGCATAGATGAAGACGAGCTCAGGGAGTAACGAAGATGAGGCCCTGAATCGTCAACCACCTCTGAGCCATAACACTCTGGATTTCACATAGGCCTGCCAACACCTGGTTGATGCGATTTCCCTGGTACCAAGGAAAGATAACCTGGCCCTGCTTAGTCAGAAAGATAGATGCCTCCTAATCATGTAAATTCCCCATCAGGGGAGCCAGAATCTTGGTGAAAAGCTGTAGGTTGGATTTGAAGCCAAAGGTAAGGACCGAAAATTGGAAATGCCTGCCTCTGATGACGACCCTCAGATGTTGATGGTGTGCTGGCCTGATGGGAACATGGAAATAAACATTACTGAGGTCCAAAGACAGAAGCCAGTCTCTGGCAGATTCCAGGAAAATAATCTGCTCTAGGTTTATAATGTTTAGGACAAACAGGTTGACCCCTTTGAGGTTCATTACCAATTAGAAACCCCTGGATGCCCCTGGAACTACAAAAACTGTGCCCTTCCCTCTTTTGTCTGGATGTAGGGGAGAGATTGCTGTTTTTTTCAAGTAGCTTACAAATTGGCTTTTGTATGGCTTCCTCCTTCAGAGGATTCCTCTGCCATGTGTGTTCCTTGTTCCTGAGCCAAAGGGAAGAGAGAAGAATTTGATGCAACTCTGAACCCAAATGTGTGATGTAGAACAGGACCTCTGAGGAAACAATTGAGCCAGTCTGCCTTCCCCCAGGCCCAGATGGGGAGTGCTGGCCTAATAAGGAACATGGCACCTTGAGTGGTGGAGTAGACCTGGTCTTCCAGGGCAAAGTCCTTGATTAAAGTTTCTATTGATAGCAGGCAAAAAAGACTGCATACCGTGAGCCACAGAGGCTATGTCTCGGCCCACACTACACACAAGTCCATGCAGGGGCTGACAGGCTCTGCCTGGGCAGCCCTGAACAAGGTGGGCGTGGAGAGCAGGTGTGTGGGTTGTGTTTGTTTGGGAGGAGGAGGGCCAATGTTTGTGGTGGGGTGGGGAAGCGAACAGGGAGTTTGGGGGCGACGAACACCAGTTAAGTAGAAATTCATGCCAACTAGGTGTCACGGTATTCGTTTTATGACGGTACGATAACCTTCTTGCCAAATGACGGTATATCATGGTTATCGCGGTATAGCAGGTGGAGTTAACTAATCTTAACAAATATTTTCTAAAAGGTCATAAATTGACAGATGTATCATCACAAACAAAACCAGGCACCCAGGGCCAGAATTGGGCTTTTCAACATACTTTCCACTGGAATGCCTTGCTTCCACCAAACACAAACACACGTGTGGAGAGGAGTGGGTGGGGTGGAGGCCTGCTGCAACTGGAAAACCAAACTGAATAGCTTTTCTTAAGTGGTCATTTAGGCTTTTTGCTCCCCCACTGGCTACTGGTGAAAATGAACATGTTGCCATCTTGATAACCTGCATGCCACAGATCAATGGAGGGTGATGGTAGTATACGCTTGTGTACACACACACACGCGCACGCACTCTCTCTTTACGTTACAGCTTTTAGTTTACTTGCAGGCCAAAAGGTGTTCAGTAATCACTGACATGTTACCCTTTGATATGGCAGCAGGGAATACCCACAGAGATGAGTGAATTTCGCAGTGTGACTTATTATATGTAAATTCAATGATAGAACCAGCGAAATCCCCCATTGCCATATGTTTAGAGAACATTATCCATTATAAATATATAAACCCCAAAGCCGCCACCCCAAAGTAAACCCTTTTCCTTCTTGGCACTGTATCTATTCTTCCTATTGCTAACATATTGATTTTGTGTAGGGCACGTGTGGTTTATGGAATGGCATTAAAAACTGCTCCAACTGAAACCACTTGGCAGACGGCACATCCAACAGTGCAAAACCAAGACTGCGCAGCAATTGCTTACTGCAGCCTTTCCAAATCAGGTTGAAAAGCACACTTAACGGTATGAACGGTATAACGGTATAAACAATGTGACGGTTATTATTGTTCAATTAAGTGGTTCACGGTATTTTTAACGGTATACCGTTACATCCCTAATGCCAACGTGGGAGAAAAGTGGGACTGGGAGGCAAACGGCGGGTGGGAATGCGGTCTCCAACTCAGTCTTTCCTACCTTTTTCATGGCCTCTCCAAGACGGCCTAAAAAAGCAACTTTCTTTGGATGCGACCTGTAACGGGAGGGATTTTGATATAGAACTGGTTAATCATGTGAACCTGCACCTGGCTTAAATGGATTGTCCGGATCTTCGAGTCAAAGAAACCTTATGGCCAAAACATTGGTCACCTGGGCCTCCTTCCTTGGTACACTGGACCAAAACAGAGGCAGGTTGTGCTTGCAGTGGGAGCCAAACACATCCACCGCTAGAAGGGGCAAGTGGTCTGTGACCAACTGAAAAGGCTGAAGAATATCACCTGAAGTTCCTTCTGATGGGGAATATGCATGTGAGCTGTTAATCCCTGATGTAAGAGCTCTCATTGACAAGTTCCTCTCTGTCCAGGAACTCCACTGGAGGGAGAGATAGTGACCAGAGAGGGAGTGACCAGAGAGGGAGAGTCTATCTCACCCTGGCGGTTCACGTAAGAAACCCCCTCATCGGCCAGGGCTTCATCTCGGTGTAAAAGCACACAAGGGCTTGGCAGGTGGTTGCCAGTTCCCACCAGTTGAAGGAACAGAGAGATTATCAGGGAGACCTTTACCTTGCATAGTTGTGGTCCGCAGGAAGGCCCCCAGCCTTGTTTATCTGTGTGGGTGATGACAGCCCGTAAAGGAGGGTTGAGGGGAAACATCTTGAAGAGATTGGCCAGGTCCAGTCCCCAATGCAGGGAGGCTACCAGCTGTGGAGTGATTGTGATGACTTCTTGAAATGCAAACAGCTAAGAAACCAATTTCATCATAGGTGCCATGGAGTGCGAAGATGAAGGCACAATCAGGGTGTGACAAATATGGGCTGACAGACCCTAATTCTACCACCCCTATGCTAAAATTCTCCTCACCTGTCAGATCTGAGCCACTTCTGGATGTGTGTAGAACCCTGGCCTCGGTGAGTCCCACAAGGCCTATGTTGGTCTGAAATTAGGCACTGAGGAAGAGAAGGTCCTTGGAGGGAGGGGTATGCCACTCGCTTCTGAACGTTGAGAATGAAGCTGTGTTTGGACAGACGTTGAATTGAGGAACCCTGAATAAGAAGTTTGACTAAATAGGGGTTCATGTTCAAGCACTCCACGTGAAGCTTCTTCTCCAATGGTGCGAGTATTTACTGAACACCCTCGGGACAGATCAAAGATTGAAGGGGAGAATGGAGGACTGACTCCCCACTAAAAACCTCCAAAAGTAGTGGTTGCAAGATCAGCACATGCATAAAGGCTTTTCTGAGGTGTTGGGAGGTACGCTAATCTCTGGTTCACATAAAGGTGATAAGCTGAAGTGTCTCCATCTTGAACTTTTTTAGACACAAATTAGTTCATGCCACGGGTTGCGGTGTCTTCTAACAATCTTTTCACAGATGACTGGCTTACCCGATTCCTTTGACGTGTTCGTGAAGAGAAGAGATAGGACATGTCCCTGTAGGAGGCCATCCTGGTACCCAGTGAGAATACAGGTTCCCAAGGAGGCCTACACTAAGGTAGTGTCCAAGCCAGGAGGAAACCCTCTTGGGGTTTAAAACCTCAGGTGGCAGCATAGACAGATGTATTATGGGAAATGTAGTCTTATCAAAAGTCAGGAGACGTTGCAGTGGGAATTTTGTACCAAAGACCAAATGCTTTCCGGAGCGGGGGCTCAGCAGGGATCTCCAAGATCCAGGAGAAGAGCGTCCCAGCGAAGGAAGAGTGAAGACACAGTAGGAAGTATTTGAGGAGCGGACACAAGCGGGGGAGTTCTGAGGATCAAGGTGACAGAGGGAGAAGGAGCAGAAGGTGGAACAGGGAGAGGAAACGGCCGGACACGAGGCAAAGAAGGAGCTTCGTGCTGGCAAGGCAAGCCGGAGCAACGCACAGACCGCCACCAGCCACAGAGATGCGCTGCCCGAAGCAGAGAGAGAGGAAGCAGAGAAGGACCCGAGCGGGATCGGAGCAACCAAGGAAGCTGTCCAAAAGCTGATGAGCCCACAGTGGAAGGTCAGGGCCCTGGGAGGGAGCTGGAGAAGGCATTTCCACAATTGTAACGGGAGGTACATTTCCTACAGCTTACATCACAAACTGATTTTCTTAGTCCCAGCATTTGGAGAGATACAAATACACCAGTAATAAGAAGAATTTGGAAGACCCATACCCCTTATACTGAATGAAAAAGAGAGAATTGTAACAAAGTCCTGGCAGGAGAGTATAGCAGGTGAAGAGCGGATCTGGGATCTGCACCCATAAAGAGTTGTGTTGTGCAAATGTCCTGGCAGGAGAGTATACCAGGTGTTTGGGAGTCTGGAACCCGCACTCAAATTGTGTAAAAGAACTGTACCAGAGAACCTGGCAGATGAGTACATCAAGTTTCTTGCGAGTCTGGGACCCACATCCAAGCTGTGGTACATTGAAAAGAGAATTCCAAGGAAGATTCATGCCATTCATGACCTGATCATTTCCCCTGGAGTTGATTGCGACCAAGAACTTGGTTATTCTTTTGAACTTTTGTTTTTGTGGAGAGAGACCTGGGGAAGGGAGTCATTCCCTGGAACAGTGAACATTATCCATTTGAATCTTTGTTGGACTTGTACCTTTTTCGTTGAACTTTCCAAGCCAAAGACATTGCCCATAACACCTTAGTTACTTTTCGAATGAGAGGTCTAGGATAGGATTTCGGACACTGGACATTTTTTTGCTTTGGATATCTTGACACAGGACAGACCGTTGTTTTTGCTTGAGGTAGGGAAATACTGCCTGGATTAGGGACAGTGAGGCTTTTCCCATCCCCCTTTTTATTATTTTAATAAAAGTCTTTTCGCGTTCCATTCCTGGTTACCCACAATCCCCGCTCTGGTGTTCTCTCTGCTTCTCCCCACTGAGGCTTTTCTCTTCTTTCTCTTTCGTCTGCTTCCCTCTCTCGTTGAGCCACTGTGAACCTGGCTGTCTCGAGTGGCCCTCCTCGGGAGGGTTGTGGAGGCAGGCTGGATCTCTCCTTGTTGCAGAGCCACTTATGCGACTCTTCAATTGGGCTCCACGGCAGGCGGACAAGGACCTGCGCGTCCCCATGCACGCAAGTAATCTGTACAGCTTCCCTTGAATCTATGGTGTTAGGATAGACTAGATCCGACTGGACAGATGTCTGCGCACTAGCTGAGTCATTCAGAGCAGTAACCCACACCTGATTGGCTTTGATTCATTCTCGGGCCTGGACTGAGCCAGTCTTAGATAGGAGGACCTTATATTACTCAAATGATTCTACTTCCTTTCACGCCCATCCTTCCCACTTCTCTGCATCGTACCATACCAGGCAATCTCCATTGGTTCGCCTTGTTGGTTTTTGGGGCACACCCAGGCACAAGTAAAACAGGCTTGCTTGGATGGGTGGAACGGTTTCCCCCCTACTCCTGTTAGCTTCACCCATCCCATAAGGTTTTACAATGGGCAGGGGAGTAGGAGATTTTGCTTTCTTCTCTCTCCACTTCAAAGGAGCTGCTGGTAGAGCCTCTTTACATTTGAATATAGGTCTCCTTAGCTAAGGGTTCATTCTCCCTCCTAGGTTCTTGAGCTTTCAGTACGTGTTGTTTAAGGAACTGAAAGGCTTCGGAGCATGCCTGAACAACCAGAATAGCTGTCTCCAAAGTTAGTTGGTACATTTGTAATATTGCTATTTAGGGGGTCTGGGGGGCGGTATGGCTGTAATGAGTTTGGCTGAACTGGCCAAGGTCTCCAGAACCCCTGGTAGTCTTTTTAAACATTTTTTTATGTTTCTTCTCCCAACCACTGGCTAATCAGGTTTTGAATTTTTCCCGAACTGCTCCATGGGGATTTCATTAGGGGTTACATGAGGGCTTGTTATCTGTGTTGGTAAAAGAGGACTGTTTGGCTCACTTTATTTAAGAGGGCACTCTTAATCGCGGCAGAAGGTGTGGCTCTGTTGGCATTGATGGTTTTATATGCCAACCGTAGCTCCCCTTATGTAATGGGGCTAGAGAACAGGGCTTAAGGTTGTCATCCCATTGGAACTGGGTGAACGGGTGCTCAAAGTTAACGTAAAATGCACTGAGTTCATCCCCTTCATGGTATGGTTGTAAAGTTCCATGGGGAAGATGACGACCACCTGGGAATCCGAATAGTTTATCGAGTGCCTCTAATATCGGCCTTCTCATGTTTATCAATGATTCTCTCCAGGGGGGCCTCAGTACAACGGGGAGTGGCTATGCTTAATTTTGAAATGCCCTGCTCTAAGGCCTCCAATATTTGGTAGTGGTGGGGGGACTTATGCTCGGGTGATCTAAACTCTCCTTCATCTTTAGATCTGCTAGATATCTCACTGGTCAGAGGAGAGGCTGTCGAGGCAAGTTGTTTGTCCTCTTGTACGAACGGTTTTTGCTTCCGGGTGCCAGTTGAAGGGGGTTTCACACTCCCACTTTAGGTGGTAATTGATCGATGGGTTTTGACATCTAGGCTTCCAGGTGGGTCTGACTCTGTCTTGGGTCACCAAAATCACGCTGCTGATACCACATGTGGCAGGTCAGAAACAGGACTGGCACTACCAGATATTGGTATCAAGGTTCTTTATTCACTTGTAACCCAAAAAATAAATCTTTCCTTAAACTCAAGCCCTAATCTACAAAAGAAAGTCACAACGGTCTGCGTTAGGATGTCGAAACAATATAACAGTCCTCCGTCCAAAATCCTGTTCTAACTGAAAGCAACACAAGACGTTGGTGATTTTGGGTTGGAAGGGGATGGCTGCTGGCTTCGGATTTCCCCCCGATTTCAGCAGACACAAACGCAGACCTTGAGATAGCGATGCAGCCTTAAGAACTTCCCTGCTGCGCAACACGCCCCCCCGGAGTCAGCCCATTCATCTTTTTTGAAGAAAATGTATTATGCGGGTCAAAGGCACATTTGTGGTGTGCTGCAGAAGTGGGAGCTGCCCATGATATCCAGAGCCAGCATGAGGAACACATGAGGAACGCAGGCTGCCAGGGTGAACCCCATCATCCTTACCTGGGGAAAAGAAGACCTAGGCATCCATCTCTTCTGGAGTCTGCATTTGGCCCTCACCCTCATCAAGCCCCAGGATTTTAACATCCGTGTTAAGAAGGGAGATCGGGCGGTAGGACTGGCACCGGCCGGGATGGATCTTTCCCTTCCTTGGGAATGGCTGCAAGCATGGACTTTGGGAGGGAGCCCGACCATCGCATTATTAAACAATTTAGCCATGAAGGGGGCTAACATAGATCGAACCGTTTATAGAAATAGACTGTAAAACCATCCTCCCCCGGGGTCGTACCACCGTTCATACTAGCAATGGTGTCAATGATCTCCTGCTCCAATATGGGCACTTCCAAGGTCGCCGCTTTGTCTGGGGGGAGTCTGGGGATTGGCAAGACGTCTAAGAAGTTGTCTGCGTGGGATCTGTCCCCTTTGTACTCCGACTTATAGAGGTTCTCATAATACCTTTGAAACACTTCTGTGATCTGTGCATCCTCAAGTAGCCTCCCTCCCCCTGTCAGGCATATCTGCGCCACTCTCTGCCAAGCTAAGATTGTATCCGCCCTTTCCCCTCTTTCCATGCATTTCTGCTTATGGAGAGCCAGCTTCCGTTCTGTTTGGCAGACCAACAGGGCTTTTAATTTAGCTTTGAGTGTCTGGAGTTTTCTTAGGTCCCCTGAAAGCATCTGGGATTTCAACTTCCCTCCCGGTTGCAGGGTTTCAATTTTCCCCCTCAGAGCTTTCTCCTCTGCTGCCCTTTCTCTTTTCCTCCTGTCCCCCATCCTCTTAGAACTCCTCTCAGAAGTCTTGTTCCTTTAACCACTATGTGTCCTCTTATGGTGGCTTCAAAAGAACCCAGTCTGTAGCATCTTGTGGCAGGTCTTGTTTCAGACACAGACCGTGTGCCCTAGCTCAGAGGATCATCAAATCCTACTTGTAACACATCATGCTCCTGACTGGCAGCATCTACGGTTGGGGGAAGGTTGCTTCTGTTCAATGATCTGGAAAAACTTAGTTGCAAATCCTGGGGTCTTAAGCATTGTAGAAAAGGACTACTCATAGAGGTCTTTAGAAGAGAGCTTGAATGCAGAAGGATTTTCTGGATCTGCAGAAATGTGTGCTGTTCCCCTGCTGACCAGAGGTTGGGAAGTCTACGTCGGAGATTTTCTGTTTCCCAAGCTCTCAGGTTTGCAAACTCTTGTTTAACCTCATAAGGCAGTAAATTTGTTTCCAACATAAGAATCTTAGAAATCAAGATGTAAACTCATCAGCACGTTATTCCCTTTGTATCAGTTGGCTATTGGCTTGCATCCCTGGATCTCGGGATGATTATCTGCATGTCCCAATCAGTGCTGGAAATGGAAAAAGTTTATTGGGGGAACTGTCACCTCTTTGGAGGGGCGGTGCCCAGGGGTGTGGCCCCCGGCCATGTTGCTCAACCCACTATCTCTTCATAGAACCCAATCCTAGCGAATTGCATAAAAGCAAAGAGCATTATAGGAGCATCATAATGTCCACAATTTTAAATGTTAAACATGTCTTATAGTGATTCAGTAAGAAGCCCTTTTAAGTGAATAATGGACTCTTCTGTTTTGATTGGTCGCAATATTCTGCCTGACAAAGAGATAATGGCAGGATATATATACTAGTTTGGACACTGCAATACTGTATGTGAGGCTTTGGCAGTTTCTGCCTGCAGTGCTAAGCCTTCTGAAATCTTGATGAAAAATGGGTTACTCGTGCGTACAATGCCACATGCTGACTGCTTTCAGAAGACTAGTTGGTGCTCCGTGCCGCATCTTCTGAAAGTGGTTTGCTCATTGAGACCCAGGACCTAGGAGAGTCATGTGGTGAGTCATGGGCTGGCTCTTGGGGGACGGAGGTGCGCTCCGGCAAGATATTTTTTGCTGGAGCGCCGCTCAGTCTTGTTCCGACCAATTCCCTGCACTTGTCCCCATACAATCATCCGACCATTGCTTCCTGAAGCTTGCTTTGGGTGGTCTGCGCACCTCAGTTCTTGCCTTTGTCCTTCAGTCAGCCTAAAGGGTATTTACAAAGACTGTGGCTCTCTTGGTGGCATGGCTAATCTAGGGTTTATCCTGGCATGAGGTTGAGGCAGCAGTGGCCAGGACTCGACCCTCCTGCATGACTGCCTCTCAACATAAGGATGCCCCACCCTGCACCCACACAGGATCTGTTTTACATTTAGAATGTGATTTCTTACCAGTTCGGGCTGTGTTTGTCTCCTGGAATCCAGGGCCCTGGGCATAATTTCGAATGTTTCTTGAATTCGTCTTCTGAAGCGGGCCTTTGTCTGGAGGTAGTTGTGTATTGAGGGTCTGATGTCTGCTGCCTTATTTGTCACCCCTTGGCCATGTCTTCATCTTCGCCCTCTTCTCTGGAATCTCCATCTGCATTGGACCCCAAGCTTTCCATGAAACTTGCCCATCCCAGTCTCAACCCAAATAAAATCAGTCCAACAGTGGTGGTTGAATCCTTAGGTTTTCCTCTCACCCCTCCTTTGCCAACTGTCATTAACACCAATGCAAATTCCAGGGGATGGGTGGAATTCCTGTGGACCACAACTATGCAAGACTTTGCCCAAGAGCCTTTCCTGGGCCTCCAGCTGGAATATGTTGGAAACCATCCATTAGGCTTGCTTTATCTTCTCTAGCCTTATCAGAGCCTGTGCTTTGCGAACCATCTCTGATAATACGATTGTGGTTGCTTAAGAATTCCAGCAGGGGGGGTGCTCCCTTTCCCTGGCTCAGATCTCCCTCTGGTTGGGTGCTTGGGCACAGAGGAACCTGCGCTAGAAGCCTTGCACATTAAGGGGATCAACAGCATGCTGCTTTATTACCCTGAGCAGGATTTGTCCTAGATCGCAGGAGTTGTCCATTAGTGTCTGGCCACTGCTAGGTTGATATGTTTGTGTCAGCCCTCAACCCCATGCTCCCTCTGTTCATCTGTAGAGTTCCTGATAGGGGAAAAAACAAGGGGGCTCCTGGGAGTCACTCTGCTGGACATTAGTCCCGGTTACGAGGGCCTTAACCAGATTCTTTAGCTCACTATCTTTCACAGAGGAGAAATATCCAAAGCATATCAGTCTTTGTCCTGCCTTGGGGCAGTCCAGCACTGAAATGCTAGGCAAATCTCCTCTGAACAAGAGTACCAACAGCAACCCCAGACATGTGTTTTCGGTCTGATTGGACCTCATCAGTATTGGTGGAGCTGTGCCTCTCTAAGAAAAGTGAGCGAGTGGTCCACGTCTGAATTCCCCTAGTAACTTAGAGTGAGACCCAAAGTTACTTAAATTATGCAATAGGGGAACCTGGGAGACCGAGACTCTGGCCACCCCTTGGCCGTTAAGGCACTTCTAGATTTTCACTCATTCCCTTGAGCCACAGGAACTTGAGGATCGAGTTCAACTAGACAAAGGTTCTCAGGGTCACACCATACTGGACTTGGGTAACTTTTCCCCTCTTCCTGTTGTTAACGACTCCTGCTCTTTTCCCCAGGTTCCATCTTTAATTCCTATCGGAGGGCTTCATGTCGATCAACAGCTGCTATGGGTGGCCTGGGCATTGAGAGGGAGGCCTCAAAAGGCTGTTAAGGGCTGCAGGAGACCCTCCACACTCTGCTCCTTTGCCCATCACTGGAGCTCTTATTTGTCTTTGTTTGGGCACTGCAGGAATGACCTAATTTCAGTTGATTGTGGCTCTTCAGTTATTGCCATATTTGTACGTAACGTTTTCCAGTTGGGTTTGGACCTTTCCACCATCAGGGGTTCAGTGGGAGGCAGTGTAGAATTTCAGGGCGCCCTTGTTTAAGGCTAATGTAGTAGATGATAAAATCTCCATGCTGCTTCTGAACCTCTTCATCTCCAGCCCCAGATAAAGTCCCTTATCCCTTCTTGGCAACCTCCCTAAGTTCTCTGCACCCTCC
This sequence comes from Ambystoma mexicanum, assembly GCF_040938575.1. Classification (NCBI taxonomy): domain Eukaryota; kingdom Metazoa; phylum Chordata; class Amphibia; order Caudata; family Ambystomatidae; genus Ambystoma; species Ambystoma mexicanum. The sequence goes on from NC_090934.1 coordinate 854,469,305, forward strand.
TCTGTACCTGGTGGTCTCTCCAGGAGCAATTAACCCTGCATTGAAACACTTGTTTATAGGCTCGTTATAAATGCCATATCAAATCGTATCATATATCATTGTGATTTAGCCTTCAGACATAAGGCCTTTTGTAAATGTTGCCTTTCAGGAGGGGAGATTGTCTTGCCTGCACTCCTTCTGTATCTTTCTCACAGGGGTAGGGTTTGTTTATCTCAAGAGGTCCGAGATGCTTCTCTCATTGACATCTGTAAATTCGTTCAAAGTTGTCTATTAATTCCTGGGCATACTGATCATAGGTTTACCTGTGCAGTCTTTCAGTTTGCTCTTCCATGATGGCCCCATTTGCTTTACTTTTGGTTTGAATGACACACTTGGGTTTGCAGAATCTTTGGGTTTCTTTTTCATTTGGGAGAATCGCTGGCTTTGGGATACTTCCTTAGATAGGACAAGAATGAGGAAGAGAGAATGTGATGGTAATGCGCCGCTAACCTTCATTACCCTTCTCCCTGCTCCTCCTTGCCACAGTCCTGATGCCCTGCTTTCTCCTTCTTGTTACTTGATTGCCTTGATTCCTTAGGATAAGAACAGCAGCATTGTGTGTTCGGCAAGTTTGATATAAAAAGGTGGGATGGGAAATGTGTGAAGAGGAAAAAAAGTTAAAGGAGAGGATATTTTTTTTAGAATAGTTTCTCTGGGGAGGGCTTTAGGACTGTGATTAGGAAGAGTAAGGCCAGGTGTAAAGAAGTTTACCGGCAACTAATCCAAGCCTCATGCTGCAACCTCTGCAAATCGGTAGTCTAAGAAGGCACAGTTGTTCAGCGTTTTGAAGAGGTAAAATGACATGGCTTAAGGATCTGAGTTTACTGGGTGCTTTCTAAAATAGGAGATTAGAGTGTACATCACTCCAAATACAGATTATAGGATGTCAGAGAACACTTCCTGATGATAATTCATCTTGTTAATTGATATTTATTAATACTCTGGCTGGACTCTTATGACATCCTAAACTCTCTTATGATGTCCTATCCTCCTAAACAATTTTCACCCCCCCTCCACCTGCGTACTATATTAGTTCACTGTTGGGATATATTGTTGATAATTTATGTAAAACACTGATGTCCCGGTGACGTGTGGACTATATACATAAATAAAGATGAACGTTTGGCGAGGACCACATGAGATGGTTCTATGTCTTTTACCGGCCCCGGCACCACCATTGTTTCAATGCAGCATATTTCACTTTTAAATGTTCAGTTTATACATTCAGTGCAGCAGGAAAATGAGGTAGAACCCCGCCCCCAAATAAAGAATGAGACCCCTTTCCAAACATATTATCTGTACCATTTCTACAGCTATATATCATAGGTAAATTTCTTTGCTATGATTTTTCTGCACAGAAAAACGTGTGGTGAATATTCTGTACTGAAATACTTAAGCACCCATCAGATTAGTATGTCAATGCATAGCCCGATATGAGAGTTTGAAGATGTAAGTTGAAATGGCACATGCTGCGGACAACTCGCTCACCAGGGGATATATGCTCTGCAAACATCATTGAAACTGGGGGTTGTAGTGATTAGGATGTGCTGACAATGAAAAGAAATGGCCACACACGTGGCCAAAACAACAGTGTATCTGTACCCATACAGTCCCCCATTCCCCCCCATTTTCTTCTTTTAATGTACTTATCAGATTTACCCAGTTCTGCTGCCATAAACACAGCACTTGCCCCTTGCTGGCTGCACTACCCCCTTTTATTGCTCCATTATCTATTTTATTTGTATTATTATTTATCTGTTTATCCTCTGCTCTGCACTTTCCACTCTCCACCTTCCATGCACTTTTCCCCTTTCCCATGCACTTGCACGATCTCAGTGTCACTGGGCCTAGTAAAATTGTTGTTTTGTTCTCCCCTGTTCCCCTGCCTTGCCTTGTCGCGCTCTAAATATATGGTATCACATCATATCTCATGCAGGTCTCCAGGGCAACAGGATGGGAACCCAAACACTGGCATGGATGCCACTGTAAGTGAAGCTACTGTTGTGCGATAACTAATGTCCTCTCATTTTCTGGTTAAACCTAGACCTTTGCTTTGGTGGCGCAGCCAGTTCTTTGCCCGTCCTCTCATAGACGAGCATACCGAGGGGATGCACCAGAGGATTCTGGGAAGGATATGATTGAGATTCCTTTGCCTCCTTGGGAGGAGCGTCTGAATGAGCCAATTGCCACAAAACGTGCCCGTCTGGTGTATGAGAGCAGGAAGCGAGGGATGCTGGAGAATGGAATTATTTTGAGGTGAGTGCATTTCCCAAAGCTAGCCCTTCCCCACCCTGTGACCTCCATGCAACCCAGTAACAATCCCAACCTGGTGACACTACCCAAAGTCCCTTCTCTATTGATGACATCTTCCCAACCCTGGAGGCAGGCTGACACATCGGCCCCCTGTGATACCTCTAGCACCCTAAAGGGCATCCTACCCCCTGGAGATATCTTCTCCTTGCTGGTTCTCTCTCAACCCAATAACTGATAAACCTGTTTCATTCCACATTCATTACTTTGCTTTCTGTAGATGTGGAACCTATGCAGTGTTTACCAAAGGGGTGGGTACAAAGTGATATTTCTATTCGTCATAGGGGGGGGGGGTCATTTTGCTTTTTTATTTGTGTTCATCCTGTCCAACCTTTGCACGCATATAAGAGAAGGCCTGTGTACAATATAAAAATAATAAGTCTCACAAAACGTAATTGTCGATGTGAGAGGAAAATCGTTGTTTCTTGTCCAGAGGAACCTATATTGGAGCCTCCCTCTGGGATCATTTTCTTATGGCAACATCATCGAAGGTAATGGCCCTAGTTTATTGTCCACCTCTCTTGGATTTTATTTTCAGCATTCTGTAGGAAGCAGGCTATGTTCTCTGTGATTCTCTGCATTTAGTTTTTTAAAAGAAGAGCCGTTTTCTCTGTCATCTGTGTGACGTTTCTGTTGCAAAGGACCCCATTTCTGTTACATCAGTATGGCATGTGCAAGGTCACCTTTTTCTTCAAGCCCCACCATTTCTCATGCTCAGCTGTGATCATTTTGTTGCCTCTAGCTAATACAGCATTATATAGTTCAGATACGATTGTAATCGTGGGGGTATTTCACTACCGTAGAAGATATTGTGACTGGTGCAAAAACACAATCGGAATTGAGGCGCACTCTTGGAAATGATTGTGAGAGTTAGGTATTCAGGAGATCCACCAAAGTCCAACTTATAGTAGGTATTCACAGGTTCCACCAAGTGTGTCCACACTCACAGTGGCAACTCTGGCAGAGCAGCCTGGCTTCTCACTTAGGAAGGGAGAGTGCTGGTAAAAGGTACCAATCTCTCACACACACACATGTGCACCCAGATGCATACACACCCCCTTTATTTAAAGGTTGTGCATTAAAGAATAATCTACAGAAAGGTAATTAATTGTTCTAGTTCTGCCTACATTAGTAAAAAAAAAAAAAAGCAATGGTTAACCTTCACTGAATGGAAGCCTGTTGGCATGAGCAAACACGCATGTGTGCATCAGTTGGAGACCTGGAAGCAGCAGCGGTAGCAGACCGGCAAGAAAAGGAACGGGACAGGTAAGAGGTGTAGGGCAGTGGGGAAAGGTTTGGTTACCATGCCGTGGGGTGTGGGGGTGTCGGGGGTAGGCAGCACAATTGAGGAAGGGCAAGGAGTAGGCCCTTGCAGAAGTCTGAGGGTTTTAGCGTATCCCCCACACAAGAAAGGGTCATAGGGCTAGGGGCAGGGATGTCAAGAGGAAGGAAGGAGGGGGAGCGGGCCCATAAAAAGTGCTTTCAAGCAATGCTTAAGCCAGACCCTGGAAACATAGCTTTGGCAAAAATGGCGTGCAGGGAAAGCAGATGGATCCCTTGATCAAGTATTGATATTAAAAACAGTCAGTGTCCAAAGGGTACACATCAGTCGCTTTAAAGGCCTATGTTTCCACAAATGTTTTTCTTTTCATCTTTTTGTTTCATTTTGCCATCTCCCTTTTCTCTCCTACCCTTTTTCTAATGGGGAGTGGAAGTACACCACCCTTTTTACCGTATCTTTTTTATACCTTTCCCATCGTATAAAAGTTGTCCATCTCCACAAAATCAGAGTTGGGGTATATGTTGTTTCTTGAATGAATGGATTCAAGAAAACTAAATGTTCCCCTCCTGAATGCTAAGGTATCACAATTGCAACAGTTTAACCGCTTTAGGTACAGGTTTTAAAGTGAAAGAAATGCTTGATCGACACAAACAGTGTCTTCAAAAAAGAAGTTAAGTGACGACAATTCGGTAGAGTGCCCCAAATATTAATTGCAGTACCACAAATAAGTAATAAGTTAGAGTAATTTTAGACAGTTTCAAAGAGTTTTGTCCATAGAAATGAGCATGGGGAAAAACGCAATATTTTTATAGTAAAAATAGAGGTATGTTTTACCAGTCTTGCAAGAGAGGTGTGGTAGAGGCAACTGTTCGTCTGACACGGGTAGGAACCCCACCAGATAATTCCTGATCCAGTTTTGATGACCAAAGCCCTCGAGAAGGATGGTTGCAGAATGGATCAAGAGCCATATAGAAGTATTGATAAAGGGTGAAGGGGAGCTTGGAACAGGATGGCCAGTAAAGCCCAAGGTCCCAATGGAAGAGTCCAATGATGATCCGAAGTCAGAAGACCTCGGAAAGGTTTACCGGACTGATTGTCACCATTGAGAAGGTCCGAGATTCGTGGGTGCATAGGTTTTTGCCCTGTGATTTAGTTGGTGTGAGGTTTCCGGAAGCACGTCTGCAAAAAGAGTTGGAAGATGACTGTCTGACGAAAATGCACCTAGCAATGTTGAACCACCTACTTGAGACGGCCCGGGAAGAGCTTGGATCTCGGCACTGTGCAGCAGTGTGCATGCATAGTGGTGACTTATCAGGGGACAACAAATGTTCCAGTATGGACACTAGTCTATGGACAAGTTTCAGGTAGACTCTCGCGACAGAAAGCAGCTTCAGGGGTCTTAGAGGTAATGTCCTAAAATGGAGAAGATGCCTTCAGGTGAGCGGCACACAGCATTTATATTTTTTGTAATCCTATTTCTTCAAAAAATATAATACACATTACTTGATTACGTGAATTGCTGGAGTAACACGCTACAGGGAGCAAGGTGTCTGGGCCCACTGGGAAGTAACACAACTTCCTGACCACAGAACCCAAATGGAAGTCGACTCTCCACCCTACGTAGGCACGCGTTCCTGATTATGAATAAGAGGTCAGCACACGGCAGCCAGTGGGGGGAAGAGGGTTAGGGAGAAGTTGTGGATAGGAAGGGGAAGTTAGGATCACCGGAAAGAGGGTTGGGGAACAAGACTGGATAGGGAGGGGGGACGTAGGGAAAAATACATAGCATACGTAACCAAAATGCCTTGTTAGAAAGCATACGTTTTATTGGCTGCCAAAGCCTAAGCTCTCCAAGTCACCACCTGCAGCTCCTGCCCACCTGTGATACTAGAATGCCCTTCCTTAATCACGAGCCACTCTTCTCAGCATCCTACCCTCCTGTCCTTTTATTTAGCAAACTCGTACATAATCAGCATGATTGGAAGCACATAGTTGCATGACATTATAACCAGCACATGTAAGCACATAAACTGGTCCCTTAAGACTCAGAAGCAAGCAGCGTGAAGAACATGTGACACAAAACAACATAGAGGCATTAGCAGTGAATTAGCAGCAACAAGGATTCCTTCATTCCATTCTTTCCTTGAACGGTTTCTCCACACGTGTAGGAAATTGTCTCTAATGAACACGACCCTTCACTGTTGTAGCCAATCACTTGTTAGGAAGTTTTCCGCTCTGTGACCTAATCTTGATTCACATGCCCACATTGATAATAGTTCACAATAATCAAGACACATTTTGCTATGGTATCTCTGGCCTGGGAACCCGTCCTCTGTATCCCCAGGCGTTTGCAGTGAGCACCAAAATTAATGAAGAGACGCTAACTTGCTGTGACCTCCCGCTCCGCTGTGCAGAGTGTACGAGGCGTGCACTGGAGACTGCGTGTGAGCGGACCGGCACAGAGCACGAAGCTCCAAAAGGCACACTGCTGGCTCACCCACTCTCCTGCTGCCTCCTCTGCAGTTCGCCTACAGTCCTCCTCCTCCTTAGCGTCTGCAACCGCTCCTAACCTCAGCCCGTGCCTGCATAACCCGAAATCGCCAGCAAGCGGAATGGGGGTGGGGCTTGAGGCTGCAACGGCAGCCTTACCTCCATGTGTCTTTGTATTTGTATTTTGTATTTATTTTATTTATATAGCGTATTTATTTTATTTATATAGCGCACAAGGCCCGAGGGCAACCGGGTGCATCACTTAGTTACAAGCATAGTACAGATAATGCATTGAGATAGAATATACAAGAAATATACAAAAATTATACAGGAAATATACACTGTACAATGTACAGGCGCAGATAATAGTGACGTTGCTATTGTGATGCAAGGGACATGGTTAGGAGTCATTGCAAGTCTTGGGCAGAGAGCCAAGCTGAGGCTTTGCGCTTGAAAGCTGGGAAGGAGGATTCAGCTCTGAGCGGATTGGGTAACGAGTTCCAAAGTTTTGCTGCGAGGACAGGGAAGCTACGCCCGCCAGATCTCTGCAGGTTAAAGCGTGGGATAGAGAGACAGTTGGTTTGGCCACTTCTGAATGGCCTCGTAGTGGTGGGATGTGAACGCTGCCCAACCTGCCAAACATCACGGGAACTGTAGTCTTCCCACCCAGAACAGGCCCCCACTGTCTGGCACCTGCAGATCCTGTTAGCTCTAACAGTGTGACTCCTGCCATAAAGCCCCAGTCCAGCAACCCACTTCCCATTCCTTACAGAATCCCCCCTCGGGGCCCCTTCTAGGTCTTGGTTTGTCCGGGTGCAGTCGATGAAGTCTTACCACTCTCAGAGTATGAACTGCATCTGCCGGTTCCCATGAGTTATCTTTAGGACTTTACCCTGCCCATTCAATGGGATACCACAAACGATTGCGTCTCCTCCTGGAGTCCATAATTCAGTGTACCTCATAATCCTTGTGTCCATTCTTCGTTAAAACCAGTGATTTCTGTGTATCCACTGCAGGTTTCACTAAAGAAACATGAAAGACAGGATGTATTTTCAATGTTGCTGGAAGCTTTAATCGAACTGCCGTTCGAGAGCCACATTTCACAATAGCATAAGGACCAATGTATTGTGGTAAAATCTTTCACGACCATGCCAACTTAATATTCTGCGTAGACCACCACACCTTATCTCCCACAACATATCTAGGACCTTCCTGCCTCTTCTTGTCAGCGTGTTCCTTATAAGATTCCTTAGCCTTCACCAAGTTTTTTCATGCCCTTCTATCACCAAGTTCTGTCGTGCCCTTTATCTGATCTTAAAGCTCCTGCTTGTGCTCCGTTACCATCGGTATCTTATTACTAGGGGGTAGAACCTCGGGTAACATGTTTAACCCTTGACCGTATAAGCATAAATTGGGTGACAAACCCAGCGATGCATGATCTGAATTATTATAGCAGAATTCCGTTAGCCATAAGGCTTGCACCCACGATTTTAATCCATCTGCAATAAAGCAATGCAAATACTGTTCCAACGTTTTTTACTCTGTTTGCCAATTGTTCCAGAGATGTTAGCTCATGGAAAGAGCACAGGAGATTCTTAACATAGCACAAAAAGCTTGCCAAAACCTGTGACCCACGGTCAGATACTGTAGACCGTGACAAACCATGCAACCTCACCACATGCTGTATAAACAATATAGCCAACTCCCCCATATTGGGAACCCCTACGCAAGGAATGGAGTGTGCCTGTTATGAAATGTAATCCACCACTACCATTATGGTGTTGTATTTCCCGTCCTTGGGGAGATCTGTTACAAAATCCATGATGTGTCCAGAGTTCCTCTGGGTTCGGAAGAGGCTGTGATAACCCTATTCTCTTGGAGTGATCAGTCTTGGATCTCAAACAAGTGTCGCGTTGCTGAATATAAACCTGAGAATCTAGGTTTGTTTCTAGCCACCAAAAATAGCTCTTAGCATTTTCAAGGTTTTCGGTTTATTTGCATGACCCGCCAAATGAGTACGTGGCACCAAAACAGTCTTCTACCCTCAAAGATTGGATAGGTAGATATAGTCTGCCTGCCTGATAAGGCGCCCAATCCCGTATAGTCCTTTTCTCGTTCCTGTCCTCCCAATCCTACAATTCCTTTGCATAGAGACTCCTCCGAACCTCAGTTAATATGTTGCTAGTCACTGCTCCAACTATTTTGTCCACTGCTATGATATTTCGATCTTCCTGAATAGCAATCTGCATTTCCCTGTCTAGTTAAGCCATCCACCTTTCCGTTATTCTTTCCTGGCAGGTAAGTGACTATAAAGTCGAATTCCTCAAAAAAAAGTGATCGTTATTTGACCTTTGCTTTTCCCTTTCCTCTGCTCACAATGGCCCCCTCACACTGCCAATCTGCATAGGTTCCCCCTGAGATGATTTAGCAGGAGGTTACCTACCCTTGTCTAATCATGCAAAAGGGATCACCTCCGACTTCTTCCTTCCCCTTGTCTGTCGCTAATCCTATGATCCAATCTTAATTCTAATTCAATCAATACACTGGATGAATCGGGTTGTGACTCCACATGAGCTGTAGCTTCTGTAGAGAACACCTCAATGCTCACACCAGACAAAATACAACCCACTAGGGGAAAAAGGCCCAGCATACCTCTTGCAAGGGGAGCAAGGTTTATTTCTACAAAAATAGAGCTGCCCCAGCAAAGCACTCTGCTGCCGTGGAACGTTCTGCCAAAATCAGTATGAGCTACAATTTATGGAGGCGCCCAGCATCATCAGTGACGTAAATTACATTATGTACACATCAAAAGGGCTGGTTGGTGAAACCCTATACATGGGCTACCTGCTCCATAAGGTATGTCAGGCCATTGGTCCCAGCCCCTTCTGTCCATTTTCTTAGAAGTGGGTTCCTCCTTGCCCGTCATCAGGCATGAAGCTACAATTAATTGGTCATTATGCGAAGAAAAACAATGCATGCTCTATCTCTAACCAAATGTGCACCTGGTACTGCAGGCAAGGGCTAAGAGGATACTTGGAAGTCATTTTATCTAACAGACTACAGCTCGATTCCAGACACATCGTCGCCCGTCCAAAGATCTCCACCCTCATTTTAGATTTTTTTTTGCCTCTCCCGGGCACCTCGCAGCACAAATCGCATGACCTATGGTGAAGGCAACAGGTCCCTGCTTTCTGATCTTTTCTGATCGATTGGGGGGCTCTAACAGTTTTATGGTCAGTGGTCTGGGACTGACTGGTACATTGGAATACTGGGGGTCTTGGGATGGGGAACATCTGGACGCTATTACTTAGAGCTGGGACGGGGAAGGTCAAAGGCTTGTGCCCTCTTTCTCATAGGATAGTTTTTTGCAGAGAGCTCTCAACCCCCTCATGACCTTGCAGAGCGCATTCCTTCTGGGTAATAAATGCTGTCAACATGAGACAATTAAGGGTCTATGAATCTCTGCTGCTCTGGCCTTTCTCCCCGGGGCGCAAGTTGCAACCTACTTCTGCATGCATATGCTTTTTCCCATGTGTGTGGCTCAGGCCTGTAGCCCTGGCTGCAGCGCAAAGCTAGGCCTCGATTTTAATATGGCTGCTACTATCTAAGATGGCAGTTGATTCCCAATGTACTCTGAAGCCGAAGCATGCACCACCCTCCCCGAATTATTATAGCCCCTGCCGACACCACCCTCCCCCGTATAACATCCCAAAGCCCTACTGCACACTTCCAGACCTCTGCCTCATCCGAAAGCACTTGGGGGTTCTGTGACGATTGTCCCTTCTTCGCAACATTCCCTCCTTTCCGTAATACTACAGTAACAAACTTCCAGGTGAGCTTCTCATCCTCCTTTTTATCATTCTTTCCCTTTCCAATCTTTCAGCTTCTGAGTATGGAGGTGACCTTCCTTTGGTACCCATGCCCTGCATACGGACCAAAAACCTTCCCCTGCTTGTGCGTATTGTTCGGGAGTAGATGTACACCCTCCATCCCCTGCTAAATCTCCCCAGCGGTGACCTCTTCCACTGGGGTCCCTTTTGGGGTGGGACCAAGCCTGATTTGCATATGGTCTTTTCCCCTTCTGTAATGGCTTGGCAGGCGAAGAACGATGGTCTGTAGGGTTGCCCAGAACAATGCCAGAACTGGCTCCCAAATTGTGGAACAGCATCCCTGAGCCCCTGAGGTTGAAAACTAATCACTCCACCTTTAGGAAGGTGCTCAAGACTCACCTTTTCAGATGAGAAATCGGGTGACGATGCCTCTTAGAGGCTTTCCGGTGGTTAGCAGACCCTTTAAATGTCGTATGTCACATAGTATCTGTTGCGTATGTTTAAGTGCCCTGATGCCCGCGGGCTACCGGCGCTCTACAAAAATTAAATACATACAATACATACATACAGTGGTTAAAATGTATTCTAAACCTTCTAGCCATCACCTCTTTGTTTTTGCTTTGTCACCCCGAGTGGGACGGGTATGCACAGATGTGGGCCCCGTGCCTGCTGGGACTAGAGACGCAAGCTACTCCTCACTGATGAGGCCCAACAAAGCTTAAACATGTTTTGGGATGCTTGAGGTCTCGTGCAGAAGGGATGTGACCTAGCAGTTCGGGTGGACTGCCCCTTTTGGGGTGGGACCAAGCCTGATTTGCATATGGTCTTTCCCCTTCTGTAATGGCTTGACAGGCGAAGAACGATGGTCTGGAGGGTTGCCCAGAGCAATTCCAGTGGTTAAGATTTATTCTAAACCTTCCAGCCATCACCTCTTTGTTTTTGCCTCCTCCCATGTGGCAGGGGATGGCAGTTGCTACCCGATCCTGACCCTGGGGGTGGTTCTGTGAGTGAGGATCATAAGGGAGGGGACAACTACTGGGGAGAACGGGTGATTCCATTAGATGACGCTGGTACTTGGGGGCTTGTTGTTACCCGAACAATTTCCCCTTATGAAAAACCCCTTCCCTTAAGGCACTCGAATCAAAACTCCATGTATACCTCCAACATTCATAACATGCAGAAAACATCTTCTTTTTCTGACATTTCTGCATGTGAACTTTTTGAACAAAATCATGTTGGAAATTCAATTACATTTATGGACTTCAGCTCCCTTGATCAAGTACTGAGACGAAGAAGAGGAGGGAAGAGTGCATGCAGATTAAGCAAATTCCAAAGACCAACATGCAGACTAGTTCCATTCACACTAGATTGCCCGGGACATTTAAAAATGGCAACCGTGGCATTAACAAAAACAGTATAGCAGAGAACCGCAGAGGAGAAGACGGCACTTGTAAGCGGCAGCTCGCGAACGCGAGCTACAGACACTGCCTTGGCGGGAGAGAAGTGCCGCCGGCCTACCAGAAGGACCACAAGAGAACTGAGAAGCACGGCGCAGCTCCTGGAGGTACGGTCGAGTCAGGAGGCAGTGTTCTCCGGTCCAGGAGGCAGAAGGAAGCCGGCAAGTAGACGCGCAGCCGCAGGGAAATGCTGAAGAGACGCCGACATTGCCTCAGAAACCAATCGAGGGAGAAAGCTTCACTGCAGAGGCACACTGTGAGTTGGGGACGCCACAAACCACCAGCGAGTTGGGCCAGAGCCATTGGGGACCCTGGGGCATACCAACAAATCGGAGAACAAGTGAATGAAGTATGTACGATTGTAAGATTGACAATTAGGAGAACATTAAAACACGATTCAAATACAGGCAAAACCTAATAGTTCAAGGTTTAAGAGCAAGAAGATTTGAATACCGAAAAGAAAAAGTGCAACAACGAAATCTGAGATGTCAATGTGGAGAAGAGCTGAAGCAAGTGTTACCCTAAGCAAATACATTGGACAAAGCAAAAGCAAAAGCAGATGCTGATGTGATTTATTGAAAGTAACAGTAAAGCCAATAGAGGAGTCCTGGTAAAGAGAAGACAACAGGCAGTTGACATATGGGGGTGAAATGATACCTGGCAGGGGAGTATAGCAGGGGATCTAAGAAGACCATAAAGAGAGGTCCTGACAGTCAAATACACTAGGCTTACTAGGCTTTTGAAATCTGTATAAAGAACTTTCTTGGGGAAGATAACTGTTAGGGTAGCATACTAGGGAATCTGAAGAGCCCCACGAGAGGATTTCTGGCAAAGGAGTATACCAGGTAGTCCTCTAAAGATTTTTTTTGTTATAGTTTATTTTCATTTTGCAACAATAATCCAAACGAACAAGGAATCTGACCCAGCCCGCAACCCACCATGGGAATGACACAAAATATATCAACATTGCACATTACACAAAATCAACTACGGTTCCACACATCAAACTTATTCGGCCGCTGTAATCAAGTACTGTACATATAGTGCCTATGCCTCTGACGGCTGGGCATGCAGCAGCAAAGTCCGAATAAATGCTGTCTCCATGTTGTGGCAGCACACCACATTTTGCAGCCCGTGGCAGGGACCATGTGCATCCCAGGTGTTAGGTAAGATTTTCATATCTATGATAAATCTTCCTGACCTGTATTAACCCCAGAACATTTTTCTGGACTGGTAGATTATTTTTCCCTGTACCTCAGCGAGTGGGAGTCTTTTTCCACACTCAGTCTTTTACTCTTTTTATGGGTGTC